>NW_024429180.1:18708761-19340428 GCF_017639785.1 Mesocricetus auratus | reverse complement strand
AAGTGGAGATCTTTCTGACAGTTTGACAATAACCATTTGAAAATAAGCCAACACAACTGAGAGCAGCAAAAACAGTTTGATAACATCGGGTTCAGAGCTATACCAGCTGAGATGACATGTTTGTTACGTGAATGAAATACGCTCCGGGCAAGCTGCTTTTGTAGAAGGTGGCATAAGGACAGCAGAAGTCTCAAATTTTACTTTAGAATAGCATTCCCTTGTTTTCAATGTGTGTGTGTGTGTGTGTGTGTGTGTGTGTGTGTGTGTGTGTGTTTATATTGCAACATGTGTGGGGCTCAAGAGGACAACTTGTTGAAGTTGATTCCCTCTTTCATCATGGGTTCCTTGGGATAGAACTCTACCTGTCAGCCTTGGTGGCTAATGCTTTACTTACTGATGCATCTCACCAAATAAATTGTGGTATTACAAATTAGTGTGACTGATTTTCTTATTCTTTGGAATATTTTTTTACATAAAGACTGTAGTGTTGGGATGGACAAATGATTTCTAGTACAAAGTTCTGGAGTGTTGGAGATTAATCATGTCTTAGAGATGACCTGTGATCAGCATCATGTCACAAACCTTAATAGTTTGTAACTTACTGAATATTCAAACGTACTTTCAAAAAGTTATTTTTAAAAACCCAGCATTCGTTGATACATCTGTTACATGCCAAAATAGAACTGTTAGCAATTCTGAAATGTTCTCAGAAATAATGAGACTTGGCTAAATGCACACAGTGCCTACAAGTTGATCTTTGAGGCGTCTAAGATGCACAGCTGGGTCTTGTTAATGGTGCCAGTGGAATTTGTAGCACTATCTATTTTATGACAGCCCCACACCTACTTTTACCTTATAAGGTAAAGACCCAAACTCTAAATGTCTATTATACATAGTCCTATATTTAGCAACAAAATGCGATTTTTTCAAGCCAAAAAGAAATAGGAATCCAGTCTCCAGATGCTGTTTTTGAAAGGCAGCATCTAAACACTTGCTGGCCAATGTCATGATAATGTTAGAGAAGAGAATTTCAGCCTATTTTCCTAACAGCATCACATAAAGCCAGATCTTCTATTTCTTCTTCTCCTTCTCCTTCTTCTTCTCCTTCTCCTCCTCCTCCTTCTCTTTCTTTTTCTTCCTCCTCCTCCTCCTCTCTCTCCATCCTTCTCCTCCCCCTTTCCAGATTATTTCCAGTAGGTCTTCTTCCCATAGGCATTGCAATCAAAGCAGTTTCTGTTTGGTTCAGAAATCAAGGATGAGAACTTTGTTAATTAACTACCCAGTCAACTAATAACTTCTGCAACTCTCTGTTTTACTCAGACAAATTGTAGATTTCTCTTAAATTGTTCCTGTCTCACTCTGCTAAGACAGAATTCCCCAGGGACATGGCAGACACCAGTTTTGGTCATAAGATACTTTACACCTTCTCTCTGGTCTTTTTTCTCTTCCTTCCCACCATCTGTCTCATTTCTTCATTTTTAAAAGCATATACCACGGTCTGAAGGAATTCTCTCCTATCAGGACTATCCCTGAAGAAATGATATTCCTAGGGACTAACCAAAGCCTGTGGCTAAAGGCCAGGGATGAACTGGCTCATGTTTATGACCGTGGACTTGGAAGTGGATCCTCAAGGCTGAATCGGGCTTCTTGTGATTGATTTCCTAGTCCACAGTTCAGTGAGAACCCCTGAGGCAGATCACTCAGGTACAGGGCTTCTGATTGTGACCTAGGAGACTATTGGATTTGATAAATATCTGATATTGTTAAGTTATTCAATTTTGTGTAAATTTTCATGCATAGATAAATAACACAGCTATTGAAATAGTTATTAAAAGTCTATCAGAGTTTAATTGGACTTATGTATATATACATAGATGAATGCTCACAAAGAATGAGAAAACCATTTTTAAAGTACAGACTTGGTGGAAGCTTTGTGTCATCCTGTGTGGTCTCAATATATGATGCAAAAGGAAAACTACTGTTACATCGTAAAGGTTTGTGAACTATATTAACATCATAAGCATTAACACACTTGAAAGAGTTGGAAACACTGCTTCGGACCATTGTTTACAAAACTGAATCAATTCAAACTTAGATTGAAAGAAAAGCCATTCCATTTTGCAAAGTGGTTTGCTCTTTATATAATCATATATAAATATTTACAACATATGTACTCCCATGTATATGCATGTATAAACATAGACTTCTAAATATTTGATATTCTAGTAGAAGTTACACAATTAAAAGTAAATGTAAACTAAAGTCTGACTTACCATAAACAATGAAAAAATATTACACATTAATGATTTTTTTGCATTAGGAAGCCATGTTGTTTCATTTATAAATATCCACCTATTTACAGCTCAGTGCTTATTTGATGAGCTGAAAATGAAGACATTTTCTCCAACAGGGTCACAAGGATAATCTTATTAGCAATGGCACTTGATTTGAGTGAGAGGAAGAGGCATTAGGTAAATGACAGCAATGTACCAATTATTAGAAAAGTTATAAAGTTCCCTTATAATTTATGAAAAGTTCCACCCTGACCAACTGGTTCTGTTATGCAGGAATGAATGCCCAATTTGCTTTGTGATTTTTGAGAGAATTTTCTTGATAGCTTCAATTTCTTTTTTCTCAGAATTTCCCTCTTGGAGGTATTAGGTCTTGAATCAAAGATAGTATATGATGGTTGGTTTCTGGTTTACAGAACACTTCTCAGGTGCTGTGTGTAGTGTTTATTTTCCTTGATGCTCAGATTCTTAGTAAAATTATTGTTGAATTCCACATAATTTCATATGCATTCATGTATAAAGAGACTTTTGAGAGTTTACCTAGCCTATAGGTATGAAACTATTCCTAATCCCTTTTCCTGTCCCATTATTCTTTCTATCTACTCTAGGAGAGAGTATACACAGTGACCTTTTGAAAGTCAGTTACTATATTAAAAAAAACACAAATTGCAAGAAGATTCTACTTAGTTCTAAGTATTTTGCACAACAGCATAATAAGGAGGCCGTAAAATAAAATTGATGCGACAGATAATTCAACATTGTGCATAGGGAGGTAAAGAAGCAGTTAAAGCAAGGTTAAACGATTATCACTTTCAGTAACTATGTGCAGGTGTGCTTTTCTTTTCCGAGTAATCAGTGGCTGAACGCACTCACTCTCAGACCATTTCTTCCCATAGCCTTGATTTACAGAAAACATCCACATACATGGTAGGGTTAAAACAGTGAGTCAGGCATAGTCTACATACCTCAAAATAGGTCTATTAAAGTTCTCAGCTGTTTTCTCATATTTCTTTTGTGTCAGGGCCTGAATATAATATTTTAGAAATACGCCTCAGCTCAACCACAGAATTCTAGGAGCTCAGAACTCCTATTATCTTTCAGATGCCGGCTGATTACCTCAGCCTGCCTGGCCTCAGGTGGGGCTCCTAGGTTGTACAACAAAAGACCTGGGCCTGAAGGCTAGTGAGTGTGTGCAGTTTAGGAGTGTCTCTAGGATTAAAGGGCATATTTGATATCAGCTGTTTACATGATAATAGATGTCTTCTGCCAGTACCCCCACTTTTGGAAAGTTATTTAAGAGGATGCTGGAATATACCCTGGTCTCCAGTATGGACTGAGAGCCCTCCTGAGATGACCAGATGTCTCTGTCTTCTCCTTAATTGGGTAACTAGGCTTTCCCTCATCCACACTCCCCCACTCAGGGTCTCACTTGGGGCTGTTCAACTGGTTCCAATTGCAGCCCCAAAGACATCTGCAGCGTGGGACTGATACAGCCCGGATCCCAGCACTCTTGACATGTATCAGACTGCTTCCCTGATGGCTTCTACTCCACTTAGTTCTTACTAGTTTCAATGATGCAGCAGGATTTGGTATCTTACTGTTGACCGGAGGATTTGGGTACACCCTGGATTTGATGGTATTTTCCTCTAGACATAAATTGATAGTTCACTCTAAGATGCTGTTTAAAAAAAAAAAGAACTGCCTTGAAGAGAATCAATCCTGTGATGGCAATTAGTCTCACACTTGAGATCAAGTGCCTTCCTGTTGTCTTATATCTAAAAGTTTTCCTTGAAGACTTTTCAGTCTTTCAATATTTGATCTGTTTCGTTTGTTTTGTTTTGTTTGCTTTATTTGCAATGGAAATCGTGTCCCATCTGAATTTAGTGACTTCCACTGGACACCACCAGAATTGTGTCTGATAAAATGAGACAGAATCCTGGCATGCTACGTTTTAGCATAGAAAAGATCATCAGATGTAGAAGATCTACAAGAAGATAGAGCATTTCACTGTCAGAACTTGTGACAATTCCTAGAAAGGTTTATACCAACTTTTTGATGTCAATTCTCTTGTTATCTGAGAAGTCAACTTTGAATTCCCAACATGTACTATTATAGGTGCTGTGACGCTATACAAAGAGAGTGACTTTTTCCAAATACAAAATACAACAGTAAGTTGTCCTTTGCTAATAAAAGTTGAATAAAACCAAACATCTGAATGAAGAAAACACAGAATAGTATAGAATTTTATAAGATGAGTATTTACAGAAATAACTATTTGTGTAGTATATTGAACCTAGCAAGTAATTCCAGCTTTTTAGTAATAGCTAATCATGGTTATCCCTGACTAACAATCATTTTGCTGGCTTATCGACCTTCCCTGAAACGTGCTTAGAGTAAGATCTTTGCCATGATTAACATTTAGCTTCTAAGACTTCTGAGCAATGTACTACGACACTTCAAAGGGCTCCTTAGCTCAGTTTGTTTTTGTTATTGGACAGTATGGGTTATTTAAATGGCTGTCATTTGTTCTAAGTATATGACTTGGAAATTTGTGATGTTTCTTAGTGTCTTCTATATAAGAAAATAGACTGTACAGAATTTCTCTCTTTAAAATGTAAGATGATTTGCTTATGACCACTTAAAGTGAGCTTATTCATGCTATTGTTGAATATGACTCTGGGCACTAATACTTATCTCTGGTTAGAAGTATTGGCTAGTATAGCTCAAATTATGAAATAATTTTTATAGGTTTCTGCAGCATGAGATATTAATTCATAAACTGTTTCTTACATATAAAATAAAACAGAGTCATGCCATAACTCAGTTTGAACTGTCAGGATGTGTTACATTACCAGAGGAAAAAAATGAAGAAAAGTCAGTGGAGGTCATGGTAGGGATGTACACAAGAGTGTCAAGGAGAGAGAGGGAGGGGGAGGGGCCAGCACTCTGAGCATTGCTTCTGAAGAGGGAGGCTGAAAAACCTTTGCACATGAGAGGATGATGCCAGGACTGTAGATCAAAGATATGTGGAGACTGTTCAGAGCAAACAGGAGACCTAAGACAGTTTCTTCTCTTTTCCAGAATGTCAGTGTCTTGACCCTGACTGAGTTTTTCAGAGCAAATCTACAAAACTCCTGTGACTTGTTTAAGATAATCCATTAATAATAATAGTAATAATTCAAACAGTCTCAACATATTGAGTGAAATGTTAATGGTATCTACATCTCCTAACTTCTTGTACTTTTGTTTCTTTTGTTTTATTTAGTCAGGGACTTAATTTAACCAAGACTGAGCTGCAACACACTCTGTATTAGACTGGCCTTGAATTCATGGGTATGTTGCTACCTCAGTCTCCTGAGTGCTGGATTATGGTAGTGATGTTCTAGTTCATTAAAATCACGGAGACAGCCGACCTGAGCTCTTAGGACCTCAAGGCCTCTAGATTGACAGCTAGGGAGCCTGTGTGGGACTGACCTAGGACCTCTGCATGTGGGTGACAGTTAAGTGGCTTGGTCTGTTTGTGGGGACCTTGGCAGTGAAACCAGGATCTGTCCCTGGTGCATCAACTGGCTTTTTGGAACCCACTCCCTATGGTGGGATGCCTTGCTCAACCTTGATGCAAGGGAGAAGAGCTTGATCCTGCCTTAACTTCATATGCCAGGCTTTGTTGACTCCCTATGGGAGGTCTTACCCTTTCTGAGCAGTGGATGGGGAGGGGGATACAAAGGAGGCGAGGTGGGGTGGGTTGGGGTGGAGAGAGAACAGAGGAGAGTCAGGAGGGGGAAACTGGTTGGCATTAAAATGAACAGAAAATAAAACATTATAAAACCCATGTAAATTTGGTATTTGCTCACATATCATTAAAGGTGAGACCATTGAGTCTTAGGAAGATAAAGGCTGTGCCTGTGTCTTTAGCATAGGGAATGAAAGGCAGACCCAAAATCTGAGACCACTGTCCATCTCCCTTCCATCTTATGCTCTCAAGGGTTTTGGCCTGACTTGGGATGACACAGCATAACTCTGTCCACCCTCAGCTCCTTTGCCTGGCTTTTCTTGATAGACTTTTTGGAAAGGACAATAATCATAGCTCATACCAAAGTACTAAGTGAATAGTTCAATAATTGGCGTTTGCCTAAGCGTTTTTCTCTCAATTCCTTTTTTTAGACATAGCTCAACTTCAGTGTTTTAGTTGCACGAATTTTGAATATAGTTTTGCTCTATTTATGATCAAAACAATCAGATAATCCAGGAAGTAAAGGGAACTTTGGAAGGCAACCAGTAGCCGTAAATCTGTCAAGACCAAGTAAAGGACATACTACACCAAAGACACAAACCTTTATGTTTTGCCAAATCGTGAAACATACAAATATCTTTTTTGAACCATCCATGTATATTTAAGAAATGATGATGACATGGCCTATTTTGACAGCTCTTCAAATATCCTTTTTTGGAGTTATTTTTTCTGTAACAGTCCCATAATATTAAGAACCAATGCTCATTTCCTAAATACCTGTAGATATCACAGATAGTTTAGAGTTCAATATTTAACTTGGGAAACATTTATTCTTGTGAGTAGAAAAGAAAGTGGTTCCCTGAATTTATAAATTATAATACTTATCCAACTTTTCTGAGAGTTGGTGTTTTCCTGTGTGTATTTGTTACAATAATACCCTTTTTGACCAAGTTTTTGGGAAGACTCAGCAAAGTAATGAATGAGGCTACTTTGGGCATTAAAGGTATTTCAAGATAACCACTTTTAAGAAATATTGTGAAGATTAAGTGTGATAAAGTGTCTAGACTATTTAGACATAAACAAAGTCATGCAACACTGTTCCTTAGACACGTTTATGTTATGCTAGTGTATTGATCTTATAATTCTTTCGTGCAGTTCTGTGTTCTTTTAGAATGTACACTGCACTGCTATTTGTTCTTTTTACAGATAATTGTTTATTAATTTCTTCATGACTCACCCAGGCATGAGGTTGTAGATGCTCTGATAGGCTCTGAAACTGGATATACAGAAGGGAAGCAGACACAGTTGGTGATGTGTGATGAGACAGTTTTTCATAGGGATATTAATAACGGAGGTGAGCTGTAACAGATGAACAGGCCCTTTCCAGGTGAAAATACAGAGAGTTTGATGTGAATCTCTGTTATAAAATCCCTTGAGGTACACAAGCAGCTTACTTTCAGTATGACTTAAATGGAAAGTAAAAGAAGGACTTTTGGTGTAATAAGTTTGAAAAGGTTGACATTGAGGACCAAAGACTAGAGTTTCCAATAGTCAAGTTAAAGGAAACCTCTTAGCTATGGAAAGCACACAGGACTAACAACTGGAAGCATGAACAGAATCATCTATCAGAAAAATGATACAAATCCAGATGTAGTATGGACAGATGTGCACCGGGGGGAGGGGCTGTGATGCACAGCCTACCATCAGGTAAAGCTCACAGTCTACCCGTACTACGAACTGACTTTAACTTTATACTTGAATGCTAGAAACTGCACAGGTGATTCACAAGTATGTGAACTGAAGGAAGCTAGCAGAGGAATCCAGAAGCTTGTATGATGTCTTTTGTGTTATTCAGAGAGGAAGCATGGGGATTTTGGAATAACTATAAAGTTCTTCTAGTTTTGAAGTACTTTAATTTGTAGGCCAAGAACTTGAGACTAGATAGGTCGGGGACCTAGAGTAAAACCAAATGCTACTGTTGTGATGTGGGAGCATAGCAATAAAATGACGTCCAATGACATGCTACACTCATAGATCAGTACCTTGCTCTGCAGTCACACACAAAACAGCTTTCTTCTGCAGCACATGGGAGCAAATACAGAGACCCGCAACTGGATAATGTGGAGAGAGAGAGAGAGAGAGAGAGAGAGAGAGAGAGAGAGAGAGAGAGAGAGAGAGAGAGAGAGAGAGAGGGAGAGAGAGAGAGAGAACCCAGGGAACCTTGCTGAAGAAGAGGCAGAAAGAGAGTAGATCCAACGGGGATGGAAGATACCAAGGATATGAAGCCTTCTAAATACAGCAGAATTGACACACATATGAGCTCATGCAGACTGTGGCAACATGCACAGGGTCTTCAGGGTTCTAAGCCAGTTGGGGTCCTAGCGCTGAGTGGGGATGTGGACACAAGCCTCCAACCCTAACCCAGAAGCTATCTCCAATTAATAACTGCTTGCAAAGCAAACCATAGTTTCATTTTTTTCCCAATGGAGTCTCAGTGGGTGTGTAAGCTACTCGTAAGGACAGTAGATATCCAACACAAATAAAGCTCAGTGATGTTTTATGTCCTCTCTGTTCCATAAAGCTATGTCAGAGCATTTTAGTTTTGTTTAACCATGCAGGTTTTTTGAATATTAAGTATGTTTCCAGTTTTGTGTTTTTATGGGATTTCTATGTGTGTGAACATGCACATCTCTGTGTTTCTTGTTCTTTTCGTTTTTTTCTTGTTTGCTTGTTTTTCCTATTTTAGTATGTTTGTGTTTTTTATCTTACTTTATTTCATTATTAGTTTTAGATGCCTCTTTGTTTTCTAATAAGAGAGAGAAAGAAAGAGTATAGATTTCAGTGGGAGGGGAAGCAAGGAGGATCTGGGAGGAGTTGAGGAGAGGAAATCATAATCAGAATATAATGTGTGAAAAACATCTGTTTTTAATTAAAAATAGAAGAAAAGAAGTATCAGCAATGTGTTGAGTGATATTCTCAAGGACAGACGTGGAGAGTGATTGCCAAGTGCACTCCACAAAAAGACCGAGAACTTTCACTGAAGCTGAGAGAAGGGAATCAGAAATGACAAAGAAAGGAAGGGATTTAAAGAAGCTGCCCAGAGGTTTATCAAGATGAGCACCAAGAAGCTCATTGGCTATTTTGTCAGCTTCTAATAATCACTGTTAGTCACTTCCAGAAGACAGGTTTCCTAAAAAGAAAGAGGTAGCATGATTACTCTGTAATTTCCATGTTCTAAAAAATATTTTTATATACCTGTGTGTATGCCTGCCTGCTTGCCTGCATGTTTAAAATAGTTGACTATTGTAAGAAAAATTGTATATTAGAAAACAAGATTTATCAACATTTCCTAATAAATCACCATATTGAAAATCATCTAGAAACATTGAATTAATAGTAAAACACTTACCATTATTTTAGTTTGTATCTGGATGCAAGACACAAACCAGATACAAACTCAATAGACACAAACTTGAAACAGTCATTTCAAAAACTGCTTATATTATTAATTATTTATATCATGATATAATGTCTGCGTACAGTGTCCATGGAGGCCAGAATAGGACAATGGATGCTTTGGAAATGGAGTTACGGGCTGCCATGTGGGGGCTGGGAACTGATCCCAGGCTGCAAGAACAGCAAGTGTTCCTAGACTCTGCACAATCTCTACAGACTGACATTCTGTATTTTGAGGGAAATATTTATCTGGAAATGATTAGTATTTCAAAGAAGTCCCAGCTGTTTGGATAACGATGATCTTCAGAAGTCTTTCTCTTGAAGACTGTCAACATTTCATTTGTTAAATTGCTAGTATCTTCATGATGTTCACAAGATTCCTTGTTTGCGAGCACATTTATCTCCCCAAAATCATTTAACTATTTTATAAACGAAGAAAAATTTTCTTCAACAGAAAAAAATGAGACCATTAGTTAGAATAGGAAAACTGGAAGAGAGCCCTAGCTTAAACTGTAGCAAAGGATTTAGAGATATTGTAATACTGCTAAACCTTATGAGTGTGTACAGAGCATCAGAACAATTATTTTTACACTGAAACCCATTTTGCACTTAACAAATCCACACCCAACATTCACTTAACTGAAAAAGTAAGCACAAGGCTTACTGAGCACACCAATATAGTCACATGCAATGCCATGTTGAGGTACAGAGTAGGGTGCAAATTTAGGATTACACTGAAATTTCACAAGTGTGACTAGAAAAAGAGAAGGCTAGAAGGCTCTGTTGACACTGTAACTACAGTCTGATGATTTCTGACCTCAGGCTTCACTGGACTAATGAAGTCATGAGCTCCGTGTTCTGTGTTATCTCATAGTCTTCACATAAAACTCAAGCAACCTAGATGGAGAGCCTTCATACTAGATCATGCGTCCTTCTCAGATACCCTCAACACGTTTCCATAGTATTTCTTTTCCTTGATTGCAATGTGCGATAAGGGGAAACATTTATTGTAACAGTTATAATAGAGTTCAGCCAGGTAAGCATCATGATATAAATAATTAATAATATAAGCAGTTTTTGAAATGACTGTTTCAAGTTTGTGTCTATTGAGTTTGTATCTGGTTTGTGTCTTGCATCCAGATACAAACTAAAATAATGGTAAGTGTTTTACTATTAATTCAATGTTTCTAGATGATTTTCAATATGGTGATTTATTAGGAAATGTTGATAAATCTTGTTTTCTAATATACAATTTTTCTTACAATAGTCAACTATTTTAAATGTATTTTATGCTCCCTGTATTAATAAACAGTCTCAGTTGGAGAATATTATGTATGTGCAAAGATCTGATGGTAAATTATAGATTGGTATTACTACTATAAATTTTCTTTCTTTGGTGTTAATGGTTAGCTTGCCATTTAAAGCAATATGAGTTCAAACTAGAAATGATGTCCTGCCTTAAGCTATTGCTTCATATTGTGGTTCTTATAGTCTAGTCAAGTAAGTTGCTCTTCTTCTACAAAATCTATTCTTTATTAACTCATTTGAGAAAAAGATAAACAACAAAGCCCATCTTGTGGACAACATTTTACTGTAGGGGCAAATGGGAATAACAACTTGCCCAAATGATGCCTGGTGTGTATACAGAATTGAGCCTAGACATTTTGACACAGTTAATTGGAGTAGCCCATGTAGGTCTTAAAACCAATGGCATTAAAAAGTATAAAGTTAGTGCTGAGGTAGATCTCCATTACAGCAGAGGTTTCTAACATGCTCCTGTATCCATCTGTGTCTATGGAAGCTGCTGGGCATGCCTACTGTTCTTTTGAAACTTTTTTTTATACCCTATGTAATTGTTCACATAGTGCCACTTATTGTGGTGAATTTACCATAGTAAGCATTTCACAAAAACCACTTAAGTTGTGTTTTTAAACTGAAACTTGGGAAGATATTTCTTAGTTTTAGTGTTTTAAAGTAGCCAGTTTTATTTTCCACATTAAAAAACACAAAGTTTCTTTACATTTTATCACATCCTATTCCTAGCCTTTACCACTCCTCCATAATTACTGTTAGCTTTTCCTAGTGGAAACTCTAACATCCCCTTCATTTTCTCAGCTTCTCTTCATGGGCTTCCTGACTTTAGGTTTAGAAACATACCCTCTATTTTGAGTTCAGATAACACATTCTTTGTTATTTTTAAAATATAAACAGACTTTTACAAGAATATTCCAATCTACAAAGGCAATAACCAGGACTTTGCTAATTTCTTATACTATTGTGTGTTTCTTTTACCTTGAAATAAAAATCAAGGACAACATAGGAAACCACTGAAGATCCAGGATCTCATAGTCCTAACATGGTAGGTGGTCAGATACAGGCTCAGCAATCACTTAACAAAATCTAAACAGTCAAGATTACGGGGCAATCTGTTTTATTTCACACTTAATTAAACAGACTGGGTGACAGACTGTCAAGTAATATCTTTTTATTTCAAACTTGATTTACATCATGCAAAGCTGCCAATCATATGGAGAAATTTAGAGGCTGTATGACTGGACAAAGTGGCAGCCAATCAGGTAAGCTGCAGCCACGCCCTTCCAAGGGGATAGCGTTTAGAGGGTGTTAGTGGATAATTGGCCTTGAGTTTTGAGCCAGTGTCCGGTGGTAAGAACCTCAGTTATTAATAGCATCTGTTTCCTGAATGTGTCTAATATGTTTCTATGAATACACACGGCTGATGTTAATGCTGCAATCATTTAATTCAACAAATTCTAGTAACTTACAGTTCCCAGCACAGTTTCCCTTCTTGCATCAGACTGACAAATGTTTATAATGTATAAAGTATAGTGTATCAGCTGCATCTTAAAAGAGATTGGCATTCACAAGCTAAGATAAATTAGATGTCAATTTTGATGAAGAGCAGGTGTGGTAAGTACATAACTAAAAACTGTCTAGTTCAGTGGTCAAAACTCTCAAACACTGCACAGAGCCCTGATGTTGTCATCATTACTAAAGGGAAACAGGGTTTGAGAAGGCATTGTGTCAGGCAGCAGAAACAGCACCAACAAGAGTCAGGGCATATTTCAGTGAGCAGTGACTTGGTCGTTGTGCCTGGGACTCAGGATATCAACACTTACTGGAGAGATAGTGGCCAGTCCCAGAAGTCAGGGTGAGTTTCATCTACTTACTAAGTGGTGAGGCTGGCTTATGAAAGCCAGTCACTAAGTACTTTGTTATACCACCTGTGGTAAAGAAGGAAAGAATTGTAGGCAATTGCATTTTCGTAGGGAAATCAGCAATCATTAAGCCTTGCAAGGGGTGTAGCTGTTGGATTACTCCATGGACATATAGGTGAATCTTTGAACACGTTGTCTTTTAACTTGGTTAGAACTGGGGACTGTGGCACTCTTGCCCTGAAGTGATATTTTCTTCCCAGGGATTATGGATTCATTGACTGTGCACTATGCATAAACATTTTATTAATTTTTGCATCCTAAGTTTTTAAATTTGAAATTGATATTGTTACAGATGGACACCCCCTACAAACACATACGCAAATAACCATAATTCTAGGGTACTCACTTGTGCTCTTTTGTACGAAAACCATTGAGTACCGATTCCCAAGACAGTAATGTGGGTTTTGGTTTGAGCTCTGATCTTTAGTAAAGAGTTTAGCCTCATCAATCTTACTCTCACTATCAAGAAGACACTCACTCGATAAACTGAAAAATTAGCAACTTGTTTCAGACACACACGAGATGTGAGATGACAGGGTAAACGGTCACAACAGAATCCAGAAGGAAGGCATGGTGGACCTGAAATTATTTGCATCAGCAGTCATCTGCACTGTAGAAAGAGGCTTGCTTGCAGGGGAGAGCGAGTACAACAGAGTCATTCTTGTGGAACCCCAAGTTAGCTCCGGAGGCAGAAATGAGAACACAGGTGGATCTTGAGTCCCCCGGCACCTACAGCTGCAGCAAATATTAAGTAGAGATTAATGAAAAACATCCCACCAAAAGCCCGTTTCCTTCAGTTCTTAGTTTCCTATACATTTTGCTCGTTTTAAGAAAATACTCCAAAACATGCTGCCAGCATTCTACAAAAAGGTACAGAAGGCACCAGGGTCAGGCTCAGTTGCCATAACAGCTGAGGAGCTATCATTCTATGAAATCTTGCTTGCCTACTAACTGGCACAGTTTGTTATCACTTGTGAAATTTAATGTGCACAAATCTTGACACATGATGGAATCACTAATGGTTTATAAACAAGTCTTGATACTGAGGCCAATATCTGACTTTTATATGTAAAGAGATCAACAGAATTCAAATGAGGCACTCTCACAGAGAAAATGATCACTCACTTCCCCCATCAAATGGTTGCCTCCTAAAAAGACCAGAAGCCCTCAGATAAAACTAAGAACTTCCAGAGCATAATCCTGGAGACTGCTGTCCTCAGCCTTTTCTTCATGGGTGTGGGGGAGGGGATGTAGATGAGAGGGAAAGGAAATGATGCATTTGGCATGCTCTAAAGCAAGATATGTCATCACTTTCAATGGTTTAGAAATTTGACAAATACAGCTATCAACACATAGGAAAGGGTTTGTATCGAATATCGTTTCCTTTGGAAATTTCTGGTTTTCCAGCTAGGATACAACCCACTGCTAGACTGTTTCAGTTCACTGTGATTTATTGCTGAGTTCATGCCTCACTTGTCTCTCCTGTTCTAAGATAAAAAAAATCATTGATTTCAGCTCCATAACAGTGGCAGCGTGTGTCACTGCAGATGATAAACTCCAGCCGCAGACTGTAAGCCTGAGTCTGCAGAGACTGATACATGGAGCACAATGACAGGAATTCAACTAAGAGTGCAACAGAGTTTGCATTTCCCCAGAGATAGGTGGGTGGATGACGAGGAAATGCACTGACGTCCTTAGTGATATATTTATAACAGTTTGTACTCCCGTCCTCTGTTCCATTGTTGTACGGCCATTGTTATATCCATAAAAATCACATTAGGCAGTTTGGAGTTTATACAAGTGGTTTATTCCACACTTGCAAGAGTGAGAAATGGTTCTTTAAAGCAAGCATTGACTTGAGAAAAAAATTTAAAGAAGTTCCGTGAGAACACAGGATGAAGAACACAGTTTAAGTGCATTCTTAAAAAGCCCTTGTATAATTATCTGAGTTTTCCTGGATAATAGGATAGATATTGTATTAGAGCTAACATTTGACCACAACTCTGAGCACAACAAATGACGAGCCCATTATTATAAGAACTGCCTGTAAAGTAATAATAATGATGATTTCCTTGATTTATGTTGCATTCATCTAAGAAAAATGGGATTGGTTTTTATGGGCTTTCATGTTGGATGACCACCTCAAGCCACTGACTGATAAATTAATTTTTAAATATGCAAATTTCTAAGCATTTCTTAACAAAATTAATTTGGTTAACCCAGTTTTCATAACCACAATTAGAAAGAAATAATCCTAATTAAGAATACTTGATTGTTTTTGTCCTAAAGATAGCTAAGCCTTAAGCCTGGTCCCTGACCATGATTTGTAAACTGATCTCAAAGGACTGTCTTCAGGGTTTAGCTACTCCACTACTCCCAAAAATTCCTGATGTAATAGGCAAAATCTTCTAGACAGAAGAGTTTCACTCACAGTTCCTTGTTTACTTATTCTAATATTTATTATATTTTTGTTTAAAACACTTTAAATTTAAACATATTATGATCAGATTCTTCTCCTCCTTCAAGTCCTTCCAGATTCTCTCCCCCTCCCAACCCAACCAACTTTAAGTTCCTTCCCCAAAACAAAAATTAATACAACCATCAAACAAAGAAAACAAAATAAAACCATGACCCCCTAAAAAAAAGCCAAACTGTAACGAAACACACACACACACACACACACACACACACACACACACACACACACACACCTTAGGAGCCCATTGCTTGTTGGTCAACTACCCCTGAACACAAGACTTGCCCTGGACTGGTTGCTACTCTGTTGGAGAAAACTGATTTTTTTTTTAAATGCTCATTTTGAAAGATGCTCTCACGAACTTACTGTTGCTGACCTTGATTCACTCTGTAGTTTTGATGGACTTTGTATCTCGGATCCTTCTGAGTCAGCCCCTTGAGCAGCTGGAATTGAAGGGTGTGTACCACCAACACAACTACACTGTATTTTTAGGTGTATTTTTATGTGTATGCATGTTTGTTTTATCTGCATGTAGGTCTGTGCGCCACATGCATGTCTGGTGCCCACGCATGTCAGAAGTGGGAGATTCAGATTCCCTGGAGCTGGAGCTACTGTTTGGGTGACGGGAATTCAACTTCAACCTTCTGCAAGGGTAGCAAGTGCTCTTAATATTGAGCCATCACTTCAACTCCTATTATTATTTAAGGATAAATCTATATTTAACCTTGCCCTTTAAAAACTGCTTTCATTTGTGGTCATAATACTTTCAATACAAGAGCTATTTCTATATGCTGGATGTCATTAAAGCTTCTATTTTTTTATATTCCTCTAACCTGTGGTATAATGTTTTCCTCATCTGGGGATTTTAACTAGGGACTTACACATGCTAGGCAAGTGTTCAGCCAGGCTTACAAACCATTAATTTCTCATTCTTTCCTGATTTTAATTGTGTGCATCTTTCTGAATACATCTGGGGTTAATCATAGTGAACTTCAAGAAGCAAAAATATAACTTAATTTTCAACACTAAATATAAGTTTTTACCCACCCAGAGACCATGTGTTGAATAATCTATTCTTAGTGAACCAAATTTCAAAAGAAATTGAGTGAGTTAGAAGAAAACTGGTACAACAAAATAAGAAACAGACACAAAGCAGAGAGTTTATTTTCCCAGAGGAGAGAGAGAGACAGACAGAGAGAGAGAGAGAGAGACAGAGACAGAGACAGAGAGAGAGAGAGACAGAGACAGAGACAGAGAGACAGAGACTTAAAGATACTGTCAGGGACTGTGGAGAAGTCATAGGTCAAAGAAGGAGGTAGAATCAGACTGAAATCCAGGTCTCTTGGTGTGCTGATCTCAGGAATCTAAATATTACATAGAAAACTATAGTCTTAGAGTACACAGTGGTTTTGACTCTTGGTATTCATAGTGTTTACTCTATTATCCATGTCAATTAATTATAGAACCAGAACAAGTTATAAGAAGCTATTATAATAAACTGGAGAACTTTTATGTTATATAGAATGCCTGGAAAAGAGGAATAGAAAAAATTTATACTGTCAAGGTAGGAATTATCAGATATGAGATGATTAGTCCTGTGTGACAGCATATAAACCAGGGAGGAGATTCTTTCTAAAAGTGACAATAATGACAAATAGTATATGAGAATGCTGTGTGTAAAAGGAAGAAAGGGTTCTATTTCACCTGGCAAAATAGAGGTCATCCTATTGTGTCAGGAGCCCTGCAGTTGAGTGGTGACATAAAAGTCATAGACCAATGCTAGCATGTAGAAGACTGCAGATAGATCCATGTCTATTGCTATGTACAAAACTTAGGTCCAAATGGATTAAAGACCTGAACATAAATCCAGTCATACTGCATCTCTTAGAAGAGAAAGTGGGGGCACCCTTGAACGAATCGGTACAGGAGACCCCTTCCTGAACATAACTCCAGTAGCACAGACACTTAATAAATGGGACTTCATGAAACTGAGAAGCTTCTGCAAGGCAAAGGACACAGTCACTAAGACAAAAAGGCAGCCCACAGAATGGGAAAAGATATTCATTAACCCCACATCTGACAGGGGTCTGATCTCCAGAATCTACAAAGAACTCAAGAAGTAAATTCCCAAAGTGCCAAAGAATCCAATTAAAAAGTGGTCTACAGAACTAAATAGAGAATTCTCAATAGAGGAGACTAAAATGGCTGAGAAACACTCAAGAAAGTGCTCAACATCCTTAGCAATCAGGGAAACGCAAATCAAAACAACTCTGAGATACCATCTTACTCCTGTCAGAATGGCAAAAAAAAAAAAACAACAACAACAACAACACCAATGACAGTTTATGCTGGAGAGGATGTGGAGAAAGAGGAACATTCCTCCACTGCTGGTGGGAGTGAAAACTCGTACAGCCACTGTGGAAATCAGTATGGAGATTCTTCACGAAAATGGGAATCAGTCTACTACAAGACCCAGCAATTACACTGCTAGGTATATCCAAAAGATGCACATTCATACAACAAGGATGTCTGTTCCACTGTTTATAGCAGCACTATTTGTAATAGCCAGAACCTGGAAGCAACCTAGATGCCCCTCAACTGAAGAGTGGATAGAGAAAATGTGGTACATTTACACAATGGAGTACTACTCAGCAGAAAAAAAACAGTGGAATCTTGAAATTTGCAGTCAAATGGATGGCACTAGAAGAAACCATCCTGAGTGAGGTAACCCAGTCGCAAAAATACAAACATGGTATGTACTCACTCATATATGGATTTTAGACATGGATCAATGGAGTGCCAGCCTACGATCCCACTGCCAGAGAGTCTGGGAAACAGGAAGAACCCTAAGAGAGATATGCATGGTACCCCAGTGAAGGTAGAATGAGGCAAGATCCTCTGAGCAGATTGGGAGTATGGGGGGGATAGCGGAGAGGGAGCCAGGAAAAAGAGAGGCGGAGAAGAGGAGGGGAGAGGAGGACATGGGGGAGCAGGAAGGTTGAGTTGGGTGAAGAATAGAGGAGAGCAGGATGTGACATACCATAATAGAGGGAGTCATTCTAGGTTTGAGGGGAGATCTGTCACTATTGAGATTTCCAGAGATCTACAAGGATGACACCAACTGGCAAATCAAGCAATAGTGGAGAGACTGCCTTAAATGCCCCTCCCTGATAATGATTTTGACGACTATCTTATATACCATCCTAGAGCCTCCATCCAGTGATAGACGGAATCAGAGGCAGACACCCACAGCTACACACTGAACTGAACTCCTGGAACCCAGTGACAGAGAGGGAGGAGTGATGAGCAAAGGGGTCAAGACTGGGCTGGTGAAACCCAGAGAAACAGCTCATCTGAACAAGGAGGAGATCTTGAACCCCAGACTGATGGCTGAGAGGCCAGCATGGGACTGATCCAGACCCCCTGAATGTGGGTGTCAGTGAGGAGACCTAGGCAGTCTATGGGGCTTTGGGTAGTAAATCAGTATTTATCCCTGGAACACAAATGGTCTTTGGGTGCCCATCCCACGATGAGGGATGGTCTCTCAATCTGGACTCTTGGAGGAGGCCCTGGGCCCTCCCCAGAATGAAGTGACAGACTCTAGAGCCATGGAGGGCCTTACCCTCCCTGGGGAATGTAGTGGGGGTTGGGTGGGGAGCTGGGGGGGTCGGTGAGGGAGAGCAGGCATGGAAGGGAGGGAGAAGGAGCTGGGACTGACATGGGAAGCAAGCTTGTTTCTAATTTAAATATCAATAAAAAGTGTTTTAAAAAAGCCATAGTCCAGTGAGAATTCCTCAGGTAGATATCTCTGGTAGGATCTGCAGGTCATCCTTCATTATCTTTGGAACTGCTGTAATTCACATAGCTATCAGAGAGCTGATACCTATCACCTCTTCCCTGACTTCAGTTGTTGCCCTCAAGGGTAAGCCTCTGAGCAAGTAGCCCCATTCTGCCATGATACAACAGTTTCTCCATGTTGATCAGGGGGACCAAGCTAACCAATGACTTCCTTTTCCAGAGGTTTTGAGATGAATTCTAACAAAAAAGAAGTTAGGTCCCTGTGGATGGTCAAATACTGCTATGAACTATACAAATTCATATGCTGAAGCAAATCCCCAGTGTGGTCATACTTCCTGGTAGGGCCTTCCTGAGGTAATTAGATCATGCATGGGGTAGAGTTCTCCAGAATGTCTTATGGATGGCTGAGGAAACGCAGGTTGTCTCCTTCTACTGTGTGAGGACATGCAGAATATACTTAAGTTTATGAATTAGAAAACAACCCACATCAGACATTGAATCTGCCAACATAATAGACTTGAATTCCCTAGCCCTCATAAGCATAATTTGTTGGTTGTATATCACACTGTACACAGTGTTATGGTATAGAAGTTCTGATGTACCAAGATGGAAACTATACATTGTAAGGCTCAGAAGCCTACTTTCCTGTCACATTAAGAAAGCCTGTGTGGGCCGGGCATGGTGGTGCACGCCTTTAATCCCAGCACTTGGGAGGCAGAGGCAGGTGGATCTCTGTGAGTTCGAGGCCAGCCCGGTCTACAAGAGCTAGTTCCAGGACAGCTCCAAAGCCACAGAGAAACCCTGTCTCTAAAAACCAAAAAAAAAAAAAAAAAGAAAGAAAAAAAAAAAGAAAACCTGTGTGTATCAAAAGGGAAGCCAACATAGAGATGTGTAGAGACTAGCTGGAGTCCAGGGTTTACTCTGGGGTACATTCTGTGGGCTTGGATACACGTATGGCACATATTTGTCCAAGGCTGCCAAATTGGTGTCTTCATCTTGCTTTATCGTTGTTCCTTTTCTAAGTTACTGATGTGTCCTTCACTTTACATTTCTGGAACATTTTTCCCTTAAGACATGAATAGGCCAGCATAAGGAGATTATCATTTCTAGGCATCAAAACACAAGAGTACCTGACTCAGATTCATTGGAAGTACTGATTTCTCTACACAGCCCCTAATCTAGCCCTGTGGATATTCTATTATTTCTCTCAAAGACTTGGAGATGCTAGTATGGATGTACGGATCAAGATTCATGGGCCTAGGCTCAATAGAGGTTAATACAACTTTATTCAGGGAGGGGGAGAAGGCACTTACATAAGAAACAGGTGACTGCAGCAAATTCCTGCTCCAAGGATCCACCCAGGATGCTCTCTGTGACCTGGCAGGAAGCAAGAGAGAGCCACCTGTGTCCCAACCCCAGAGCTAAAACCACTGTCCATCATGTCCACACCTGTAACCATGCCCGAATGGGTGTGGCTAGCACTACAGATGTGGGCAGGGTGGATATCTCACTACAATTCCCCTTTTAGTCTAAAGAAAAAAAGTTAGGCTTGATACAAAACTACATAGAAAGATAGCAAATATCAAGTGTGCTCTAGGAAAAGGAAAAGTAAGAACAAACACACTTAAGACCTATTGTCTGTGAAGAAACAAGAGCAAATGGTAAGAACTACATATCCAGTCCTAGGGCAAAGACATAACAGAGATTACTATAGAGCTGTCCTACACTAGAAAGTTTAAGTCTTGTACCTAATATTTCTATCTAGGAAGAGTGAACAATAATTGTGACAGACTAATCTTCAACCTCATCAAAGACCTGGGAAAGAGAATAACAATACTAGGGTAGGCAGGAAGTGCAGGTGAGCAACTTCCAAAAGGTGCAGCGAAGGCAAACAGCAGGCTACCTGGACAGTCACCCAAAGTATCACAGCAGCATAGAGGCAACCAGTTTTGGCTAAGGCCTAGAGTATCTGACTGACCAACACAGAAGCAGGGAGGTAGAAAGGCTGTCTTACCCTGACTTGGCAAGGTTAAGCAGTTTTCTATGTTTGTCTCCTGCAAGCACAGCAGGACAGCATGTCCAAAGTCAGTGGTCAAGGTGGGGGCAGTTCTTTGTCCAAGAGGTCATTAACCAAGGAGAGAAAGAACTCCAGAAGGAGTGTAATCAGTGCCCAACATATATTTGGGAATAGCTTGGTGCTGTCAGGAGCACTTGTGTCTCAGTTCAATGGAGTACTAATATTAAAACATTTAAATGCCAAGCTATGTCTGACTAATCTCATAAATAAGAAACATGGGTGATAACAGTCTGTAATTCTCAGAAACATAGTTGAACAATGGCCTAAGCTTCCCAAAATAATTGAGCAAGGACAATGACTTCAAAAAATGTAACTATATACATAAATAAATATGATTCTCAATAATGGAGATAGAACTGAAATGTCTTGACTAGAGGTAGAACTATGAAGTGCAATATGATAAAATACCCTAAGTTGTATCAATATACAAAGCGTATATACATCAAAGATAGTTTTATATTTGTGTGTAAAACATAAAGACCCTAAACAGTCAACATACAAGAATCTAACAATTTAAGTTATCTATAGCTAACAGATGCTAAAGTTAGTTCACTAGAAAATATGTTAATCTTATCTTTCTGATCTATACCCTTAAAAGAGATACTGTAGTCTGAGCATCACCTTCTATACCCAGCACTGTACAATGTAAAAGCAACCCTAAGTAGGTGAAATCGTCCCTTTTTAGTGACGACAGAAAAGAAAGAAAAAACCCAAAATACTCTTAATGCCAACAGTAGGGAAAGGGGGTATTGTTTTCTTAGGATTACTTCCTACTGAAATGGGACAATGATGACTCCATGGGATCCTGTAGGAAAAACAGTAGAGCAACAAAATGTCTTGAGAGGATTAGCTGTAACATTTGCAGCCAGTCTCTGCTGGTGGGAGATGCTTGACTGAAGTTCTTATCTGAAGCTCTGGTTAGGGTGTAATAAGAAGGTGCACTGTTTCAGCTAGCTAGTCTGGAACTGTCTAGAACATTCAGTCCCAAACTGGCTTTAGGGTGGTGGTTGCTAGTTCAAAGGCATCAGGTTGAAACAAGTGGATTCGATGAAATTGGGCCATCTTCTTTCCCGAGAGTTCAAAGATTGGTGTTAAGAATTTTTTTGTTCACCGTGGAAGACTTAAACATTAATATCAGCATAGAAAGTTTAACTTTAATAGGTAAACATACAGGGTCAGGTAACCATAAAGATGAAATTAACTAGGAGAAAAGTCATGATTTTAGACAAAACAGATTTAAGGCAATAGTAGTCCTAGATTTTTCTTTTCTTCAGTTTTATATCAATTGCCTTTTCATAGGAGACAGAAACTCTCTCTTATTTCTAACAACATGTATGAATTTGAAGAAGGAGAGCCAAGTCCAACTCCAAAGCCAGGTTTGATTTTTATGTGAATTTGGACTATGATTGTGCTGGGAAATAAGAATATATGAGTTTAGTATAAATATTTTACCATATATCAGATTCTTTTTTGTATGATGGTTCTTTCTGGATAGCTATCCGCTCTTCTTTAAGCATCTACACATTCAGTGTCTTTTGGCTATTTGGAGATGGATTTTTCTGTTTTCCTGTAAAGACAAGAACAAAATACTCTCCCTACTTTTGTAAGGTCTCCATTCAACTTGTGGGGTAGACATTGGTGGATGACATATCATTTCTCCTCTCGGTAGAGCATGGGACTCTTAATTTAAGGGTCATGGATTCCTGCCCCACATTGGGTGCCAGATATGGATGCACAGATCAAGATTGACAGGACAACGCTCAATATAGGTTAATGTAATTTTATTCAGGGAGGGGGAGAAGGCACTTACATAAGAAACAAATGACGGCAGCAATTTCCTGCTCCAAGGATCCACCCAGGATGCTCTCTGTGACCTGGCAGGAAGCAAGAGAGAGCCACCTGTGTCCCAACCCCAGAGCTAAAACCACTGTCCATCATGTCCACACCTGTGACCATGCCCAAATGGGCGTGGTCAGCGCTACAGGTGCAGGCGGAGTGGATATCTCACTACATGCTAGTGTACTTCTGTCCAGGTTGCTAGTGAGCATCCTTAGTAAAAGTCAGCTTTCTTTCTAGACACTCATCTACTTGGTATTTATATTCCATATGAAGAGCTTCTAAACCTAAGCCTGTAATGTTTATCACTGTACTGTCAATAAAGTTACTTTGCTACCCTAACCATTCTCTGTGTATTGCCTACTCTTTCATATTTATCCTGGTAAGCATCCTGTCTTTACAGTTTTAGCATTTTGTGAATGTCATATAGTAGTCAGTTTTTTTCAGATATTGGTCTTTTTCTATTATGGACACACACTTAAGCATCCTTCATAAATTCTCATGGCTTGATACTTCATTTATTTTCATTATAATAATGAATCCATTATCCCACACTTTAATGTTCTCTTCTCCTTTCTTCTCTATTGGTATGGGTATTTTGCATGCATGTGTGTGTGCATACCACATGTGCCTGGTGTCTGCAGAAGCCAGAAGAGATCATTAGATATTCTGGAACTGGAGTTACAGATGGTTTTGTGAACTTTCATATGGGTGCTGGAAATTGAATCCAGATATTTTTAAAGAACAGTGTTCTTAACTACTGGACTTTTTCTTCAGCTGGGTACCACACTTCATATGTTCAACCGCTAAAGAAGATAAGTTGTAACCATCCAGGAGTTGTTTTCATTTAGTTTGCACGTGTACGTTGTGTGTGCGCACACATACGATTTTTCCACATCTGGACAAATAACAAGAAGCAGGATTCCCGAGTCATGTAGTAAGAATACGGTTAGTTTTATATGAAACTGCCAAGCTGCCTCACAATGTGCTCACACTGTTTTGCACCCTTGTGATGGATGAGCATTCTTTGCAATAAGATTGACTCAAGTGCTGAGAATGAGAGACAGTGGAATGCTCAGTCTTAACAGGAGCATCTATGCTGCATTCCCCCCTCCTAGGGCTCAGGGATGGCTGAAGGATGGGGGCAAAAAGAATGCAAGATCCAGAAGCAGTAGGTAACTACAAGGAGGCGTTTTCTGGACACAGCAGGGCAGCTGCACATATGAACTCACAGCAGTTGTGGAAGCACACACAAGATCTGTGCAAGCCCAAGCCAGACCAAATCCCAGGATGGAGAAGGGAGTTGGGCAAACAATCCCACCTTTAGCCTTTGATGTAATGATAGTTATTAGCTTCTGGAAGAGGAACAGAATTTTTAAATTAAATTTATATTTTTAATTTCCTTTTACATTCTAATCAAAGTTCTCCTTCCTATCCCTCCTCCCAGCCACCCCCCCCCCTTGCTTGCCTCCTCAGTCCAGCCCCCATCTACTCCTCCCAACAGGTCAGGGCTCCTATGGGGAGTCGACAAAGTCTGGCACATTAAGTTGGGGCAGGATCAAGGACCTCCCCCCCTGATTTAGGACTGACCATGGCATCCCACCATAGGGAATGGGTTTCAACAATCTAGTTCCTGCACCAGGAATAGAGCCTGGTCCTACTGCCAGGAGCCCCTCAGATGGCCCAAGCTTCACAAGAGACAACTTTCTCTAAGACTGTAGCTCCTCTTAAGTCAACCATGCTCTACTGGAAGACCACATACCTAAGAATATTTAGGTAGCACAAATTAGTCTTGAAGAGTTTTTAAACAACACAAAATTGAGTGTGTAGGGAAATGTGGTGAACCTAGGAAGAGTTTTGGAGTGGAATAAATATTATCAAAACACATTGTACAAAACTCTCAAAAAACCAATAAGGAAAAAGAAGACAACAAATTAGAAAGAGGTTGGTATTTCTGTAATAGTCTCCATCTGCTGCCAAAGGAAGCTTCTTCGATGAGAAACGAGCACTATACTTATCTACAGGTATAAGGACAAGAGTTTGAAATGAAGCCCGAAATAATACTCGTTTAGGAAAGTGGCTTAGTAGGCTGTTCTCTATGCCTGATGACCTCATCGCTCATGGGGCAGATGGTCAGGATTGCAGTACCGGACATGAATTGCCACCTGTGGAGTAGGCCAGAGGGGAGACTATCTCAAGAGTGTCCAGACGGATTCACAAAGAGGACACACCCAGTAGGGAAGTGTATGGAGAAAATGAACCATTTGCTCTCTGGATAATGTGGAAAAATGATTGAAAAATAACTGAAAGGAGATGTGTGTTGCACATATATCAAAGACTACATTCTGGAAAAAATGAGTATGGGTAGATTAGGAAAGAAGATTGGAATAAGACAGGTAGAAAAATAAAAAATAAATGTTCTGCAAAGGTTTTAAAAGAATGAGTTTACCCAAAAATAGGGGCTGAGAAGCATTCATGGAATTACATATACATTTCACTCTGAGACGCCATACATTTTTTATCATACCATACCCACAGATTTCAAAATGGCTCACAAATTTTCTAAGTCTTTGTCTATTTGATTATACAAGTCCTTAAGAAAAGCAAAGAGATAGGACAGGCTTCATGCAAAAAGCTAATTTCACTCAATAAAAATTAAAGTACGATATTTACTGTTGTAGAGTGAAGATATTCAGGATGAAGATTTTAAATTGAGACTTTCTAAACTAATATACGCATGTTTTAAAAACAGAAAGCCAATTTCCCCCTTAATCTCATGATGCTCCGACCCCTCAGAAGCTGTTTGTCAAATCAAGGGGCCCTTGTACTGCTGTGTAGGTTAATAGTGTACATTCTGAGAAGACACTCATTTTTACGGATGTGCTGGGGAGACCATGGCCCCAGGCAAGCAGCATTCCTCTGGACTTGACACAAGTAAGGCTTTATAGAAAATGTTCCTTAACAGTTAGAGGCCCGAGTAAAACCTATCAAATGAGCCCAACACAGAGCAGCTTAGTCCACAGCGGGCAATCTCATGGCATCTCAATCAGCATGGCATCCAGAAGACTGAGCTCCAAGCTGTGAGAGAAAGGTGTATTTCATATTTTTCAACAGTCTTGCTATTTAGTTGTAGAGATTTGCAAGTATTTTTTAGTAGCCAAAGTTTAAGATGCTACCCTGAGAACACCTCATAATTGTAGACTTTTTTTTTCTCCCAAGTTTGGCTTAGAAGGAATTGAACCAGTCTTGAGGAAGCACAGAAAATAAGTAAATGTCTTCAATAACCAGTTTCTGAGTAGCTGACACAACTATTGTCATCCAAGTAGATAATTAGTACATTAATTAGAACATAAGATGAAAAGTAGGTTTATCATACTTCAGAATAAAATATGTAAACATATATTTATATAGGATAATTTACATGCTTCAGTACTCAACAACAGAACACCTCTGCAGGGAAATAAGTTAGTCTTAAAAGACCAGTGGATTAGAATGCACAAAGAGGATTCAGTACACACAGGAATCAATATGGCGTCTTCAGATGAGCAAGGAGACTTGTACCTGTCAAATTAGGGAGGAATGAGATAAATAATTTGGGCCCAATTGGAAAACTGAATTTAAAATTCAGAGGAAGTACCTGGAAAGTGTCCTAGGATAGCGTATGTTGTTAGAACTGGAGGTAGGCCAATGTAGAGAACATGGAAGGGTGGATCTGCCAGATGTTATTGGGCCACTAGATGGGAACTCACTTTAAGAGTGTGGGGATCAAGAGTTAAGAGACTTATGTTATTTGTACTGAGTGACTCTGACTATGAAAAAGGGGGAAAAAAAGCACAGACACCCAAATCAACTCAGAGCCAGGCACAGCAGAACATGCATCTGTAACACGGAGACAGGAAGACAGAGAATTTTAGGTGGTTTTGGGCCACAGAAGACCTCCTCTAAACAAAACAAACCGCCAAGCAACAAAACAAAGCCCCAAATGAATAAACAAACAAGAATCAGTTCATAGGAGAAAAGTAAACTGTTTCTAAGTTTTCTTTAAATTTATTTCAAGTTTTTTTAATGCAGTTATCCTTCTTAACCTTAAATACATTTTAGATTCCATCTTATGAAGAATTCCATACACATATGAAAATCAAGCATATGATATAAATAAACCCCAGTGTGCCCATAATTCAGCTTACTGGTAGGCAGTGATGCTTTGTAGTATAATGTACTGGATTCCCTGTTTTTATTCATTATTTACCACCATAATGTTGCATTCCATTTGTTCCCTTGCTTGTTTGTTTGTTTATAGAATAATGCTTAACACAAGCTCTACTCTCTTAGTACATAATGCCTTATATAAGCTACAAGCACTAGGAAGTGCAGCAGACCTCTGGAAGTAACTCTTTGTGTATAACTAATTGCAACAGTAGAGTCACCGAACAGCGTTTTCTCACACCCCTCTCTCCCAACAGCCATGGGGAATCAACCCTTCTACTGTCTGCTACTGTATTTTGAACTGTCAGGTGCCTCATGTAAGAGAAGCCCTGTAGTATGTGTCCTCTTGTGAGTAACATATCACTCAGAAAAACTGTCTTCAGAGCCATTCGTACTGCCGTGAGCAACAATAGAATTTCCTAAGGATGAACCCAAATTGTACATGTGTGTGTTTTAGCTGTCATTTATTTCATCTACTGGGAAAATTCTCCCCCTGCCAGATCTCGATTATTGTTAATACTCCTGCAATGAACATGGTAGGAAAGATTCCATACTATGATCCTAAATTAATTTAAGTTAATTTGGGTAGATACCATAGAAATTCAAATCTTGGCTGGGTCTAGCAGGTGTTGTCATGCTGTTTTCTGTTACAGCTGCACTGTTTTGTAGTCCTCTCCATGCTACACTGGAACTTCAGCTTTTCATATCCCTATCTTTGGTCTTCTTGGTAACCACACTAGTAGGAGCAAGAGAGAATCTCACTGCTCTTTCGGGGTGATCAGCTACGTCAAGCAACTTTTTTACGGAGTTGCTGCTCATCTTTGGAAAACTGAAAACCCCATTTTCTTGCCAGTTTAAAAACCTGGATAGTTTCAAAGCTACTGAGTTTGAAAGATTCCTCATATACTTTGATACCCCAAATCACCTATCAGATTTGCAAATATTTATTGTTTTAGAGGCTGCCCTTTTATTTCCTGGTTGTTTCCTTTGCTCTGCCAATTTTTTTTGGCTTAATATAATCTCTCTTGTCTTTTTTTCTTGTCTATACATTTGATATTATATCCAACAAATCATTGCTAATTCAGTTACCTGCTGTGAAAAAATATTTCCCTATGCTTTCTTCTAAGGGTTTTATAATAACTTTAGTTTTGTGTTCAAGTCTTTATTCCATTTTGATTGACTTGTGTGTGGCATACGAATCCAAATTCATTCTTTTGCATTAGAATATTGTTTCCCTAACACCATTTGTTGTAGAAACTATTTCCATATTATATTCTGTTGTTACACTTGTTGAAGACCAGTGCTTTTTATAAATGTGAGTTTATTGCTGATATCTAGATGCTCTTCTGTTGGTCTATGTATCTGTATATGACATTATTTATTTTAATTCACTTTTGGTCATGCAAAACCTGTTTCATATTTTTGTATGTTGATTTTGTATGTTTATTTAGAATGCTGGTTTTTTAATCTTTCAATGTAGTGAATTAATTATTAATTCCAACATTTTTGTTCAGTGTCTGGTGGGTTTCTATGTGCACAATTATGTCATTATCAAACATATATGCTTATTTACATTTTATTATTTTATTTTTCTTGTTTAATTGTTCAGTCCAGGATTTTCAGTTTTATCTTGAATTTAAGTGGGAAGAATGCACACTATTGCCTTATATTAGTTCTCTGAAGAGATTCTTCTATAAGAAATTACCACAAGTTTAGTGGTCTTAAAAAATGTAACTTTGTTATTGTGCTATGGGTTTAGAAATATATACAGGTCTCTTTGGTCTAAAATCATAGAATTTCCAAGCATGTTGTCTTTGTTGGAAACTCTAGGAGAAAATTAGTTTCTTGTCTTACCACCATCTAGAGGCCAACCATATTCCTTGGCTCATAGATACTTTCTCTATTTTCAAAATTAGCAAAGGTAGAATAGCCATTTCAAGCCACCTTTGTCTGATTTGTCCACTTGTACTCTTCAAGACCCAAATTGTTTTGGGCCCTTCCAGATAATCCAGGATTGTTTTCAATCTTAAGGACTCTATTTTTAATTGTCTCTATGAAGTCTCCTTAGCTATGTGTGGTAGTCTGAATGAGAATGGCCCCCATAAACTCATACATCTTAACAATTAGTCCACTTGGGAGAACTGTTTAGGAAGGATTAGGAGGTGTGGCTTTGTTTCATTAGATACGTTACTGGGGGGTGTTGCACCCTTTCCCCATGGGGGTCTGTCTGTTGACCACTTGTTACTAGGAGCTTTTAGCTATACACTTCCCATCCCCTCCTCCCAGTGAAGCCTGCATGCAAGTTCCTGTTTTCCATCCATCCTTTGTCTAAATGCTAATTCCTGTTTTTGGCCCACCCTTTGACGGAGGGCCCTGGGAATGTAGGTTTCTGACTCTGGTGATTTTTCCACCACACCTAACTTTGAAAGTATTTAAGGCTTCACCCTTGTAATAATAAATGCCATTCTCCTTGTAAGAATGAGCTGCTGTCTTTGTCCTCATTTTTCATCCTTAGCCCTTAGCCTCGGATAGTTGTGAAGTATGGTAGCGCCATAGCAGCGAACACACCAGCGGTTCGCTAAGGGGGGGCAGTTTTGAGGTTTCAAAAGAGATGGGGCCATTCCCATCTCTGCCTTTCTCTGTCTTATGGTGTGGATGAAGATGTAAGCTCTCAGCTTCTGCTACTACACCATGACTACCTGTCTGCTGCCTTGCCCATAAACTCTAATCCTCTGCAACAATGAATTAAACACCACGTTTCCTTAGTCATAGTGTTTTTTCACAGCTGTAGAGAAATAACTAAGATGCTTTGTAAGCTAATGTATTAACAGTTACAGGGCGTAGGACACGAGTATCTTTGGGAAGCTTGTTACTCTACTTACCACAGTGTGTTTGTGATTTGGATGAGTAGTCTTTTGCTGGTTCATGCCGATTTGGTTATGAAAATGTACCACGGATGAGTCATTGAACGATAAATTCAATCACTTCAGAGTGACTAATATGTATGTTTCTTTGAGGATGTTTGTTATTATATGGAAATCCTGAGTCACTGTCCAATTCATTAGAACTTTGTCTTATGACTTCCTAAGTATCTCTCTGACAGAGCCAAGAAAACTATACTTTTTAGGAGGAAAGATGTCCCCATGGGCTTTTGTTTTTGACAAGCAATGTAGATATGTAATATAATAGAATATAAATAAGAAAACCATTGTATTTATTGGCACAATTTATGTTTCACAATTTAATTTGTTCCTAAAATCAAGTTCAAAAACATCTATCATTTATCTTTGTCATCAAAATTCTATAAGGACAAGTTTCTCTTAAAGCTCCTAGCACTTAATATTCCAGAAGCAATTATGAGAAAATCTGTAAATCACATAAAATTATCAAAAGATGCTATTTATTTACCCATAAGGAACTATTGATGACTAGCCATGGGAACCCTTTCAGGAGGCTTTTTGGTTGTTCTTTCATGCTTATTACATATTTACGAATGAAATCACATATTTTAGCATCATCTTTAAATTTGAGGAATTCTGAAAGCCTCAAACCACAACACATTCATCACAAATATAACACATAGTCAGTGGAGTATTTGTTTCACAAAAGTAATCAAATGAGATGTTATAAATACATGTATTCCATGGTTTTACCATATTATAATCCGTGCTGCTATAATCTTTATAAATTCTGAGAAATCGTTATAAATCTTTGTAAATACAGAGGAGAGCAAAGAAAAACAAAGCAGGTAGTTTCTTTTACTAAAATGATGTTTAATATTTGGGCCAATGGTAAATAGTATAATATGGACTAATGTATCTGAATTAGTGTGTGTGTGCATGTGTGTGTGCATGTGTGTTGGAATTTTAGGAGCTAGAATGGCGTGATGTGTTCACATATGCACATCCATAATCAGTTGTCTGAGGGTTAGAGAGAAGATATATGCATCTTTTAAAATTCCCACAATTCATGGAGCTGGGGAAGATGGCTCAGAGGTTAAGAGCTCTTGTTCTTGCAGGAGACTGGGGTTTTATTTCCAGCATTCATATGGTGGTTCATAACCATCCACAAGTACAGCTCTAGAGGATTTGAAACCCTCTTCTGACCCCCCAAACTCAAGTTTCAGGGTGTCCACTTCTCTCTTCTGACTTTCAAGGGCCCCTGGTATGTGTACATTGTACACGGAAATATGTGCAAGCAGAACACTCATACACATAATAAAACAACCGAGTCTAGACAACATGAATGATTCTAAGATTTCTTCTAAAATTCATCACAATTCCTATGGCTAGCCAAGAGTAGAACAAATTATTTTGGTACAATTAAGCCTGAAATTTTATAGTTTTTACAAGTGGGGTTGGAAAGTTGGCATCAGTAGCTTAAAAACCGTCCTAGTATCTTTGTGAGTACAGCCGGAACTTAGAACTTTTGCTTTGTATCAAACCCAGACCTGATGGTATTCTGAGCAATCCGTCAACCTCAGATGACTGCTGTGGACAAAGACTGTCACGGATTGTGAAGGTACACACTCAAGTGTGTCGCTAAGATACCACAGTTGTCTTCATCCTGCTGGACCTGAACTTATGGAAGTGGAATGCTGTGTAGGATGTCTTCCTGGTTTGAATGTTAGAACAAGCCCCAGTTGGAGGCGCTGCTTTTCAAAATTCGAGGCCTTGTTGAAGTAAGGGGATTGCTGGGAGTAGGTTGCATGGGCTATATATAGCCAGCCCTATTCTAACCCAAATCACAGTTTCCTTGTCTATTGAGATCTGAGGAAGTTGCTTACTGATCTCAGTGCTTGGGACCGCCTGCCACCGTACCATAATTGCCATGATGAACTTTATACCTCAAGCCATGAGGCAAGATACAGTCTTCCATGCTTCTTGCCAGGTGCTTGGTCACAGATCATAAAAATAACTAATACAGATGTGCATGACCCCATGGCAACTCTGCAAGGTGACTCAGGCCATGTTCCCCAGGAATTCCTTCTTATGTAGTTGGCACACCATTCCATCCCACTACCAGCTACACAGATTTCTTTTCTACTACAGTATGAGCTCCTCCTACTCTGACTATAGTAGCAATTAATACATAGTGTCTAATGAATGAAGTTGAGTTGGTCTGAACTAGGTTTTACAGTAGCAAATTTGACTGATTCCAAGAAGGATTTTTCAACAGAATCAAAATCACAAGCAATTGAGTGCTAATTTTAAATACAAATGTGGAAGAAATGTCTCATGCGTGTCTGTTTGGATGTTTTTCTCATAGCCTCCTAAAAATAAAATTTGGAACGTCTTTTACGCAAATGGTCTTTCAACATAGATAAGCAGGGATCTGGCCAGGGTTGTTTCAACAGTGAAATTATATTTCATACTCTCATATTTGTGCTTTCTTCTGAGAACATGTAGCTGAAAGTGTGACATTTGTGCAGTTTTCTATCAACCAGCAAAATAGCAAAATGCATATTGGAATAGAATATGCAACCAAAATAGTTTGAATTCCCAAAGGGGCAGCAAAAAATTTTTCAGATGATATATCTTATTCAAGATTCTTATGTAATCTTCTAAATAGTCTATGTACTAACAAGTTCAACTTAAAAAATCCTAGTTTGTGTTTTAAGGTTTTCCTTGACTACAAAGTTTTTGTAAGAGTTTTAATAAGTGGAAATTATCCACGATATTGTTTGCTGATCTCTATTAATTTGGAAGAAGAAAAATTTGCTGAAAGTTTTATTCGTCCTTTTAAATCACATTTTCAAGTCCAGGTGCCTGTGGAGGCCAGACAAAGGTATCGGGTCCCTGAAGCAGTTGGTCTAAGTAACTGTGAGACTGCAGCCTGAGTTAGGTCACCTTCTGGGTGAGCTGCTTCTGCGCCTCCTCCCTCACCGTGCCCCTCTGATGGCCCTGTCTGCCTCACCCGGCGTTTCTCCTTAGGATTTTCTAACAGCATAGGCACCCAATGTGGTTTTGCTTGTTTGTTTTAGATGAATGTGAAACAGAAGGACAGTGTGCCACGAACAGTTCAAGCCCATTTCTGAACTCATGAAGAATTGTATCTAAACTAAAAAAACTTCTCTAATATGTAAAACGATAAAACTCTCACTGCCTCCCTCTCTGTCCCTCTACCTACCCCAAGCCCAACTTGTACATCTTCAGACCCCATCTTTGTTTTTAAATGTTAGAGTCTATATGTGACAACCCTGTTATATTAAGCAATACTAAGTATATCTATGCCCTTGGACTGGCCATAAGACTAAGTGAGTTTAGATACGTGCTGCCAGGAGGGGTCTGTGATCTACACACACACACACACACACTTCATTTAACTAACACGATTTATTTTATAAAAGAATATTTTTCTTCTTGAGTTTATACTTTCTCTGAGATAAGATCATCTTGATACTGAGTAACTTTTTACAGCAGCCCTTTTGAGGGGTAGGTATTAGAGATAGGGTTTCCATATGTAGCCTTGTCTAACTCAGAACTCACTGCATAGACCAGACTGGCTTGAACTCACAGAGATCCACCTGCCTCTGCTTCCCTAGTGCTGGGAATAATGGGCTTCACCACTGTCCAACTACAACAGATCATTTTAATTGTATGTTTACTTCATAAAATGTTTCAGATTATTAAGAAAATGTTATACAATAAATAGTATTTCCTTCAAATTGTGGTTGAGGAAAAAGATTTGAAAGAGTCATTCATTAACTCATTTATTCAGTAGATACTCAGTAAATTTTTTTTTGTGTGTGTCAGTCCAGGGTCTTAGGAAAAAGAAAGTTACACAAAACAAACACACTTTTCTGAATTAAAAATTTATGTTTAATGGTAGAGTTATAAAATAAGAAACAAAAAAGAATACGTTTTACTAAGTTCAAGGAAGAAAATAGAAATGCATGCTATACAGTAAGGAGGGATGAGAAGGTTGTGTAGGAATTAGCTAACATGGTTATCTGGTTATTGGAGAGTCAGACAGCCCTATGTCTTCTTCCCCTGAGTTAATACATGGACACAATTGAATACTTTCCCTTAACAAGAAGTTGGGCCATAGAGGAAGTCACACTAATTTTTCCTAAGTCTCCCATCCCTCTGGAATCTGCATACACTGTCGGGGACAGCAGGATTCTGTTTTCCATCTCTCTCCATCAGACAGAGGTCCGTCATCCTTGTGAGTTCTTCAGACTGTGAAGAGAATTTTCACTGGTCCATGAAGTGAGAGAGTTTGATTCATCCATGTGATACTAAAATGTCTATCAGTTATAATACAAACGTAATCTAATTAGATTTCCTGTGCTGTTACTGCATTTTGCAAAAGGTTAACTATCATTAAGTACTTTTCATATCACAAGAATAGTCGATGATATTTGCTATAGACACACCAAAAAAAGAAACAAAAACAGTCGACTGTGTACAGGTCTACAGTGGGACTGTAAAGTTAGAAGCTAACCAGGGTTTCTGTTTGCAGAGGCCATTTGTTCTTTCCCCACAGATCAGGGAAAGCAGACGCGAAGATGAAATCCCGGCATTTCTAGAGGGTTGCCATAACGACAGGGGTTTGGGACAATACTCTCTATTTACTTGTCCCGACACTTGGTTACCTCCCTCGTGACCCTGCGGAGCCTGAGGTAATGCATTCTGCATGGTAGCTGGGGTCTGAGAAGGTTCTAAGAACTTGCTGACAATTATGCATTGTGTTCCATTATTCATCACACTGGGGCAACATGAATCTTTCAGATGTCCACTGCAGGCTGATCTGAGGCCTCTGTTCACAAGGGAAGTCATGAGGAACATGTATTTCACTTTCAAAGCCTCCCCCATCTCCGCTATTCTCATTCGATTAAACAGGAATAATGTGTTTATGATGAGAAACTACAGTCTTGCTTTCTAGAGCCTGACTCTGTTCCAAACCATTGCCTTTTGTACATAAAGTGCCTCTTGCTATCACAGAGGGGAGGTATTTTCTCTGGACTTTTTATCATCTTCAAAGTATAACTGCCCGCACAGAAATGTGTCTATGAGGTCAGCTGCATTCTTCCAACACCAGAAGCTGGCACTTATCTGGGGCTGTAAATAAATAAGGGACATGATGTTAGAAAAAAAAGTGGGGTTTTTGACCTGTGCAAGATTGATTGGAATGTCTTGCTAATATTCATCTTTGTTTTTCCAAGCTGTGTATAAACATGGATTTCCAGAACTTTTTGGGAACTGATGAAAATTTCAATTTTCTAATGAGTTTTGAGAAATGTTAAAATTTAATTGCTAAGTAATATAAAAAACAATGTTAAAAGAAAGGAAAAAGTACACGTGCTTATTGAGGAAGCTTCAAAAAGAATATTTCCTTTTATGGTTGTATTTTTCCATCATCAACGCTAGAACAAAGATATATTTTATATATGCAGATTTAGAGATAAACTAGATGGTTATATTGCAAGAAGTTTAAATTCCAGACCTATGGGAAAATGAAGAATGTTAAATATTAGACACAAATACCAAAGATTCTAGCAAAGCCCAGTACCCTGATGACATTTTCCTATTGAAAGAGGGAGACCGACTGTAAGCATAAGTCAGCTGCGGGGCTGTGACTGCTCTGTAGCCACATGATTGGCTGAGCAGACCCCAGTGATGCATGGCGAGGGGACAAGCGTTGATGGACTTGTCACTGTATTTTAGATATCCCCTATGATTTTGGACATTAAGTCTTTATCAGATGTGGGAACCACAATGTTAAGCAGGGTCCCGCCACCCTGGGCCCATTACTATTAATCTATGTATTTCTTACGTGTCGTATCTTACCGGAGAATGCCTCTTCTCTTCCCAGACTCACATGATGACTCCTTTCTACCTACACTTCCCAGAGTTCTCCTGTCTGGTAGCCCTGACTATCCTTCTTGCCTGGCCACTAGCCAAGCAGAGCTTTACTCATCAACCAATAAGACAAACAAATATACAGAAGGACATCTCCCATCATTGCAAATATTTTCTTCTGCCCTCTAGGGTTTCTTGCCGTTCTGTTAATTATCCCTGTTGCTTTGCAAAAAGGCTTTTGTTGATGCTGTTAGAGTTTGATAGAAACTGCTAACCTCGTTTTGCTTCACACGCTTCTGTTAGTATGTCAAAGAGACCATCACCAAAGAACCATTATGAAGGAGGATTTTCTTGTACATTTTCTTTAGGAGCTTATTAGGTTCAGATCCTACAATCAAACCTTACACCATTTTGAGTGAACATTGAGAGAGCATGGTATGATTTCATTCTTTTCCATTACCATATCCAGTTTTGCCAACATCAGTTATTGACGCGACTCCCCCCCCCCCACTGTGTACTTTGGCATCCTTGAGGGGGTTCAGCTGATATCAGGTGTGAAGCTCTGAGCTCTTTATTCTATTCCATTTGCCTGTGTGCTTTTATGCCAGGAGAACACCTTCTCATACATATTAAAAGAGGGAAAGTGATCCTCCACCTTTGCCTTGCTCAAGATTACCTTGTCTATCTGTGGTCTTCTGTGTCTGCTTGAGAATTTTAGCAGTGCTGTTCTGTTTATGTAAAATGTATCCATTTTGACAGGGATTGTACTGAATTAGCAGGTTGCTTGGGGTTTTTGCGATAACAGTAACAGTAATACTTCAGGATTTGAACACAGGAACTTTATTTCTGTATGTTTGCTTTAATCTCTCTCATCAGTATCTTATACTTTTCAGCATCTGTCTCTTTAACTTCCTTATTTGGATTTGCTCCAATTTTACTGGTTTTGGTGAAAAATGTGCAAGTTTTCAAATTTCCTTTTCAAAGTGAATTATTGGTAGCTAAATCACTTTTGGGGGTTGGGTACATATTTATCAATGTTACTGTTTCTTAACATCTGCGGGCCAAGGTGGTAAGCTCCTCATGGTTCTTTCACAGGAGGAATGAATATCTGATGATATAAATTGCAAGCGAAAAGGGGAGTCAAGGTGGAATTTCATCCAGGATGATTGTAGCAGTGAGAGAGTAGAGATCTTTAATAAAAAATGGGACTGAAAACAAGAAGACTAGCTCAAGAGCTGAAATTGGGAATTGAGTTAGATTTCATTTTAAAACCAAGAAGCAAAGTCCATAGATTGTAGTTCTAGATGGCCAAACTTTATTCAGACTTGGTCCTGCTACATTTTAATTATCTTGTCCTTAAAAAACATTGGAAAGTATTTACTTTTCACAGATGAGTAACTATTCATTTGCTCTGTGCTTCCAAGGTCTGCTTCTGTGGTTTTAATAGAATTCATAAAATACTATCATATATTTAGATTTTTTTCTAAAGTGTTAGATATTTGGTTTTCTAAAGGTTAAGTGAAAAACTGTGAGGGAAAAGGGAGAAAAATGAAGACAAGAAGGAAAGGATGGAGGGAAGGATGAGAATTCACATTTTTCTTTGATCAATGTGATCAGCCACTTTGAGAGAAAAGACTAGGAAACTGTATGCTCACACCCTGAGAGGAAAAAAAAAAGGTTTTGTGTGTGTGTGTGCGTGTGTGTGTGTGCATGTGTGTGTGTGTTTGTGTGTGTGTGTTTGTGTGTGTGTGTGTGTTTGTGTGTGTGCATGTGTGTGTGTGTTTGTGTGTGTGCATGTGTGTGTGTGTGTGTGTGTGTGTGTGTTTGTGTGTGTGTGTGTGTGTTTTGTCAAGCTGGGGATTGATCCTTGCGCCTTGAAAACATGAGGTGAGTTTCCTAACACTGGCCCGTATCCCTTGGTTTTTTGTTTTGTTTTATTTTGTTTGTTTTGTTTTTCGAGACAGGGTTTCTCTGTGTAGCCCTGGCTATCCTGGAACTCGCTCTTCTAGACCACGGTAGCTTTAAACTCACAGAGACCCGACTGCCTCTGCCTCCCGAGTGCTTTTTTCTTTCTTTTTTTAATACAGGATCTTACAAACTTAGCCAGACACCCCCAACTCTCTCTATACATAGCTAGTCCATGAGCTTTGTCTGTTTATTTTATGAGACAGATTTCAAGTCTCTCAGGCTTCAAACTCACCAAGAAGAATGATCTTCAAGTTCCGATTCTTTTGCTTCCACCCCAAGCAGTAGGTGAACGGCTTGTACCAGCAGGCTCTGTCAGGTGTGATTGCCATCTCTGAGCAAGGCGGCTGTGTCTGTGGACAGCTGGAGGTCTCAAGAGGTCATGGGTTGAAATGAGGAGGGCAAGGGGTACACAGGAGGGTTTAGAGCGAGGAAAAACAAGAGAGAAATGTAATTATGATCACAAAACTAAAACTTTAAAAGTGAAATTAAATTTTTAAAAGGTGTAGCAAAGAAACAAAAAATGTAAACAAGTAAACTCACAGCTGATTCTGAGGCTCAAATTTTTCTTCCAAACTGGCAAAGGGAAAGTACAATAGCATGTAAGGAAAAGTTTGACAGATACACAGTTCTTCACAGAGCAAGAACCTTCATTATATTTAGTTAAAACCAAGTCATCATTGTTTGCATCAAAAATTGTAACACTGATGATCAATGAGAACATTGAAACTTGACTTTAGTACTGTAGGACTTAGTCTTTTCTTATTGAGTATCACTTACTTTTATACAATATATTCTGATTATGTTTTCTCCACTCTCATCTCCTCCCTAATCCTCCCCACTGACCTACCCATCTTAAAAAAGACAAACAGGCAAATAAAAAAAAATGAATAAACAGAATATCTATGGACATGAAGTTTCTTTGGAGTGTGAGAAATGTGTTTCAAAGACTCACAAATGAAAACTGGTTCAATCAAAATGAAAATTATTAGGCAGTGGGGAAGGTACTAGAAAGATTTGAATGGAAAGTCAGACTAAAAGTGAGAAGAGGCAACATGGGCGCTGTGTCCTATCAGACACAGGAGTCTGGTTTTGCCTGAAGACTTGGAGTTTATGTGGTTTATGAGAACTTTAAAGCCACTAGCTTTGGAACATTCCCAGGGTGACTCAGCCTGGGAAACTTCAGTTCTGGGAGCACGCAGGGCTTCTTGTGAATGACAAAAACTTGGTGGCTCTGAGCTTCATGGAAGAAAACACTGACTGTGGAAAACCCTTCCTGTGTAAAGGGAGGAGATAGATTAAAACGGTTCTGAGAAACAAAGAGGGGTGGGGCATCTCAGGAGAAACCACCCCCGGAGATGTCTTGTCAACAACAAAAGTTTTAGGTCTTTAGTGATATGAATTACTGGTTTCCATTACTGAAGAACGCACACCTGTGTCCAAGACTACCAACCACGATCAGAATTGTAGAGCCCTTGTAAAATGAACAGATCGAAAGTCAGGAATTGGGAGTTTGACTCCCTGATGGACTTTTAATTCTTGTGACTGGGCTGTGCAGGCTGCAAACTGCATGAAGGTGGACACACAGTTTAACTGCTTTTCACAGGGACATATACATGTTCCCAACCTCCCAAAGGGCTCTGTGCCCTCTACTTCCTATTGGTCCCTGTTGTGTGGCTTTCCAAAACCCAAAATTAACTTTCTTCCCTTCGGCGATGCTTCTCTGAGTACCTTCTGGCAGCATACTCTCTCTCACAGTTGGTGTCTTCTGCTCCATCCCTGCAATGTTCATAGAGCTCTGTTTGTGTTGTTGTGTCTGGCTGCAGTCTCATGGCTTCGCGCCTTAATTTATTCTGTTGCATAAATTATCACAACTTATAAAATCTCAGTGTTCCTAGACGTTGTGGGCTATTTGTTTTTCAAACATCTGGGGTAGCAGACTGGATTGTTGGGTGTGGTGTCAAGCACTTTTCTGACTGAGCCATCTAATAGTCCCAAAGTGCCTACCTTTCATACCTTATTGAAATGATCTTTTCTTGTAATCATGAAGACTTGTATTTCTAAAGAGTCTTATTGGTTTACTTTCACAGGTAGCTCCCCCAGCATTAAAACTGATGTTATATATTGTTTGAGGTTGGGAAGGGGCTACGACTCACCATTTTTCGTATAGATATTAACTCAAAACCATTCATGTAAAAAGAGTATCTTTCACCAGGTGTTGGTGGTGCATGCCTTTAATCCCAGCACTCGGGAGGCAGAGGTAGGCCGATCTCTGTGAGTTCGAGGCCAGCCTGGTCTACAGAGCAAGTTCCAGGACAGCCTCCAAAACAATACAGAGAAACCATGTCTTGAAAAACAACAACAACAACAACAACAAAAGAGCATCTTTCTAGCTGTACTATATTGTTGCCTTTGGTATAAATTGGTACAAGTTAGGTGATAATTCTAATTACAGGGCAGTCTCTGAATATGTTTCCTTGTTTCTTCTGGTCTATGTGCCTGTCTTTGATTTGCTATCTCACTGTAGAATACCTTTCTTATAAGGCCTGAGTCTCTATTTATTTATTTAGTTTGTTTGGAAGTTACTGGTGTGAAAACCAAGAGTCTCATGAATGTTAGAATTCCTTCCACCACTGAATAAGAACCACAGCTCTGGTCTGAGTTTGAATGGTAATCTTTGTTTCAAGATCAAACATTTTAGAATTTGTCAAATTCCATAGACTATCTGTTTAGATTTTTGTTTGACTTATGTTTAGTTTAGGAATAATTTTTAAAATTAATGAGTCCTCTGATGCATGATTCAAAAATACTTTTAAAATTTGGTTTCTATTAGTTATTTTTTATATATTTCCATGTAATTGTCTTGTACACAGCTATGTAATTAGGTTTCAATGTTGCTATAAATTAATGAAATGCTTTAATGTATTTCCCTTCATATTTTTACATATGAATACTTTGAGAACTTTAGGAATTGTTGGTTGAAAAGGGATGCAGATAAACAGTAACAGCAAATCAAGTGTCTTTCTTTTTTCATCCATTTGTTCACTGTATATTTATTTTATCCTGGCTTTATGGTAGGAGCAGAGTAGAATCTAGGTATACAAAATAAGTCTTTATTCTAAAGGAGTAAAAAGTCTGTGGTTAAACCATCAATAATACAGGATGACAATCTATCATGGATGGAGTTACAAAGTTTCACCTAAGTGCTATGAAGAAGCTTGATTCCCATAAAACTAAGAATTATGCAGGGGGTTATCAAGAGAACTGCATAAATCATCCTGAGAAAATTTACAGTCACTTTATGAAGGCAACAAAAATATTTTAACAAAATGAAATACTGTAGGAAAGGAATTTGTTGATATTATGTTTAGCTGCTAGTTGTGGCAAACAATGTGAAGTTACAAAACTTCTCAGAGACTTCTGTCACAAGTCGCAAGCAGGAAGGTAGAATCTGGGAATAACCTGTCGTCAGCAAAGGCTTGAACTGAGGCGGTGGATGGAGTAGCAACAATTAACATGAGTAGAGACACGGATCTCTAGACTTTGACAACAGCTCTGGAGGCTGTTTAGGTTAACAAGAGGGATTTATCTGGAAATACTGGCATAAGAATGAGGTCAAACCAGTTCTATTATTTATCTACAAGGCTGTTGCAAGAAGTGTGGACTCTTTTGTTTTCTAGAAAGACTATAAACAAACTTCTTCTCTGTTTAAATCCTAAAGGATATCATTGACATTTTTATTGTAAACTACAGTATGATTTAGGATATGTGTCTATATCATTCATTGTCAAAGAGTTATGGCTCATTGACATTGTCAAAATCAAGACAGTTTAGGAAAGCTAAGGACAGCTGAAGTAAAAGAACAGGGATTGCCTATCGAGGAAATTCTTGCTTCCCATGGTTCTGATAAGTAGATAAGTATGTGTAATGTAAACCAGAGATAAATGGACACAGTAGAGATTTCTGAGCTGAGCTTCAGAGCTAGGCCCAGTTCTCACACATAACAGCAGCACCGTGTTTTAGTATGGAACCTCTTTGACTCTCGGTTTTTTATACAGATTATATTTTTTCCTTGCCTAACAATCCACAAAACAATTTTATGTAAAGCATGACATAAATGAATAAATGTGTAGAAGATGATGGATTTTAGGGGCTCTTTCTTAGGTCGTATCAGCTTTCTTTTTTTATATCAAAAATTTTATTTTTAAATTTAAATTCAAATTAGAAACAAGTTTCTTCACATGTCAATCTCACGTCCCTCTCCCTTTCCCTGTCCTCCTTCCAGCCCCCTCCCACCACCCACCCAATACCCCCTCCTTTCACCAGGGAGGGTGAGTTCTTCCATGGGGGTGTCCATAGTCTGTCATTTCATCCAAGGCAGGGCCTAGAACCTCCCCCAAGAGTCCAGGGTGAGAGTGCATCTCTCATTGTGGGATGGGCACCCAATGTCCATTTGTATGCCAGGAATAAATACTGGTCAACTACCAAAGGCCCCATAGATTGCCTAGGCCTCCTCACTGACACCCCCATTCAGGGGGTCTTGATCAGCCCCATGCTGGATTACCAGGCATCAGCCTGGGATTCAAAAGTTAACCCTTGTCAGGTCAGCTGTTTCTGGGGGTTAAACCAGCCCAGTCTTAATCCCTTTGGTTATCCCTCTCTGTTACTGGCTTTCTTGAGTTCAGCTCAGTGCTTAGCTGTGGGAGTCTGCCTCTTCTTCCATCAGCCACTGAATGAAGTTTCTGTTCCCCAGACTCTCTGGCCATGGGATTGTAGGCTGGCACTCCCCAGATCTATGTCTAAAATCCATATATGAGAGAATACATGCCATGTTTCTTTTTTTGTGACTGGGTTACCTCACTCAGGATGGTTTCTTCTAGTGTCATCCATTTGCCTGCAAATCTCAGGATTCCATTATTTTTTTCTGCTGACAAAGAAGCTAAAAATATACAATGGAATAAAGAAAGCATCTTCAACAAATGGTGCTGGCATAACTGGAGGCTGGCATGTAGAAGACTGTGGATCGATCCATGTCTATCTCCATGCACAAAACTTAAGTCCAAATGGATCAAAGACCTCAACATAAATCCAGCCACACTGAACCTCTTAGAAGAGAAAGTGGGTGGTACCCTTGAACGAATTGGTACAGGAGACAGCTTCCTGAACATAACACTAGTAGCACAGACAGTGAGAACAACAACAATTAATACATGGGACCTCCTGAAACTGAGAAGCTTCTGTAAGGCAAAGGACACGGTCAGCAAGACAAAAAGGCAGCCCACAGAATGGGAAAAAATATTCACTAATCCCACATCTGGCAGAGGGTTGATCTCCAAAATTTACAAAGAACTCAAGAAGCAAGTCTCCAAAACACCAAAGGATCCAATTAAAAAGTGGGCTGCAGAACTAAATAGAGAATTTTCAATAGAGGAGTCTAAAATGGCTGAAAGGCACTTAAGAAAGTGCTCAACATCCTTAGCCATCCAGGAAATGCAAATCAAGACAACTCTTAGATACCATCTCACTCTTGTCAAAATGGCTAAAATCAAAAACACCAACAACAATTTATGCTGGAGAGGATGTGGTAAAAGGGGAACACTCCTCCATTGCTGGTGGGAGTGCCAACTTGTTTGGCCACTTTGGAAGTCAGTATGGAGACTCCTCAGAAAAATGGGAATAGATCTAACAGAAGACCCAGAAACTCCACTCTTAGGCATATATCCAAGAGATGCCCATTCATACAATAAGGATGTCTGTTCCACTATGTTCATAGCAGCATTATTTGTAATAGCCAGAACTTGGAAGAAACCTAGATGCCCCTCACCCGAAGAGTGGATAGAGAAAATGTGGTATATTTACATGTATCAGCTTTCTTAATATATACCTTCCATTAAATAATCATGTATTCTGCTTTTGCTATTGAGTCCCAAATCATGAAGCTGTCCCAGATCTTCCCCTTGAATTCTGAGTGTGTATATGCGTCTTACCTGCCTGGATAACTCCAATCCTAAGATGTTCCATGCCTACACTTGATATGCTTGCTCTGAGCCAGCTAATGTTGATGTCCCGTCAAACTGCACCTCTTTTGATACCTCTATTTTAGTTAATACTATTTAACAATTAACCCAGTTTCCAACAGAGATAGCCACAGTCTATTAAAATGATACCTGTGAAATTCCTCTGTAAAGCAATTTTTTGTGCTATTATTTCACAGTTTTTCATTATGTCGTCTAAACTGGTCTGAATGACTGTAGAAGTCTTTCAAATAACTTTGTATCACTTCATAATATTCTCTTTGAATGGATAACATAATTTCAAAATTTTTAAAAATGATCTTTCTAAACTCTAACTCAAATTCCTGTTATGCTCCGCCAAAACATTTCAATGATTTTCACTGTCCCAAGAATAAAGATTAGACTCCATACATGATTCAGCATTTCCATCATCATCAACCTTTGTTAACTATTCTGGCCTCATTTCTTCCGGGAATTCTACCTTCAATTCTCTCTGTTGCAAAACCAATCTTGTATTATGCTCTATTATCCAATTTCCTAATGTTGATCACGAGGCTGCTCTTACATAAAGTGCTTCCTCCTTACAGATAACACTGACCTCCATTTTTTTTGTAGACCAGGCTGACCTCGAACTCACAGAGATTTGCCTGAGTGCTGGGATTAAAGGCGTGTGCCACCAATGCCCAGCCCGACCTCCATTTTCTGTATCTTAGCTTTGTCTCTTAACAGCTTCTATCTTTTTGAAGAAGTCTTTTCTGATATTTTTCCTTCCCAAGGTTCTCCCTATAGCTGCTAGCATTCCCTGTGTTATATTATAGCCTATTTCTCATTACATATAGCCTTAAATTATCTTATTTCTCCACTAGATAAAAACTTTTGGAAATGTGCAAATGTCAGTCAGTCTGATTGACCAAGTCTGATTACTGTCTTGACTTTGACAATGTCAATGAAATTATTCATTTTTTGTTCAGATGCCTGCCTTATAGGAGATTATTTCTTAATAATAACAAATACAGTTACTCTGTAAGAATATTAAAATGCTATGGTAAATCTTTAAGCAACATGTCACTGTGATGCTTAATTTTGTCAACTTGTTTGGACAGAGAAATGGCTAAGAGAGTAGATGAGCACACTGTGAGTATGTCACTCTCTCTGACTCCTGGGTGCCATGATATGAACTGCTGTGAGGTACTGTGCCATCCCTCCATGATGGATAGAAACTACTGAAACCATGAGGCACAAAAAAACCAAAAAAAAACCCCAAAAAACCCCAAAACCCCTCTTTAAGTAGTTCTCTCAGATATTTAAGCACAGCAATTAAAAATGGTCTAAGTAAGTATTCACGGAGACTGAGATTATAAAATGGTGATATTTGACTAGGTGGAAAGGGATGGGGAGTGAAGACAGATGTACTCCTGGGAACACTCCAGAGAGGCACATTGTTACATGACACCAAGGCACAAACCCATGGTGCCTCATGTAGGATCTGTTATGACGATATCAGAAGACAGCCTTTTGTGCTGCTGTTACTTCTGAGACATCTACCCTGGGGATAGTGACGAGATCTATTACCTCAGAAATCAGACCCTGGGGAAAAGTCTTAAAACTTGGGTGTTACCCAAGAGGAAATGGCATGTCCTACTTAGTGAACACAGTTCTACAGAAAACTTCCTAAGCCTGGGTGCATCTGCTTCAACAGTTTGAGGGAGTATTTTTCCAAAACTGGCACGAATACACTAAGTGCCTCCCCCGCAAATACAGTAGATTGAAAGCAAAGGTTTCTAAGCTTATTGCAGAAGCCAAGACACTGAGCTACTAAGTTAGCAGAAGTGTAGGGAAGCTGCTGCTGATCACGTAGGAACAAACACAATTACCTTATGACCAGTTGCAGTTCTAGTTTAAAGAGAGGTTGACGGAAAAGATTTATGATGAGTTAAGAAATGTGGTTTCAGGGCTGGAGAAATGATTCAGTGTTAAGAACACCAGCTGCTCTTCCAGGGGACCTGGGTTTAATTCCCAGCACCAACATGGCAGTTCACAACTATCTGTAGCTCCAGTTCCAGGGGATCCGACACCCTTATGCTTATGCAGACATCCATGCAGGCAAAATCACCATTGCAGGTGAAATGAAAAATAAAGAAATCTTTTTTATTTTAAAGAAAGAATTGTGATTTCTCTCCTCAGAAGCTGGTTTTGTTAGGAAAGTTTCATGTACACAGGTGGCAGCAGTTCCAAGACAGGATTGCTCTGTTCTCCTGAAGGAAGAGTCTTAGCTACGTAACCAGCTACCTTCTTTATTCCTTCCTTCATTTTCATTCTTTAGGATAGAAAGCTTCCTCAAATGTAGCAATGAGGACTAGTGAGATCATTCAGTGGGAAAGGAGCCTTGCTGTTAAGCCTGATAATCTGAGCTGAATATCCAGAGTCCTCACAGTAGAAAAAGCAACTTCCATGAGTTGTTTTCTGAAGTACACATGTCCATCTCTCTGTCTGTCTGTGTCCCTCTGTCTCTGTCACTCTCACACACACACACATACACACACCCACTTACACAAATTAAACAAAATGCACAGATGTTAAAATGTAGTAATTCATTACCTACCTTCTAGAGGATATAATTAAGAGAAACATATTGATAAAGTATCACTTGAAAAATGAATAAGTGTTGCTCTACTGTATTATATCAAACAAATTGTACAGGCCTGGGTTTTCTGCTTCTTGTCTCACATTGCCTTAGATGACTTATTTGTCATGCCTCCCTTGTTTTCCAAAATCATTATTTTGGTACCTAGCTAGCTTGTATCAGGTAAGCATACACATTTTGTTTTTCAGTGTTTTTTCCCTCTTTTTTAAATTTAATTTAAATTAGAAACAAGTTTGCTTCACATGTCAATCCCAGTTGGCTCTTCCTCCCTTCCTCTCCTATTCCCCCTTCCTCCAACCCCCACTCCACTCTCCAAGGAGGGTGAGGCCCTTCATGGGGGATCTTGAAAGTCTGTCATATGATCCGTGGCAGGGCCTAGGCCCTCCCCCATGTGTCCAGGTGGAGACATTATCCCCACACATGGAATGGGTTCCCAAAGTCTATCTGGATGACAGGGCTAAATGCTGATCTATTGCCTGAGACCCCAAAGAATGCATTCAGGGGGTCTGGATCAGTCCCATGCTGGCCTCTTAGTCATCAGTCTGGGGTCTATGAGTTCCCCCTTGTTCAGGTCAACTGATTCTGTGGGTTTCACTCACCAGGTCATAACCCCTTTGCTCATCACTCCTCTCTCTCTTTTACTGGGTTCCAGGAGTTCAGTTCAGTGTTTAGCTGTGGGTGTCTGCCTTTTCTTCCTTCAGCCACTAGATGAAGGCTCTAGGATGGCACACAAGGAAGTTGTCTATCAAGTTATCAGGGAAGGACATTTAAGGTAGCCTCTCCACTGTTGGTTAGATTGCCAGTTGGTGTCATCCTTGTAGGCCTCTGGACATCTCACTAGTGCCAGATCTCTCTTCAAACCTATAATGGCTCCTTCTATTATGGTTTGTCTCATCTTGCTCTCCTCTGTTCTTCCCCTGACTCAACTTTCCTGCTCCCCCATGTCCTCCTCTCCCCTCCTCTTCACCCATTCTCTTTCTCCCAGCTTCCTCACCCCCTCTGCTCCCAGTGCCCTCAGAAGATCCTGTCCTGTTCCCTTTCTCTGGGTTACCATGCATATCTCTCTTAGGGTCCTCCCTGTTTCCCAGACTCTCTGGCTGTGGGATTGTAGGATAGCACTCCCCTGTTTCATGCCTAAAATCCATATATGAGTGAGTACATACCATGCTTGTCTTTTTGTGACTGGGTTACCTCACTCAGGATGGTTTCTTCTAGTGCCACCCATTTGCATTATTTGTAATAGCCCGGACCTGGAAGCAACCTAAATGCTCATCAACTGATGAGTGGATAGAGAAGATGTAGTACATTTACACAATGGAGTACTACTCAGCACACACATTAAAAGGGATAATATAAACACTCTTAAATCTCTAGCTAAAAGTATCTATATGAGCACTTGTTTCCCAGATAAGAGAAACTGGAAGCATTGTAACTTTGAGTGGATGAGCGTTACTATCATAAAATGTACTTTCAGATTTTTCAAAAAGCCTTTGCATGAAGAATTCTTGGTGAATTAAGAGGTTATGTTATCTAGAACTGCTAGAAATTTGAGTGTAGTATTGCTAACTTAATCTGGTCTATTAGATGCTTTCCAGTCACTAATATACTTAACATGCTCATAGCTATTAAAGAAGCCCATGTATTTCCATACATGTGTTATATACAATCACAGTTTTTGCATATGTATAGATAACTATGATATTGTAACTGTATTATTGAAACGTGGTGATGACAAGATTTAGAAATACTGACATGCATCTGATTATGTGTTACTACTAAACATCACCTTTTCATTGAAAAAGTTTCATTAAGTTTGGTACTAATTCCTGGGCAAAGCATAGGATTAGAATGATGTTTAAAATTTTATAAAACTACAAATTTGAAATATTATCTAATCGAGAAGTAAAAAGTCAGTAGCTCTTCATTAGCAACAAGGTTTCAGTTCTAGACTGATGAGACCCTGTCATGTGCTACATTTAAAGAACTGCCTAAAAGTTCCTTCATTTCACGTGTCTGGTAATCTTCCTGTAGCTACCAAATGAAGAATTTAATTTTCCTAATTCAGTTGACTTTTTGCCTTCTTTTTGCCCTGAAGCAGATGTCATCTGTTCATCTTCATTTCTCCGGTGCTCGCCCATGCTTGGGCTTAGCACAGCTTTTTAGTAGTTAACACATAATAAGATGCACGTCAGTATTCCCTAAACCTCGTCTTCATCACAAGGCAATCAAAAATCATGAGAATGCATGTAAGCATCCAAAGTTTTTGTGTCGCGCTCTTACCAAGAACTTGGTTTATATTTTCCCATCTATTGGGTCTAATTCTAAAGTGCCATCCCCCACATGTGAGTGAGAACGCTGTGCTTTCAAAAGTTGATTGTGCCTATTCAATACCAAATGGCCAGGCCTGAGGCATGCAAACAAGCAACATTACACAGACTAGGAGGACTATATTTATATATCTAGGAATAGACATGTTTAAATACATGCTTACGTATGTAGCAACAATTACTGAAAAATGAGGCCGTGAATTTGAGACAGAAAAAAAGAAAGGTACATAGGAGGGCTTGAGGGAGGGAAGGATGGGAGAAATGATATGATTACATTAATAACCTAAGGAAACAACAGAGTTGAAAAAGATCACGTGTACTTTGCCCAGCTGTTAGCAGCAGACACTCATACTGCACTCTCTGGCCTTTAAGCCTGATTTTATCACAGAACTCTGTAACCTTGGGTTGCTTGCCTCAGTTTCTTTAACCACTAATGGTACCTAGGTCTAGTTTTTCTGATGCATTTAATATGGAGAAGAATGCCTAAAAGATAACACTACTCAGGACAAGCCCCTGTTTTCTGATACTAGCAAAGAAGTATTGTCCCACACTAAAGAATAATTGAATTTCTAGTCTCTGGCTTATTAACAACACCGAAGAATAGGCTCTTCCCGCCCCCAGGTTGGGAAGACACATTTAGTAAATCTCTTGGAATGTTACTACAAACTTCATGTTGCAATTAAAGTGTTTTCAAATAAATTAGAATATGCTTTTCTATGATTTATGCTAGGACTCATTTTAGCAGCTGATGGCCGTGCTCAGAGAGTCCATTCATGCTTATGACAAATGCCAGTGGGTGGAAAATCTGAGTCTGTGTGATTTCACTCCTGATTTCTGAGGGTGACGGAACTGCTGCCGGCTTGCGTATTGCCAATGTTCTCAGACATAAAACCGGCTTCTGCTTGCTTTTGTAGTTGTAGCTTAAGCATCATTTCCCATGATGTACTGATACGGCAGCCACTTGCTGCCCTGAAATTGTGTACTTTATTTATCAAATGCGACTCAGCTTCTTTCCAGTTGAATGGCAAGTCTTACTTTGTAGATCGTAAGTGGTAATTTGTTACTTGTGTCTCCTGTACATTATTTGTTTTAGAATTATTTCCTCTTCCAGAATAAGACAATTAACTTTCCCTGTGCAGCTATTTGGTTTGCCTCAAAAAAATACTAGCCAGTGTTTGTCATAGCCACATTCTGAACGCGAAAAAGACGTAATGCCATAGAACTCTTAACTTGGTGGCACTTTTTGATCGTATTTCTAGATAAGGCACAATATGGGTTTTAAATATATGGTAGGTTTAATACACAGAGCATCCTGGTGTTCACAGATTGAGACACTGGCCCACAGAGTTTGACAAGAGAAAAATTCTTGGGAAGATGTGTGTGTGTGTGTGTGTGTGTGTTTACTGCACCTAATGAAGTATAGAATCCATCTGCATTTCCTTGAAGTGTTGCATCATACTCTCCCTCCCTAACTATAGGATCACTTTTTACCAAAAGTGACAGAGAAGTCCTTTAAAATTTTTCTTTGACCCAAAGAGAAAATGGAGACACTAGTATTATTGGTATCTTTATCAACGATGCAACATCAGTTGAGCCTTTGCTAAAAATAATTGCATACACAATAAAGTGAACAAAGACCTCTAGTAACATTTTAAGTGCTCTGAGATTGTACTGTCAATATATTAAAATCGTATTTTATTTTTCTGTTTCACAAATGTTTCCTAGAGACTAAATGTTCTAAGTTCATGTTTGTTTTATTGATTTTAGCTTCCTTGTTCAGTAAGATTTGGATTTGAAAACTGTGCACAAGTTTATGGGTATATAAAATAAAGATTTTAAAAATTGTAAAAAAAATCTTAGTGAATGTGCAAATTATTGCCCATATATAGAAAATTTCCTTCACCGTTCTTAGATATAGTTGATAACATCATTCGCTCTTCTGAACAAGTGAGTTTAAATGAAATAACAGACTGCTGATCACTGTGTCTGAATCAAAAGTCTTCTTCATAGATATGCAGCCTTCAAATTTACAGTCAATAACAAAAATAAGAAATTATTCTGTGTAACTTACCTTTATTAAACTACTGCTATTGCTCAGTATCAAATTTTAGTTCTTAGAAATTATCAATGAGATTTGTTAGAAGGGAAATCAAAATTACAGATAAGAAACTTGGACATATATATGTATACACATGCTAAAAACATGAATATTTATGTATTAGAAGTACAAAATATGTACACTTCTGTGTATACTTAACCGTACTGAGAGCCATAGGATACTTTTTTAGAGTTAAGAATTTGAAAGCTCCTGTACCAATTTGTTCAAGGGTGCTTCCCACTTTCTCTGACAAGGGGGAGCTCTTGGACCCCAGACTGATGGCTGAGAGGCCAGCATGGGACCGATCCAAACCCCCTGAATGTGGTGTCGGTGAGGAGGGCTCAGCAATCTCTGGGGCCTTAGGTAGTAGATCTGTAGGAGGAAACAGTGCTCTGCTATTAAACACATGACTTACTAGAGGAGCATACAGATGAGGTAATAAAAGGATGGTTTACCTCACCACTAACCACACCCACTTTGGACGTAGGCGGTGAACTACGTCTCTAGCCAGCCCACTTTTGGGCATGGCTAGGGGGCATATAAAAGACTGAACAGTGGAAGTCTAGCTCTCTTTTCCGGCTTTCCGGCTTCCAGTTCGGCTGCGGAAAACTACTCGGCTTGTCTGGGTTACTTGTTTGTCTCTTGTGAGTAATTTCTACAATAAATACTTATTTTTACTTTCAGTAAGTGTGCCATTTATCGTTGCAGCATCAATAGATTAATATTTTCCTTGGTGTACGAATGAACTTTGGGAGCCCATTCCACATGGAGGGATGCTCTCAGCCTGGGTACATGGGGGAGGGCCTAGGCCCTGCCCTGGATAAATGACAGACTCTGGAGATCCCCCATGAAGGGTCTCACCCTTCCTGGGGAATGGTGTGGGGATTGGGTGGGGGGTTTAGGGGGGGCTGGTGGAGGGACAACGGAGGAGGGGAGGGAGAGGGAGCTGGGATTGATATGTAAAGCAAGCTTGTTTCTAATTTAAAAAAAATTATTCTAAAAATTACTAAAAAAAAAGAATTTGAAAGCTGACCATCATACAACTTCACATCCTTTCAAAGAGTCATTGAATTTTGTAGATTTGAAGTATTAGTTAAGTTTAGAAGTTCCAGTTGTGTTTTGAGGACACTAAAACAGTTGTTTGATAAGTTTCCAAAAATACTTTCACAATGTTGTAAAACTGAAATGACTCATTAAAAATATTGACAAAAGAAATAAATGAGAAAAATAAAAATTCAAGGTAGTTTGACAACACATTTGCTTTGCGCTGAAGGGAAGGTATAACCCTACTCACCCTTGCTTCCCAAGCCGGGTGAATTGTCACTACACTGTAGCACCACTAAAATGCCTGTGGTTTGCTATTTTGAGAAGACCATCTTTTAAAGATGTGCCCGATGTTGAAGTACACGATCTATTCTCTTCAAGGCCCAGACACAATGTCTGTGGTTGGTTTATAGACTCAGCTGACCGAGACTTCTGACTTCTTTCATTACTAGGAAAATTTGGAGTGTTCTGTCGGGTGCTCTCTGAGGTGTGTGAGTTAAAAGTTTTATTTTACTTCAATTTTAATTTCTGCTTGAGTTTTGTTACCTGAGAACAGAGCCCTGTTTCTATTGCTGCAATTCTTTTAAATGCTTTTCTTCCCCTTGTTTATAATGCGGTTCCCACCCCTTCACTCATGTGAGCATCACAGAGTACATTGTAACCATTTCCAATCCAAGAGTTGGACACTCACTTTGATATTAAAAAGTGGAGCATTTTCTCTCGGTAAGAATGAGCCACCCAGGGTGCAGTGACAGCTGTCCCATGTGTTAGGACAGACAGGATCCGAGGCGCTCCCTTGGTCTCTTTTCCCAGCACACTCCTGAGGCTAAGGCCTTGCTAAGGGTTAGGAAAACATCCTGGCGTGTCCACTTGTTCCTCACTGGTTTCCTGAGCTAAGATTAGGGATTAGGGTGGGGGCCATGGTTGACATCTCTTCCTGAACATCATGATTTGGAGACTCAGAGGAATCAAGACCAAAGGTTCCCACAACTCAGGCACAAAAAATAAATAAATAATAAACTAGCCCGGCACCCCTGACACTTGGCTACTCCCTTGGGTATTGTATCTTGGTCCCGCTGCATTTTGCTTTCTGATCTAAGCTTTAACTGTTTAGAACACAGAACAAATACTTTGTTTCACTACATACACGCACGCTTTCTGAACTGTGAAGTCAGCAGTAATAAGCGCGGCCTCGGCATCAGTGGTCCATCGGGATGTGGAGCATGTCTCTTGCTGGATGATGTCAGGCACGACGTCTTTTATAAAATGCTGCAGGGGGGGTTGCAAAGGGATGTCTGCAGATTTTATCTGAGGGAGATTTTGTGCTAAAGCTTTGCTTGACCACACTGTTTTAAGGGATCTGTTATCACAAGATATTCAGGAAAGAGTTTAAAATCAGCCAGTTTACCCACTCAATCCAACAATAAGTGCTGTTGATGTAAGACAGACTAGCAACCACTACGAGTTTCAGAGCTTCATTATGGTCCATCATTTATTTCTAGATTTCAAATTATAACTTATTCCAAAATTAAAAATACCCACGCCCTTCAGAAAAATGGTGGGAACGTGGAAATCAGACCGATCTATCTCCAGTAGTGACGACAGTCAGAGCCTTGGGCTCACCGTCCAATGAGCTCTGGGCTTCTGTCAAGGGCAGGGCTGCGAAAGAGTTGTTGTGATATGTACAGGGAACAGGAAGGGACACAAAGGAAGCATCCAGCAAACAATAACTGATCTATGTTTAAGCATTAAACAAAGCCAGAGCAGTTGTATCTACCCTTCACAATGAGGACAGCTACCATTCTCTGAATGTTTGGAATAGCAAGAGAAATGATTGCTTCTTAACTGTGCGACTGATGCTCTAAAGAGCTGCATATCGGTGAAAATAAACAGGTTGTAACAGGAATTTCCATTTGATTACTTATATTCATTTTACTGGAGAGCAAGGTCTGCCCAGACAAACCTGGGGATGGAGCAGGTTCGTCAGTGTGTTTTAAGTTCTCGCTGTCCATTCAGGAGCCCTTTCAGTGGTCATGCCCTGCCACATGGAACTTCCTTTTCTGCCTGTGCTGTACCAATCACTCAGGGAGCAGAGACTCTCTGAGGTCTTGGATGATGCCGATCAATGGTGGTCAGCTCACTAGCCTCTCGGCATTGGTACAGGGTCTTGAAAACACATGAGTACTCTGCCTTGTGAGTAAGACTCCTCTGTGGATGCTGTCCCCTTTAGAAACTTGCTGTTCTCACACCTATTTCCTTGGGATTCTTAAAGTATGTTGCTTAAGGCTACTTACTAGCTACTTTCTTCCTTAGCCCAGGGTCCCAGTTCTGCATCTTTTTAAAGGGACGTTTCAGTTGACCCAAAAAAACACTTTTGAGGGATTGCGCATTGGTTGTCGTAGAATCAGTACTTGAAACACATTTAATCCAGGATGGCTCTCTGTCCCTGCCTGGAAGCTTTCTCAGTGTTAGGGTGCTGGAACCTAAGAAGGGAGACCTCATGGAAGGGAACTTAGTCATGGGGACTTTACTCCTGTGTTGTGGGATACTCTTTTTGTACACTGTGCAGATGTGTCTGTTTTACGTCATCTGCCTAAAGGCACCTTCTGGTTGGTTTAATAAAGAGCTAAATGGCCAATAGCTAGGCAGGAGAGGATAGATAGGACTTCTGGGGAGAGAGAGGAATGAGGGAGGAGAATCTGAGAGGCAGGAGATTTGACAGCCAGACATGAAGGAAGTCAAATGTACTGTAGTGAGGAGAGGTGATGAGCCACATGGCAGAAAGTAGATTACCATAAACAGGTTAATTTAAGTTATAAGAGTGAGACGGGAAGAAGCCTAATAATAAGTTTCTGTGCCATTATTTGGGAGTTGGTGGTCCAAAGAAAGCCCAACAATAGTCCTGTGAATGGATTGATGCTTTCTAAATGGTGTGGTTAGACCCCAGGGCTGGATTAGTTCCCACAAGAATGAGTTGTTTGAAAGTGAGTTCAGCTCCTATCTTTCTCATCACCTGATCCTTTGGCACTTGGCTTTCTGCTTCTCATCTAGCGGTAAAGCTGAGACCCTCTCCTTTATGCTAATGCCACTCTGTACCTTTAAGTCACTGGAATCATGGGCTAAATTAAACTTGTTTCTTGTATATTCATTCTTTAAGGAACTGTAGTCACCATGCAGCTATGAGACACAGTATGTAGCTAAATCAGAAACAAGACTGTTGGAGAGCCAACATTTTCCACATGGTGCATGCTTGCTAATTTCCTTTACTTTCACCCCAATACTTGAAAATATTCTTGGCTTAGTTATTTCATAGCCCTGTAGCCTTGATCAATCCATTTACACATATTCATATCCAATTATAAACAATAAGACTTCCTCTGACTCCATTGCAGGATTATCATAATGATGAACTAAAGTAGCACATAGAATCTTAGATTTCACATAATATTTATATTATGCTGATATGAATATTCATGTTATGTATCCCATTTTGACTTTGGTCAGACAAATTTGAGTTCAAATCATGAATCCCCCACTTCTTACTTTGATGAGTATTAGCTAATTTAATCTGTTTGAGCCTTTGTTTTCTCATGTATGAAGCTGAGACGGGAAGGCTTCACACATCTTTAGTAAAGGCACATCTGACACAATACTTGGGAGCACACCTTGGACTGTGTTCATTGACAGTTTTCTTGTCTTAATGCTGCTCTTTGTTGTCCTCACTGGCTCTGTTCCTTGCACAAGTCTTTCTTGATCTTATCACACAATTTTGTTTCTTCTGCATTTTGACTAATATCACATTTTCTAGGCAGACTGATGACGTTATTCTCTTTGACTAATGTAGGAAACAATTACAAATTCAGTGTTTTAAAGCTATGCAAATTAATTTTGTTATAGTCCCAGGGGCTAGAAATTGTTGGGAGCCATGTAGCTGAGTTTCAGGTCATCATGTGAGTCCTTGTCCAGTGGGTCTCCATGAGGCAAAGCCTGTGGAGACAGTTTCTCCTTGGCAAGCATCAATGGACTTTAAGACAGCACAGGATAATGCTCACTTTAAGACAGCACAGGATACTGCTGGGACCATGTGGCCTGCATGCTCTCTTCTCTCTCATAATGTTGATGACTCTCTTGGAGGTTGTAGGTGTCCTTTGTCACTCACACATGAGACAGATGTGCTCATTCCCAGGAACCCCATTTTTCTCAAATATTTTCCCCTAAAATTCTTTGGGACTGATGCTTCTCTGGTTTCTTATCTGGAAATACCAGATGTCACTCCAGACCCTTGGAACTATCCTGATTCACTGGCGACAGGGTCAGAGGCAATAAAAGTTAATGGGCAGTTGAAGAAGTGTAAGCTAACTATATGCAGGCAACTTATGGAAGGTCACCCCTATTTCTGCAAATATGCTTTGTTATGTTTTGAACAATATTGTTGTTTCTGAGAATGTGTGCCTATGTTTATCACCTTTCAGCTTTGTAAAGACGGGATGTGCTTGGCTTGATATGTAGTCCAGCTAGCAAAATGCTGAACATTTTTTTTGTTTCAAAGTTGTTTTGATGTAAAGGCTGAAAAAATATATTTGGCATACTTGTTTTTACAGGATGAGAAGGCTAGAGGGTGGGAAAACATGATTGTTTTTGAAGTATAAATAAAGACAGCTCAAGCTATTCAGGGCTGGTCACTTGTGTGAAACTCATCTGGTGGTTGGCCACCACTTCATTTCTTCATGTCAATGACCCTTCCCTGCCTCAGGACTTGAACCCATGCTGTGAAGACTAGCTGGAACATGTAGGTCAGGGGTACATAACCCTTGATCATTCTTGTCACCTTCTCTGTTTCCTGCTTGTCACCTTCTCTGTTTCCTGCTTTAAACTCTCATTACCATGGACAAAAGCAAGGTGTAGACACCACACTATCTTCTCTCCGTGATGAACTAAGCCTCTGGAACTGTGAGCCAAACAAACAAACCTTTCTTCCCATAGGTTGTTCCTGCAGCTAATTTATCAAAGCAAGGATGAGAACAGCTATCTGAAGTTCTATTGATGAATTTGTAAAACAAAATACATGCATTTTCACTGTAGATCTGAGAAGTTTTGAAAATTACACCGGCATATATCAAAAAGTTTGTAAAACAGGCTAGCAAACATTTATTTTTTTGCTAATTTATTTAAATTAGAAACAAACTTGTTTTACATGTCAATCCCAGTTCCCTCTCCCCCCATCTTCCCCTGCTCCCCACTGCTCCCCATCCCATGCCCTTTCTGCTCCCCAGGGAGGGTGAGGCCTTCCATGGGGGATCTTCAAAGTCTGTCACATCATTTGGAGCAGGGCCTAGGCCCTCCCCCATGTGTCTAGGCTGAGAGAGTATACCTCAATATGGAATGAGCTCCCAAAGTCCATGTGTACACTAGGGATAAATACTGACCCACTACAAGAGGCCCCATAGACTTCCTAGGTCTCCTAACTGACACCCATGTTCAGGGGGTCTGGGTCGGTCCTATGCTGGTTTCCCAGCTATCAGTCTGGGGTTCATGAGCTCCCTCTTGCTCAGGTCAGCTGTTTCTGTGGGTTTCTCCAGCCTGGACTTGACCTCTTTCCTCATCACTCCTCCCTCTCTGCAACTGGATTCCAGGAGTTCGGCTCAGTGCTTAGTTGTGGGTGTTTGCTTCTGCTTCCATCAGCTACTGGATGAAGGCTCTAGGATGACATATAAGGTAGTCATCAATCTCATTACAGGGGAAGGTCATTTCAGGTAGCCTCTCCACTATGCTTAGATTCTTAGTTGGGGTCATTCTGGTAGATCTCTGGACATTTTCCTAGTTCCAGATTTCTCTAAAATCCTTTAATGTATCCCTCTATTATGTTATCACTTTTCTTGCTTTCCTCTATTCTTTCCCTGACTCAATCTTCCTGCACCCTCATGTTCTCCCCTCCCCTTCTCCCTTTCTCTTTCTCCTAATTCCCTCCCCTCTCCCCCCATGCTCCAAATTTTCTCAGGAGGTCTTGTCCCTTTCCCCTTATCTGGAGGACCATGTATGTCTCTCTTAGGGTCCTTTTTGTTTCCTAGCTTCTCTGGTGGTGTGGATTGTAAGCTGATAATCCTTTGCTCTATGTTGAAAATCCATATATGAGTGAGTACATACCTTGTTTGTCTTTTTGTGACTGGGTTACCTCACTCAGGATGGTTTCTTCTAGTGTCATCCATTTGCTTGCAAATTTCAAGATTCCATTTTTTGTCTACTAAGTAGTACTCCATTGTGTAAATGTACCACATTTTCTCTATCCACTCTTCAGTTGAGGAGTATCTAGGTTGCTTCCAGGTTCTGGCTATTACAAACAATGCTGCTATGAACATAGTGGAACAGACACTTGTATGAATGCACATCCTTTGGGTTTATGACTAAGAGTGGAATTGCTGGATCTTGAGGTAGACTGATTCCCATTTTCCTGCGGAATCTCCATACTGATTTCCATAGTGGCTGTATGAGTTGGCACTTCTACCAGCAGTGGATGAGTGTTCCCCTTTCTCCACATCCTCTCCAACATAAGCTGTCATTAGTGTTTTTTTTTTATTTTAGCCATTCTGACAGGAGTAAGATATTATTTCAGAGTTGTTTTGATTTGCATTTCTCTGATGGCTAGGGATATTGAGCACTTTAGATTCCTCTATTGAGAATTCTCTATTTATTTCTGTACCCCACTTTTTAATTGGATCCTTTGGTGTTTTGGAGACTTCCTTCTTGAGTTCTTTGTAAACTTTGGAGATCTGCCCTCTGTCAGATGTGGGCTTGGTGAAGATCTTTTCCCATTCTGTGAGCTGCCTTTTTGTCGTGTTGACTGTGTCCTTTGCCTCACAGAAGCTACTCAGTTTCAGGAGGTCCCATTTATTAATTGTCAATCTCAGTGTCTGTGCTACTGGTGCTATGTTCAGTAAGTGGTCTCCTGTACCAATTCGCTCAAGGGTACCTCCCACTTTCTCTCCTAAGAGGTTCAGGGTGGCTGGATTTATGTTGAGGTCTTTGATCCACTTGGACTTAAGTTTTGTGCATGGCAATAGACATGCAGTCTTGTACATTCCAGATCCAGTTATGCCAGCGCCATTTGTTGAAGATGCTTTTTTTTGTCATTGTATAGTTTTAACTTATTTGTCAAAAATCAGGCAGCAAACATTTCTGTTCCCACAAAAGGTTCTACTTTTCTTCTAGACAGATTTATTTTGCTATCAATCACTCTTAAAAGCCACTGAGCTTCATTCTTGTGCTGTAACTCTGAATTGCCTTGAACTTCAAATCAATGGAGCCACACACTGAACATGAACAGGCTTTTCTTTCTAAAGCCGGTTGTGCGTTTATCCCTATTATTGACAGGGTCTATTATAATCTTGCTTATCCATTTTGAAAGTGAAGGAAAAGGTTTTATATTTCTGATTGTAGCTATTATATGTAAATATGAAGTAAACATTCATGTGCAAGTTTTATAGCTTTATACTACATTAGTCTTGTGGAATCACCTATGTGTGTGATTAGTGACTCCTTTAAGAATATATTCAGGAGAGATGACTCAGAGGTTAAGAGCACTGGCTGCTCTCCCAGGGTTTAATTCCCAGCAACCACATGGTGACTCACAACCACCTGTAATGAGGCTTCTGGTCTGCCGACATATATGCCTATATACATAAGAAAGAAAGAAATCTTTTAAAAAAAGAGTATATTCAGACTTGAAGTCATATATGTATATATATATATATATAAACATTTTATGGACTTAGTATGTTGTATTCGTGCATTTAGTAATATACATTTATGTATACATGTAACAGCAATTAATGGCAATGATATTGTGAATTTGAGAGAGAGTAAGTTTGGTATGTGGGAAGAGTTGGAGAGAGGAAAAGGAGGTGTGAAATAACATAATTTAAAAAAATAATTGTATTTAAAAAATAGTATGTTCAGCTCCATCAAAAATGTGGGAAACTTATTTCCTCATCAAAATGTATAATTGGGTGGCTATAGAGAAAGCTGGTCAATTAAGAGTGATCATTGCTTTTGCAGAGGAACCAGTGTCTCATTCCAGGTCTGAAGTGCTTGTACTGCCCATAAACTTACACATGCAGAGACACTTTTAAAACTTATGATTGGCAATCATGCTAATGTCAGCTGTTCAAAATGGGTTATGAGTGCTCTCACTGTTATTAATCAGTATCTCCCCAAATGATTACTAATGCTGATTTGCTAACTGTTCTCTAGATACAAATAGTTTATCCTGACAATTGTAAATTCTAGCTGCTTCCTAGCTAGTGCATGCAGCTTTGCAGTGGCTGCTTGAGAAGGAGCTCAATGTCAAATAAACATCATGTTAGTGTAACTTCTGTTTTAAGATTTATGTTTGAAACCATTATTTGTTGCTTGTTTCCAAGACTTAAACATTCATGTCATTTCTTTTCCATCTGTGATCACATGATCCTTTTGTGCTATACTTTAATGCAAGAGGTCTGGAGGAGAACAAGTTTCTAACTCAGCTATGTATTTAGTCTAATACATTTAATTCTCTGTATATATATATAATATAATATATAATATATGACTCTGCCAAGACATTTTTATGCAGTGCAGTTGTAGATGATGTCAAAGACAAAGGTACTTTATTTACACAGATTTCTCTTTTCTCCTGTTTTGAAATTTACTGATATTTTTTCTCCCTACTTTGCCTTAGCTTTCAACTAATTTTCTTCTGTAACTTTGCACAGTGAATACTTAATCCATTCACTTTTCATTTTAATCAAGAAAACATTTACAAAGGGGTGAAAGAATATAGTCTTCATAACCCCTGATTAAAGGGGTAGTTTTGTGATAGTTTTATTATCTTATATAAAATTAATGTTTCATGATATTAATATAATGCTTTCAAAGGAAATGAATTTTAAATATCTGTGAGATATAGTTTTCTACCTGAGAGTGTATATTAGAGTTCTTAAGAGAAAAACAATGGGTAGTCCATATGTAGGTATGTAGAAGAGACTACAAGAACTTTAATGGCACCAGGGAATCTGAGCATTCCTGTGATCTACCCTCTGTCATCGGAGACAGCAACCAGGGAGGTGCGTGGTGCTACTGACCACAGTCTAAAGGTCTGAGAATGCACAAAGGGAGGCAGGTGTGGAGTAAACTCAGGCTTGAGCCTGAAAGCAATGATGCTTGAGGAGGGAGAGATGGGCATCCAAAGCAGAAAGAGTTAATTCCCTTCCTCTAGCTGCTGTTTCATGTAGGTCTCAATGGATTGGGTGGCTTCACTGGAAAACTCAGTGAACTCAGTCAACTCAGATGCTCTTCTCTTCTGACTCACCCAGATATGATGCTTAGCATCTCTTAGCTGAGTCAACTTGACACAAAAACTTGACCTTAACTGTATATTTATATTTGTTATGACTGAATATTAAAATAAAATTTAAAATTAAATATCAATTAAATAATGTCTTATGTTGCTTCAATACCCTTTTATGTATTTTAATAAACTTTAATGAAGCTTCATTGTACACAGAGAACACTGCATAGGTAGTGAGTACATATCTGTGTGATCTCTCTCTGAATCAAGAAACTGCCTCCTTCAGGGAACCCATGAAAGAGAAGGCAGAAAGAGCGTAGGAGCCAGGGGGTATGGAGGACACCAAGAAAACAAGACCTTCTAAGTCAACATGAGAGAACTCCTATGAACTCACAGAGACTGTGGCAGCACACACTAGGTTTGCATGGGTCTGTCCCTGGCCATCTGCATACATATCATGGCTCCAGTTTAGTGTTTCTATGGGATTTCTGAGTTTGTGAGCAGGTGGATCTCTGATTCTTGTGCCCTCTCTTGGGTTCCTTTCTTCTGTTTGTCTGTCTTGTCCAATTCCAATGTGGTAGACTTTGTTTTATTTCATTACTATCCTTACAAACCTGTTTGTTTTCTAATGAGAGACAGAAAGGGGATGGATCTGATGGAAGGAGGGGTGGAGAGACACTAGAAGGCATAAAGGAAGGGGAAACTGTAATCAGTATAAAATATGTGAGAAAATATACACTTTCAATAAAAGGAAACTACCTTATATGTGTTTTCTATGCACTTGACCTGTCAGACATTAAGCAGTCAGTGTGTGCAATTATTGTCCTCAAATTGTTCAAAATGATTCCTAGAACCCCCTGGAAGATAAGAATTAAAGCCTCAGTGATATATAAAGCATGTCCAGGAAAGTTTGGGACATTTTATCTAAGGACACAATTTGAGGATTAATTCTTTTTTCCCTTTAAATGTCTTGCTGTATCTCAATTTTATGTGACATATATTGGTGAAGCTATGCTTATTCAAATGATTTACGATTTCGTTTCAGCTGCCCTAGTTAAAGACTTGTTATGTTTATCTCACACTAGGATAGCACTCATCACATTGTCTATTTAAAATTGTATTCCAAAGTAAGCTCCTTCTTGAACAATTGTTGTCAACCAGTGTCCGTAGAACAAAACTTAAATTGCTGCAGATGGCTCCCAAACGGTACACTGTTTGGGCACATTTGCTTCCGCTCACTCCATTCACTCACTATTTTCTGACACTGTTTCAAAGACAGTTTCCTTGGTTTCCTCAGAATGGTAACGTTGTCGTGTGGATCCATCTTTCTCCCACCGAGTACTGCTCTCACTCTTCACTCAACCACACCATCAAGTTCACCGTTCCTCGAGAGCAACTCTTGTTCCCCTCACGAAGGCATTCTTTTCACTGTGGGTGCCTGTATCTCAATCCTGTTTGTTCTTAAAGACTTATCATCATCCGAGGGAAGTTTAACCGTGCTTGCCCCTACATTTCTGCTGCCAGACCTTGCCCCGTTCTTTAACTCTAATTCTTCTCATAGCTGTATCTGTCTTATCACCTTTTACAGTTTCAGAGTAACTCAAGTTTTTATGACATATTTTAACGTTACTGAGGAGGAACGGCATACGATAGAGTTTTAAGTTCTAGAGCATAGACTCTTTTGTAGTCTGTTCTTTGACCCAGTAATGGAAGCTAGATTCTGGTTTATGTAACTGTTATTTTTCTTGACACTGTGATCAAATACTTAACATAAATTATTTAAGTGATGGCAGGTTCATTTCTGCTCATGCTTTCAGAGATAACATTCTATTGTAGAGGAGAAACCATGACAGTGGAATAGGTTGTATCAGTGGGAGTATGTAGCAGCTACCACATTATGTCAACAGACAAGAATGTGGGAAGTTACAGAACAAGAAATAGATACAATGGAGAAATTAATTTCTATTTATGGACATTGCATTCTACTCTTGTTACTAATTCTCAGGTTAACAACAACAATAACAAAACTATTATTGAGAGAGAGAGAGTACGTGTGTGTGTGTGTGTGTGTGTGTGTGTGTGTGTGTGTGTGTACCATGTGCATGTGGAGATGACGGGAGGACCCAGGGGAGTTGGTCTCTCCTTAGACCTTGGTGGATTTTAGGGATCAAACTCAGCCATTAGGCCTGTGTGAGAAGTGCTTTTGCCTGCTGAGCCTTCTCACTGGTCTCCATATTTGTTTGTATTCCTTTCTCTATAGAATCATACCTAGCTAGGCTCACATCTACCTAAAGTTGTCATGAAGGATCACCCTCAAGTCATCAATTTGAGGGTGAATTTCATTATAATGATCTTAAAGGAGAAAGGAGAAAAAACAGACTGATCTCCACAAGTTGAATGAATCAAGGATGGGCCAGGAAGCAGAACTGAGACTACTATGTAGATTCCTGCAGAACTGCTTAAGTACAACTATCTAATGCAAATGCCATTCTGGGTTCATCTGTTTATGGGAAATGAAGCAGATCTTCCACGTTGTCTCAAATTTGCAGACTCTCACTTTAAGCAAGCAAATTGGGCTGATGTTTGATATCTAATGACTAATAGCCCACGTGTCTACTGTTATTTCTTAAGTATCTTTCCTAGGTAGAGTAAATCTTAAAAGTTAATTTGGTAGCTTGTTAAATTATATACAAAAAGTAATAAAGACAATTTTTTATTTCCTTAGAAATAGGACATTTTGCTATTCTCTAATTCCCTCAGTCTCATGAAGGAAAATTCTTTGTTTTGAATATGACTTTGATGTTTGGTGATGACTGAGACAGAAACCCCAAAGAGGATGCCTCAAGAAACAACAGAAGACTTGCTTTTTAAAGTAGCAAGGGACAATTAACATCTGATTTTTCTTTCTTCCTAAAAAAAGAAAACAAAAACTTATTGGGGTTTTCAAGTTGAATTAAATCTAAGCTGCTTGGGACCATATAAGAAATCAGAAATGTTATGTGCTGGACAGGTGGGAATAGAGTTAATGAGAAGAGAAATTTAGATTTGAAAAGGGTCTTGATGAACATTCTAGTGACTTTTCTTATCAAGACCAAAATACCAGTCAAGAGCAAGTGAAGGGAGGAAGGATTTATTTTGGTTTATGATTTAGGTAGTACAATCCATCCTAGCAGGAGAAGTGTGGCTGTAGGACCAGATCCTGCGGGTGGTGTTTGGAATATGAGGCTGTTTGCTCACAACTCGGCAGATCAGAGAGGGGACACACTGTAAAGAAAACTGGATTATAATCCTCAAAGTCAATCTCATGACCCTCAATTCACCAGCAAGGCCCCATGTGCAAAGGTTACATATCCTTAAAAACACACACACACACACACACACACACACACACCTACACACACACACACACAAACAAAACAAAATAAAAAACCCCACTACTTGTTGAGACTGAGAAGGGTATGAGATATATGGATTTATAGCAAGGAAAGGACAAATACAACCTTAAAAGAACAAATTTAAGTGTACAAGAAAAATAATTCTCATTTTTATCAAATTTATTTTCTTCACTAATGTTTTATTATGCTAGAACTGTTTTGGGACCTATAAAAAGTGAGAAGTGTCTCATTGTGGACATAAGGTAAATTCACAGACTTTCATGGAAGACAGGTACCTGCTTGAGTCTCATGTGGTTTAGTTCATTGGTTGAGACCAAAGGTAGGATTCAGGCAGGACTTAATAGAACCAAAAGCACCCTTTCTTTCCTGTTCGCAGTATACGCTGGTGAAATGAGTGGACCACAATCAATGCTAATAGCTACACTTCTGGAATGAGCAAAACTGCTTTTCTTCAGAAATGGATGAGATAGTGTCCAATAAACATTTATAATAGAATATGTGATCTGCTAAGGGGCATGTGTGCTTGCAAGTCTAACTATGATTGTTTCCTTTAACACAATGCACATGGAGGTATGTTAACTGTTGAGGTGACCTCTGAAACTGAGCAAGCATTTCCTCTGGGGACAAAGCCATAAAGTCTGAGGTGTGTAGATGCTCCAAACAATTCCACATGCAGTGCTCTGGAGAAAAGGTCTCTTCCAGGCCAGCTCAAGCTGCATAGTGAGCTCAAGCAAACCACGTTTAATGTATAGATTTGTGCTGGCAATGGCAGCTTCTTAGTGAGACACCTTGGACAAGATGGTTCTTGGGAGGTGGGGTGTGCTGATCATTGTAGATTAGCTGGCTTCCATCTGCCATTGCCCCACAGGCGCTAGCAGCACCCCTCTCCCAGTTTTCATGAACCCAAAAATGTTTCACTTTTGACTGTACCAAATGGTTCCAGTGTATGATAGCATTCTTAGTTGAGTATTATTGGTCTATTTCTTGAAACCAAAGAATATGGTATCAAATTTAGAAGTAACTTGCTTAGTAGGAAAGAGTCATGTGATAAAGCCAAAATCCACTGTTTTGTGTGAAAGATGTAGGAAGTTTAGTTTGAGTAGACTATTCTTCCGACCTGGAATTTTCCAAGAGTGCTGGGAAACTGTTGCCTGCATTTTGTTCCCCGTTATTTATTATCCTGAACTGAGGAGTTTTTCTTACAGGTCTATTTGTACTTGGTTTGCCCCAAGGAAAAGGGAGACACAGAACCCTCATCTGTCTCTGCTACTGTGCGTTATTACTTGGGAAACATCAGGCAAATGCCATATAAACAGATAAAATACTCCAGAAGCATCAGCTCTCACCATTAGGATGGAGGGAGAAAGAACTACTGCTTAAGTTTTAAGAGATAGAGTTAATAAAAAGTTCTCATTTTCTGAGAAGGGAGACAAAGGACCTTCTCAAGCGTCTATAAATTGGCATTGAGTATTAAGGAAACGTCAGAGTCATAGCTTGTTATCTGTTGGTATCAGTGGTTGTTTGCTTTATCACACTGTAAAGTTGTGGTTCTATTGAGATTAGTGTTCTATTCAGATATTGAGCGATAACGTTTATCTATCAGGAGAGTGCAATCTTTATTAGATGAGAAAGGCAAAGCCAACTCACTCAGCATTGCCCCGAGGGATCTTCTTTTTGGTTAATCTCCTTCCAGCTTCCCCACTTATATGGTTTTCAATAAACTCCAGCTGGAATGAGCTCAAAATACTCAAGAGGAACTCATTTTCTCTTCACTAGATTTTCAATTGTAGTGAATAGCTCTTGTTACCCCAAATTCCTAGATATAGGTTTATATCTGTCTAGGCTTTGTCCCTGTCCCTAACACGTCAATAAATCTACACAATAGTTTCTATTCATTTTACTTTATGGACAATAGTGGTTTCTGTCACCAAAAAAAGAAAAATCCAACTGAAGTATTTTTCTAACTAAGTAAAATTCAAATGCCAATTTTCCAGACATATAATTTTAAGGAAAGGTCTCTCATACTACCATTTTAAAAATTCTCAGTGAATAATATGTAGTACATGTTTCCTCAACTGTTTAAGATATCATAGTCAAAATTCATATCTATGATATGAATTTTATTACCTACTAATTATTCTATTAATGGATTATTGCCCCCATTTTTTACTTACTCATTTATATTTTTAGGTGCATATTATTTAATATCAGTAGCAAGATAATCTAAGCATTTTGTTAAATGAATTGCATGTAGGTGTACATATCTGGTAGTTATTAAGTACTTACTTGGCCATTGCTTCAGTCATTAGATATGCAGCAGCCATAAAAATCTTGAATAATTCAAGAAATGTGGGTTTTGATTGTTGTTTTGTGACTTTTGCTTCTTATTTCTGCACGTGGTAGTTTGAATGTAATTGGCCCCCAATAGCTCATAGGGAATAGTATCATTAGGAGATGTGGCTTTGTTGGAGTAGATGAGGCCTTGTTGGAGGAAGTGTGTCACTGTAGGTGGCAGGCTTTGAGGTCTCATATATACTCAAGTCATGCCTTACTGCCTCAGTTCACTTCCTGTTGCCTTCTGATCAAGATGTAGACAGCACCACGTCTGCCTGCATGCCGCCATGCTCCCTGCCATGATGATAATGGACTGAACCTCTGAATTCTAAGCTGCCACCTCAGTTAAGTGTTTTCCTTTATAACAGTTTCTCTTCATGACAATAAAAACACTAAGGCACTACATTCCCCCCCCCAGATGATTATATTATCAATGTGTCCCAGTCTGGTCCCACAACACTGATAACCTGTAAATTATACATGAAGGGAAACTTATATTCAAATTCAGTACCAATTGCGAACATGCTGAAAAACTACAGATCTGTGTCTCTCACTGCTTTACAGATTTCCCTAGATGTGTCAGCCAAAGTTTGTAGTTTATTTAGTCGCAGTTGTATACATCCTGGGAATCTAAGTCAAAGGAACACAGTCAAGAAAAAAGGAAAGAATGAAGAAAAACCAGTTGCCTACAGCAGACAGAGAATATGAATTGTTCCTCCAAGCAATGACCTCCTCAGACAATGGAAGTGTGTGTGTACGGAGGGGTTATTAATTAACTTTATATATCATACAAAAGAGCACTTTGGGGTAAGGCATGCATTCCAGAGCATGTTTAGCTCAGGATGATAGTTGAAGAAGGGAAGATCACTCAAGGTTGTGGAGTCCAGGTTAGGAAGTTGAAATGGCATGCAGGACACCACTGAGCATACTCCATTTTCATAATAAAGTTTTAACAGAGAAAACATGAGGGAGATGCTGTGAAAGTGTGTTAATATAGGCATTTGCCCCTAAAGATGTTTTCTTGCTTAGTTTCTACGAAAATTAATTGAATAGATTAGCTGTCCTATCAGCCACAGGGACACAGTGTTGCCTTCCACGGATGACAACTTGAATCAAGATGTGTGGCATTGCAGATCCTCCATTTCAGTTGAATAAATCACAGTCACACTATTTGGTCTGAATTCTAGTTGATTCAGATATTCACTGAGGCAAGCACTGATTTCTTCTGTAGCTAGAAATGCAGTGAGTACCCATGGGGAAAAAGACGGGAGGTACACAAGGGTGGGTAAAGATGGGAGGTAGAGCTGAGCCTTGCTTCTTAGAATGTAAAATGGTTGTGGAAGTAGGGAAGTGGGAACTGCCACTAAAGTATGCTTTTAACTTCCCATCTATTTTCAAACAATTACTGCTGTTTGCCTCTTCATAGGCTTGTGTGCTCTGATGAATGACTAGACAGGTGACAACGTATGAAGATTGACATATCAATCTTGAACAAGGTGAAAGATGTCATCTAACTTGTGTTTAATGAGTTGTAAGTCATTCTGTCCATGAAAGTCACAAAATCAGATAAAATTTGGAAGTGGAAGAAACTTTACTAATTGCATAATCATTATTAATTTTGTCATTAATATTAATATTTATTTCAATTCCACCTTACCAAATATCTCATTTCATTTAATATGTGAGAAATAATGAGTCTTTGAGATGAAATAATATTAAAGTTAATTGAAGTTAGTGACTAAACTGAGACTTTGTGAGGATATGACATTAATTCTCCCTCAGCTTTTTTTAAATATATATTTCTTATCAGGAAAGTATGCAAACTTTATTTCTATATTTACTTAAATTTTAAACACCAAATATCTTTGCATTTTAAAATTTCTTTATTAGGGATTCATTGCATTATAATCAATACATTAATTCAATCTCCCACCTGGCAAATTCATCAATGTTCAGCACTTTGACTTGTAGCCGAAAAATCATGTTTTGAAAAAGTATTGGAAATTAAATAAAGGACAATAGGAACCTTCCTATAACCCTTACTTCATTGTTTAAGTCTCTCCATATACATGAAATATATATTTCATAATATATATATTCTGCAGTATATACATTCCATAACATATAAACTCACTCACTCTGTCTGATACTGTTACTTATGTGCATGTGTTATCAGGGCTGACTGTTTGGTATTGCATGTGTTTTTCCCTGGGAAATCTATGTTTCTGTCTCCCAGAATTCCTTAGTTAACGTAGTTATTTGCTTAGGGTTTAGGCATCATGAGATCTCACCCTTCCTTGTAGCATGTCTATTAGTGGTTCCCTTGTTCAGGGCTTGTGTGGCAGCCATGTTGGTGATACTTCCTGACTGTATCTCCTCTGACATTTCTAGGAGACACAGTATCACAGCAGACTCCTTTATCCTCTGGATCTCACAGTCCTTCTCTTCCCTCATCCACAATGATCTCTAGAGACTTAATGCAGTAGCTGTGTTGTACATGTATCATTTAGGGATCCACAACTTCATTTTGACCAGGTATGGTTTTCTATAATGGTCTCCATATTTGACATTTTCTTAACAGATGTTAAAGGATTGGAAAATAGACACTGAGTTTAAACTTTAAGTTTAAGAAGAGTCATGAGGAATTCCTCCCTCTAGCCCCCTCTGGGATCCCCTGACCTGGGGACCGCAGGCAGGTTGACTCACCCCAAGGCAGACAACCAAGCCACCAGGAGCCTGCAGAGTGAGATGGTCCACTTCCGCCCACACTCAGGGCAGAGGGCAGAAGTGAGCTCTGGGTCCCCATTTTAGACCGGAATTCCTCCCTCTTGACCTCTATCGAACCCTGACCTGGGGACCACAGTCAGGTCTACTGGCCCCCGGACTGATGACCAAGCCTGCAGAGAGAGCTGGTCCACTCTGGCCCGAACTCAGGATAGAGGACAGAGGACAGAGAGCAGAAAGCAGAGACCAGAAAGTATTGGATTTGCTTGCACACACCGAAAGGGAACCCTGGTTGCCTACCCACCAGGAGAGGAAGAGGCTCTTTCTATACACACTGAAAGAAGTGATGGGAAAGAGGCAATATGAGAATACACCCAGCAACCGAAAAACAAATATGACACCACCAGAATCTAGGGATTCTACACCAGCAAGACCTGAACACCCCAGTAAAGATGAACCAGAAGAGAATGACCTTAAAAACACCTTCATGAAAATGATAGAGGCCCTCAAAGAGGATATGGGAAAATCCCTTAAAGAAATGGAAGAAAGGACAAAGCAAAAAAATCCAACAAATGCAAGAAAGGGAGGAAAACACGAAGCAAATATTACAAGAAACAATTCAAACAGTACAAAGGTTGAGAGCTGACATGGAGACAATAAAAAACACAGTATGAAGGAATTCTGGGAAAAGAAAAACTGGGGAAAAGGTCAGGTACTACAGATACAGGATAACCAACAGAACACAAGAGATGGAAGAGAGAATCTCAGGTGTTGAAGACACATTAGGAGAAATAGATTCATCCACCAAAGAAAATCTTAAGTTCAACAAATCCCTAACACATAATATCCAGGAAATACAGGACACTGTGAAAAGACCAAACTTAAGAATAATAGGTGTAGAAGGTGAAGAAACCTAACTCAAAGATTCAGAAAACATATTCAACAAAAATCATAGAAGAAAACTTTCCTAACCTAAAGAGAGACATGGCAATGAAAGTACAAGAAGCTTACAGAACACCAAATAGATTGGACCACAAAAAGTCCCCTCGCCACATAATAGTCAAGACCCAAAGCATACAGAATAAAGAAAGAATACTTAGAACAGCTAAGGAAAAAGGTCAAATAACATATAAAGGCAAATCTATCAAAATTACACCTGACTTCTCCATAGAAACTCTGAAAGCCAGAAGGTCTTGGATAGATACTTTATCAACACTAGGAGACCACGGATGCCAGCCCAGACTACAATTCAATCAATATAGATGGAGAAAACAAGATATTCCATGACAAAACCAGATTTAAACAATACATATCCACTAACCCAGCCCTACAGAAAGTTCTAGAAGGAAAACTGCAGTCCAAGGAAGTTAGCTACAACCAGACAAACATAGGTAATAGATAATCCCACTTTACCAACAGCCAAAAGAGAAAAGGGATGGAAATCCACACACAATTCCACCACCATCAACCATTCCAAAACAAACAAGATGAGCAATCAAAGGCCATTAGTATCCCTCAATATTAATGGTCTTAACTCATCCATAAAAAGGCACAGGCTAACAGAATGGATTCTGCTGCATACAAGAAACACACCTCAGCTTCAAAGACAGATGTTACCTCAGAGTTAAGGGTTGGGAAAAGATTTTACAATCAAATGGACCCAAGAAACAAGCAGGGGTAGCAATTCTAATATCTAACAAACTAGACTTTAAACTGAAATCAATCAAAAGAGATGAAGGTCATTTCATATTCATCACAGGAGAAATCCACTGAGATGAAGTCTCAATTCTGAACATCTATGCTCCAAACACAAAGGCATCCACATTCTTAAAAGAGACATTACTAAAACTCAAACCACACATAAAACCTCACACACTTATAGTGTGAGACTTCAACACCCCCACTCTCATCACTAGACAGGGCTACCAGACAGAAACTTAACAAAGAAACAAAGGAAGTAATAGAAGTTATGACCCAATTGGGTTTGACTGAAATCTATAGAACATTCCATCCAAACACAAAAGAATATACCTTCTTCTCAGCGCCACATGGAACCTTCTCGAAAATTGACCACATACTTGGCAACATATCAAACCTCAACAGGTACAAAAAAATTGGAATAACTCCATATATCTTATCAGAACACCATGCTTTAAAGTTAGAATTCAACAACAACAGCAATTGCAGAAACCCTACTAGCTCATGGAAATTGAATAATGTGCAATTGCACCACTCCTGGCTCACAGAAGAAATTTAAAAACTTCCTAGAATTCAATGAGAATGAAGACGCAACATACCCAAATTTATGGGACACTTTGAAAGCAGTGCTAAGAGGAAAGTTCATAGCACTAAGTGCCCACATAACGAAACTGGAGAATAGTCACACTAGAGAATTAACAGCACAACTGAAAGCTCTAGAACAAAAAGAAGCAAACTCACCCAGGAGGAGCAGACACCAAGAAATAATCAAATTGAGGGCTGAATTCAAAGTAGAAACTAGGAAAATCATACAAAGAATCAATGTAACAAAGAGTTGACTTTTTGAGAAAATCAACAAGATAGACAAACCTTTATCCAAACTCACCAAATGGCAGACTGTGAATATGCAAATTAAGAAAATCAGAAATGAAAAAGGGGAAATAACAACGGACACTGAGGAAATCCAGAGAATCATCAGGTCATACTTTGAAAACATGTACTTCACAAAATTCGAGAATTTAAAGGAAATGGACAACTTTCTGGATATCACCTGCCAAAATTAAATCAAGAACAGATAAGCAATTTAAATAGACCTACAACCCCTATGGAAATAGAAACAGTCATTAAAAAAATCTTCTAACCAAAAAAAAAAAAAAAAAAAACCAGGGCCAGATGGCCTGAGTTCAGAATTCTACCAAAATTCAAAGGTCAGCTTATACCAATTCTTCTAGAAGATTTTCATGCAATAGAAGCAGAGGGGTCTTTGCCAAAACCTTTTTACGAGGCTTCAATAACATTGATACCCAAGCCACGCAAAGAAACAATGAAGAAAGAGAACTTCAGAACAATATCCCTCATGAGCACTGATGCAAAATACTCAATAATATACTGGCAAATAGGATCCAAGAACACATCAGAAAACTCATTTACCATGATTAAGTAGGTTTCATCCCAGGGATGCAGGGATGGTTCAACATACGAAAATCCATCAATGTAATCCACCATATAAACAAGTTAAGAAACAAAAATCACATGATTATTTCACTAGATGCTGAAAAAGCCTTTGACAAAATCCAACACCCCTTCATGATAAATGTCTTGGAGAGATCAGGGATAACAGGAACATAGCTAAACATAATAAAAGCTATACACAGCAAACCAACAGCCAACATCAAACTAAATGGTCAGAAACTCAAAATAATTCCTGTAAAATCAAGAACAAGACAAAGCTGCCCACTCTCTCCATACCTCTTCAATATTGTACTTAAAGTTCTAGCCAGAGCAATAAGACAAGGGAATACAAATTGGAAAGGAAGAGGTCAAACTTTCACTATTTGCAGGTGATATGATAGTTTACATAAGTGACCCGAAAAACTCTACCAGGGAATTCCTACAGCTGATAAATGCCTTCAGGAAAGTGGCAGGATACGAGATCAACTCAAGAAAATCAGTAGCCTTACTATGTACAGATGATAAAAGGACTGAGCAAGAAATCAGAGAAACATCACCCTTTACAATTGCCACAAACAACATAAAATACCTTGGGGTAACCCTAACCAAACAAGCGAAAGACCTGTATTGCAAGAACTTTGAGTCATTAAAGAAAGAAATTAAAGAAGACACCAGAAAATGGAGAGATCTCCCATGCCCTTGGATAGGTAGGATCAACATAGTAAAAATGAAATCTTGCCAAAGGCAATCTACATTCAATGCTATCCCCATTGAAATCCCAGCACAATTCTTCACAGACCTTGAAAGAACAATTCTCAACTTTATATGGAAAAACAAAAGACCCAGAATAGCCAAAACCAGCCTGTTCAACAAGGCAATGTCCGGAGGCATCACCATCCCTGACTTCAAGCTCTATTATAAAGCTATAGTCCTTAAAACAGCTTGTATTGGCACAAAAGTAGACAGGTAAACCAATGGAATCGAATAGAAAACCCTGATAATTAATCCACACACATATGAACACTTGGTTTTTGATAAAGAAGCTAATTATACAATGGAAAATAGAAGGCATCTTCAACAAATGGTGCTGGCATAACTGGATGCTGGCATGTAGAAGACTGAGATAGATCTATGTCTATTGCCATGCACAAAACTTAAGTCCAAATGGATTAAAGACCTCAACATAAATCCAGTCACATTGAACTTTTTAGAAGAGAAAGTGGGAGGTACCCTTGAATGAATTGGTACAGGAGACTGCTTCCTGAGCATAACAGCAGTAGCACAGACACTGAGATCAACAATTAATAAATGGGACCTCCTGAAACTAAGAAGCTTCTGCAAGGCAAAGGACACACACAGACAACGAGACAAAAAGGCAGCCCACAGAATGGGAAAAGATATTCACTAATCCCACATCTGACAGAGGGCTGATCTCCAAAATCTACAAAGAGTTCAAGAAGTAAGTCTCCAAAGCACCAAAGGATCCAATTAAAAAGTGGGGTACAGAACTAAATAGAGAATTCTCAATAGAGGAGACTAAAATGGCTGAGAAAGTGCTTAACATCCCTAGCAATATGGGAAATTCAAATCAAAACAACTCTGAGATACCATCTTACTCCTGTTAGAATAGCTAAAATAAAAAACACCAATGACAGTTTATTCTGGAGAGGATGTGGAGAAAGGGGAACACTCCTCCACTGCTGGTGGGAGTGCCAACTCGTACAGCCACTGTGGAAATCAGTATGGAGATTCCTCAAGAATCAGTATACCACAAGACCCAGCAATACCACGGTTAGGCATATACACAAAAGATGCACATTTATACAACAAGGACATCTGTTCCACCATGTTCATAGCAGCACTATTTGTAATAGCCAGAACCTGGAAGCAACCTAGATGCCCCTCAGCTGAAGAGTGGATAGAGAAAATGTGGTACATTTACACAATGGAGTACTATTCAGCGGAAAAAAACCCCAATGGAATCTTGAAATTCGCAGGCAAATGGATGACACTAGAAGAAACCATCCTGAGTGAGGTACCCCAGTTACAAAAATACAAACATGGTATGTACTCTCTCATATATGGATTTTAGACATGGAGCAGGGGAGTGCCAGTCTACAATCCCACTGCCAGAGAGGCAGGGAAACAGGAAGGACCCTAAGAGAGATATACATGGTACTCCAGAGAAGGTGGAATGAGGCAAGACCTCCTGAACAGATTGGGAGCACATGGTGGAGGAGGGGAAAGGCAGTCAGGAAAAAGAGAGGGAGAGAAGAGGAAGGGATAGGAGGACATGGGAGAGCAGGAAGGCTGAGTTCAGGGAAGAATAGAGGAGAGCAGAATGAGAGATACCAAAATAGAGGGAGCCATTCTAGGTTTGAGGGGAGATCTGGCGCTAATGAGAACTCCAGAGATCTACAAGGATGACACCAACTGGCAAACTAAGCAGTAGTGGAGAGACTACATTAAATGCCCCCTCCCTAATAATGATTTTGACCACTGTCTTACATACCATCCTAGAACCTCCATCCAGTGACAGACAGAAGCAGACGCAGATACCCACAGCTACACACTGAACTGAATTCCTGGAACCCAGTGACAGAGAGGGAGGAGTGATGAGCAAAGGGGTCAAGACTGGGCTGGTGAAACCCAGAGAAATACCTGATCTTAACAAGGGGGAGATCTTGGACCCCAGACTGATGGCTGAGAGGCCAGCATGGGACTGATCTAGACTCTCTGAATGTGGGTGTCAGTGAGGGGACTCAGGCAACCTATTGGGTTTCTGGGTAGTAGATCAGTATTTATCCCTGGCATACAAATGAACTTTTGGGACCCATCCCACAATGAGGGATGCTTCCTCAATCTGGACACTTTGGGGAGGACCTGGGCCCTCCCTGGAATGAAATGACAGACTCTAGAGATCCCCCATGGAGGGCCTTACCTTCCCTGGGGAATGGAGTGGGGATTGGGTGGGGGGCTGGGGGAGAAGGGGGAGGGAGTGGGCATGGAGGGGAGGGAGAGGGAGCTGGGATTGACATGGGAAGCAAACTTGTTCCTAATTTAAATATATAATAAGAAAGTGTAAAAAAATAAAGAAAAAAGAGTCATGAGTTTATTCATTTTTCATATATAATAGCAGTCTAGTAGCCATAGTTTGAATACTTAACTCTGTGTCATCATTGTGCCAAATACATGAATTATCTTGTTTAATTCATATTTTAAGATTTATTTGTATTTATGTGTGTATGTGTATATGTGTGTATGCATGTGCATGCATCACATATGTGCAGATGTCTGTAAATGCCACCAGATCCCTTGGTTGTGGAGTTACAGGCAGTTGTAAGCTAACTGAGGTGGGTGTTGGGAACTAAACTCTCATCCGCTAGGAGAGCAATTGCTCTCATACACACCAAGTCTCTTCCCCAGCCCATCTCACTGAATATATTATTTAATGATTTGAGATATGAGTTACCATTTAACTTTTAAAATTATTTTATTTTATGCGTATGTATGGCTCTTTTCCCTGCGTGTAGCTGCATACCACATATGTGCTTGGTGCCCTAAGAGGCCAGAGGAGGGTGTCAGGTGCCCTCGAACTGGAGTTGCAGAAGGTTGTGGTTCCTATGTAGATGCTACCAAACAAACCCAGGGCCTTTGGAAGAACAGCAGTGCTCTTAACTGCTGAGCCGTCTCTCCAGCTGTTAGGGTTTAGTGGTGAAGAGTACTTGGGTGGATCCTGGTCAAAGAATGACACAAAGATCACACCATGCAAAAGATCTCGCGTGTGAAGTTTATTGCAGAAGGTGGGGAAGACTGCCTCTGAGCAAGGACTAGAAAGAAACAGAAGCAGGGTGACAGAGTGGGCTGTGACGGCGGGGACTTTTAAAAGAGTATAGGTGTTGTATTTGGCAGCGGATGATGACATGGTTGCTGGCTCTGAGTCCCTGAAGGTGACCTGGGGCAGGGTACCTAGCTTTAAAATGTGGGTGGTTCCTGGCATTCCTCTTTTTGTTTATTATAAAAGGTGAGGAAATAGGAATTGGGGTGCCATGATTTTTAGACTGCTTTTGATCGTCTGGGGGGGCAACAACATTTTTGGGTACCCAAGAAAGCTGGGATGCTAAGTCCAGGAAGAGTAGGCTCTTTCACTCACTGTCCAGGCTCTGTGTGTGGGGTCTGGAGAGGTACAGGAGGTATCTGTGAGGCTGGACCACCTGGGGTTAGCATCTTTGAAGCCCTCCTGGGATGTACGTTTTGAGGGAACACCTGAAGCTGGTGGGTTGCTGGAACAGATGTATATTAGGGACAGAAGGTAAATTTTTTCCTTACGTGTACATTAGTTGGGTGGGGGTAGTCCCAAGACCAGGGAAGGTGACAGGGCAGGGGGTAGGAGGAATTCTTACCCCCAAGAATAAGCTGAATAGGCAGGTGGTGAAACTGTTTATTACAGTACTTTTTTGGAGTCCATTTGACCCATGAGAGGTGGATTCAGGTCAATTCTCTGAGTTCAAGAATTTTTAGTTTTACAAAAAGACACAAGTTCCAGATATGTTAGCATCACCACTGTTTGTAATCTGTACTGAAATCCACATTGTAGAAAAGCCATCAGACTGTCACCTTGGAGTTATAGTAATCTTGGGGGCTCAAAATGATTTTGAATTAAAAACATGAACACTCTTTCCTTCATCCAATAGACTGGGTGTACATAGATTAGACAGATGTTTTTAGCACAGTGAGAAGCACTTTTAAGTCTATACTTAGAAGACAACCAAAGGAAACTTAGGAATCTTGAGCTGTTGAGTATGATAATAGTAGTCAGAACCTACTGGAGCTAGATTAATAGCTTATCAGAACTCCACTGATTAATGTTAAAACTCTGCTTTTGAAGTCTTAACAATATCATAGAGAGGAAAATAAATCTGAAACATTTTTCATTTATCCTAAATCATTTTCTTATACCTTTACGAATTCCATTTATATACCTTACAACACTTTCGTAGACCTTTATAACTTGTATTTACATATCTTATAAAACCTTTTCTTACATTCTCATAGCTTGAGCTTCATATCCTGAGGCCTTACATACACTTTACACTTTTTTTTCTATCCAATCATTCACCATGAAACTAAGGTGGTTGATTACTGATAGCAGTGATCAATTACAAAGGGGAGTCCTTTACATAAAGCAAGAGTAAAAAGTTACATCAAAATTAGTATTGTGAGTTTATCTCTTTTCTGAGTCTGGTGACATTTGTCTTTTTTTTTAAGTAGCTCTCCATTGAGGCCTGATTTTTACTTATGAAGAAAACTGAGAAGGTAACAGAAGCCTGGGGTGGGGGAGAGCTGCTATGCTTGCTGCTGTTAAACGGGAAGTGCCATCACTGACCTAGTGGTCAACACCAGCTGAGAAAGATACCCTTCACCCAAGTGAACATGGAGTGCAAACTAAGCCACTCCTTGCTTGCATAGAGGAGAGCCACAGGGTTGCTATTTACAAACATCTGTTTTCCTAATAGATCTATTTGTATTGTTTTAAAATGAGAGTTGGATCAAAGTTATATACACATGGAGAATTGAATCCAGGTTAACATACATACACACATATATATCTATTATAAACAAGAGTTGAATCACACACACACACACACATACCCATGAATAGATTTGTAAATATAAGCCTTTTGTTACAAGTTTAAAACCAAATTGTGTTATAGATTTTAAATCATACTCAATGAACAATGTACAAATCCTAAGATAAGAGTTTACAGCATAAACTTGAGATGTTTTTGAGAGCAGAGTGCAAAGAAATCATAGAGATAAAAGACATGTAGGAAGACAGGGAGAATTGCAAAGGGGAACACTGCACTCTGGGGAGTGGGTACCCTATAAACTCCAAGAGTGAGCTGAGAGCTGAAACTCCAGGACTGTAGGCTGGAGTCAGGAGAGAGCGAGGGAAGGGAGCCAGTACGCGTCTTTAGTAGAGAGACCCAGAAGGGCGTAGCAGCCTAGAGCTAAAAGAAAAAGTTGCTCAGGTGACGGGTGCCCCAAGAGCATGGAAGCAGACTTCTGGAGCCACAGTCACTTGTGGCATAGGACAGGGAGAGAAACAGTTAAGGGCCAAGTAGGAACAACCAGGAATTCCACTGGAGGGATGGTTTCAAAATCAGAGAAGCCACAAGGTTATAGAGAAGCTGCAGAACTTAGCAGGTAGCTCCTGGGGGCAACAAGGAAATTTGCAACGTATAGGCCCAAGTAGGCACAAAAAGAGATAAAGCAGGTATCTCTGACTGAGAGAAGGCAAAGACAAGAGTTCCAGGTTGCCACAGGCAGGACTGAAGTTCCTGGGGGAGGTGAGAGAGCAGGAGAGAAGGGAGATGGCCATGTGCGTGTAGAAGGCCAGGGGTGCAGCAGGAGACAGAGAAGCACATAGGTGTTCACAGAAGCTGGGGAATTGGAGCCAATAACGTGGAATAAAATTCACAGACAAACGCCCCACACATACCTTAGGAGAGCTAGACCAGCAACTTGATTCTGACCAGGAACTGCAGTAGAGAATGGGTGTGTGCATACTGCAGTTGAGTGATGTGGGAGAATGCTCTTGTTCACTGTAAAGATTCATCACTCGTATCGGTTTAATAAAACGCTGATTGGTCAGTAGCCAGGCAGGAAGTATAAGCGGGGCTACCAGACTAGGAGAATTCTGGAAAGAGGAAAGGCCGAGGAGCAGTCGCAAGCCAGAGGCAGAGGGAGCAAAATGAGAATGCCTCACTGAGAAAGCCATGTGGCTAGACATAGATGAGAAATATGGGCTAACTTAAGTTGTAAGAGCTAGATAGTAATAAGCCTGAGCAATATATCCAAACAGTTTATAATTAATGTAAGCCCCTGCATGTTTATATGGGACTGAACGACTTCGGGATGAGGCGGGGCAGAAACTTCCATCTACGGTAGAGAGCAGGTGTGTGTTGGGTGTGTGAACACTGCAGCAGAGAACATGTGGTACTGGGCGTGTGCACACTGAAGTAGAAAACAGGTGTGCACTGGGTGTGTGTATACTGCAGCTGGCCTGTTCCTCTCCCTTGCTTGCCCTTCCCCTGCTAGATACGGCTCTGATTTCCACCTCGCAACAAGCTTCCAGATCCATCAACCATAACTTAAAGCCAGGGCATTTATACAGTGTGGAGAGGATACCAGAGAGAAATAGACAGGGTATAGAACAGAGAAAAAAGACACAGGGAATGAAAAACTCTTTTCTGTTCCCCTTGAAAGTTTTCAGTATTTACATAGGTCCCAAATAATATTAGGCTCTAGCTTACCATTAGTCGGTCACAATAGGATTGATTATCTAAGGGATGTTGAGGCCAGATTTGATTACAAAAGCATGGAGCCCTTCCAATTAGGTGCCAAGTGAACAGGCTGGAGGCTTTCTATGGATGATGCTATTTCCATGGTGTGGGAAAGGGAATGGTCCAAGGCTGAAATCCAGGGCTTCCCCAGGACATAGGGGGACAGAAGGAGGGAGAAATACACCATTCAGTGGGTCATCACCTCACTAGACATGGGTCAGGGATAAGTGCCCAAAGAGACATGGCACCTAGTATCAGGACTTTTGAAGCCAAAAGACAAAAATGGAGCTCAAAAACCAAGCCTCACCCAAGGGAAAGGATTAGAGGTGGGTACCTCTACCTCCAAGAGTACCAGAGACTTAGGGAAGCATTTGTGCCATTGAGAGAGGTCACTCACCAATTGCCTATGCTGGGAGGAGGGCCAAGTGATTGGTGGGCCAGAAGGTGGATCTGTTGTGGATGGACTGGAGATAAAGGATGGGGTCCTCCTGTAGCTTATACCCCAGTAAGGAGGGCAGACACCAGGGTGTCCTATCTGGGTCACATGGCACCAAAGTTAAGGTTTAGTAGCAGAAGAGTACCTTAGAGGATCAGGGCCAAGGAACACCTCAAAAATCATACCATGCAAAGGATCTCATGGAAAAAATTCATTAGGGAGGCATAGAACAAGGCCACATCTGAGCAGGGATGAGAGAGAGAGACAGATGGAGACAGAGTCAAGGAGACAGTGAGCCATGCTGGTAGGCACTGTTTTAAGGTGTTGTATTTGGCAGCAGGTGATGAAGTGGATTCTGGCTCTGAGTCACTGGAAGTGGGCCAGACGGACCCACCTGGTTCTGGAGTGTGGGTGTCACCATTTAGTATACATGGAAGTTACAGGGTGAACACTAAGGAAACACTTCCTGGTTCACACTACAAGGGAAAGGAGGTTGAAGAATACTGGCAGAGGTTGCTTGGCTCCAAGGTCAGGCTCCCTGGCTTGGTGTCAACGTCACATAAAAGGTGTTTATCGCTGAGTCTTGTTGACTGTTTTTAGTTCAGACAAATTACTTTCTTGAATGGAATATTTCAAGCCTAATGCCAATGATGCATAATCATATGATTTTTTATTTAACTTTTTACACAAAATTCTGGATCATTTGTATTTAATGAGTGATTTGATTAATATGTCTCGTTAATATCAGTCTTTGAGTGACGGTATCTAGAGCTAAGATGAAAATGACATTATTAATCTGTAATGAACACAATGAGGTTTAATAAAAATCGGAGTAACAGCTGTTCCATGAACAAAGAAAACAAGGTAAAGCAGGTGAGAGAGAAAATAAGAGGGGGTATGCATGGAGAACAAAACAACTTTGATATGGGTACTCAGGGCATCTCTGTGTGAACAACAGGATAGAACAGTGGAGAGAATACCAGGCCACATTGATCAGAATACCTCTGGAATATTCTTTCAAAAAATATTAGTATGTGTCCATTAAAAAATACCAACATGGAGGAAACAAAGCATGTAAAAGGAGAGGAAGATGACTACGGCTAACTTTAAACACTGGACACAATTCCGATCTCTTCCCCACACCACCCCGACCCATCAGTGCCTGGGGTGGGTGAGAGAGCAGGCCCTGTGGTCATAAGAATGGGAGAGCTGTCCCTGATCCCCACCAGCTGCAACACTTGTACCCCACCGGGGCAGCACAACAGAGCCAACACTGAACCTGTGAGCATGGGAGAGCTATCCCCTTTCCCATTGGTAGTCCAAATTATGACTTGGCCTGCCCCAACATCCACCCCATCTGTGAGCTTGGGAAGGGACCTGACCCACAGACCCAAAGCTGCAGGATCTACACAATACAGGACAGCAAACAGGATGTCCAGGAAGAGTCCTAGTCAGAGCTCAGCATTGATCCTGTAGTGGGGACCAGGGGACTCGAGTCAGATCAATGACTCTTTGCAATCAACACTTGCAAGCATGGATGTATGGACAAAAGGGTGTACAGGGTAACTTTTTGGGTTACACTGCTGCTTCCATGATGAGAACTTTAATTTTTCCCTTAAAAAGTTTTTCATTTTCTTCCTTTTTCTGTTGAATGTTGTTTTATTTTGGGGGGGGTGCAGGGAGGAGGGCAGATACGAAGGGTTGGGGAATGATGGGATCAAGATCCACGATGTGAAAGACACATAGAATGAATACAAAAAATAAAAAAGAAACAATTCCAAGTAAGATATGTTAAAGGCAGGCAGGAAGAGCATAAAGTTGGGGTGAATGGATGATAATTAAAGTAGAGCACTGTGTTTTAGCATGAAGATGCATGAGGGTTAGCCATATAGAACAATCAAATGAGAGAAGTTTGTTAAACAAAAATATTATGGTAAGTTGAACCTATCAGTGAAAGACCATATATTCAACAATATTTGGATAGCATAAATTGGTCTTGAAAGTTAAAAAAAAACGACAGAAATTTGGGTTGGTGTGGAAAGAGGTGGGTCTTAAAAGTGTTGGGAGGGTGATTATGATCAAAACACATGCAATTCTCAAGGGAATCATAAAAATAAATAAAATAAAGCTAAGAGAACTTAATAAGAAGCTATTCCTGAGAAAAAGGCAAATTGTGGCAAAATTTAGAACTCTGAGTAGGGAAGTTAGAGGGTACACATAATCGGCAGCCAACCTCAAAAGCAGCAAGGGTAGATCTCCTCTGCGTGTCTTTCTGAGCTATGAGTCTACTCAGCGTGCTGGCTCAAAACATCTTGACCTCAGATTTCAGACAAAGAGAAAACTAAATAGCAGATTTGAGAAAACACACTCAAAAATATAGCCCTGTCTCTGTCTCCTAGTTGCTGTCATGTTTTCCCTTCTTCTTCCCTCCTCCTGCGCTTCTCCTCTCTTGCCTTTCTCCCCCATACTTTTCTCCTCCTCTCTCTCCTCCTCCTGCTCTCCTGTCTCCCGCTCTCTCCTCCTCTTCTTTCTCATTCTTCCTACATGTCTCCTTTTCCTCCTTCTCAGCGTTTTCTTTAGTTAAAAATGAAGCAACAACAGAAAACCATGTCTGCATCGAAGCTTGTGGGAACCCCCATTGTCTTTCCTTTTGTTTCTGAGTCACAAAGCCATTCGTATACTGGTATATCAAGTCCACTGATGTTCATGAGAGTGATGTCTTTGTGGTATTTTGAATGAGGTGGCATTTTCCAGAGCAGTTGATTCTTTCTCCTCTTTGGGGAGCACCCAGTTTTGAAGAAAAGTATCAAAAAGCGGTTTGTCTTTTGACTTTTTGACTCCTCTTTATCCGTGGTCAGCCAAAATTCTACTCCTCCTGGCAGGCGCTAGGACTTGAATGTGTAATTACAGCTGTTGTCTGGAGAGTAATTACAGTCTAATTTGACTTGAACAGCAGGATGACAAAAGTCCTGGCTGTTGGGCAGGGTCAAAGATCAGCCATTGCCCCATGAACTGCAGGCAGCAACCTCATCAGAATTCTGTGGAGGCTTTTCTCAGTTTTCTGATGAGTCTCCAGCTGTCTGTGTGTCTCATCATGTGACTTTGGATGAAAACATGGAGTGTTTTTAAGATACAAGATCCCAGCATACAATGTGGCTTCTTATTTTCTTATTGAGGATTTGGGAATCATCCTAAAGTTAATCAAGATATTTCTTATGCCCTTTTAAAAATAAATTTTATTTTGGTTTTTCTTTGGGGGGATAGGCTTTCTCTGTGTAACAGCTCTGGCTGTCCTGGAACTCACTTTGTAGACCAGACCGATCTCAAACTCACAGAGCTCTGTCTGCTTCTGCTTCTTGAGTGGCTAGGAATAAAACTGTGCACCAACATGCTGGGCTTAAAAATACATGTTAAGGGGAATACGTACACAAACCAGCATCAAATGTTATGTTTCTTTTCTTATGTATACATGTTTTAAAATAAGAATTAGAATGCTAATATCAGCATGCTGACATAGAATAGAAACTGCCGGGTGTTAAATAGAATAGCTCTCATGTAAAACAAATACGCTCTTTGCGCATTGTATAGTATCTTAAATCACTATGTAAAAATTTAAAATTATTTACTACTCCTAAAGCTAGTAAAAGAATATTTCTTAAATAACTTGTCATGTTTTATCTAATTTATATCTAGATTTATGTTTCTGGTAGAATATAAAAGTTCAGGTACATTCATTGTTGTTTAACGGTTTCTACTCCATTTTCCAAATATAAAATATTTATCGCAAGTAATCTCTAAAAATTTGGCAGACATGTTGATCTAATATGTTAATTTGAATGGATAAAAATAATAAAATGAGTAATAAAGATAGTTTTTCAGGTGTGCAGAATCTACTAACCTAAGGTAGAGGGATAGTATTCTGGAAGTCAAAAATAAAATATCAGATGATCATGGTAAGCTGATCAAACCAAAAAGGTCAGCATCTGACAGGGGACAATATAAAGTGGATATGAATAAAAATGTTTAGAGGGGAAAACAACCTAAGAAATCCAGCTGAACAGGATGCATAAAGAAAATGATGTCATTAAATCTACCAGCATGGTGTTCTGATCTGCCCAGTGCTTTAGAGGGAGTTGTTGACTGCATATTCTGCCAAATAACTTCAGATTCCACTTACACTACCGCATCTCATGGTTGCATTGGTGTGGAGAGCTATGCTTGCTCACTTTGAGTTTAGGGAAGGGTTGAAAACTCTAAAAAGCCAGGTGTTAATCAATAAGAAGTATTTCTAGATTACCGGAGTGAAAGAAAAATATACAAACTAGGTTGTAACTTAATGCTAAGCAAGTGGGAAAAGGGCCCAGGCTGAGATCGCCTCGGTAGGATTGGAAGAAATGTCTGTGAGTACGTGGGAGCTCAGAGTCTGTTTTTTTCCATGATGCTCATTCCCCCTTCCTCTAGCTCTTTCAAATGGATCCTTCATGCTCTGTAGAACTTCCCTAACCAAGACAGGCTTCTGTCTTTCCAACAGTATATTCTATTGTTAACAGCATTTATCATATCACATTCAACTGAATTCATGGTATGTACTTTTCTCTAACAAGTATCTTTACATCAAGGATCATATAATACCTGGTGTGTGTGTGTGTGTGTGTGTGTGTGTGTGTGTGTGAGAGAGAGAGAGAGAGGTTCATAGTTACTGACAATAACCACTCAGACTTCTTAATCAGTAACTGCCAGAGAGTAATAACATAAGTATGTTCTTTAGAAATGGAAGATATATTATTTGAAATAATTTTATCAATTGAATAGCAAGATTTGCTGATGGAATTTTGAGAAGATGGGGCAAAGGGAATATAAATGATTCTTGTGTTTCTGCTTAAAGAAACTAGGTTGATGTTGTCACTAGTTCCTAACTGAGAATAGGTTTGGGATATGTGGAATATGAAGAGTGAAGAATTATATGTGCATACATTCATATATATATATACACATATATGCATTTATATTATGCCTAAGTGATTATTTTCAAGACGGCAATGTAGGATTAAAGAAGAGAGAGAATCATGGGGTATAAGTCTAGTATACAATGGATACTTAATACGGGGGCTCTTACTGGGACTACTAGAAGTGTACAGAAGAAGAAATTAGTTTTAAAGACTCACAGGGAATTCTGACCAATAATCCTCAGAATTGAGCAGAAAGGTCAGCTAAGCACAACTTAGAAAGGAAGGCGCTCCTTGCACAACAAAGAAGAGACACTTTCTTCATTTCACCACAGAAGGAAGAGCGGGCCCTAGCACGCATACCTATAGGCAGGACAGCAAGCTGACTCTCTTGTTTATTAGCAATGTGATACCCCCCAGGCTCTTCTACAGTGGGAAGAGGCAAAAACCCATCTCTCCTTCCAGTGGCAGAATTCTAACCTGGCTCCCACGGTCTTTGACGGCTAACTTTACTTTCTATGGTTAAGTTATGTGGCAAAGCAAAAGACAGTTTGCAGACACAAGCATGCTATTTATTTGTTGACCCTAAAATAAGAAGGTTACAAATGGGTACAACTTAGTCACATGTGCACGTTCAAGGCATGGTTCTATTTTGGTGGCAGAAGAGGAAGTCAGAGGCCATCTAAGAGTAAAGAGGACTTGATGTGGCATTGCAGATTTGCAGATGGACAGGGCCTTGTGGCAAGAAATATGGGCTAGCCAGGAAATGCTGATGCCAGTCCTCTAAACAGAGATTCTGCAACACTACATGAGTATGGAAACATGCCCTCCTACAAAACTTTCAGAGAACAGGATGGCCTGCCTGACACCCTGATTTTGTGAATGTCTAAGCAGAAAGGTCAGCCATGCCTGCACGGACCTCCGACCTGCCATCTTATGAAACCCAGTGTGCATAATCATATAAACCAGTGTAATACAAAGAAGATGTGAGTGTTTATTATTTCAGGATAATGCAAGGGCCATAGTAAACAATGAAGGAGAGATGAAAAGTTCTGCTAGACCAGGCAAGCATCTGCAAAGGAACACACAGATCTGCAGCCAGCGTTGAATCAAATTGCTGGCGACATCACAGGATTCTCCAGTGCATCTGTGAAATTCCAAACCCGTGAAGAACTGTTTATTACAAATTCTTTTCAAGAGATTTCAGAAGGTTATATATTGTTGTCAAAGGGGGTTAAAAACCAAAAAATGTTGTGTGTAGCGGAGTGGGTTTGGATTTTTATTAAATAAGAACTCACGATTGGGCTTTACTGTTTCGTTACTCAGTAAGCCTGCAGGTTTTTTTCCTGACTCCTTTGGACATCCGAGAGACGTCTCTCTAAAACGATTAAATATTGGTTTCTCTAGGGTGATCTCTCTTCTCTCCCAACCCCTTCTTCCCCCTCCTCCTTCAGTTTTAAATAGCAAGATGCTGTTCTAAACCCTGGTACCCTCAGCATGAACAAAAAGCATCATATCTAGAGTGGAAAACAGACAAGGCAAGACTAAGGGAGTAAGGGCCGTGCAGTGTGTGTGAGAGACAATAAGAACAGAGTAAGCAGACGTGTGTGGCAAAAAGCAGCTAACTCCCATCGCGGAGGCCCGAAAGTTTCCTGAGGAAAACTGTCACTCGAAGCCTAGACATTCTGAGTTATCCAGATGTGGAGCTGGAACCTTTCTCAGGAGAGGGTGAAGCAGAAGCCACAGGGCGTCCATGTTCAGACACCAGCTGAAGCCAGGTCACCCAGCCTTCTAAGTCGGGTAAGGAGCTTAGGATTTTATCCTAAAGAAAAGGGAAGCTAACGGGTGATCTTAAACAAGATGCAGGTGATTGTAGAATGATGAAAACTGTTCTAATAGGCCAGAAAAAAGGATAGATGGGTTATCTGGCTACCACTGTTGAAGGTATACAAAAAAAAGCAAAACAGAAAATGATAGTGTATGGCTTTTGGTATAAAAACAGTAAAGAAATTCTAGAGACACACAAGTGAGGCCAAATGAATTTAGTGACTGTGAATTGAGGTTGACTTAGTCCTTTCTACTCACATTCTGTAAGACCTAGCAGGTTTCTGTGTAAGTCTCAGGACCAGGCAGGCCACCTCATTCTAGCCCGCCTTTGATCTCAAGCTGAGGGTTTCAGTCCTGTGTTTGATGCCCACGTAAAGAAAGTCACCAAAGCACACAGAGAGAAGCATCTAGTTTCCCCTCAATCTGAGGGACCTGACAGCAGCCCAGATTTGCATTTCAAATAATTTGCTGTAGTGGGTGATAGTTCAAATTCTCCCTGTGCCCAGGAATTTAAGTCACTCATCCTTTAGGATAATAAGCTTGAGGCTTCTACCAGAAGGAGGTTTTACATATTTTTGTCACTAAGCCTTTCAGTTTCACGCGAGTCTCCATGGAAGAGCATTTGGACATGAAGACAGCAAGACAAGCAGAAGTATCGGTCATTGTAAACGCTCTATAAATGGAGCCAGAGGACCGGTTCAGAACTCTGTGTGACAAGAACAGAGGGGAAAGGTCATGGCGCATCATGTGACATAGCATTTCCCCTGAAGCATTCCTTGGCTGAGACTTTCTCACAGTGTGCAAGCTTTTGTCAACTCTAAGACTGCTCCTCAGTGTGTGGCTGCAAGCAGCCGCTGCTCTGCACTGCGTCAGAGCAAGGAATAAGGCGCCACAGCAAGATTGGGGGGAAATTCACTTTTTTTCCTATTCATGAAAACAAGTAACTGATATTAGCAACCATTTAACTTATAAGATATTAACTAAATGACTTATAAATTATGTATGTGGGAAAAGAAAACTTGTCAATGGCTGGCTGGAGGATTCAGAAAGCCCTGAAGTTGATAACAGAAGGAATCTCGTGCAGCAGGTCATGCTGGGGTGGGTTTTCCCTTTTCTTTATGCCTGATAATGGTGAATATGGGATTGTTCGTATATGATCCCCTGGGTGTGAGAGAAGCAGTCATTTCTATAGAGCAGCGTTTATCTTACGTGCTTGTCTGCTATTTAGAATCATAGGTGCCAGTAGAAAAAAAACCAATGGAAAATTAGGGAACTGAAAAGATCTTCGAGCTCAGATAGCTAAATACTGAGTGAAGAGCATGGTACGATCTCCTAGGGAGTCTTTGAGATGTCGCGAGAAAAGGATAGGTACCGTGGCCCTGAGTGTCTAACCCAGGCGTGTGATGTAAGAAATGAACATCAGACTAGATCCTAAGGAAAGGTTAGATTTCTTGCTTTCACAATCTTAGAGGGTGATACATCATTCTTAGAAAGTATTACTTTTAAAAATACACTTGATTTGTGCTATTTTCTGGTTTATGGTTTTCATACTGTCCAATACAGGCAGTGGCAGGATCCATGAATAGTTGCGCACTCCAGCATAAAGTCATAAAATGATCAATCACACTTTGAAAGACACATTATAAATATGACTACCAATTCATATCTTCTAAAAAACATGTAAATCTTTTTTGAAGGAATTTTAAAGCTACAGTTTAAGCTCAAAACAACTTAGTCTAGTTTAAGTTATGAAATGACAGAAAATGATTCAATAAATAACAATTTGAGTTTATGATATATTTATCTTTTGTTTAAATATGAATATAGTTGGAAGCTTTGATAAAATTAAGTCATTTCTCTAATTTGCATGTCACAGATGATTACATGGGAAATGAAATAAATTAAAATTCTATTCAATTTTCTGTTGCTATTCTCCCTGCCCTTTGTTTTTTGTTCTTCACCTCTCTAGAGAAAAGATACAATGTTTGCTGTGTCTAATGAAGATGCGGTTGAGAATATGGCACAGCTGGTAAGGTGGTGGCTACACAATCGTGAGGACAGGAGTTCAATTCCCAGCACCCACATGAAGGCCAGCATGGTTGTTCACACCTGGAGTCACATAGGAGGAGACTGGGGACCTCCAGGTTGGCTGAATCCATATGATCCTGGTTCAGTGATACACCCTGTTTAACAGACAAGGTAGACCAAGATTTAGGAAGACACTGGGACTTCTCTCTCTCTCTCTCTCTCTCTCTCTCTCTCTCTCTCTCTCTCTCTCTCTCTCTCTCTCTCTCTCTCGCTCTCACTCTCCATCCCTCCCTCCTTCCCTCCCTCCCTCCCTCCCTCCCTCCCTCCCTCTCTCTCTCTCTCTCTCTCTCTCTCTCTCTCTCTCACACACACACACACACTTTCTCTGTGTCTCATGAAGACATACCTATATAAGCACACATACATATAAGAATACAGCACCACTAACATTAAAGTGCCGTGTTTCAAATAAAATGAAAGAAATTGATGAATTTGTCTAAGTATCACAAAGTCTTCTAAGAGGAGAGTGTATACACACCTGCAGAATAGTATAAACTCCAAAAACTCCTCTGCTTCTATGTCAGCAACCAGGCATCTAAGTATGGCTGCTTTCATTTTAGGGGAGACGGGACAACATCTTCACTGAAGTATGGACCCACGGCAATGTGCCTCTGGTTTTCATGGCAATACTGAGATTTGTTTTAGACAGTATTTTACAGAAGAAAAATGCATGAAAGTTAACTGCAGCTTTACAGTCAATTCTAAAGTCCTGTTTTAGTTCAAAGACACCCAAATACTAAGTTAAAACTCAATGCCTGAAACGTGCCCTATTATTTTCTATGCATTTGCAGTGTCAAATCTATAGGGACAAGTGTACCGGGAGACTAATGTCTAGACTACCATAAAACAGAAGCTTAATTATGTTCACTTGCATTTTCAAATCATTCCCAACAAATGACTTTGGTGAGGTGACAATCCATCAAGCCACGACTCCAATTTCATATTCATAATAATGTGCTCCTGTAAACTGCTCTTAATAAGGTTTTAACTAAGTTTTCCTCCTGACCTCACTGAGCTGAAACATTGCAGGCTGTGTGTGCTTGGCTGTATCTCCAATTAATTTTTGACCTTGGTGCGGCTTGGGCACAATGGGGCAAGTGAAGGGTGGAGATCAGATTTAATTTTGCATTTCCTGACTGCTGCTGGTTTGTATCTCAACTCGAACAGTACTAAACATGTTATTTTTGGTCGGTGGCTTTCTTTCCAGCATGCTGGGCAAATGTAATTAACTGGGCTCAGTTCTGTTCCCAGCTGTCCTCTCCATTCTTGTATGGGGACTCCGAGTTTCAACAGGAAGCACCTGTATGGCAGTTGTATACTAAGCCTTCCCACAGAATTACTATATGACATTGTTCCTGAGCCTGGTGGCTTCTTCCCCCAGTAGAAGGGCTCAGCTGTAGTTGAAGACTGCGTTTTTAATTAAAGGGAAAATTCTTAGTTTACTAGTGAAGTTGTTTTGTTGGGGGGGGCACTTAACGACATCTAGGATCAGCAACCTTACTCATGTATCTCATCATTCGATATCAGACAATTAAAATTCACATTTCAGCAAATGTCTCCTCTGAATAAGGCATGTAGAAGAAAGCAAGGAAATCAGATTAAGATTCCACTGTCAAGAGACAGTAATAGAAACATAAGAAGCTACAAAACACAGTAACTGGGGACTTGCAGAACTCCTATAATGTAACAGGAGCAAATACAATCTTGATCATGTGAAATCACCCTGAGTAAACTGAATTAGGTACTACTTAGAGACAAACAACAGAAATATAGATAGGCTTCTGGCTCTGGGAGGAACGAATTAAAAGTACACTGTTAAAACTAGTTGACTTAATTTAGCAAAACAGATTTTACATAAGCAGAACTTCAAGAAAAGCATAGACATGGAAAAAATCTACATACTGAATTTCACAGCTGAGCCCCTGATGAAGTTGGAGAACTCTAGTAAGGAAAGTAAGTCCTGTAACAAAAGTGAATATTCACATCGAACTTGAATCTGGGGCTGTCTCAGTAGAAGGTGTAGCCTTGCAGCATATAGACTACAGTTTCAAGAGCTTAATGGCTTGGAGGTGAAGCAAGCAAGGCAAGACAGAGATTTCTTTACACAGCTGGAGCTGTATAAAACATGCATCTTTGGCAAACGTGAGGAACCAGGAGACTTATCCCCAATTGAGAAATGGCAAGTGCGTTTACCAGTCTCAGCTAACAGCCCAGCACAGGGAAAGGATCTCCCAACCAAGAACATGAAGTTATCAAATTCCCTCTTTCATAGTTTAAGCTTCCTACAGCCTAGAGGTCCAGATAATAATAAGCTAAGAAAACCAAGTCATCAGGAACTTCCAGTGCTTCTGAGTGCAGCAGAAACAGATTGTGACCAGGAGAAAAGGAAGTTGGACTTTGAGAGAATGGCCAGAATGAGTTGAAATTCATGTTCATACAAAGACTTGCACTTGAATATTTGCTGCAGTGATACAAATATATATTTGTCAAATGCCAGAGCTTGGAAATATTTTTCCATTTGACAAGTGATTAAAATACACAAGGAAAGAAGCCAATTTCAAGAAGATTCAACAATAACTACTAAAAGAGAATTAGTGCTTTGGCAATGCTACATAATTTGATATTGCCTATTGACTGCAAAACTTGATTTTGGGATTTGGGAAAAATAAATTTAAAAATGTGCAAATATAAGAAAAGGGAAGATATATAAAAAGAAATAATTGAAAAAAATTACCCAAATAGATAGTCCAGAAGATTATTGAAATCAATAATTTATAAGAATATTAGATATAAGCATGAGATTTCCACTTAGCTTCAATGCAGTTGAGTTGGGGAGGCTGATTCTGAACTCCCTCTCTAGCACAGACTAGCCAGGATAATTTCATGAAACTGTGTCTTCATGGTAGGTACTTGGACTCAAACCATAAAAGTCATTTGACTGGCCTATAAAGTTCCAAATTGGCTTCCTTACTCAGTAATGTGAATTTGAGTCTCTCCCCTATTCCATGGTGATTTGATAGCTTGTTTCTTTTAATCACTGACAGTGTAACCTATTATGATTAAATAATAATTTGCTTATTGAGTCATTGACTAAATAAATACAGAGAACCAGAAAGGCGAGAGATTCTAGTGAGAGAATTCTGGAGGTCAGCAGAGGCCCTGAATCATTTGCATATTCAACAGTTAGAGTGTGCAGGTGGCGTCAATTACAGAGAAGGGCTCTTACCTACACAACTAGTCTTTAAAGCTAGTCTAAAGTGATTGAATTGGAGTACTACTCAATGGTAAAAATAATTAGCTACTGATGAACTCTAAAAGTAATTATATCAAGACATAAAAGGATACTCAATGTGTAATTCCACTGATCTAATGATTGGTTGGCATTTGACATCAAGGTTAATTTAAGTCATCATTAGCTTTATAAAACAGAAATATCAAGAATCGTAACTGCAGAGGAGGGGGAAGGTCAACTAAAACTAAGGGTACACCAAAATGACATAACAAAACCTATTATTTTATAAAGTAATCAAAAGCAAAAAGGGAAAATAATATAAAATGCCCACATTGAAGAGTGAAGAATAACAAAATTAAAGACTGAAAAGAGATACAGCCCAAGAAGTAAAAAGACATCAAGGTCACTACGGCTGAGGACTTCCCTCCAGTGTACACATGGAGGAAACAAAGAATTGAGAGCTTGACTGAGAGGGACAGTAAATTCTGATCAGAGAGCAAGGCATGTGTCCTTAGTTAGGGTTTTTATTGTTGTGATGAAACACCATGACCAAACACAAGTTGGGGGGAAGAGGGTTTGTTTTACCTACACTTCCATATCACTGTTCATCCTTTAAGGAAGTCAGGACAGGATCTAAAACAGGCAGGAACCAGGAGTCGGGAGCTGATGCAGAGACCATGGAAGTTGCTGCTTACTTGTTGCTTCCTATGACTTGCTACTTTCTTATAGAACCCAGGAGCACAAGCTCAGGGATGGCATCCTCCTCCTGCATGATTCACTAATTAAGAAAAATGCCTCACAGGCTTGCCCACAGCCTCCATCTTATGGAAGCATTTTCTAAATTGGGGTTTTCTCTTATCTCATGTGACTCCAACTTGTGTCAAGTTGACATAAAACTAGGCAGCATGGGATATGAGCTGAAGACAAGGTGGTCAAGATTTGATAGGAATAAAGGGCAAAGACAAAGTGATCGAAAGCTGGTTTCCATGATGGCTGTTCTAAGTCACTCTAAACTTTATAAAAGGATTGTAAGAACAATAACTGCACAGTAAACAATAATTACTAATATCTGATTGTAGTCAAAGAATTATTGGAACTTTGTACCAGAGAAACTGAGCAGGGCAGTATTTGTCAGGAAGGGCAATATTTCACTGAGGAATACGAAGGTGTCGCGAGTGGGGTATCAAGCTTGATAGTGGATCTTGGAGGATCAGAGGCGTCAAACAACTGAGAGGCAGGAGTGTTTGAGACAGTTTGTTTAGACAACAAAATCACTAAGGTTGGTGACAGTCAAGGAAGGACTGAGTGACCAACCATGATCTACTCAAAGTAACCTTAAACATATGACAAGAGGGGTCCCAATCATACTGACAAATCTTATGAGATCAAAGGCCTCAAAAATTAAATTTCATGCAAATCGAGGGTGGACCAACACATGTTTAATGGAGTTGAAGAACTTGTCATCACAGGATCCATAGACAGGGATGGCTGAAGGATAAAATTTCCACTTGAAAGGGCTACTGGTGGCAGAGTGTTGGAGTGGCCTAGATTTCCCTCAAAGCCGAAAGATGGAGGAACCATTCAGGAGAAAGGATGAGCATGTTTCAATGGCACCAGGCTGTGGGTTTCAAGAGATGTCAATAAAGTTGTTTATGAAGAAATCCTGTTTGCTTGATATGCTATGAATAGATTTTGTTTTCTAAACTGTGTACTGAGGCAGATGTTTATGTGTAGATAGTGTTTGTGGTTGACATCCCATTGCATTAAAAACATTTTCTATTGTGGAGTCAATATAATTGAAAATACCAAAGATCTCTTTTGTATCCTCTAATTATATGGTGGATAATCAATATCTTTAACCTGGCAAACTTAACTTGGTTTAAGATCCATACACAAACAACTAGCTGGGAACAGTACTTAGCTTAACTCACCAATAGAGAACACTATTAGCCACAGTTAGCAGGGAAGCTGATTTTCAATGTTTTCTACTTGCCAGATAAATAAGGTCTCGAATGCTGAGATTTCCCAATGCGTAGAATAAGAATGCTCTACATGTATGACTAAAACATGTAATTCCTTCCCAGTGAATACCAGCTCCCCATCACCTCATTTTGCACGATACAATGTACATTGCAGGTGCAGAGGAAGTAGAGGGGTGGAGTTAGGATCCAGTCTCCTTTGCCAAGACTCCACTTCCTTGTCTTTTCCTGAGATTTAAGGAGGATAAAGGAAGAGACCAATGCCAAGAGCTAGTTCCTATGGTAACAACCTCTCACTCAAACAGGTGGCCTGAGGGAAGGAAAGCTGAGGCTCAGCTGTAGCCACAGAATGGCAAACCCACTCCCAGGCAAGTCAGAGAGGTGAAGAGCATCTATATTGTCATTCTATGCAACTGAATTCACAAAGGGGTGGTTTTCCAGTCTTGAAGAATCACACTTCTTTTGTCTTGTGCATCCTCAATAATCATCCTAAAATTCTTGCACCATATACCCAGACAAAAGAGCATTCTTGAGCTCTCTATTATTCATCCTCTATCCAAGTAAAAGACCTAAATCTTTCACTCATCATACTAACAAACTTTTAACGTGACTAAATTAAACTAGCATATGAAAATTTAAAGCTTCATTATCATAAACATATGTTCTTCTATGAAACTTTAAAGGAGTTAGGATTTCAGAATGCATCCTTCTCTTCTGGAGATGGCTTCTGAGTTTTACTGCTCTTCAGAGAGAACAGAACTTTGAAGCCTGATAATCAAGAGATGCTCTAGATTTTATACTTTTAGAGCAACTTTGTATAATAGAATTTGATACTTTTTGCCCCACATAGACAGGGTGTCTCTATGTAGCCTGGCTACATAGAACTCAATCTGTAGACCTGGAGCTCAAAGATATACATGCCTCTGACTCTGCTGGAATTGAAAGCATGTGCCACCATTGCCAGGCTAGAATCTTATACTTTTTTAAAACAAAGATACATATCAAGTTTGTTACTTTAATCCTAAGGATCAACTAAGAAAACAAGAGTACTGTGGAGAATTTTTCTGTAATTCAGCCAAGATGATTTTTATTCTTGTTTCTCATGAAAACATACAACTCTTGCTTGAGTAACAGTGTTGGAATCATGTATGTTACACAAGGTACCTATCAAGGCCTTTAAAATAAATATGTATATAATTAACTTTTTATTTATATAATAATAGCTACATATCAATGATTGAAGCTCAAATCTCCTGAAAAATCTTTTAAGGTAAGACTTATCCTGTCATCAGGTGATCACTGTTAACAAATGTTCCTGTCCGAATTAATGCAAGCTTATATAACATTGAAGTAATAAGAAAAATGATATTGCTATTTTTTTTCTCTTCATCGCTATGTGTTCCTTTCAAGGGAAAATATTTGATGAGCTTAACAGGATGATTTCCCTAACCCCAAAATTTTGTTCAACATTGTCTTATGATTGTTCGGAAAAATACACTTGGCTTGCTGTTGAGAATGTTACATTTGTATTGCAAAAGGAATTTTCCTTATTTTTTCTATACAATAAATAGAGTTACTTTTTGTCTGAAACACTGTCTAGCTTGTAGGCAGAAGTTTCTGTCCTTCCAGGTCCTACAACTCATTAGTATCAAATAAATACAGAGAGGCTTATATTCACTATGAACTATTTGGCCAATGGCACAGGTTTTTTATTGGCTAACTCTCTCTTAATTATTAACCCATTCCTGTTAATCTGTGTATCTCCACATAGTCTTGGCTTACCAGTGATGCCCAGGTCTCTTGCTTCCTTGGCAGCTACATGGCGTTCTCCCTGACTCCACCTACTATCTTTCTCTATCCCTCTTTGGATTTCCTACCTGGCTAAATCCTGCCTGTCCATTGGCCAAAACAGTCTTATTCATCAACCAATAAGAGAAACATATATCCACAGCATTGACATCCCCCATCACTAGCTAAGAGCATTAGAATTCACAATGCTCCTTCTTCCTTCTGATAATTCATTGCGCGTGTTCTAACTACTTGCTTCCTCTTGTTCAGTAGATCCCCATCTAACTCAGGAATGAAGAACGAACACGTTCTCACAGTGGTCATCAGACCTTGCCTGCCTCACATCCATTCCAACGGCACCTGCTTCCCGCCACCTTCACAATCTCCCCTTTGCCCTGTCATCCTGCTCATTCTCTCATCCACTGCTGACTGCCTTGCTTTCCTCCAACCGGCAGAACATCCACATCCTTTAAATTTGCTCCCCTTGTGATCCGGAATGGCTTTCCTCCAGTTAGCTCCTTTACTTTCTTCAAGCCTCTGTTTCAGAAAAGCCCTGTAAACATTGATGCACAACTTCTCTCTCAACCCTCCTTCCATCTCATTTTTTATTTCACCCACTTACCACCAGACGTACCTCATGTGGGTCTGTGCATTTGTCTCTCACAGAACTAGCATGCAGTCCTCCTTACGTCAATACCTGCAACATTCCATTCATTGCTAATGGATGGAATAGAAAATTCCATTAAAAATGAGTAGGAGGAAATCTTTTTCCCTTTAAATCCACTTCTGCCTCCAAACTGTTCAGAGCACTTGAATATTCTTTTTTCAGTTACTATGCCCCAGACACAGAGAAGGAATATTTAGAGTTATAAATAATCTATGAAGGTATAATTACAAATACCCAAGGTTAAGTCAGTAAGGCATAGGTTTGGCTTTGTTTAGTCTTTAATATGCTGTTTGCCATTTTGAGAGCAATATGATGAAGTTTTGAAAAATAAAAAGTATAATAAGTACATAATTACTAAATAAAACATGAAGATACTTAGGCCATCATTAAGAAACTTCTCCTCATAGGTAACCCAGACCAAGGAAGACAAATGCCTCATGTTCTTTCTCATATATGGGCACTAGCTTTGTATCTTTAGATATTTGTGTTTAAACTGAAATGTCCATAGAAGTCAGGAACTACAAAGAGACCATGGGTTATGGGGGGGGGTCTTTAAGAAGAGAGAGAGGAGAATAACAAAGCAAGAAGAGTTAATGAGCTGGGAGGGAAAAACATGGGGGGGCATGGTGTAGGGAGGTGGAACTAACCCAAAAGATCTCCAAAAAGGCCTGTGCCATTGGGCGGGGGCGGGTAGGGTCCCTGCAGGTATTACAGCTGGCAGGGAAAGGAACCTTGCAGAGCTGAGAAGGAAAACTTGGTCAGTCAGACTGGGTCAAAATTTCTAGAGAGTCTGATCCCATGGCTTAATTTTCTTTCACATTTAAATACAGTAAAACTTTGCCAGTGTTAGGGGGGAAGTCTACACATGATTCTCATGATAAAGCTTCAGAGAGAGCTACATCAACATTCCCTTGCAAAATACCCCACTCTAGCAAAGTGCCTGAGACCTTTATCCTCAGAATGAGTTCTATGGCCTCGGACACAGCATTATTCAGTGCTAGGATCTAGAGAGGAAGGATTTATCACTTCTTGGCCTTCTGGCTATGATCAAGTTTAGAGAGGAAAGATTTGTAATAAGGAAGGATTCTATTGATGGAGGATGCCAAGTCCATGGACCTCTTTCAAAAAGGGTGAGTTCTGTTCACTGAGAGGCAAAGGCCAGCATAAAGACCTAAACAATGCTCTGAATTTTTTGGAAATCCAGGTGGAGGTTGGCTCCTACTAGAACAGCAAAGGACCACCAGGTCGTGAGGCCACTATCTTTCCAGCATCACAGGTGATCAGGCATCATTCTTCCATCCTTTGGAGAAAGTGTGCCCATGTGTCAACAAGCCAGCTTCCTCCAATGCTTTCTTTAAGCTGTGCCTCCTAAGTTATAGAAACCCAAGACTGTAGAAACTTCCTAAACCACACATACATACACACACACACACACACGCGCACACACACACACACGAAATGTGTTGCTTTATAAAGGAGGAACAATATCCCTCCCAGATACCAATAGTGTCTCAAATAAAATGTCTAGTTTCAGGTATGCTGCCTCTTTTTATATTGTTTGTCAGTAAGTGGGGTCAAACAGATCTCCAAACATCCCAGTCTCTTATTACCCTCCAGAACTTCACAGTAATACGCTTGCTGTGAGACAGAACATGAAGAAACCAAGCCAGTACTGACCTGATTGATCAGCTTGCATCAGGATAAGGGTTCTCTGAGTGCTAGTAATCCATAGTCTTACCCGTGTCTAAACCCTGTGAGCCATAGTACCAAGAGATTTGGTATGTCATGTCTACCGGTACAGCAGTGCTATACAAGAATCTCCCCTTTATCCTCTGTAGTCCACATTTTCACCATAAAGCACCTAAACATCACTATTTTTACTTTATGCCCTTGACACTTGGTCATGGTCTGACTCATATCCTTCTCCAGTTCTAAAACTTTTATTTACCTGATCACATTACGCTGTTCTTCTGTTGTTACCTCAATTTCCTTTTTCTGAAGTATTAATTGTTGTGTGGTAAATGTTCTCAAAGTGTTCCCTATTTTTACTAGTGACTCTATGTGTTTGCATTTTTAATCTCTTTATCTTTCTTCAGTGTTAGGCCACAATGCACCCATATTTCCTTCTTGTTCTCTAACTGTCTCTATTCCTGGAGCCAATCCAGGAAGTTTCTGTTTTTGTTTTCATTTCAATTACTGTATCATTTGTAGTAGGTTGTTTATTTTTTCTGTTCTCTTGTTTCTCCAGTGGTTTGTATCTCATATTTTGTCGATGATCCTTAACAAATGTACTTGAAACTGACTTTCATATTTCTCTGTTAACTTTAATTTTATCTTACCAAGTTTATAACATTGCAATTGCTCGTAAATTGCCCCAGCTCATCATTTCCCCCTTCCGTTTCCTCCTTCCAAGTCATCCCATATTTAGTTTAATGCATTTCCTCAATTTTTAACACAAAATAAAAGGTCTGTGGCATACACTACATTCAATCCAAATATTTATGTTTAGTTTAATGATATATTATTTACTTTTATTTATTAAAATATGGGCTTAATGACTCCTTACTTTCTAAGCAGCAAAATATTCTTTGTACAATATCCCAGGAGACCTGAATCTGCTTTGAGAATTTATTACAAAGGATTAGCAATCTGTCATTCAGTTCATACTTTTCTTCCTTCAAATGTTCACATGGCTGATAGCTTATCATTGTCTATTGTATGCTACAAATGAACATGTCAGGAAAGGAGTTATAGATGTGCGGGAACCAGAGATAACTCTGGGACCACTTCCCATGCCCCACCCCGGGATAATATCCAGAATGTAGTTAGAAGGAAAGATATGTCATGTCAATTAAAGAAGTGTTATCATAGTAACTAGTCCCAGAATTATTGAGATTTTTAAATATTGTAAGATTTACTGTACTTTAGCTATAATACATTTGGAGTGTGTACCAGCATGAGAGGTTGTTGTTACCCTTCCAGTGCTGTGGGAAATGCATGCTTGACTACACTCCTTTTGGAAATCTCAGGGAGCATGGGCGGAGAGCCCTCTGAAGGGGCCCACGGGGTAGAATGCTTGAGAAACTCTTCCTTCTCCCACCTAGAGCAACTTCACATACACTGTTCTAAAGTGCCTTCTGTTCCTCTGAAGTTGACAGCTTCCATCTCCCACAGCACGTGAAACAACTTTTTCTCTAAACAAAATTTCAAGTTGTTGAACAGCTGTCATTATTGCACAGATTTTTTATTTCACCAAACAAAACCATGGGAAAGAAATTGCTCATGGGATAAAATAGGAGGGACAAAAATCCCCAACAACTGAGACTTGATTAAATTAGGAAAGTGAGCTCAGAATTTAAACGTTCATAAGAAAAAGCAAAGAGAACTGTCTCTTAGTGTCCAAAGTTCTGGGCATGTGATGCTCACCAGGGAAACAGGGAACTTACAGTCAAGGAACTAGAAAAGGGGGAGCCTGGAATTTTAGGTCTCCTCAATACAAGGGCTGCTTCTCAACTTTAGGGATAGAGGAACACTCAAAGCCACTTTCGAAGCTAGTATGCACAGTACTGGATTTCATGGTAGCTTCTTTAGACACACTTGTTTTGTCTGTTTTTCTCTATCACTCTTAGCCCCGTCCTCCTGTGTCTTTACTGTGTTCTTCCACACTCACTCGATGACTTCACTTTTTCATGTCACGTGTGTTCTAGTACTCTCTCTCTCCTTCCTCAAAGCACACCTCCATTCCTGTAGCTTATAGGCTACACCCACACTCATACCTCCACACATACACGTACCAAAAATTTAAAGGCTAGGATCTGCATACGAGAGGTGACATACTCTTCTGTCTGAATCTACCATATCTCACTTAATATAAAATCATTTCCCCATCCATTCATTTTCTGCAAATTTCGTAAGTCAATTTTTCTTTATTTCTAAAGACAATTTGTTTGTATGTTCTACAGGTTCACTCTCCCTTTCCTGTGAATGAACATTTACAATAGCTTCATTTCCTTGCTCTGCTCTTGTGAGTGGATCAATTATAGATACAAATGCACTAGTACCTCTATAGTAGGACAGGGAGTCCTTTGGTTATATGCCCAGGGGTACTATGGCTGGGTTTTATGATAATTACATTTTTAATTTTTTGGAAACATCTAGACTGATCTCAATAGAAATTACTCAAGTTTATGCTTACTTTCAACAGTGAATAGTAGTTTTTTGTTTTGTTTGTGCCCCCCCTTTCTAACTAGCCTTTGTTATTGTTGACTTGATAGTAGACATTCCTACTGGTACTAGATAAAGTTCTCAAAATAGTTTTAATTTTCAAAACTATTTTTCATGACATATAACAAGTAAGTGCAACAATTACTCAGGTTAAGAAAAACCTGTGGGAAGGGAGGCAGTTAAGGATTTTAAGCAAACTATTTCCCCCCTCTCTTCCTCTACCTGGTTCCACCAAGTGGTACTGTCTAAGCATTACCTGTACAGAAACAAAAAGGCTATTCGCTTTGTATTGTGTGGGCGACTATTGTCTTTACATAGTGAGAGATACAAGAATGCTAGGCCCTAGTCTGAGATGTTTAAGGTTTCAGAAGCAGTTTAGGACAAAGATTCCCAACTTGGGCCACCTAAAACATGTTCTTGAGAAAGCTGAAACAGAATTGATCCAACCAGAGTGTGCATGAGCCACCTCCAGGGGCAGCTGAGTGCAGGAGGGAAGGTACCCTAGCCCTACATGGCTGTAATTGATAAAGTTGCAGGAGGGAAGGTACCCTAGCCCTACATGGCTGTAATTGATAAAGTTGCAGGAGGGAAGGTACCCTAGCCCTACATGGCTGTAATTGATAAAGTTGCAGGAGGGAAGGTACCCTAGCCCTACATGGCTGTAATTGATAAAGTTGCAGGAGGGAAGGTACCCTAGCCCTACATGGCTGTAATTGATAAAGTTGGTTTGGAAAGCACGGGTCCATCTTTACAGATATTCACATGTATCAATGGCAGCCAGAGTGTGAAATAAAAGCGGATGAAAGATGTATTTTGGGAGATAAAAAGATGAATGTTTCCAGAAGGTGAAAACTGAAATGTTCCCTGACTGAGATAGTTTTGAGATGAATTTAGTGGCTTGAAGATATTTTCATAGATGTAACCCTTGGATAAGTGAGACAGTATTCTAGTGAACTGAGATTTAAAACATTATCTGCACTTTGCACTACTTGGATGAAATCTTTGTCCTAAATGAGCAATTACTTAGAAGGCACTCAAACAAAACATCCCTGAATGTTCATTTGTGTCTTCAGTCAACAGATAATTGTGAAATTATTTATGTGTTTTAGTCTCTCTTCTTTTTATAATGAAATGATGGAGATTGAGTAACTTCTAAAGAATAGGACTTCATCTGGCTTGTGGTTTTAGGGGCTGAGAAGTATGAAGCCAGCATCTGCCAGACATCTGGCTAGGGCCTTTTGACGGGGTCCTAGCCCGACAGGAACATCACATGGTGAAACAGACTATGCATGTGTCATTTCAGACTGATTCTCTTTCTTCCGAAGCTACCAGTCTACTGTGAAGCTGAAGCTTGATAATTTTATCTAATCCCAATTCCTTCTCAAAGAACATGCTTCAACAGAGCCTCAGCATACCGATTTGGAATTCAGTTTCCAGCACATGAAACTAATGGGATACACTGGAACCACAACGATGTAAAATAAGTATTATAGCTTAGACTCTACTAATTAGAGAGATGGTGACCCTATTTAAGTAGCCAAGGATGGGAGACTGTCAAAGCAGAGAATTAAAAATTTTCAGATAAGGGTGCATCACTGTAGATACTTGCCATGTTTAATTAATTATTATTCTTTTTGAGGATCTGTCCCGCCTAAGGCTCCAAAGTCAGGGAATGTGGAAAGAACAGGTTGCATCACCAGAGCACTCATTACAAGGCATGGAGACTTCCTGTGTTTATTCTACTTGAGGCAAAGATCAAAATGAATTTGCCGGGTAGGAATACAGCTCAGAGATAAGCAATTGCCTTATGTATGAAGCCCTAGGTTCCTATTCCAGAACACACACACACACACACACACACACACACACACACACACAGAGAGAGAGAGAGAGAGAGAGAGAGACAGAGACAGAGAGACAGAGAGAGACAGAGACAGAGAGAGACAGAGAGAGACAGAGGGAGACAGACAGACAGAGAGAGACAGACACAGAAAGACAGAGAGACAGAGAGAGAAAGACAGAGACAGAGCAGAAAAAGGTAATGCTATACTATGTACTTGCTCTATCTAGTTGAGTGAACATTGCAGCCAGGCTACAAAGCACACTGTAGAGCACCATTTCCTCTTTTGACTGTGTAACTTTCAGGGAAGCTGAGGTTCTCTACCTCTACCAAGCATCATAACACACAGTACTAACCTAAGAAACATTCAGATTCAGAGTGTGATTCTACTGATGGAAATTGCCTTTGACACCATTATAAGTGACAAACTGAAAGAGGAGTTGTCCTGAGTCAAGGGCTGTGTGCAATTGAGCACAGTGTCAGGCAATGGTGAAGTAGGACTCTCAACCCCTGACCCCTAACCCTGTGCTAGGAGGATCCTGGGAAGGCTCCACAGGGCAGGCAGGCCATGGGCATGAGGTAAGCTCATAATACCACTGGGACAAGCAATCCTTGTCTGCTGGTAATTAAGTCCCCTGTAACACCCTTTCCTGTTGGGTTCTCAGAAACAATCCAGGACCCCACAAAAAGAATCTAAATTTTCCTTTGTAGTTTTGCCTTCTGGTATAATTAATTAGCATATTCACAGTCTTAATGCAGAGAAGTGCAGGGAAAAGCTATTTACATAAAGAAACGTGCACTGTGGGAACAGCTTCTTTATTTGGTGTATAATAGATGTGGCTTTGAGAAAACAAATGTTTCAGAATTTGGGATATACAGAGGAAAGACATTTCCTTCTATCTGTCTGTCTCCGTCTTCCTCTTTGCCTTCGTCTTGCTTTCCCTGTTGTGACTTTCTGTACAACAGTGGGCAAAGTGGGGTGGGCAAGGTGTTTTCATAAAGAAGAGATAAGAGACAGGGAATCACCATGGACAGGACATCAGGAGAATGAATGAAATCATCGTGGGGAAGACAGAGTGTGACGGTTTCCATCTAAGTTTGTATCAGAGGGGAGACCGACTGAAATGTCCTTGACTGTGCAACTCTCCTGCCTCCGTCTCTTGCTGGAAGACAGTCTGGTAGATGTCTTGTAGATTTCTTCAATACAAAATGCAGAAGTAAAATGCATGGGTGTGCAAGGGACGACCTGACCAGTGGAAAGCTTATAAACTGATTTGCATAGACATATGTAGATACAGAGAATAGAATTAAGAAATTGGTAGTTAGATGACATTATTACAGTCCATGATGGGTACTACTAAAATCTCAAGAATGAGAAAAAAAGAGAATGCTGTTTGTGCTTAATGTTTAAAGTATAACTTAAGGAATAAACCCGCCAAATCTGGGAAGATTAATTATGAACTGTAGACAGACTATAGAATTTAGTGGAAAAGTATTGAGTCCGGCAATGAGAATGTCTGAGGAGAACAACCGCGGTAGAACAAAAGGGAGGGTGGAGAGTGGCTGTGAAGCTTTTACAACGCAGCACCAGCCTCTGGCTGCACAGACTTCTGCTTCCCTGCCAAAGAGCACTTTCCAACTTGAGAGTCTTAAAGTTCCAGAGCCCTTCTAGACCAGGGAAAAGAGATAGATCGAACCTTTTAAGTGAGGAAATGATTTTTTTCCCATAACCTAATAGATTTTACTAAGAAAGAAATGAGAAAGAGTGGGAGGGGGAGGGGAAGCAGAGGAAAGAAGATGATGAAGAGAAAGGGGAGGAAGGAAAGGAGAGAGGGCAGGTAAGGAAACACCACGGTCCAATCTGATTTACTGTTATCTGTTTAAATATTTTGCATATAAATTGACTTGTAGGCCAATCAATAATAAGCAGAGTTAAACAACACATTTAAAAAGAGAAAAATGTACAACATGACCAAATACAATTTATTCTAAGTACTGGATAATTATTAAAGATGAGAAAGTCCATTAATGAAAACCAGCACACCAGCAGAATTAAAGAGAAACAAGTTTTAGAAACATGTATATACATATATATGTTTGACAAAATACAGTACTTATCATTAGTTTTTCTTTTTTGCTTTCAGATGTGTTTTTGTCCAAATAAAACATATACACAGTTTTAGAAGTTAGATTATTGTGTATGATTCAATGAAAAATAACAAACTAGACTCAGTAAAGTTTCTGTCTTCCCAATCCCTCACTCACTCTCAACTGTTTTTTTTTGTTGTTGTTGTTCCTTTTATTGAAAATGAATTCTTTTCTCATACAATGTGGTAAAATCAGGCAATTATATAGCTATAAAGGAGAGTGAGGTTTTTAAAATGTGACTTTATAAAGAGGGAAAGTGAAGTACAGGATGTCTCTAGAAAGTACAACAGAATAGTCCAAGGATATATTATCACACACTAACTAAATAAACAGAAAAATAAAATAAATACAATATAATAAAATATCCATAAATACTCTAGTTAACTTGTTAATGAGATCCCAGTTTTCCTACCCCTTCTCTATTAAATTTCCCCCTTAATTCTTCTCCACTTTGCACATTATTCTGAAACTCTTGTCTTCTTGGAATTCTTTATAGAGTACAGCCTCTTGTTAACACCAAAATGTCGCAACTTTTATTTGCAATAAGCAACTCTAATAACATTTCTAGAATTGAAGACTGTGTGTTAGGAAAATTCTTCTGTAACTACATTTTAATTTCATAAGTGATTTAGAGCAAAAGGCATCAAAGATCTTGGTAGTGTTAGATCTCCACATGTCCTTGTTGTTATGATGTCACAAACACTCATAGCATGCTGCTTCCTCGTTTTGCACAAACATTCAGAGAAAAGCGAATGAGAAAACTCTGAATACAAATATTTGGGTTACTCAGTCTCTTTTTCTGAAATAAAAGCAAATTTTACAGACAGCAATGTGCACCGAAGATATCAGGTTAGTCCTTGGACTGATGGGAAGGCAAAGCCTTGGGTATTGCCATGGCTCCGTTGGGGCTCAGACCATGGAGCCTTGAGTTTGATCTTCTGGCATGCTGAATATTTTGAAGGGAAAGAAATCAGAGTCTCAAAAACAAGGTGTCCACCCTCAGCTTCTCCTCATTGCTCTGTTCTTCCCTTAAGTGAGTCACAGAAGCTGGAGCTTTCCCCCCAAAACAAGCCGGATGACACAAAATGTCACTCTTAGACCTCTTTCCCCATCTGAAGGCCTTCATATGACATGTGCCCCGCTCTATACCTTGAAAAGGATGCTATACAGAGGGGTTGAGATGACTCTGAACTTGACTCCCTACAGGGGGATATTACCCTTAGACCATAACCATTCTGGTTAGCTTTAATTATCAGTTTGATACAACTCAGAGTCACCTGTGGAGAGAGTCTCAGTCGAGTGTCTGAGTCAGAAGCCTGTGGCCATGGCTGAAGGACTGCGTTGACTGTTAAATGACATGGGAGGGACTAGTCCACTGTGGATGGCACCATCCCTAGAAAGGTGTGCCTGGGCTGGATAGGGAAGCTAGTTACACAGGAGTGGAAGAACAATCTGGTAAGCAGTATTCTTTAGTGGCTTCTGCCTCCAGGTTCCTGCTGAATTTCTGCTCTGACCCCTCAAAGATGGACTATCACTTCTTAGATGAAACAGACTTTTCCTCTGTTTTATCACAGCTAGGGAAAGGAAACTAGGACAACCTCCTCCAGTCACATGTCTACAGTTAGTCATTCTTCATGGAGCCTAAAGATAAAAAGAGTTTCCCCCATATAACTTCCTCATTTTTGAAAGCTCCCATTTCATATAAAATTTTGTAAATTAACAGCCTAGCATGGAGGCACACACCTTTAATCCCAGCACTTGGGAGGTAGAGGCAGGCAGATCTCTGTGAGTCTGAGGCCATCTTGGTCTACAAAATGAGTTTTAGAACATCTAGAGCTGTTACAAAGAGAAGCTCTGTCTCATAAAACCAACAATTCATAAAATAAATAAGTTTTTAAAATGTCACTTTTCTGTTGCTAACTTGTGTTGGAGTTACACTGGTGGTGGATGAAGACATGGGATGACCTTTTCACCCCTACATCCCTATAGCTTCACACCATGGCCAGCACATGTTGAAGAGATGATTTTGGATGACTGAATGAATGAAATCTCAAGGAGAGTTCAAGACTAAATAACTAACAAGAACCGACTGCCAATCATCATTACTGAATTTTATCTAAAGGATGTCCAAGTTAGGAAGTGGACAACACTCTGCATTTGGAAAAAGTGAAGCAACGAGGAGCTGAAGTAACATTTTAGTTATATCAAACTGTAATTACATGATTACATACAATATAATCTAGTATATAATATGAACCATGTACCATACAACTTAGACATGACCTTAGACATGTGAAGAAACTATCATCACAGTCAGTCTTAGAACATTTGCTTCATCCTAAAAATAATTTTTAAGTTGTTCTTGAAAGACAGCATCATGTGAAAATTGTGAACATTTTTTTGATAGTGGGTCTTGATCTAGCTTGTGGTGATAAATTGTTTATGATCTAATCATGCTTGCCTAGAGATCAGAATGCAAAGCTAGCCACAGCCATAGAGGATGGACAGTGGTGGCTACACCTTCAACCCTGGACTCAGGAGACAGAGGCAGATGGATTTCTGTGAGTCCAACGCCACCCAGAACCACACGGAAGTGAATCAGTCTAAAAGAGAAACAGAGATCACATCTTTGATCTCGGAACTAGAGCAGGGTCTCAGAGCTGGCAATTAGTCTCCAGCCACACTGAGGATTCATGGAGACAGGCTCGATCACCTTCAAAGTCTGAGGTAGAGGTAAAAGCTAGTGACTGACTACTTTGTTTTTCTGATCTTCAGCTTGAACCTCAATATCTGTCTCTGGGTTTATATTGCTTGTGCTACATGAGTTGACAGGACTGAGAGATGACTAGGACAAGTGAAATTCACCTCTGTGTTTCTGTAGGGGTGTTTACAGAGAGAAAGTACATGGGGACAGTGACTGGAGAAAATACATGCACTAAATGTACATGACACCCTCCAGTGGGCCTGTATGGAAGGAAGGTGACGACTGTGGGTGCAAGCTGTCCGAGTATGACTCTGCCCTCTATCATTGACCTTTCTACCCTTTTCCCTGTGCCATTTGGCCTTTCAGCATGTCTGTACCATTGACTAGCCAGGGATGTTGTGGACCTTTAACAGTGGACTGAGACCGCTGAGACATCCAGCTTCTTGGATTGAGCAACATTCTTGGCCTCTCCAGCATGTAGATGGCTGTTACTGGACTGCCCAGACCTTGTCATGCAAGCCGATCCAATTAGCCCTATTTATAATATACATATTGTACTGGTTCCATTCCTAAATAAACCCCTGACTAGTAAAGTTCTAAATAAGTAGAAGCCCATGGTGGTGAGGTGACATTTCTACTTGATTTCTCCCATCTGAAACCTTTCTCTCTCTGTCTCTGTCTCTGTGTCTCTGTGTCTCTCTGTCTGTCTCTGTCTCTGTCTCTGTCTCTCTCTCTCTCTCTTTCTCTTTGTAGTCTTGGGCTCACAGGCACAAGGCTTTCGACAAAACACTCAGGACTGAGGAGTTCATGATATCCCAGATATGGGAAGATTGGTACATACCCAATGCAAGGCCTGGGGCAGCAGTGTTTATTGTAGTCAGCAACAAACATGACAAGTAATGTACCATCTTGACACTGTCACTATTGGCCACAGAAGATGCTGGCTGAGCATCAGCCTCAAGGTCAGTTCCCACAGGTTTGCTGCCAAATTATTTGAGTAAACCCAAGCAAGTTTATAATTCTTGTTTTGGCTGAAAAAAAATCTGTCTTTCTCTTGGCAATCTAGACAGACTTTGGAGCATTTGAGGATGGACTGTCACTTGCTGTGTCCCCAACTTATCTTTACTGGAACAAAATTCTTTCAGCATGCAATGAATACACCCATTGCTGTTAGCACACTCAAAGAACTGTGAAGACATCACTGAGGTTTTAGAACATGTTGTGTACCAGTTTCCTGAGTTCGAAATGATCCATCCTGCAGGGAAACTCTTTAAATAAGGGAGTTAAACAGCTTTAACAGTTTCAGGAACTCTCTGACTAAACCAGCCTCCTGGAAGAACGCAGATGAGCAGCCTAGAAGTTCAGACCAACTGAGTCACTTGAAAGGGACACTCTCCAACCTGTTGAGCTTCCTGCAGGTTGTGTTGTAGTAACCCCCAGGTCCACAGCTTTTGTGAGCTGTCATCTATCCTGTGGTAGGCTTTGGTGATGCAATTGTCTATAAAGCATTTCTGTGCCTGTAAATAAGCCTATTCCTGCAAATCACCTCAGTAAAACTCACTGGTTCACCAAGTTAGACTTTGGTATTATCCATACTTTGATCTGTCATGGGATGCCTATGGGGCAGATAGACAAGTGTGTAGCGTCTCCGCAGTAAACATTTTGTCATACAACACGTGTGTATGACTACCTCTACCCCACACCAACAAAACCAACAAAAGACTTGTATAACATAGATATTACTCCTGCTATCTCTTCCTCTCTTTCTTTCTTCCTTAGTTCTCTTTCCTTCTGCCTTTCCCTCCCTCTTTTTCTTTCTCCCTCCCCTTTCTTTTCATTTGTCTTTCTTCAGCTCTCTTTCTTCTCAGTGTAGGCCTATACAGTACTCAGGAGATGAGTAAGTCTTAACTGTGGCTGAGATGCCTGTGTTCTCCTGGGAATTTCCTGAGGTGTGAAGCTGAAACTTAACATGGCGATCCTTGGTCTTCTGCAGGCAGCAAGACACTGCGGGATTCCTGGGGCAAACCTCCTAGGAGCTGTGTGTAGGCCTGGTGTAGGAGGCTGGTGGCCCGGAGTGTGTGTCCTAGAAAGTATAGGTCGACCTAAGCAGTGGAGACCCAAGAAACCTCAAGCTTTTTGTGCAGTGGACATAGGCATTTCCTAAGAAGGGGAAGTCTGTTTCCTACTTGCTGCAGGTGACTGTGCAAGCTGGGCACCTGGAGCAAAATTCCTGAGGGTTCTGGTCCTGTCTGTTACATCACTCAATACGCAGTGCCTGTATCCCTTATTATTTTACAAATGAAGAAAATAACTATTGACAGAATTTTGCGGACAAGCAAATAAATACATTGAAATGAAAAAGAGCATTAGTAAAATTTCTGAACGTGTTAACTCCAAGAACACTTAAAACCATTTTAACAATTCCAGGCCATTTCACTCTCCATGAACAAAAATAAAATTGATTCTGTAGACTTAATATCAAACTGAGAGGAAAATAGCTCAAACTCAGAAATGAAGCTGTGTGATGTCCCCCGTGTCCATATGGAGCAAATGGAAAATCCTAGAAAGGGTTAAATTTTATTAGCAGCTTGAAGAATCATGAAAACACACATTTCAACACCTTTGCATGTAGAACAATTATGATTCCACTACTTTAACAATTAAGAATATTGTGAAGATTAAGTTAACTTCTCAAGTTATGTTTCAACAGTATGGAATTTTGCCCATAGTAGACGATCAGTCAATGAAGATTTACTTTCCTTCAGTGTTCCTAAAGAGACTCATGGAAACATTGCTTGAGAATAATTTCTTTATTATTGTAAGAATGTTTAAAGCAGGATGCTGAGACCAAACCTTTAACATTCTGCAGTGACTCTAGATTGAGGTCTGATTCACTCTCTTGAAGATAGGAGCAGATATGAAACTCTCTTTAATCTGAATGAAAAATTTCACAGCAATATTACTTTAGGATATAAGACGTTCCTTATGTCACGTTCCTTTTTCATTTACATATAGTGTATTCAGTTATATTTTTTTAATTTTGAGTTTACAATTTAGTTATAATATCTTCCCCTTTCCTTTCCATCCTCCAAGCCCTTCCATATATTCCCCCATTCTTCTCAAAGGCATGGCTTATGTTTTCACTAATTGTTGTTGTATTCATGTACATATAGACAGATGCACCAGTCCACATAAAGCTACTTGTATACATGTCCTCAGGGCTGATGGTTTGACACTGAGCAACCAATTGCTGTGTTCTCGTCTAAGGAAGGCCACCTCTTCCATGGCCAGCTTTTGTCAGTTGTCTGTGTAGATATTCCTAGAGTCCCTTCATTTTAGGCTATTTGCATGGCTGTTTATCTATCTGGTCATTATTCAAGCAGCCAAATAATAGAACATGTTAAGGGACAGAGGTAATGTGAATGAAGCCATCCAGCTGCATTTCCAATATTCTCCCAGGAATAACCCCCTGGGGACCAGCTAATTTCCTTCAGTCCCTAGATTATGTGCATCCTATGTGTTACTTCTGAGTTTCCAAACCTTCTGTTAATAGTTCTGTTTCTCCTGGAAGCTCTACCACAGCACTCACAGAAACTGCACTTACCTTTTTTTAAATTCCTTATCCAAAACGTACTTGTTGGATTGGTGACTCTGATACCTGTTTCTGTAGTTGCATCTAGTCTTCAGGTTTTCAGAGCTGTGCTTTCCTTTCTCTTCTGAGTGTTTGTCATCTTTCACAATCACTCTCAGCTAAGAACTTCACTATCTGTATCCCCTCTGGATCAGAAGCCTGGGAGGCAACCCTCAATCCTTTCTCCTATCTGCTTGAAACCATCCCTGGGTCCTGGGTCCTGGCTTACAAGGCAGTTACTGTGTCTACATTTCCACTATCTTCACAACAACTCGTGAACTGCTTGGTTCATCCTATCAGTTTTCTGCTTGTCCATTCTGAGGGAGTTGTTTATTTTCAGCAATCATTTGAAGTATTGCTTGTCAAACAGTTTAGCCCTTTATAATGCCAATTCGAAACAAGATCAACAAAGCCAGATACCACTGGGGCAGTTTTTATTTTTAGCTCCTAATCTAACAATTTTCCTGAGAACAACATTTTTATGTTGTTTTCTGAAGTTTCTTTCAAGAACATGACTTGGGCTAGAATACCGAGGCCTTTTTTAAAAATTCAAATTGTTCTAGAGTTAATATCTAGGCACAATTTTATGGTTACTTTCTTCCCCTAAGGTTCCTAGACGCTATTCCATTTTAGAATGACTTAAAAATTGAAACCACATGAAAGACAGCATGACCACATAATGAATAGAACTTTGACTCACAAACTAGACATGAACCATGCCAGGAAGTTGAGCATCTACCTCTGTAGCAGCAGCCTCCTCCAGGTTTTGCTCCACAAGCATCATCTTCCCTCATTTTTGCCTGTGCTTCTAACTCAAGATAAACTGCAGAAGCCAAATGTGTTTCTCAAAGTAATTGTATGTGGTGTTCTGCTTCTAACTGGCCAATGTCTACCTTCCCCTTCCGAAAACCTTGCAGTCAAGGCATGGATCTTAAGACATTCTCTTAATCACTGCAGCTTTTTTTTTTTTTTTTGTCCTACTGCCCTGAGTCACTGAGCAATGCCATTGATAGTGGCTGATTGCCAATCACAATGCCATTGATAGGGGCTGATTACCAATCTGCAGCCAGCTCTGGATAAACTTTTTATTTGAGGGTCTTCAGTTATTTTCCTACCTGAATGATATAAGCCATAGTAATACCCAACCTATGTACGTGCCTCTTATTTCAGTTACAAAATGCTCAGCTTCAACAAGATGAGAAAGTGTTTTCTTGAGACAGTATTTTCTATTTGGAGCCTAGCTAGCCTGGCTGAGGTCACAAGGCTGGTACCCCAAGGTCTGGCTACTTCCTAGGAGATTTGTGAGGCCCAGAGTTCCTTGTGTAAATTTCCTCTACCCTGCCCTTTCCCTAATGAACTGAGGGAACACCCATCCTAAGATAAGACAAGTAAATAGCCCATTGTTTGCTCCAAATGTAAAGTGTCTTAAGAGCTTTCATAAGGCCTCTTATCTCTTTAATATTTCTGAGATGGGTCCTAGGCTTCAAGGGAGGGAAATGTAAACGCTGGGCATTGTGCTGACCAAAGGGTTCAATGCAGAGTAACAGGGCAGACTTTATTGAATGAGGGTGGTAAATACCCAGAGGCTAAGTGTAGGCCAGAAAGCTTTCAAAGACTGTGGAAATATTCTGAGATTTCTGGCCCCAGAACTGCTTTTGGTATAAGCAAATTAAAAGAGAGCGTTCTGTTTCTGAAGGAAAACAAGATAAAAGGGTTGTAAGAGATGTCAGCTCTCCGTGTAATTGCAACATGGCTAGTGATCATATGAGGAGCGTTCGGTATCTTTGCAGGGCCTCTCACCATTTGAGAGGGCCAGATAGCATTTGGACAGTTCACATTGGCAGTATTTCCTCAGGAAGCTAGGGTGGGTGGGCAGCAAAAGCCAGCCTTAGAGGCCAGTGGTGATTGGTCACTCCTTGCTAAAATGCTTTGTTTGCCCTTTACTAATGAAGTGGGAAGTTTGTTAGTACTTTTTGAAACTTGTAGGGTATGGCTCTCATGGACTTCTATAATACTCCTGGTCTTTGTGGTTTTACTGAGGTCCCTTTGTCTTCTAATGTCTTCTAACTGGGTTTTAATGTTAACATTAGAGCCACTGTGCCTAACGCTGTTTAATCATTTGAATTGGATAAATGCCATCTTCCATATACATAAGCTGTTAGCTGTCATACTGCCTAATAGACACTGAAAATGGACACTGAGGCATTTCTAACATGCTTGGTAAGAAATGGTATTTACCACTGAGGACATGACTGCTCCAAGGTACAGCTGAGAAGAAGGGTTTATTGTAGATACAAGGGAGAGAGCAGCCAGAGGCCTCTAGAATGGTCCAAAAAGAACATGCCCAGCAGACCGAACAGGATCCTGAGAAAGGGATGGGGCAAGAGAGGAAGAGACCAGGGGGAAATGAACTTAGAGAGAAGTCATGGTCCAGGTGTCCCAGAGTGAGTCAAGAGAAACAAGAGAATGGATAGTCAAAATGGCTGAATTATATCAGGATCAGAGGCTGGAAGAGGAGAAGTTCAGGTCCTGGGCTGGAGAGGTTTAGGGCAGGGGTGCTGGGAGAAGTACTGGGAGGATCCACAGGTACTGGGTGAGAGCTGTCCCAGGTTTCTCTGTGAGCGGACATTCCAGCCTTTTGATTTCTTCTCTATAAGTACTCGCTGCAGAAATTACAGTATTGTTGTGGAAGGGTAGGAAGGCTAGAATGACGCTGAAAAGATGGAAAGGGAGAGGGAAGTACAGGCTTGGGGTCCTCTGTTTCTCTTGCTGCCCAGGTTCTGTGACACCACGTGTGGTCAGGAAAGTGTAGGCCACTTTGGAGCCATTGGGGATACAGATTTCAAAGGAATACCTAGGGCTGATGTGTTGCAGGCAGTTTGAAGTCTTCAGTTGACTAGACATCTTCTGGGACAGATGTAAACTAGGGACATAAGACAAAGTTAAGGAGCTTAGAGGAAAATAGTTATCCTGTACACTTGAAACTTCCAAGCCCATGGGCCTTGGTAGTTGTAGGAGGAGAATAGGTCTAAGCCCAAGTGACGGGAGGGAGATCCCATCCTCAGAAATAGGTGGGTGGGGGAGCTTATGCTGTTGATTGACAGGAGTTGTTGATCTTGAGTTTTTAGTTACTTGCTTAACCATGAAAACACACAGAGTAGGATAAATAAAGCTTGTCACTAAATGAATTACATTTGTACTCAGCATGACTATGAGCCTAGTTCTAAGCACATAAAGAATTTTTATCATTTGTAAGGTACATAGCTTTCTTTAACTTGCATGTCTTAATTACCTGGAACAGTTTACAAGGTATTAGCTTTTATTGGATTGAGACTTTACAGCTATATCCCTCTTAAATTTGAGCCTTAAAATTTTTAGTTGAAAATTTAATTGAAGACCTTTTAGTTTCAAAATAAAACTGTATGCCATAAATATAGTAAATTTTAAGCCATAAACTATCCATAGGGACACTGGAGACTATCCTGATTCTTTTAATATTGCATCATTGCAGAGTATCAGTGTCTTGTATAACTCTGTTTATCCCAATCACTAAAACTTAACAAAGTTAGCAAAGGCAAAAAGGGCTAGACATATATCTCCAAGTCAGTTACTCTTAATTTCAGTAAACCTTAGGAATTTATAAACCTTATTTATTGAGCGTAACTTACGTACCAAACAAATGTTGTTACTAACCTAATTTTTTTCTAGAAGCCTGATGTTGAACTGTTAGAAAAGGAATGAGTGGTTAAACATGTATCTTTAAGTCAACTTTTGTTAATCTGAGTAGACCTAAATAACCTCAGGAATTTATTATACGAAAATCCATACTAATCAAAAATGCTTTGGAGATCTGCTATTGTCTTTTTAATCTAAAAAGGATATAAAGTGATAAACCAAGGCCGCAGTACTTAGTAGTACTAAGAGTAATTGTTGCTTTATACTACATAGTCATCTTATCTAAAATGGTGGTGAAGTACTGTGGCATCTACTCTTTAACCTTAGTAAAGATGGCTGCCAGCCACATGTTTGCTTCCTTCCCAGTGATGTCACCAGCCAAGATGTGTGCAAGTAACATGACTGCTATTTAAAAATATCTGTTGTCCTAGTAACTCTATTTTTAAACAAGAGTTGAATCCAAGTGAGAAAGATTTTATACATAAATATATATTACATATAATGTTTATATATCTTAAATATATATTGATATGAGGATATATTTAATATACATTAAAAAGGATTATACTACATATGTAATATGCTATAGCAAATTAAGTTAACCTATGCACAGATTTTTTTAACTTTCAACTTTTTGTAATCAGTTTTAAGCTAGCATTTTGTTATAGATTTTACAGATTTTTTTAACCACACCCAATGAACTTACAAATCTTGAGATAAAGGGTGCTTGCATAATAGTCTTAGAAGATTTCTTGAGAGCAGAGCATAGGGAAATCATAGATAAGAGACTTTGGGGAGTGTAAGTTTAGATAAAAAAGATTTTCGGGATCATTTGTTTTTGCAGTAGCAGAAGTTGTTACCATATAAGAGAATCTGAAAATCTAGTGTGCCAATCTTTGGCCATTGATTGAGTTGTACTGAGACTAAGCCATCTGCAGTAAGATAGTGAGGCTTTAACAAAATCTCTGAGGAAGAAAAGAGAAAGGGTCATTTAAGGCCCAGGAGGGCACAAGGAAGACACAGCAGACAGCCACAGGGGAGGGAGGTGAAAGGTTGCAATACAGGTTCAGGAGGCTATAAAGTAGGTGCAGGACTTCCAGTGTGGAGCTGAGAGGCAGAAGGACCAGGGTCACCCAGGCTCAGAACGATTGAAGGAAGCTGCGGGACTGAAGCTCCTAGGGGTAGGCAAGAAAGTTCCAGGAAGGAGCTGAGAACAAAGGGGATAAAGGGGTGAGTGTCATGGTGACAAGAATGTCAATCTGGGGCATCCCCAAGCAGAATGAGAGACTTGTCAAAGAGCAATGTCCAAGATCACAGAGGAAAAACATCCCTTTCCATGTGACAGCAACCCGGTAGGGCGTAAAGAGCATCCTGGCACACCAATGTGACTTTTGTAGTAATAGTAGACAAAGTAGGAAGCTCTCAGGTGATATTTATTCAGTAGAGGAGGAAAGAAGCTAAAAAGGCAGACGAGAGAGCCTTTTGGGAAAAGTAAGGGTTCCAATAGAAGGATTTGGATAAGTATCTTAGTAGAGAATTGCCCTTGTGATATGAGGAAGTGGACTTGAGGTGCCCATGTGATGGGTACCCTGGAAGGTATAAGAGGCTCCTACAGCCAGAAATGGGATGTTTCCTGAGTAGGTAAGGGAAGGTGAATGATTAGAGTAGGTGGCTGAAGAGACTGACGTGAGAATTTGGAGTCAAATATGGTGAGTGGCAGAAGCTAGCAGAAACAAATGATCTGTACATACCTTAGGAGAGTCAAATCAAGCAGCTTGTTCTGAGAGACTGAGTCCCTTGGAAGGAATCTCTTATACTACTCCCGGGATTTCAGCATCAGATGAACAAAAATGAGGGCATGGCCTCTCCAATGTATGAATGAGAAAAAGGATTCATTGTAGACATAAGGGAGAGAGCTCCCAGACGCATTTGGGAAGGTCCAGACTGAACATGACCAGCAGACTAGTGAGAGCATGGGGGGACTGGGGAGGGAGAGGAAGAGAAGGAGGGGAAGAAGTGATGCGAGATGTAGACCAAGTGTCCAAGTGGGTATACATAGCCCAAGTGACTGAGTTATACAAGGATCAGAGGCTGGAGGAAGAGAAGAGAAAGGCCAGGTCCTGGCTTGGAGAAGGGTGAGAAGTACTGGCATTGGGTGAGACTTATCCCAGGTTTATTTGAGACCTAACAAACACCAGACCGAAGGCTTGTAGGACATTAAAGTAGTCTCAGAGCTTCCTTCAACTGAGCTTCCTTCAACTGTTTGAAAGGCAGTGGGGGTGAGAGAGGACTTCGAATGTGGGCTTTATGGAAATGGTAGAGTAGGGCGTTAGTAATGGAAAGGAGGACTTTAAACCCAAGTGAAAGCAAAGAAAGGGCCTGAAAAAGTTGAGAAAACAGTTACCCACTGTTTACATGAACCATGGGGATGGACTATGCGGTCAGTCTGGCAGGCATAGGCAGTGGGAATACTTTGGTAGGTGGGATTTAATGTGACAGAGTAGGCATGAAAAATAGTCAGTGAGAATGTGCAGAAAAATCTCAAAATGAGATCTGTATCACAGAAATACCACTTTTAGAACAATCTCTTCCATTTACACTGGTTCAGGATAGCTGTCCATGATGATTTTGACAAATAACCCACAGCGTGAGATGAGTGACCAGTCTTGTGTGAGAATATCAGAGCATAAATGCAAAGAATATTTGAGTTTGCCAGTATAGTAATTTTGTTGATGGGCTCACAGCACAATATAGTGTTTCTAAGTGTGATTTTAACGTAGAGGAATTTTAAATTAGTCCTCTCTGGATTGTTGTTTAAGTGATTTACAGGAAGAAAATTTAAGTATAATGGTTACCTGTTTGAGTTCATTTGCCTGAAGAAATTGTGATTCTTAACTAAATGAAAACTTCAAGTTCTTAAGTCTTTTCACACATGCTAGAAATTCAGTGAGAGAAGTTTTCTCTTATACAAATAAAATGAAGTGAAAAATGGGATTACTTATAGATCCTATGTAAGTGACTTTTACATCAAGTTTGAAGAAATATTTTAAGTTGGAATTATAAACAGTAAAGCTAAAACAACAAAATGGAATTTATATACACACTTACAGTGTCAGTTACTAAAATACAGAATATTTTTATTCTTCAGAGACAGCCTAATGACCTCATGGGAAATTCAGTCTGGCTTTTTTGGTCAAACTGGATTCTTTGGAGGTAAAGGGGGATAATATGCAATTGCACATCGCTGAGGAAATCTCCTTTTATTTCAGTATTTAAACATGTAAGGTCTTTCACAGAAATACTTCATTCAGTCTGCTGTGAATTCTTCCATTGACAGGTAGTTAGGAGTGTCAATAACTCAGAACAACTTATCAAACACGCATTTAAAATGAGTCTCCTTAAAGTGACCTGGAGGTGTTATGATGTGAATGGGGTTCTCTAACCTTTTGCTATCCTGTCTTTCAGCCTTACTCCCATCTCCAGGATGGTCAGAAACCTGCCTCAGATACAGGCTAGACATTTTGTATATTCAAAACAAGCAAGTGATACAGTTCTTAGCAGGTGACTGAGATAGAGCAGTAACTCCCAAAGATGAAATGGAACCTACTGGTTTCATTTCTCTCGGCTCCTCTTTCAGTCATTCTTACTTTTGCTCTTTCTTTCACTCTCAAACAAATTTAGTAAGTATTGTACAATTAGCAATGTGCCTGGACTTTTACATTTCTGATAGGGAAAACCTCAACGACACTGACACTCACAAATGGACTTTTTGCACTCTCACCTCTAAGTTTTCCTTGAACCTAAGCATTTTTCCCAAACTGAAGTTCATGAACACACACTTTAGCATTTTAATCATCTGTGACACATAATCATTCTTTTATGAATTTGATGGATACCATCCAATAAACTAATATTCATTCTGTATATCAAACCATGTCACCATCTGTCAGGGACTGCTCTGGGGACCAGATTTTATGATGAGCATTTGTCTTATGTGGTGCCTCAAAAACAAATGAACTCTTTTCAAAAATCTGTCATATTATTTAATAATAAATAGATTTTTCCTTGTTAGATCCAGAATGACTACCTAAGAAAATAAATACAGTTTTAAAAAATGAATTCAGAACTTATTTTGTTGGAGGGGATTTTGCTCAGTGGGTGAAGAAGTTTGTTGTGAAAGTATGAGGACTTGAGTTGAGACCCCTAGTACCAAGTAAAAGTCAGGGCACGGAGCAGGCAGAGACAGGGGCATTACTGTGTCAGCCAGCTTGTCTGCTGAAGACTGAGAAGATGAAAGTTTGTCAAGACACCTGATCTCAAGGAAAAAGGTAAAGAGCGATTCACCAGGGCATACAGTGGCCTCCTCTGACCTCTGTGTGCACAGAAGCACATATGTACGGCCACACACACGCATCAAAATGCATACATACTCACATAATAATTCTGTAAACCACTTGAAAATTTTTTATGACCATGAGTAAGAAATGCCACCCAAACTGGTCAAATTACATTGTGTTTCTAATTGTGCTATTGCAATTAAAATTAAGAATGCATTTGAAGACATAAACTGTTATGTGTAATTAAAATGTAATAGTTTGGTGGGGGAGGGATACCTTATTGTTAACAGAGTTGCTAGAGTAGCTGGTTGATTGAAATGACTTCAGATGACTGAGTGATTTTTTAACAGATTTTTCATATCATTCATAAACTGTACTAATTCTTGAGGAGATAAGTAGATACAACTTGGAAGAGGAAGAACGTGTTCTTGGTCAGTGAATTTCTCTGCACAATAAAGCTTCAGATAGCTACAAACTCAGAGTCCATCAGTTTTGACTTCTACCTTGTGAACAGAGGATTACAGATCACACTGAAGGATGTTCATCTGCTTTCTAATTTTAATATGCAGCTTAATCAGAGGCTATATTGTGGTTGAAAAGCAAAAGGGATGAAGGATTACATGATACGTTCATTTCTTCACATAAAGGACTATTATGCCAAGAGATTCCATACTGTAATATATCATAGAAGTTAGAAACTGAAAAGACACATTAGGTCATCTGGTGCTCTCTGTACCAAGGGCATCATTGTTTGGTACAATATACTCTTCAGTGTTTTATAATGGCAAAATATTCTAAATGACTAAGTCGAAAAAGAAATATCTTGTAATCCTATAATTATGAAATAAATCAAAGTGATGGGAGATTAGATTACTTCTCAAAGCACCATCTATACCCTTGTATTCTATCAATGAATGAAAAAGTCACTGAGAAAAGTAGCAACTTTCAAAATAAGGACTATGAAACTCTGTTATGGTAGAAAATTGAACTAGAGAAAACAATGTCTTAATGATCCAGAGTCAGAACAAGCTCAGACATGTACTCAATACGAAAAAGACTTCTCCAATGAGCTAACACTGTAGCTCTTTACAGGTGACTAAAGCATGAATGATTTATTTGTTCTCTGAAATTCGAAACTTTGTACTTTTATGTAATGATCTCCTTTAGTAAACAAATGTTTCATTGATGAGCGAGAGCTATATTTAATCTGTGAGTAGAAGAATAGGTGCTTACAATGCAGTCAGGTGACTTTGGGGTACTCAGCCCCAATTGACACATCTACAACACAACTTTTGTATCTAGTGCTCAGGGTACATAGAAGAAGAGGGATTTGGTAAATTGTAAGAGCCAGATGACCTGGAAAGCTTCTGTGAAATTGTGTCTCCTAGAAATGAGAGGGCAGCTTCACCCTAACAATATGGCAGCTCAAGCAAGACCCAAAGAAGTACATCAGTAGACATGCTAGCATGGAAAAAGGAAAGATCTCATGGTGTCCTATCCCTAGACAAAGAACTACATACAAGTAAGGAATGGTGAAAGTAGGGAAGACTCTTCCCCAGGATTAGCTCTTTAACTCATTATTCTATGCCAATTGGTCAACCATGAAATTATACATATATAAGTAACACTAAATGGATTGAGGTATACATACCATTGAGAAAAAAGATGCCCCTATTTCAAAGAGAATTGACATATATGTGAGGCATTGGAGTGAGAAAAGGCAAGGAGGAAAAGATGCCATTATATTCTGATTTTTTAAAAAGGATATTAAAAATAATTGTTAATGTTAAAAAAGAACAGGAGTGACACTGAGCTGTGAAATGTAACATTGCCTGCTACCTGCAGAGATTGAGGAAGTGTATGTATGATTCTCCTTTGATTTCTTGATTGATCAGTAACTCATTCAGTAGAATGTTTAATCTCCTGGTATTTGTGAATCTTCCAAATTTTCTCTTGTGATTTACAATTCTAGACCATTGTGATGAGGGAAAATACTTGATATGACTTGAGTCTTTTGATGTCTGTTAAGACTGATTTTGCTGCCGTATAGATGATCTTTTTTGGAGAATGCTCCATGGATATTTGTGAAGAATGCATGTTCCGCTGCTTTAAGCTGGAATGTTCTATAAATGCCTCTTAGGTCCTTTTGGTCTGAAGCACAGTTAAAGTGCCATATTTTATTGCTGTGTTTTTATTCTTGGCAGTTCCCACAGGGCAGTGCTATATTCCATAAACGTCTTTCTTGTCTTTGTGAAGACTGAAGGAGGCAGAAAGGTTTTTCTTCTCTTCTGCGTAATACAGAACAGTGACTGGAATATCTGAGGCGTGCAGCAAATGAACGCATTCATAAACAGAGAGCTGGTACTGAAAGATCAATTCAAGGTCACAAAATTTAACGTATAATTTTAAACACTCAAAGCCAAGATTTTCTATTATGCTAACGATGTCACAGTCCTTTTCGTGTAATTCTCAAAATCTCTCTGTGTTGAGGAAAGGAAGGGAATGATTTGTTGAAGAGAATTCCACTATCAGTGACAGTCTTGAGATTTGAAATCTACAACTGAACTTTCTGGGCACTGCCCATTGCAATATCTATGCCTTGGATGTCTATTGCAGAAGGCTGAATGTGTACCCTGGCTAAACATTGCTTACATCTGAATAATCCTAGCACATACCACTTTGGATAGAAAGCTGTGAGAACAAATCTATTGATGGTGAGATAACCTTAAGTAGCACTACTAGACAAAGTCACCTGGTTTTCACTCTGAGAGGAAGGGACCTTAGCTTAAAAATCTAGGCTGAAACATAGCAAACTTTAACTGGTACCAGTCTAAGTTACTGGCCTTACAGTTGAGTTACAGATGAGATTTATCACTCAGCTATAAAATAATTCAAACAATTCTATACTACTTGACTATTCTCATAAACATATACAACCACAACAGTTGGTGCTTTGCCCACACAAGAAATGCTAGCAGGCTAATCAACAGGTGACAACACTCATCTAAATTATTTGGCCCCTGAAATCAGTTTATTGACACAATTCTGTGTAGAGTCTTACACTTCAGCACTTTTTCTGACTCACAGTATACTGAAATGTATCATCAAAAAATGTAAACCCAACTGAACCTGCTAACTTTTGTCTCTTGTTGGCCAGCTTATTGTGGTGAATGCATTGCTTTTTTAGGAACTACATTCTTGTCCTTGATACTTATGCTAGTGAAAGTGAACTCCTTTCTGGAATTCAGAGACCTGGAGACTTAGTTCTCTCAGGTAGGAGAAGATCCCCTTGGAGCACACAGTCTAAACACAATGAGTCTTGCGTGTTCTAGCTGAATCAAGATGTAAGCTCTGGCATGGTAACTGATTTCAGTGTTCTGCCACACCATTCACATAGAAGAGTTTTGATCAGGTGTAAAAGGCAGGTACCTTATGAACGGTGTTTTACAAGCATGTCAAATTCATATCTGGCCATTACATAAAACACCATATCCTTAACAAAGTATAGCAGGATGTGAACTGAGGGAGAACACTGACATATTATCACAAAATACTGGAAATAATATATTAGAGATTGCTTTCAAGGCCCACACTGAGAAAACCCAATTCCTTTCTTATCTATCAGAAGCTAAGCAGGGTCAGGCCTGGTTAGTAGTTGGATGGCAAAGTACAAATCAAATAGCAACCAAAAGACAAAATATACATTGTAAAATACCTTCAGATTTTATAGTGATTTACTGTAATTGAATGCTCTCAGTACATGAGAAGAAATGTGAGGTATATGCACACAGTCAGACAGACAGATATACAAGACACACACACACACACACACACACACACACACACATACAGATATATGGCCATGTGGCTTTATTTGGATTATGCGTGTTTTATATTTCATAGTAAATTACATAGGAAAAAATCACAAAATAGTTATATTTTATTAAAAATACTAGGTATCACATAAATATGTACACAGTTATATGGCTATGTGGTTTCATTTTGATTATGTATGCTTTGTATTTCATAGTAAAATGCATAGGGTAATCACAAAATAATTATATTTTATTCATCACATGCTAGGTATCATATGAAAAACTTAAAACATGGAAGTTCAACTCAGGTAGTGCATGGTTGTTCCCTGGGATCTCAATCTTACCCTGAGGTACAGCTTTGAGTTGGGATGTTATATAAATGCCTGATAGCTAAGTATGAAGACGTCTAATATGTCCTATATCCTCAAAACAACCCCATGACGTTAGCAGAATTAATATTATTACCTTTGTCCACAGGTAAATAGGCCACCATTTAAAGTGAGCAACTAACCATTCTAGAGTTTGCACAACCATACTGAGATTCAAATCAAGCATGAACCATGTTCTATCAGGCACAGATTTCACACCCTGCCCTTGTGTAGAGGTGATTCTGTTCCTTCCAGTATTTAGGACATTAGATTCAGGGACCACTGGAGAAGAAGAGGTTGAAAGATTCTAAGAGCTAGAAGACTAGGAAGTGTGCTGTGAGACTGTGTCTTCTAGAAATGACTATTCAGTAAGACTTGAGCCATGACAAATGGAGTAGATTTGCTAATACAGAAGGAGGAAGATCTCACTAGTGACTTCCACGAGAAGGAGATTTAGCACCTCCCAGGAATGAGCTCCATAATGGGTTATTTAGTACAAAGTGGTCAGCCCTGTAATTGTACATATACAAATAGCAAAAATAGACTGAGCAAGCTAAATTTGTATCTTTGTGCATATGTGGGTATATCAACAATAAACCCTGAAGAAGACAGCAGGGAACATTACGGGCTGTAAGGAATGGACATGAAGGGTTGGAGGAGGGAACAGGAAGGGTGTTATGGGAAGCTTTTTCTTTGCTAGCCGATTTGGTTTATCCCCCGCCAGCCGCCTGGGCTCTGCTGCATTGTAGCCCCCAAATAACCACACAAGACGCTGTATTAATTATGAAGCTGTTGGCCTTGCTTGTTTCTTACTGGCTAGCTCAGACTTAAGTAATTTCCCCATAATTGTTAATCTAAGTATTTCTCTTACCGGAGAATAGTTCCGGGCTCCTACCCCATGGCGTTACATCTCGAACTCTCTCGTGTTTCTCCTTCCCAGAATCCTTCTGGATTCCTAGCCCCACCTATCTAGATTCCTATTGGCCAGACAGTGCTTTATTGACATATACACAGGACTTCCCCAACAGAAGGGGTAAGTGATTTAATTATCTTTTTAATCTAAAATATAGCAGAGAGAGAGAGAGAGAGAGAGAGAGAGAGAGAGAGAGAGAGAGATTGTGATGGGAGCATAAGGGATAGGTTGGTTCACAGACCCAAATTTCTATGCAGATCTTAGCCATCCCATGTACTTCTCTTACAGTATCTTCTTGTGACTACTTCCGACTCTGCCCAGGAAAACAGTTTAGGAGGAAATTTTGGATGATAATTCCCACAAATTATCCTTTTTCTTCCCCAAACACTAAAGTCAAGTTAGGACTAAACAATTAATTACACCAAATAAAATGTAGGCAATTTACCTGTTTGTGTTAAGTCCACAAGTTTCTGTCATTGAAACTCAACCTGATTCATTCTTATTTTGCTTTTTTCTTTGTAATTTACTTAAATATTATATACTAGAATTTATTGTCACTGGCCCATTAGTTTGTAGGTAAGGCAACAGTTACATTCCATGAAGACATTCTTATCTTAGATGCCATCTTTGGGAGTGATCTGTTTATATAGAACGTCAGCGTCAGGCACTGTAGCACGCCCATTCTCTATAACTACAGAGGAGTGGTAACAGTGAGTAAAGGTGTGCTAGTGTGTCCTCACTTAGGCAAGAAACGGGTTTCAATGCTTTCTTTTCCAGTTCCTTTTTCATTATTTTTAGTGTATTCTCATCAAAGTTACAGTACAATATGGCAACTGCCAACTCAATGCCCAGCCATTCCTTATTTTATTATCTTATATTTTATTTTACATTTTTTGAGAGTAGATCTCATGTAATCCAGGCTAGCTATTGTAAGGATTCAGGCATTATGTCTCTGTCACCTGGCAGAATGCACTCAGGCAGTATCCTGGTCAGCCCAGGGTTCCATGACTACTAGTCTAAACAGAGGTACAAAGGATCCCTTTAAAAGAAAGACCCACACTTACTCTCTTCCCCCCCCCCCCGCAGGATTTTTTTCTGTCTTTGTCTTCTCTCCAGACTTCTCTCTGTCTGTGTCTTCTTACCTCTTTTCTCTTTCCTTCCCTCCCGCTTTCCCCTTTCTAATAAAACTTCTCACTAAGATCTGTCTGCCTGGCATGTTTGTCCCTCTGCTTCGGTCACCCTCGCCTTTGCCATGGAATCCGCCAAGGTTCCCCTCGGGCTTTATCATAACAGCTCTGAACTTGATGTATGACCAAGAAGGACCTGGACTGTCTGATACTGTACCTCTACCTTCTGAGAGCTGGCATTGCAGGCATGTACCACAGTATTGGGCTTATCATTTCCTGGAGTTCAGACTTTCAAAGATTCCTGGATGCAAGAGAGTACTGTATCAGCTTATTTACAGCGGAACCCTATTCCTTCTTATTAACTGTATTAGTTACTTTTCTATTAGTAGTATTAAGCAACAAAGCAAAGGCAACTTATAGAAGTAGTAGCAGTTTATTTTGGACATATGTCTGTAGAGGGCTAGGGTCCATAATGGGATGGACATGAGGCTATAGACTCGCAGTCAGTCTCAATTTGGCACCTGAGAGCACACATCTTGAAACGATAAACAGGAAATAGCTTAGTGGGAATGGGATGTGGCTTTTTAAACCTCAATGACTGCTACATGTGGCACATTTAGGCCATCAAGGCCACACCTCCTAAGCCTCCCCAAACAGTGCCAACTGTGGACAGACTGTTCAAATGCTCAAGACTTTTAGGGAAAAAATCTCACTCAAGTCATCACATTAACTAAATCAACTTTAGTAGATGGCAAATTACCATGTGGTTTTGGCTTATTGTCAACATCCACTTTAGACACCTGAGGACTGATGTGTTGCCAAAGACTTCTGAAAAGATTCTTTGAAAGGACTGCATTGGATTTTTGTTAAGATGATGAAATACTTGGCACGGGCTACCAGTGAAGAGAAAAGGTTTGCTTAGGTCAGTGTTGGGGATTCAAGGAAGGGCCTCTGAGTTTTTCAGTCATGTCACATCATGGTGTGTAACACAGATAGCACAGGAAGTAACAGTGACCTTTCACGGGACTCCACCTCCTTTACAAAACACTTCTTTGGTGATTTCCTTCACTTATTTTCTGAATTTGCGGCATCTTAGAACTTTTACTACCATCCCCTCCCAGGTAAGACGCTTCTTCCCAGTAAGTCTCCATCCACTTCTATGTCCTTTCCTCTCACTCACTGCCTTCAGTCATGGCTGCTTACCTATGCTAAGTGGGGGCTTGCTTACTGGAGCACAGGCAACAGATCAGTGGCTACACTACAGAAGGATATAAATCCTCCCCACCTAGCAACCACTAACTGCCCTAAGCCCCTCACTGAGACGTGATGGATCATGAGCCCCTCCTCCATACATGATGAAGTAGAGACAGGTTCAAACTTGTGTGGCAACCAGAGAGACAGTTGGTTCATAGGTCAATGGCTTTGGATGATCTCTACGCATCTTCAGACTGAATGGGCCAGAGATCCAGTCTCCACCTGCCTTATATTCCTAGCTCTATCTCCCTAGTGTTGGGATTGAAGGCATGAGATCCCAAATGCTGGGATTAAAGGTGTGTGTGTCACCTCTGCCTGGCCTCTATGGTTAGCTAGTCGCTAGCTCCACCCTCTGATCTTCAGGCAAGGTTTATTTGTTAGAGCACAAACAAACTATCACGGTAGAGGGAAAAAAATTCATTTTGCCTTCTCCTGTTTTTCACTATGTTCTTTGGACTGTAAATTGACTGGAATTTTATCATCTGTCCTGGACCAAAGTGTCTACCTGTAGTATGGAGAAAACCCATCAAAAATGGTGGGACAGAAGCTCAGAGGAGTCTGAAAGTCTGGTGACATCATGGGGCTCCTGCAGCAACCTCAGACTTCCTAACCAGGGCTTATTTGTGTGGCAGAAAATAAATCATGAGTTTTTGAGCCACAAATATTTTAGGGTTTACTGTTATTCTTAAATGATATAAGATCTTTTAAAAACAAAACATAATTATACCATGTTGAGGAAAGAGGTAAGTGTAGCACAATATACTAAGTTTGCTATAACCGACTAAGCCCTACAATAACTTTATGCATGGCTAACATAATCTCTATTCATAATTATAGAAAATAAGTCACCAATTGCATATTTTAAGCATTTACTTAGTTCACACAGCTGCTTAAATGAGGAGTCCTAACTAAAACCGAAATCTGTACACTTCTTATCCTTTCTCTTCTTACTATACTTTCTACCTCTGATCTTGGGCCATAGGACTTTTGGGAGATAATACACATCAACTTATGTAAAACTTTTCAAAACAGCATGTACATATAATGTTTGTAATAAGCGCTGTTGTACTTTAAAAATCTAATTTACTAATAAATCTGTTTTAATAGGTTCTAAGTGTCTTGGTGGCAGGAAATATACTTGTGTCATTTCTGTGTTTAAAAACATTTGGAGCACTGTATTTTTATCTTGTGAATGACATGTGGCCTCTTCTAACTGTCCTCTAAATGTAAGTTCAACTTAACTAGCTTGGGAAGCAGTTTTGTCAGGCATGCTTTACTTGGTGTTCTGGTTAAATTTTATTTTTTGCTTATTTAGGTGTATTTTATAATTTTCATGCCAGATGACTAGTTAAAGTCTGAAGAATATAATTTTCCTGAGTTGGTCAATTATCAGTCATTATCTAAGCTTAAGTCATTAATTAATAGAATTTAGCCATAAAACAATAATTTGTAAACCATTTTAAGATGAAAAATATTTATGTCTAATCTTAACCATCTTGAAATACTTAAACTGAACTCAATTTAAATTTTATCATTTTCTTATGAGAAATAAGGAAACATCCTATTATTTATATTTAATTATGAAGTACAAGAAAATCTTTGTTTTGTCCATGCAAAACCATTTTAAAACTGACAAACTCATCCATTACACCCAGAGCTCAATTGTTGATGCCAAACTGCGTCAAACCAGTTCTCTCTTCAGAAGCATGTTTCCTAAGTGTATCTACCATAAATCATAAATAACTCAATAAGATTTGCATAAATATTTACTTTTCTTTTAGTCACATTTCAGAAGGACAGTCTTGGGTCAGATGTTAAATATTTATATCTATTAAAAAAGGACAGCTTTAAAAGTAAAATGCTGTCCAGTGTCCCTTTGGGATCTCACATCTAGAGACAAATTCTCCAACGTTATCATCTGTTATTTGTTAGAGCAGCGTGTGGACTTTGAAGGGGCTGACTTCTTTTTAGCAAAGGAAGTTTCAACGCAGAGAGCATGAACTTGAATTCAAACCAATTAAAGCAAATCGCATTTGCTTGGCAAGAATACAAAGTGTTCTGAGAAAGTAGACGAACAAAAATGTGACTCTATCTCATGCCATACAACCAATGCGCTAGCTTTTCATTGTAGCTGTTTGAGAGCTGACAGGAGTTTGTGTATGCAATAGCAGGATTGGGGAAGTCCGTGAATTGTTTCCTTGAACTTACATGTGACTAATTTGCAAAATGTTGTTTACATGTACTCCTAATTAAAGAATTTACTATGGCAGATTTTCATAAGCTAATTACCCCATGGCTGGTAAAATATTTTGAAAATAATAATTTGGTGGGTTACATTCTGTTCCCCACAAAAAGCATCTTCCTTGGAAATCATACTGTTTGTCTGGGGAGGTAAGGACAACAACAACAACAACAAAAAAGTCCAAAGAAAGGAGATGCCTTGAACAATGAGCAATGACCAGGGACTAAGGGTGTAGTCACTGCAGAGATCAAAGAACTAGCTGGTATCACAGGTCTGGACAGTTAATCCATAGTACCCATTCTTTGTCTCTCACAGATGAGGTTTAAGATGACATCTCGGATAATTTATCCTTGAGGCAGGGGGAATAGCAGGAAAAAAAATCTCAAGAGGAGTGGGGAAGGACTTTTCTTGATATCTTAGATATTATTTTCAATCCAGGTCTTTTCAAATCATCTTTATATCCTTGTCTTTCTCGGCCTCCTTAAACATATGAATTGTGATGATAGTAACCTACAATAATTCTCATAGTACTTTATTCTTTCTAGATGCTCCAATCAATGGATTTTTCTCTTCATAGTGGGAAGTGGTTTCCTTCTTTGCGGACCTGGACTCTTTTAAGATCACAGTCGCAGTAGATTTCACTTTACAGGGGTCTGGGAGTTATTTCAGACATGCCCACGTGTCCCAGCTGATATGCCTGACCTCTGATTGGGACAGTTACTTGAAAGGAGGTCTATATTTCAGCGATGTCTCCAAAGCTTTGTCTGTTTGACTGTGCCCATTACCAAAGCGTTGTCAAGTGAGTATCGCTGTCCCCTGAATGAGGAGTTTGCAACTCGGTCCTCCTGAAACAGAAGCTGTGCCTAGTCTGAGACTAGGAACGCTCACTGTCCCTTTCCTGTGGCCCTTTCCTCCCCACACTGTGATCACTACAGTGGGAGCACGGAGGACCTTTCTGGGGTCACTATGCTTTCCGCTCCTCTCTACTCCTTAGGACTGGGCGTTCCAGCCTGTTTTCCAGTTTCTGAATTAGCCTCTGAGTGAGAGCACAGAACGCCAGTCCCACGCTTTCTCTGCCTGAAGGTCTAGAAACACTTGCAACATGGAACCGGTAGAATTGGAGGGCTCTTTTTGATCGCTTCTCTCTCCTTTAGTTCCCACTGTCATTTGAAAACTTTTTTTCATACCAATTCTCTTCTTTCAACTATTTAAGAGAACTCAAGGGTAAATCAGATCCCTTTATCACCATTTGACTAGCATGGAAATTTTCTCTATTGTTTATGTTCTATTGTTTATGTTGAAAACAACCTTTTTAAAATTCATTTTTAATGTATTCTTTGATTTTTTTATTTAAATGAGAAACCAGCTTGCTTCACATGTCAATCCCAGCTCTCCCTCCCTCCCCTCCTCCCCTCTTTCCCAACCAGCCCAACCCCCCACCCAATCCCCATTCGACACTCCAGTGAGGGAGAGGCTTTTCATAGGGGATATCCAAAGTCTGTCATATCATCCATGGCATGGCCTAGGCCATCCCCCATGTGTCCAGGCTGAGAGAGCATCCATCCATGTGTAATGGGTTCCCAAAGTCCATTTGGATGCCAGGGATAAATACTGATCTAGTACCCAAGGCCCCAAAGATTGCTGAGGTCTCACTGACACCCGAATTTAGGGGGACTGGATAAGTCCAATGCTGGCTTCTTAGCCATCAGTCTGGGGTCCATGAGCTCCCCCTTGTTCAGGTCAGCTGTTTCTGTGGGTTTCACCAGACTGTTCTTCACCCCTTTGCTCATCACTTCTCCCTCTCTGCAACTGGGTTCCAGGAGTTCAGTGTTTAGTTGTGGGTGTCTGCCTCTGCTTCCATCAACCACTGGATGAAGGCTCTGGGTGACATACAAGGTGGCCATTAATCTCGTATCGGGGAAGGGCATTTAAGGTAACCTCTCTGCTATTGCCTAGATTGCCAGTTGGTGTCATCTTTGTAGATCTTTGGAAATCTGATTGGTGCCAGATATCTCCTCAAACCTATAATGACTCCCTTTATTATGATATCTCTCATCCTGCTCTCCTTTATGCTTCCCTTGACTCAACCTCTCAACCTGCTCCCCCATGTACTCCTCTCCCATTCTCTTCTCCCCCTCTCTTTTCTCCAGCTCCCTGTCACCTCCTCCATGCTCCCAATCCACTCAGGAGATCCTGTTCCATTCCCCTTCTCTGGGGTATCATGCATACCTCTCTGGCGGTGGGATTGTAGGCTGGCACTATCCTGCTTCATGTCTAAAATCCGCATATGAGTGAGTACATACCATGTTTGTCTTTTTGTGGCTGGTTACCTCACTCAAGATGGTTTCTTCTAGTGCCATCCATTTGCCTGATAATTTCAAATTCCATTGTTTTTTTCCACTGAGTAGTACTCCGTAGTGTAAATGTACCACATTTTCTCCATCAACTCTTCAGTTGAGGGGCATCTAGGTTGCTTCCAGGTTTTGGCTATTACAAATAATGCTGCTATGAACATAGTGGAACAGATCTCCTTTTTTAATTTGGACCTTTTATAATCACATAGTTTTGTTTAATAGAATTGCAACAATCAGGTGTTTATTAATAAGTAAATTGTTTGCTTTTCTGTTTGCTGTACTAACTACTTGACACAAAAGCAACTCAAGGTAAAATGGGTTTGCACTGGATCTAAGTCTGATGGGATAGTCCATCATGGAGGCAAAGGCACAGTCACAGGAACTTGAGGCAGCTGATCACATTGCATCTATAGTCCAGAAACAGAAGGGAATGGATGCTGATGTTCTGGTTGCTTTCTTCCTTTTATTCGGTCCAGGATCCCAACCCATAAACTATACAACCCTTAAACCCTTTCAAAAGGATCTCATAGAGCTGTCCAGATGTACACATCTTAGGTGATTCTAAGTCCTTTTGAGTTGACAAGCAATGTTAACCATCACAGATACGATTAATCATTTAGTCAGCATTAAATAAATGCTTACTGTATGCTCGATACCACCCTTAGAGCTCAGTGCTACTGACAGAAAAGTTTGATTCTTAACTGTCTTAGGGTTTCTATTGCTGTGGAGAGAGACTTTGACCATGGCAATGCTTTAAAATTTTTTTATTTAAAATAGAGACAAGCTTGCTTCACATGTCAGTCCCAGCTCCCTCTCCGTCTCCTCCTCCCCCGCTCCCTGACCAGCCCTCTCCAGCCCCCCACTCAGTCCCTGCTCCCTTCCCCAGGGAGGGTGAGACCCTCTATGTGGGCTTCCAGCATCTGTTCACGGCAGGGCCCAGGCCCTCCCCCAAGAGTCCAGTATGAGAGAGCAACTGCTATTATGGGATGGACACCCAAAGTCCATTTGTATGCCAGGGATAAATACTGATCTACTACCCAAGGCCCCATAGATTGCCTGAGGCCTCCTCACTGACACCCACGTTCAGGGGCTCTGGATCAGTCCCATGCTGGCCTCTCAGCCATCAGTCTGGGGTCCAAGAGCTCCCCCTTGTTCAGGTCAGCTTTTTCTCTGGGTTTTACCAGCCCAGTCTTGACCCTTTGCTCATCATTCCTCCCTCTCTGTCACTGGGTTCCAGGAATTCAGCTCAGTGTTTAGATGTAGGTGTCTGCTTCTGCTTCCATCTGTCACTGGATGGAGGTTCTAGGATGGTATGTAAGACAGTGGTCAAAATCATTATTAGGGAGGGGTATCTAATATAGTCTTTCCACTACTGCTTAGTTTGTCAGTTGGTGTCATCCTTGTAGATCTCTGGAAATCTCACTAATGCCAGATCTCCCCTCAAACCTAGAATGGCTCCCTCTATTTTGGTATCTCTCATCTTGCTCTCCTCAATTCTTACCCCAACTCAACTTTTCTGCTCCCCCATGTCCTCCTATCCCTTCCTCTTCTCTCCCTCTCTTTTTCCTGGCTGCCTTTCCCCTCCCCCACCCTGTGTTCCCAATCTGCTCAGGAGATCTTGCTTCAATCTCCTTCTCTGGGGTACCACGTATATCTCTCTTAGGGTCCTTCCTATTTCCCAGACTCTCTGGCAGTGGGATTGTAGGCTGGAACTCCCCTGATCCATGTCTGAAATCCATATATGAGTAAGTGCATACCATGCTTCTCTTTTTGTGACTGGGTTACCTTATTCAGGGTGGTTTCTTCTAGTGCCATCCATCTGGACCATGGCAATTCTTATAAGGAAAACATTTCACTGGGTTGGCTTGCTTATAGTTTCAGAGGTCCAGTCCATTATCATCACAGTGGGTAGCATGCTGCATGCTGCGTGAAGGCAGATGTGGTGCTGGCTACATCTTGATATGCAAGCTACAGGAAGTCGACTGAGACCCTGGGAAGTATCCTGAGCATAGGAAACCCCAAAACCCACCCCCTCAGTGACAAACTTCCTCCAACAAGGCTGTGCCCACTCCAACAAAACCATACCTTCTAATAGTGCCACTTCCTATGAGATTATGGGGGCCAGTCACATACAAACCTCCACACTTACCATGTTCCCAGACCAACAAGTATTCCTCAAAAATAAATCTCTGGAGCTTAGAGAGGGCTAAGTTGGCAAAGCCTTTATAGTACCAGCACAAGGACCTGGGTGTGGTCCCCAACCCAGACAAGAAGCTAGTGTGGCAGTATTTATCTGTAACCCTAGTCCTGGAGTTGGGGAGGGACAGAGAAAGATGAATCCCAGGGGCTTAATGACCAGCCAGTCTAACAGAAACAGTGAAACCCTGGTTCCCTGAGAGATTCTGTCTCAAAAATAAGGTAGAGAGTGATGTGGTAATAGAGGGTGATATCAGGTGTTGATTCTGGTCTCCATATAGGTATGGAACGGCACACAGAAGCACATACATGAATATATCTGTGTACACACTGCCTTTCCATTCAATCATACAAAAAATAAAAAGCAACTAAATTTAAGTTGTAATTACATTCCTAGGGATAGTCTGTTGGATAATTTTATGTCAACTTGACAGAAGCTGTCATTTGGGAAGAAGAAATCCCAATTAAGGAAATGCCTCCATAAGATCAGGCTGTAAGCAAGCATGTAGGGCATTTTCTTAGTGATTTTTGGAGGAGGTCCCAGCCCACTGTGGTGCTAACACTGGGGTGGTGGTCCTGAATTCTATACAAAACCAGACTGAGCAAGCCAGTAAGCAGTACCACTCCATGGCCTCTGCACCAGCTGTTGCTTCTAGGTTTCTGCGATGTTTGAGTTAATGCCCCACTTCCTTTGATGATGAGCTACTATATGGAACTGTAAGTGATATAAACCCTTTTCTCCCCAACTTACTTTTTTGTGAAGTTTCATCACAGCAAGATGAAGCCTAGCTAAGACAGATGGCATCATCATTATTACGATTTAATTAATAACTAATTAAAAGAACTCCATGTGTTTGAATTAATTTGACTTATTTCAGGAGGTATTTTATTCTTTTTCACATGTTCATTTTGTTTGTACAAATAAACTTTAATATCTCTTAAATCTTTATCATACAGTTATTTATTGATTAAAAACACAGGATGAGGAAATACTATGTTTAAACAATCACATAAAATGACAAAAATGCTTAGAAAAGAGAAATTAACTTAACAATAAAACTTAGGTAAACAAAACTTTAAAGCTTGATTAAAAACACATTTAGTTTTATTGGAATATGAGAGCCATTGGGCTGACAAAAATTGGGAGACATAGAGGAGTTGCATTAATCACACCAAATTTGGACATAGATACAGTATGTTTGCTTCCCTGTTAAAATTAGTATACCCCTAATATTATTTTTTAATTATTATACATCAAAGATAATTTCAAAATATATGGCTTCAAAGTAGAATACAAGTAATATGAAGAGGGAAATTAGAAGCTGATGGAAGGAAAATACAAGAAAAGGAGGAAAAAGGGAAAAATAATAGTAAGGGTGTTTGGAAGAGTCATAAGCAATCATATTATTTTTAATTTACCTAAAGTCACATATAACAAATAAAATATGTTTATGTAATATGTGTATATTTGCATAATATACATGCTATAATATATAAATTGACTTATGACGTTTGGGGTGAAAACACTACACAAAGATGAATAGACTACTAAAGAAAACCCCCAATACTGAGTGTGAGAAACCCTCTATGGAGTGTTGTTCTAGGGATGTGGTTGTTTGAAAGAAAATGGCCTCTACATGGAGTGGCACTAGTAGGAGGTGTGGCTTTGTTGGAGGAAGTTTGTCAGTGTGGGAGTGGCCTTGAGGTCTCCTTTGCCCAAGCTTCCCTCACTGTGACACTCAGACCACTACTAGCATGATTTCTTGAACTTCCCAGTTTCCTGAACTTTATCTTCATTATTCCTACCCACATACACATATGTAAATAACACAGGTATGTTGTTTATCTTTCTGAGCCTAAGTTACTTCACTTTATATAATGTTTTCCAATTCCATCATTTTCCCCAAAATTTCACTTTTCTTTACAGCTAAACAAATTCCATTGAACATGTTCTAAATTTTGATGATCCGTTCTAGATGGAAATCTAGATGGATTCTATTTCCTTGCTATGTTAAAAAGATCAGTAACAAATATGGATGGGCAGCTATGTTTATAACAAGATTGGGAGTCCTTTACATACATGCTTAGGAGTGCTATAGCTGAGTCTTACGGTAGTTCTGTTTTTAACTTCTTGAGAAGCCTCCACACTAGTTTCCATACTGACCGAACTACTTTATACTTTTGTGAATTCATGAACTCAAAACTACAGTGACCACACACATAAGATCTGTACAGGATCAAGCTAGCAAAACCCTAGCAAGGATGGTAGAGGGCCCATGAAGTTCCACCTCTAGCTGTGAAGCTCTTGGTAACAGTTGGCTGATGACAGATGGGGAGTCAGTTTTCTTTACGGATGCAGCTTCTGATGGGTTAGACAGGCTCCTTCATCCGCCCACACTACAGCAACACTGAATGGATCCAGTGGGCTTTAAAAGGTGAATACATGGAGTTGGGAGAAAAAACTGATGGGAAAATAGGTGAGGAATTGTAGGTGAGGAAATAGGGGTAGATTTGATCAAAATGTATCATATGCATGTATAAAATGCTCAAATAGTAAAAAATAATTTAAAAGGTTTTATAACGGCCTCAAATGGTTGTAAGTTTTCCTTTCTTTTTGTTTTTTTAAAAAACAGGGTCACACTATGTATCCTTGAACTCTCTTTATAGATAGAGTTGATCTCTAACTCATAAGAATCTGCCTGGCTCCATCTCCTAAATTCTGGGATTAAAGATATGTGCCAACATACTCAGTAACACTATGAATTTTAATTTTCTCCTTATTTGCTTGCCTACAGAAAAAGGTATACTTAACTTTAAATGTAGTTTTAAGATTAAGGCGGAGGCAGGATATTTGACGTAAGTATATTTTAGTAAGCTAATTTTAGTTGGACATCCTCCAGCAGTTGTCTGATTAGAGAAGACTGCCATCCAGTTACTATTTAACATGGGGAAGTACATTCTTCATGTTTGGTGTGTCTATGAAATAAATTTTGCCAGTAAATAAATCTACAAGGCTGTGTAGAACTTGTGTGATTAATTAGGAAAGAATTTTCTTCAATGCAAAAGAGCTATTCTAACAAGGCTTCATTTAAATACAAACTTGGGGAAATTTTTCTTATAGTACAGGGATTAAAATATATTAATGTTTTATTTAATTATAAATATTAGACTATATTTTAAATTATGTCAAGTCATTTCAACATATAAAAATACATAATTTTCCTAATCCTTACATTAAGTACAATTTAATAGGAATTATATACAAAACATAAAAGGACTTGGAGGTGTGGAGGAGAGACTGGAGGCTGTACGTGTTCTAGGAACCTAGTTAGCCAATGAACAGCACAGTAGCAAGCTCCCAGGTATCTTAATTTTCGTTTGCTATGAAGAAGCACCATGGCTAAGGCAATTTATAAAAGAAAGCATTTAATGAGGGGTCCAAAGTTGTAGAGGGTAGTAGCTTCTATGACCATGGAGGGGAGCATGGCAGCAGATAAGCAGTTGTAGACCTGGAGCAGTAGCAGGGAGCTTACTTCTGATCCAGCATCATGGGGACAGACAGAGGGAGAGAGAGAGAGACAGAGACAGAGAGACAGAGACAGAGAGATTGAACAAGCATCTGACTTGGTCTTTTGAAACCTCAAAGCTTTCCCTTAGTGACACACTCCTCCAACAAAACCTTATCCCTAATCTTTCCCTGAAAAGTTCCACCAATTATTCAAAACATTAAAAAAAACCATGTACTCAAATTTATGAACGAATAGGGGACCATCTTATTCAACCCGCCACACTAAGGCTTTCTTTGTGTCTCATACATTGCAGACTTGGAAGTGAACAAGACAGTTCTGAAAAGCATGGTTCCTTCTAAGATGCATTGCAGTGACTTGGTATAGGAATGAGGAATAGCCTGGCAGTTTCAAATGGCTACAGAGAACACGAGGAAGAGAAAGTGTGACTAGAAACATGATTACTTTTCTTTGTCACTTTTATTATATCAAAAGTTATTAAGCAAATAAATTGTTATTTCTTAGTTTGTCACTGAAGATATTGCCAGAAAAGGTCAGCATTTGCATTGGTAGCTGAGGAAAGAAAAATGACTCTTGCTACTTGGATGACCATCATCTAGTTCAGTCATAACAAAAAATATAGAGGAAGGCAGGGCTCTCTCTCTCTCTCTCTGTCTGTCTCTCTGTCTGTCTCTCTGTCTGTCTCTCTCTCTGTCTGTCTCTCTCTCTGTCTCTCTGTCTCTCCCCCCTCTCTCTGTCTCTCTGTCTCTCTGTGTCTCTGTCTTTCTCTGTCTGTCTGTCTGTCTGTCTGTCTGTCTATCTGTCTCTCTCTCTCTCCCTCAGTTTCCAGAACCTATATCAGTGGTACCTTGGCTCTCAGATTTTAGCCTCAGACTCAATCTCTGATCTTCTGGTTCTCCAATTTGTAGAAAGCACATTGCAGGATTTCTAGACACTCACATTCTCATATAGTGTCATATATGTGACTATGTATTGATATTATCATTTATAAATATAATTAAAAAATGATAGACAGCCGGGCGGTGGTGGCTCACGCCTTTAATCCCAGCACTCGGGAGGCAGAGGCAGGCGGATCTCTGTGAGTTCGAGGCCGGGCTGGACCGATAGCCTCCAAAACAATACAGAGAAACCCTGTCTCGTAAAAACCAAAAAAAAAAATGATAGACAAAAGTTGGCATTTTACATTAATAGGTCCAGATATCAAAGTTTCTAGCAGAGACAACTATCATTTTTATAATTCTTTTACTTGTTTATCTTGTGAACTGTTTGAACCTCTAACACCTTGTGCGTGTTTGTATATTTGAAGTGTATGAGTAAGAAACAGATATCAATGTCTTAAAAACTAGGTAGACAATATTACTGTTGTGTGACAAAGCTTTTCTCAGGGAGACACAATACATGTCTCTACTCATCCCAGATAGGGAGCCTCTAGGGTCTCTAGCCACCCAGAGCATGGCAGACATGGCTCTGGTAGGCCTTGATGATATTTTCAGTCCCCTTTGCCTTGATAAAACCATTACATTACATTCTTATTTGAGGGTCTCTATCATCTTCATAAGTGTTAAGAGAAGCTTTTTCTTTGCTAGCCGCTTTGGTTTATCCCCACCAGCCGCATGGGCTCTGCCGCATTGTAGTCCCCAAATAAACACACAGGAGGCTATATTAATTATGAAGCTGTTGGCCTTTGCTTGTTTCTTACTGGCTAGCTCTGACTTAAGTAATTACCCCATAATTGTTAATCTCAGCATGTCTCTTACCGGAGAATAGTTCCGGGCTCCTACCCCATGGCAGTTACATGTTGACTCCTGTGTTTCTCCTTCCCAGAGTCCTCCTGGACTCCTAGTCCCTCCTATCTAGGTTTCCTATTGGCTCAACAGTACTTTATTGACAAAAGACTTCCCCAACACATAAGGTTATTTTTAAGGTAGTTTTCTTCTGCTTCATCTGTGTAGGGATGTTCAGATCTTGCTGGTGTAGAGTCCCTAGACTCTGGTGGCTTCATATTTGTTTTTCTGTTGATGAATGTGTTCTTATATTGTCGTCTTCAGATCCCTTCTTCCAGTGGGTGCAGTTGGGGTCTCTTCTTCTCCTGGTTGGTACGGGTCCAAGGTTCTCTTCTGGTGTATGCAAGCAGGTCCAATACTCCGATGGCTCTCGTGGTGGGTGAAGTCGAGTCTGAGACACTCCTTTTCTTGGTAGCTGATGGAACAAGAAGCAGACACCCATAGCTAAACACTGAGCTGAACTCCTGGAATCCAGTTGCAGACAGGGAGGAATGATGAACAAAGGGGGTCAAGACCAGGCTGGAGAAACCCACAGAAACAGCTGACTTGAACAAGGGGAGCTCATGGACCCCAGACTAGCTGGGAAACCAGCATAGGACTGACCCAGACCCCCTGAACATAGGTGTAAGGTAGGAGGCCTGGGCAATCTATAGGGCCTCTGGTAGTGGATCGTATTTATCCCTAGTGTACAAATGATCTTTGGGAGCTCATGCCACATAGAGGGATACTCTCTCAGTCTAGACACAAGCGGGAGGGCCTAGGGAGGGCCTAGGCTCTGCTGCAAATGATATGACAGAATTTGAATATCCCTCATGGAAGTTCTCACCCTCCCTGGGGAGCAGAAAGGGGATGAAATAGGGGTCCAGTGGGGGGCAGGGGAGGAGGGGAGGGAAAGGGAACTGGGATTGATATGTAAAACAAGCTTGTTTCTAATTTGAATTTTAAAAAAGAGAGGAAAAAATTATATTCCTAATTCTAGCCATCAAGCTCTAATACCCTTATTTGGCCATTTCCCTCTTCTTGAGAATGACTATCATGGTCTAGCTACTAAAGTATTGAAGTCCAGCAAACAAAAGCCTCCTCTAGCTCATGTAACTAGCATACCCAATTAAAATTAAACACCTCATCCTAACACAGGTTTTCCCCTTTTAACTTTATATTTGCCTATGGGCCACATCTGTCTCCTTTCTATCCAGAGGCAATCCTTTGTCCTGTCCCCCTCCCCCATATCCCTGTTCCATTCACCTTCTCCTTCATCCTCTCTCTCCTGTCTTTCCCTCTTAGTTCTTGCCCTTTGTCTCTCTGGGGCAAATAAATCACCTTTATGCTGATGAGAACTTGGGCAGAGAAATACGGATCCCTTCACAGCCCATAACAGACTAAAATACAGACAACACCAAAGTCCAGCCTAGTGAACCAATTATTTTTATTGATGTTACTTACAGGAATACGGGTGAGTGGTTACTTGCAGGAACAGAAATGACTCAAAGACAGCTTGATTACCAAAGCCCAACCCAGCATGAGTCAACTCACAAAGTTGGGAACCTGCAGTACACTACACAGTCTACAGGCAGCTCAACAGGTTGGAGAGTGTCAGTTCCAGTGTGCCTCAGTTGGTGCAAACCTCTTCCAGGCAGCTTGGGTGGTGTCTTAGGGTTTCCATTGCTGTGAAGAAACCAAGTGACCTCAACAACTCTTACAAAGGAAAACGTTTAATTAGAGCTGGCTTACAGTTCAGAGATTTAACCCATTATCATCATGGTGGGTGGCATGCAGACACACATGGTTCTGGGGGAGGGGCTGAGTGTTCCGTATCTTGATCTGCAGGTAACAGGAAGTGAATGGTCTCACTGGTGCTTGAGCATATATGAGATCTCAGAGTCTGCCTCGACAGTGACACATTTCCTCTAACAAGACCTCACCTATTCCAATAAGGTCACACCTCCTAATAGGGCCACTCTTGGATAGGCCAGGCAATCTAAAACATGAGTCTATAAGGGTCACATTTACTCAAACTACCACAGCTGGCTTGTGTTTTGGTCTCAGAGCTGTCTTTGCAGCTTGTTTGCTTTGGGCAGGTGAGGCCGAGGGAGTCTAGTCAGTTTCAGGGACTTCCTGGAGCTATTCTTAGTTGTTTACCTCCCTGCTGATAGAGCTTTCCTGCTGGATAGAATGCTTCAGTCTCAGAGGAAACAGCCACACAACTACCAACATCTCTCATTTATTCTTCTTTAAGGCTAGTGAAGTATCACACAGAGTCTCAAGGATACTTCAGACATCTTATGATGTTATTCGTTCTCCACCATCATAACCATCTTCTTGACCCCGTCTATGAAGGGAGCACAATAGCCTATTAAAATAAGGATGATTTGATATCTGTGCATGTTTAGTGTGCTATGAAATTTCTCAGCACTTTAGCACGTGGTAGGCTGGATTCAACAAAATGTGAATTTGAAATGAATTGCACAAAGTCTCCCCCATCTGAAGCAGGGAGATGATCGTTATTTAGGAGAAGCTAATAGATTGGAAAAGGCAGGGATTCCTGAATGGTCATTCTTCTCCCTCCTCTGGATTCCCTGCTTTGTTCATTCAGCAAGCCAGGGTTTATTTGAGGCAATGGGTTATAAACATGCATCAGTCCGTACACATGACCATCTTAAGAGAGTTATGGAAGCATCTGCTCATCTTGTGACCCACTGAAAAGCTCTTCAAAAGCCACTTTAGGGAGCAGTCCCTGCGTTGAATTGGAATTTGGGGATAACAAAAGATCTGTAGGGCAAATCCTCAAAATGGTGAAATTAAGTTCTGCTGTGAGAAATGTGCTCTGATCAGAAGTAGCTATTTCTTCCTTTGGGCTCTAATCTAGCCTTGCAGTAGAGTTTGGGAGACAAACCCTGCAAGTCAAGCGTAGGAGTTTTTTACTTGGGTGAAGTGCTAGGGGAATAAGTATGTGGCATAGAACTGCTACCAGATAATGACTCTGTCACTAGGCTGGGGTAAGCCATACACCCCATCACTGGGGACCTGAGGACTGCTGATATGCTGTTACCATGACAGCACGTTGGTCAACACAGGCTGCTCCCATCACTGGTGCCTTATAGAAAATGACCTAGGACTAGCAGCCAAGCAGATGTTGAGCAACAGCCTCCCTCCCTCTTCTCCTCCAACTTCCCTTCAGAACATCCCCACCCAAATCCTTGCAGATGTTATTGTGGGGGAATGACTGTGCAGATGGCTGCACCGGGGCAAATGTGTAAACTCAAAAGTTCTCCTGTGACTCTTCCTTACGTCTCCCCAGAGAAGTGCTGGGGGAAAGGGGAAGTATCCTGATAAAAAGGGCAGAGCAGGAAACAAGTCATGAGTTGGTCTGTTTTTGAGGAGTAACTGCCACATCATACATCATCCTCTGTTACAGTAACAGTGTCAGTATGACACAGCAATCTCTGGTATGTGGTACCCCAGCTATGTAGCAACCTAAAACAAAAGCTGGATCTTGATCAAGAGAGTTTATATGACTCAGCAATAAAGAAAGCATTAAAGAAAATGGATACGTGTATGTGTGTGTGTGTATGTGTAATCAGAGAAAATAATCTTCTTTGTATCCTCATTTGAATGCAGAATCTTTCAATAATTCCTTAAACTTCTGTCTTAGACTATCTGAAAGACGTAGAGCCATACTTCAAAATATGGTCCGTAAACACATGCATGTTAATATCCTTTACAAAAGGACTCCTTGGAGTTGGCATAAGAATCGTAAGTGTACTGTTGACTTAAAGAATTATAAAATATTTGCTATAAAACTCCATTATCAGCGAACCAAAAAATGGCATACAGCCACTTGTCACTGGGTTCAGAATATGTTGGTAGAACCAAGACCACACCTGGCCCAGTGTGGACTGCTGTGTTTCTTGTTGTCCCTGTCCCCAGTAGCATTCGTTGGAAAGAACTGTTGGTACCTACATTTTCAGTGTCCTCAGTAAGATCTCATCCCACCATCTCCAGGCTGGAAGGCAGCAAGTAAACTGAAGTTACACAGGGGATAAAGTTATCCCAGAAGAACGAGAGAGGGATTCTGCAGGGAAAAAGTCACATGAACAGACCCAATGGAATAGAACTGAAAAACCTCTGGAGAGGTTTCATTTTTTCTAGGGCTTCCTGATGTGGTTTGGAAAAATTCAAAACATTATAGAAAATCTCAAAGAGTACAGTACAGCTTGTAACTGCCAGGAAGGGATGAATCTCCCGCTTGCACTCTGTTCACACAGCATTAGCTACTGTCTTCATGACTTAAAAAAAAGCAAAGAAAAAGGAAAACAACAAAACACAACCATACACATTAGGTGTTCTATTTTTGGCTGAACTTTCTACATTGACCATTTCTCTGCATGTTGACCATTTGCATATCTCTATATTAGTTGCCATCCACTCTAAAAACAGTCTCCCTTGGTGAGGGTGAGAGATGCGTCGATCTACAGGTACAGGGATAAGCATTTAGAAGATAATTTGTTGCTATGCTCATTTAACAAAATAACAGTAGCTTCTCCCCTAGGGCCCATGAAGCCTGCCTCCTACCACAGCCACGGGTTCTTAGCCAGGTTTACAGCACCAAACCTGCATTCCATCCTGTAGAGGGAGACTTAAATCCAAAAAAAAAAAAGTTCTCGATTACTTGATAGCATTCACGACACTGTTGTCTTGGTGGCCATATCTTTCCAGGCCTGTTATTGTTGCTTCCTGCATAGGATTGTGGATGATTTTTCTCCTTTAGTAGCCTACATTGTACCTTGTGGCATTACAAACACTACCCATTAGCACCAAGATCCAGACAGCTCTTGAAAATACAAAGACATGTATTTGGGAGGGCTGTATAGTGGGAGAGTTCCTGAAGGAGTTGGAAAGGGGTTGTGAGAGTGAACATGATCAAAATACATTGTATACATACATAAAATTCTAAATGAATAAACTGAAAAATAATATATTTATAAAGACGCAATAAAAGAGGCTGAAACATCTCACTTCAGCCTTCAAGGTGTCCAACTAAGAAGGGTTGGTATAAAATGAACATATAACCAGGCAGGGGTAGTACATACCTTGAATCGAAGCACTTGGGAGGCAAAAATAGTGGATCTCAGTGAATCTGAAGACAGCCTGGTCTACAAAAACGATTTCCAAGACAGCCAGAGCTATCTACTGGTAGTTATCTATCAGGTGTCTTCATCCAACCAATTGTGAGTCATGCATGTCCCTTTTAGCCATGAATGCCATTCACCACATTTGGATATGATACTGTTGTGTCACATGACAAAAGGCTTGACACTCCTGAATGAACTCACAAGTTTTGTCTGTGTCTGACCCGTTCTCTGACTTGCCTTTTCAACTTATATTCCAAAGGTCATACGTGTTCAACAGTAGCTCCAAGACAGAATCCACCCAGCCTCCACTTGAGCATTTCTGTTCATGTAAGAATGTTCCTTGTAATTTTATTTGTTCTCTTTGCCTCTCTCTAACATCTTATAGCTAATCCACCACTATGCTCAACTAGCACCCCTTTCTGACCACATCTTCTTCTTACATCTCTTTATCTCAAGACTGTCACCTTTTCCTGTGAGTGCAATACTCCAATCTGTGTCCTCACTTATACTTGTGCTGCTTCTAGACTTTAGTCTCAATTCAGTAGTAGCCAAATAGGCACAAAAATACCATTTAATTTCATGCTATTAAACTAAATGACTCCCCATGTCACTCATAATAAAATCCAAAAGACAGTACTAGGCTGCCATTCTCTTTGTGTGTTATCTGACATACCTACTCCTTAACGTTATTTCTTCAGGCTGTACGAACATCTCTGCTGCTTCTGGGACATGTTGAGCAAAGCCTGTGTACCAGCTGCTTTCCTTCCCTGCAATGATCTTGATCACAATTTACTCAGATCTGTGTGCAAAAACATGGAGTCAGAAAGGCTTTTGTTGACCACTTAAAATACAAAAGCATTTTCCCACTCCATCTTCCCTCATTTATTTCAAGGAATGCACCGTAACTGGCAGCAAAGCCACCATAGCCAACAATAGACAGTACCCTGCCTTTTCTTTTCAGGGTAGGGGAGAAAAGTTGGAAAAGTGGAAGGCTACCAAAGACATAGACCTTGAGGACAGTTTAGAGTTAGAAAGGAAGTACTTCACTCTACACTTCTAGAAAGGGGATAGATAAATGGTTTACTTGCTATGTAACAGAAATGTCCCTTCCAAATAATAGGTACAGGGAATGTCTACAAAGATGAGGGAGCTAACATATATTCCCTGGCTGGAGGCAGAGTTACAGGAGTAGAACATAACAAGTTAGTCACCCCTGTAACAAAGACATGGTAGCAAGGTAGGCAAAACAAGGTAGTCACAGCTGATCATATAACTGAATGAAACAAAGATTGCATTGCAAGATGGTTATAAACAACTTTTGGAAACAAAGGCATGATTGCCGTTCCTGGAACAGGCAGTACAGAACCATTTGTAGTTAAGGTTACAGGTGGGTTATGACCCAACCTTGAGAAACAGATTTAATCATGAGCAGGAATGAACCTAGTTTGTCTTTACTGAAAGATGGCTTTTAAGCCTAAGATGGAGGCAGGCTGGCTTTTTATATGTCATCTTGGGAAATCTGAAATACAATTTATGTTGCGGAGACAGTAACCCAAGGCCACCAGCATCAGAGAACCAAATAGAACATCAGAGTTGTAGCCATATGCTAAGAGTGTGGGTTCCAATGCGTAATTTACTTTTGTATTTTAAAAAATTATTCATTTATACTATATTCACATTGAAGACACTGTTTACATCTGAAGAGAGCCATTTAGATTTTCAAGAGCTGTTGACCCAAGGTTTTCTTTTAAATCTCCATAGGCCTGCCATTAGACTTCATTCCTAGTGCAAAGCATTTGAAACAATTTCTTTTAAAGAAAATAGGAGAATTATGAGAAATTTCAGTTAAAAGTTAAACTTTTGAAAAACACTTAGTAAAAATTATCTGGATAATATTTTATTAAGTCATATTTGAGAAGACAGAATTATTTGGTAGACATCACTGTAGCATAGTTATTTGAAAATTCTGAATATTGAAGTATGCCTCTTTCTAACTCTAGTGATAAACATCTTTATCTGTGTATTTGTATACTCAATCAGGTAATCCGATCATCGACTGTGGACAAAATATAGGTGACTGTCTCATTACACTCCAGAGCAGGTATGTGACCTATGACTAGACAGGCAACGTGAAATGCAAGGCTGGAAAGTATTTGGACTAAAATGCCAAAGGGTTTACGTTAGTGTTAGATCATATGACTATCAAAGAAAAAGATGTTTTTACCCAAATCATTTGGGTTTTCACACAAAATGACAAATAGGAAAATATATATAAGAAGAAAAACTGAAAAAGATAAAAAGACAAGGAAACCATTTTTAGTTATAGATGCAAATTTTATTAGCTTCTCAGCACTTCAGCCCAGTGGTTCTCCACCTTCCTAGTTCTGGTGCCCTTTAATACAGTTCCTCATATTGTGGTGACCCCCCCAACCATAAGGTTATCTTTGTTGCTACTCCATAACTATATTTGCTATTGTTACGGATCATAATGTAGACATCTGTGTTTCTGATGTTCTTAGGAGACCCCCCACGAAAGGGCCATTCGGCCCCTAAAGGTGTCACGATCCACAGGTTGAGAAACACTGCTCCAACTCATTCTTTTCTTGGTGTTGTACACTTACAAATTCAAGTAGCAAGAAGTGGTAGAATTTACATGTAATTCAGATCTTTTATTTTATACGGTAGAAAAGAGACCAATGGCCAAAGCCAAACAGAACCTTCCCTTTAACGGGTGAAGCAAAGTTTAGTATCTGGGATAATGTGCTCAGGGAACACACTGTGGCATTCCTGGCAGCAGGTGAGTTGGTGACAAGCTCAGAAGTCCCAGATGGGAAAGTGTAGGAAAAGGGGTTCCAGCTCCCTTTTGGAATCCAGGTGTTTTCAGGTGAAGACAGAGGCGGCATTTCTGTATTCTCATCCAGAAGTGTAGAGCACACCAATGGAAAGGAGCCTGTCTACTGTCACAAGTTTTTGTTTTTGAAAAAGAAAATAAAGCAGAAAGCACTTTAGGGGTAACTTAACCCAGAAAAAGAAAACTAATGTGTCATATCTTACTCTAATGGATAGAATACCCTTATGCTTTCCAAGAAAATCGCTGTTGCTCCTTGACCAGTCTTGCCCGTGTGCTAGGGAAGTGATGAATTTAATCTGTAACTTTTCCCATTCCATTTCAGATTCCCTTCTGAGCCCTTCGGTGGGGGAAGTTTTAGAGTTCTCACACCTCCCCCTGCTGGTAATAAACAGGATGTGCAGCTTTTGCATGTAAAGCTTTGACTTGTTTATCCCGAGAACAGCTAAATATAACATCAGCTTGTTATTGTAAAAACAAGATTCCTCTCGTCGTCGTTTCCGATCTCTGAAAATGTTCAACCCGTAAATTAAAAACACGAAGAGGGATAGACTCTTCTGGAGAAACTATTTTCCGGAAGTCAGAGCGACAGTAGAATTTCAAAAATCTGCATTTCTGAAATCCAACCCTAGAAATAACCTCGGGTCTTTGGAATTTCATTTGGATTGCATCTGCTTGCTGCCGTGTATTTTGCACAGATCTCACCTTTTACTGTGGGTAGAGGTGTGAGGGTTACCATTCACTTACACTTTCCAGCTCCTTGATGTCCTGGAAGCTAAAGGGCCACTTGTCGGCCTGCTGTGGCCTCTGGCTGTGGGTGGTGAAGGTGGTCCTGGGAGAATCAGCTGGCAGATGGATCTACTCCTCATGCTGAGCTGCGATACTCTATGCATGCCCATTTCTTAACCAATAAAAGCTCTAGAATTGCTCTTGCCTTCATAATTGGAAGTGTGAAGACATGCCTCCCCATGCTTCATTTTAGCCTTTTGATATTTCTAATGGTTGCTTTAGTTCTGATTCTCTGGATGACATCACTGGGCTCTCTTCCTATTAGAGGAGGGAAGGAGTGTTCTGGCCTGCTTCTCAACAGTGTCTCTAGTTGTATATAGCCTGCAGAAGATCCTGGAGGGTGTTCTTGAACTAAGTGGTTTTGGTTTAGAAGATGGTGCAGGGTTCAGTCACCATTTCTGGATGGAGCGCTTGTTAAGACTGGGAAAGCAACAGTCTCTCCATCAATCCTAACCAAGCCTCTCACATTTTGACAGATAGGAGGTGATAAGGTTTGAAAATCAATGTTCGAGATGCGTTCTTTGCACTTCTATTACTGTTTGCTGGAACACGCCGTCCATCCCAGTCACTTTGCTTTTTCTAGGCTTCCCTTGCTATAGTCATCCAAGAAGATACTTAAGTTAAAGTCAACTTGAATATTTTTAAGAAGGCTTTACTAATTACTAAACTTAATGACACATTCGAGTTTCAGCTAGACAGTGGCTTTCGTGGTCATGGTTCTGTTTGTTTTCTTGGGGCTTTAAATTGTCTTTCTTTTTACTGCGTGCTGGGCGTGTTTCTTCTTGCTTGTCTTCTGGTCTTCCTGTGCACCTGCTACATCCCTATGTCCCTGAAAAGGCTGCAGTCTTCCTGGGGTGTGGGTTCTGGGCACTCTCTTTTCTGCTGCTGCTGGTTCCTGTGTGCTTGGCTGTATGAAGGGCTGTCAAGAGGCCAGAGAGAGTGCCTAGCATGTACTTGCCTTGCCCTGGGGCTGTCAGCTGGGACTGCTGGTACCCTGTGCAGTCTGAGCTTCGGTGTTCTAGAGGAAAGCGCAGCAACTTCCTTCTTCCTGAGGAAGCTGCTTTCATGACTCCAGAGCTGAGAAGTGCCACCTTGCAGGAAGACGGCACAGAGCGTTCGGACCAAGTTCCAGGGTGTGGAGGGTTTTGGTTAGTTAGGGAAACATCAACAACAGAATCCCTTACTTGGAGACAGTGCTAGCTGAGTGACCCAGTGCTGAAGACGGGCACACGGATGAGGGAAAACTTCATAGAAATGGCTTTTCTGTTCTCGCTTCATTTCTGTCTTTTCCCACTTTGCCCACCAGCTCACTCTGACCTCAGGGACAGTCTTCGCATCACATTTCGGCACTACGTTCTGTGCTGACTTCACTCACTGTTTCATTTAGAACAGTGGTGCTCAACCTGGGGTCGTGACCCCTTTGGGGGAGGTCAAACGACCCTTTCACAGGGGTAGCCATCAGAAAACACATGCATTTACATTGTGAATCGCAACAGTAGCAAAATTACAGCTGTGAAGTAGCAACAAAAATAATTTGATGGTTGGGGGTCATCACAGCACTATTAAGGGGTCACGGCGTGAGGAAGGATGAGAGCCACTGATTCAGAGATTCGTTTCCATCATTCCCGGATGTCCGATTTCGCCAGTGTTTGTACAGTGATGATCACCCCCACACACCCAGGCGTTACCTGCTTGTGAGAGTGACTCTTGTATTTTTGCCCTGTACACGTGCCTCGTCTCCCTTCTGCCCTTACTGATGCCGCTCGGAAGACGAGAGGCAAACAGACAATGCCAGTCGTGTTGTTCTTTCAGTTCTCAGGACATTACATAGTTTAGAGTCTCTAAGGCGTTTTATGATTTGGAGCAATGCGAACGTGCAGGGTGAACAGCTGCTGTTTGCGATGGAGAGCGCAAAGAAAATGAGTGCGTGGTGGTGATGGGGCGCTGATCGCATTTCCGGACAGGATGTACAGAGGGGGGCTGGGTCCATTTCAGAGGCAAGCAGACGCCTTTTTCCTCTATCCCGGTTCTTCCCACTCCGTCTGCTTCAGGGCGCGCTGCTTCAAACCCGCTTCTGTGCACCAGGCTTTAAGACTCCCCGCCTTGGAGATTGGAGAAGAACATCTCCTTTCACGCCTCGCCTCATGATGCCTCCACAACAGGACAGAGCCGGCCGTTCTGTTTTTATCCCCACTGTCACCGTCACCGTCCTGGTTATTCCTGAAAGGGCTGGATTTGAGTCATCCCTGTTTCAAGCCTCAAAAATCCCTTTAGATTTTGAATCTACAATTCCCAGTGTTTGCCAATTTAGGACCATCTGCAAATTAGTTAATGTGCAGTTTAGCCTTTCTTTGAAATCAGTAATTAAGATGTAAAGTAAGACGGAGACCAAGACTAATTCCCCGGGCTTCCCGCTGGGACCCCTCCTGAGCTCTATAACTCTTTCTTCACCACCTCTGGTTATCATCTTCAGCCAAATCTCTGCTATGTCACTCGATGTGTAATTAAGCTGATGTACGAGGATCACCAGATTAATTCCTGTTTTGGAAGATGCTGTCTGGGATACATATTTATTTGACTTGGTTTTGTATTTACATGTGTGAAAAGCCTTATAACCAGGATGAAAAGAACATTTCCAGTTAGACTAACCCTGTTTTTTCCCATTAGCTAATCTCCTGCACTCAAGACAGGCACAGATATCCTCTTAATAATAATTCCATTATTTAACCACAGCCAAGTTCAGAATCTAGACTGCAACACAGGGATACTTTTCTCCTTTCTTCTTATTTTAAATGTGTTTCCAGCTTTCTAGCGTCTTTCTACTTATTTAAGATAAAGCAAAAAAATGGCCTTTATTTTAATAAGTTTACTCATTTATTCCCCCATTAGCCGCAGGAGAATCTTTTGTTTTCAGGTCTTTGGCATTTTCTATTAGCTGCCAATTATCTATGTCTCAGACTGACATTCAAATAATTAAATATTCAGGTGCACTGATCTTGCCACCAAGGGTTTTATGAGCATTTGAGAAATTTGTTTAAGTTTAATTGGGAAATTAAGCCATGGGGCAACGTTACCGCAGAGCTCCACTGCTGTGCTCCGAGTAACCAGACTAATCTAGGTCAGAAAAGCACAATAGGACCCACAAACACCCAAAGAACATGAAGTCATGCTTTTAATGACTGCCAAATTCTGAGGTATGTTAATCTCCCCTTCCTGGGACTCTCTTCCTCTGGTGTGCCGACCAGTCTCTGTTTATAACCTAAATCTTCTTAATGATTTCTAGCCCCTGCCTCTTTCCTCTGGCTTGTTTTCTCCCTTCAGAACTTACTCAAGTATTTTATTACTAGTGTGTCTGCAAAACATATCGCCCTTTCCTCTGTAGTGTCAGATAACATTCCGAGCACTCCGAGTTAGATGTCGGTTTCTCCGTTGCTGGGAAATGCATTCAGACAGGCAGTAAACATTTTTATTCTGCTATAAATACACACGAGTTTATGATGGATGTGGGACTCTAACACAATGGGTTTGTTCCCAGCTGAATCTTACCCACACAGAGTGAAGGGGCCTAGCTCACTTTATATTTTCTTTAAGAACATGTCTTTGTTTTGCAATAGGTAACTTTAAATTAATAAAATTAATAATGGAAAGGCAGAAGAGAAGGTAAATAGAAAGGAGAGAACAAGGGTTGATTTGGGAGATGAGATGAAAGTTTGCTTAAACATATTCGTAATCACACTGTCCTGACTGTTATGTAACTTTTTTTACTAGGCTTTGATACCCTCCCCCACTCCCAAAGGGGAACTGAGTTCTCTTTGGATGGAAAGAAGCTCTACAGCCATGTGTCTCCATTTTGCCTTCTTACTAAGCATATGAATTAGCTAAAAATATGAAATTGGTTTATGAGCCAATTTTCTATGCTTAAAACTCTTGAAATCACAACCCCATAAGATAGATGTAAAAATATTAGGCTCACTTTTTTTTTTAAAGAAGTTTTTCAAACAGGGATTTGAGTAAAATTAACTAACACTTTGTGTTGCTATGAGGTAGGCTCCTTGTTGTGAGTTGGGAAGCTACCTGTGTCCATCTCATGTAGGAGCTTCTTGATTTTGGTTGTAGCTCTATTTTGTTTCTGACTATATACTATTATTTTCTTTCTCTTGCTATTTGACGTTGGTAGAGCCTTAGGGCCAAGGTTCACTAAACCTAAAACAGAAGACATAAGAATAAATGTGATACATCCTTGTTTCTTCAAACATACATGCATGATATTCCAGTGTTTTTAACAAAACACATCATCTCATGTTGTCTGGATTATACATGGTCCGGTCCATTTTTGTTCTTTTACTCCTTGGTGAAACATTTCCCAAATAGCTTATTTATAATATAACAAACTAAATTATAAACATGAAGATAAGTGTTCTAAGCTAGGCAGAATTGGTTTACCACATATATAAATAAGAATGAAAAGAATTCACTGTCATAAGCCTTTAGCTTTTTCAAATGGTTTACGGAACAGAAATCACAATATCAATTTTAACTGCCATCCTCTATGAATTACATTGGGTCTGCTAGTAAAATGCCACACATTTGAAGTTATATAGAAATCTAAAAATAGCTCTTCTGCCTCTTGTGTTTTTAACCTTAAGCACCTCCCCAAAGCTTGTGCCTCTTGATGATAGTGCTACTGGAAGCCGTTGAAATATTTTAGGAGGTTGGGAGGTAATTGGTATCAAGAAGGTGTCCTAGAAGGGGATTGGAGGACATCTGTCCTCTCTCTCATGCTTCCTAACATACTGCCCTACGCCCTCACGGGCGTAAAGCCAAAGGCCAAGCAGCCATGGACTGTGACGCCCAAAACCATGAATAGACATAAATCTCTCCCCGTTTACGCTGTTCAGTGCTGATGTTCTGCCACAGAAACTAAAAGGTGTGCAGCCCACTACCCTTTAGTCAAGTTTAAGGTTAGTAAAGTTCAGAGAAGCAAAGATCTCCTCCACCATGATACCAGGTCAGCAGCAACTATTGATCAGAACTAGAGGCGGTCAGCATGCACATCCAGGCCCATTCACAGAACGAGACTTTCTTCATGGAAGACAAGTGAAGAAGCATGAAAGCCCCATTCTTTGGGGGAAAATATGTACAACTCTGACTTAAACTTCAGCAAACAGTCCTGAAAGAATAAATAAGGCTGCTTTCTACTTACGAATGATGGAAAACATCAGAAAACACTGACAATTAGTGAAGTTATTTCATTAAAACCCACAGGCAAATCAATACAAGATGCCACAAGATGGGTTGTGTTTGGTATTTAAGTCAGCCACACAGGGCTAGCCGTTTCAATATATAAACAACTGTAAACACTAGGACTCTGCAAATGTGTCCACCATTGTGAAAGTCCTGAAGTCTATGAGTTATGCCTTCCTAACCATCTTGTTGAGTGACCTGTATAAGAGCTGGAAAACCACAGTCACCATTAGATGGCAGTATCACACAAATCTATAGTTCAGCCTAGAAGTTGGTTATGGCCAACATTCCCTTAGTCGCATAGGTAGCAAGCACACACTGAACATTGTGTTGGTGGGATGTTTTTAAGTGCAAGGAAAGGAAACTCACGTTGGAGATTTGATGATAGTCAAGGCAGGACTTAGAGGAGAACAGAAAGTCTGAGAAGAGCAGAAAGGTAGCTACAGTTCTTGATGGTTTAAAACCTGGTCTCGGGCACCAGAGACAGTTATGTGGTGTTTGATGGTACAGGTGACATTGCAGAATTTGGCAAAAGTTTTTGAACACCATTATTTTACCAGAAAAAATGCTAAAACAAAAGTGGTTTAATCATTCTAACACATTTTTTTCTAAATTTAAAATAAAAATCTATTTCATCTGTCGTTAGATAGGTAGAAATAATTTTGAATTTCTAAAAGCAGGTTTTTTACATAACTATATTCTGGAGGATAATGATTTTGTATGTAAAATAATTTTTTAAGTGAACTATCAAGTTCAATAACTCCTGTTAAATAATTACTCAGTTCAGTTTTAGAAACAGGTGTTGTTGTATACAAAATTCTACTTTAATAAATGAAATAAAATTTTCTCTAAATGTTTTCATAGACTCCTTGTGAACATGTAAATAAGAAGAAAATATTGAGAATGCAATCAAAATTTTATATCAAAATCATTTTCATATGATCTAATATATAGCTTGCCTGAGCATTATATGTTACACACAAGGGATCTCTATATAGGGATGTAGAAACTACCGAACTGAAAAAAAAAACGATCAAAGTTTTTAACTTCCAAATGGTGTGCATTTAGTTTCTTCAGAACATAATGTAGCTCTCCAGTTGAACACTGTTTGCTTCTCCATTTCTTTGATGACCAGCCCTTGACATAGTAACAAAGAAGCAGTTTGTGGGAACCAGATCCGTGACAACTTTTAACAACATGAGATGTTATTCATGCTGGGGACATTTTAGAGGCCAGGCTCATTCACGGATTGGCAGAGCTGGTGTCTCCCTTCTCAGATGAATTCCCTTCAGTAGTGGGCTAGTCTAGTGTGTTGGGCATTCTAGCTGACAGCCAACCATGTTCTTACATTAATACATCATTTGTTTATGTGATGACTTTTGAGTCATATTCTATTTATTTATTTTGCATGCACGAACGTGTGAAATTAGAGGCAACTTGTAGGAGTCGATTCTTCCCTTCTACTACATAGGTCCCAGGAGTTAAACTTGGGTTCTGAGACTTGGTGGCAAGCTTTAACCTGCTGTGTCATCCTACTGGTCTAGTGTGTATGTGATGGTTCTTGAAGCTAAAATTGGTTCCCACCCTTCTAGAAGAATCACAGCAAGAGACTTCCCTGTATTTAGGCCCTGATTCTTTGGTGCTCCAGGCCATACTGTTATCACCAGCTGCGGTCAGGGAAAAAAATCCTCACCCCTGTGATGTAATACTGTACAATTAGGCACATAATGTGGATTTTATGCTTTTCTCTGAAACATCTGGCATGTTTATGTTTTCTAAAAGCAAAGCTTGACTAGCCAGACCTCCTGTAGTATTTTAATATCAATGTTCCTTTATACATATTAGTTATCATGTTTGTGCCAGTGTTTTGAAATACCGCATTCTAACTTATCACCTCTTGAGTGAGCATAAATTCAGAATGCTTGCCAGGAGGTGATGTGTTTGTGTTGGGAGCCAATATCTACCCTAATCTAAATACCAAATGAATTTTAGATTGTCATTCTAGCCCAGCATTAGCCTTGGCCCTTGGGAAAATCATTGTTTATGAATTCTGTTCAGGTCCTCAGAATTAAGAATCGATTTATTTAAACTTTGTTGCTTACATTATATTTGCGTTTCTGAGATATTAGGAAAACTTGCATAGCAATAACACCTGTCCATGGGAAAACATTTACAATAAAAATTTTAAGCAAATTTTCTTAACCTATTCATAATAATAAAAGACATGCCACCTAGGGAAAAGCAAAAAGCCATCTAGAAATTCTTGTGAATAAAAATCTTTTTCATTGGTGTAAGACAGCGTCATAGGGCTGTATTCTCTCCTCTCTCCTAAAAATCATGTGGGAACAAACACAAGATAACAAAGAGAAAGGCAAAGGATACAAAGTTAAGCTGAGGGGAAAATGAGAAAAAAAATAGACATGGCTCCTCTGTTTGGAAGTGTTGAATAAAGTGGTAAAAATGTTCTTTAACAGGTGTGAGAATGAAAATTGACTGAGTTCATTTATAGGCTGGTGCTGGGAATTAGTATAACACTCCTAATTGTGTTGCAAGTTGCAGAATCATTTTAACTAACTGCAACATTAAAAAGAAAGTGCCACTTATGTAGCCAATCCTCCACAACAGCTCTTTAGTTAGTGAGCTTGGTGGGGGTTTCCCTACCATACTTTAGACTCAGTGATCTGCAGCTTTTTTGATTGAGTCATCTCAAGGCCTCAGAGATGGTGGCTGGGGTCTTCTTCCTGAACTTTCAGTCCCCCTTATTTATGTGGTCAGCAACAGGAAAATGGTTTCTGCAGATGTTTCCGTGTCGAAAATACTGAGTTTATGGATTCTACTGTCTAATTCTATGCTTGCACGGTAAGTGGCTCCTAGGTAAGAAAGCTAACCTTGTGTCTTGTATATTTTAGTGCTTTCACAGCATAATGGTCTTTGGGGGGTGTCAAAGAGCAGTGGGCACAGCACCATCATATAGAACATGTTGGAAACAGATGGTGGGGCATTTATCCTTAAGTAGAAGCACAGATGGAGCAGGACGTGCAGTTGAACCCTAGATGCATTGAAGGGGTTGAATGACAGGACAGGATTTTTTTCCTTTAATTTGTAGCATCACTTGGCCAAAGAAAGAATGGAACTCTAGGCCAACCATGATTCACTTGTAGACAGGGCACATTCAAATCCCAGCAACATGGCGGACTGAACACCATCAGAGACTTCTCCATGAGAGCACAGGAAGGACTGTATAAAACATAACAAAAATTATTCTAAGAAGTGCTAGAAAGACAAATTAGAAACTATAAAATCCCTAGGCGTTGAGTCAGGGGCTGTAACCATAGGCAGAGCATAAGTATACAAACTGGGGCTTTGGTCACAGAAATATTGACAACCAAATATAGGTTCTGGAAGAAAGCAGGGGTAGGGGCTCATATATAGCATGCAGTACAAGAAGAGGAGGAGCTTAGGGATTCATGTATAGCATGCAGTACAAGAGGAGGAGCCAAAAGGGGGATGCCTCTTTCCTAAAGGGCAGCCTTGGGAAGAGTTAGGAGACCTTATCTCTAGATGAATCAATAACTCTCCCAGTAGAAATCAAGACTTATAGTTTAAATCTATGCTCCTGTGATGCATCTAATTCACAAACAGAAATGGATGAATGGGCTATCTGAATCTGAACCAGGAAACTCTCTGGAGGGTTCTGTGAAGATAAACACAGGAACTCTTCAATCATATAACATACAGCACACCAAAGACCTCTCCTAGAGGGTAAGTGTAATAAATAAAATATGAACCCAGACAGCTCACAAAGTTTGGCTGGGACAAGGGAGAGGTTGGTAAAAAAGCCACCAATTTCAGATAGGCAGGAACAGTAAGTTGAGGAGGTCTGTCATTAAAATGGAAACTAGTTAATAGCTAAGGGTTTCTTGCTTGAAAGTTGAGATTACAGGTATTCTCATTCAAAACATATGACAAGATGTGAGACAAGGCATATGTAAATTAATTTACTTAGCCATTATACACTTCAAAACAATATGCTTTATATTCTGAACCAATTAAAAAATAATAAAGGGAACACTCACAGTAGTTACAAGCTACCTGAGGGAATGATAACTGTAAAGAAATAGAGAACAAAACAAGACTTGACTCAATAATGAGACAATCAAAAAGTTGCAATAAAATAAACATATGTGAGCATGTACAAGTCAACAGGGTGGGATGCATGTGATTGTTCTGTGCCTTCTGCTTTCTTCATTTTGTGGGAAGCTATGTGTGATGAAGATTGTTATCTTATGGTGTTTATTCGCTGACTCGGGAAACTCCTCAGGTTGCCCGCAGTTTAAAAGCAACACAAACATGTAACTTTCCCAGAGAATTCTGGTTATATCTGGAATGCTGCAGACAATTCTAATAGTTTTGCTTGTAATAAGCTTTATTTTTATTTTCAACTAAGGTCTCTCTCTCTCTCTCTCTCTCTCTCTCTCTGTCTGTCTGTCTGTCTGTCTGTCTGTCTGTCTGTCTCTCTGTCTCTCTCTTTTCCTTCCTGATAGTACTTAGGCAATCGTGGAAAGAGAACAAAATCATGGAAATTGTTATTCTCCACCCTCTAGCTCCCACTTCCAAACCTGCATATTGTTTGTCTGACAGAGAGCGAGGCGATCTGGATTGTAGGATTACATCTTTCTTAGTCTGATGCACTCTGATGTTGTGGTTAAAGCATAAGGTGGTTTATTAGTATCAGAGTTTGAGGAGACAGTGAAGTTACCCTAGAAATCACGCGTCTCTCCTGTATGTCTGTCGGAGCGCAAATAACCTTTCTTTCTCTAGAGACTGGAGTGGGGGCGGAACATACTCAGCTTTCGGGGGGCGTCAGAACTAACAAGGGGCTGCCTTCAAAGAAGGTCGAAACCCAGGGGGATTTTCCTCACAGGATTTGGGCTCTGGAAGGTCTTTGAAGATTTTTGGATTTTCACTTAACAGGTGGTCCCCCGCCTGCTGCTCCGTCTGCTGGTTTGAAGCCAGGCAGCCCAGCATGGCTCCCACTGCTTGGAGGTAAGGCCCTAGGAACTGCTCCTTTCTAAAAAAAATTCTTTATTTATATCCAATAATTACTTTTCTTATAGGAAGGCTACGATCTCCCTTCTCCTCTTCCCCACCCACTACCAACCAGCACCCCAGGTTTTCAGCATCAGTGCCTGCCCCTCAATTACATCAGAAGAAAAACGCGAAAGGACGGATAGCGGCAGTGGAGAGTCTCCACTAGATGGCAGAATTGATTAAGCTGAACAGTGCGTCCTGCACTGAGACCTTCAACTCCAGGTACGAATCCATCTGGAGGGGCAGGTAGATAACCCTCTAAGAACGGACGCTCCACGTTTTCCACAGTGTGACTCCTGAGCTGCACACGGGTGCTCTGAACAGCTCCTGGCCGCACTGTTGTTACAGTCCATAGGGGTGACACTTCAGGGGGAGTGACGCTATCGTGTCTAGAAGCTTGTTACGTATTGTGATGCTGACACTGGAGGCTAGCGAGGCCTCTAATGGTCCTAGTTAGGAAATGGGGACTTCCCAAGTCCCTATTGCCCACCCATATAGAAAGTCAGACACATTCTTTATGATGTCCCATGAGTTATACCAACATCACTCCTCTTTTTGAGAAATAATATTGTCTACCAACTCTGAATTGTCCGTTGTTGCAGACTGGCCTGGTTTTGATCCCTAGTAAGGGGTTTACACAGCTGAGTTATTCACAGTGCCATCCTCATGGAGTATCTTAACAGACCACTTCAAGACCGAAACAAACTCCATGAAGAAAAAAGCCGAAGAACTCAGTATTCAAAAAGGAACCGTGCATTTTATTCGCCCCGAGTTTGTTCATTTAACATTTATCTGACTTATTTCATGCAGAATTCAGCTTCTTGACACTCTTGTGCTGTTTAAAACACACACACACACACACACACACACACACACAATCCTGCCGCACTGTGCTTAAGGCACATGATCAACTGGGATCCCCCGTGACCCCTCAGTTACCAAATGCTTACTCTCAGGAACATGTCTTAATTACTTTATTTCAACATTTTACAATACACAGGAAGGACACAGCTGCTGGTACCAATTCCATTCTTTAGCAAAGGAGCCAAGGCCTAGATTAGTGAGCAGGCGTCCACAGATCACATAGCTAGTGAGAGTTATCCAGGACAACTTCCGTCTTTCAAGTGCAGTTTCCGAATTGAGCCATACACTTTTTAATTTCCTTAGTTGAATGTGAACACTATAAGCTCTGTTCCTGTAATAAATGACTGCATGTAGGTAATGTTTATATGTTCTCTTAGTGATTTGTGTGGGCTGAAAAATGAGAAAGCTCGTATGTACTGTGAGTCAGGCATTAATTGGTTGTGATTCGGACACAGAACTCAATTTTTTCAGGCAACTTAGAGTTTCTGCTAAGCCAGTAAGTTGCATTGGAAAACATTTACTGTGGGGATCCCCTATAAAAATCCTCCCCTGTCTTTGCTTACAGGGGCACTGTTTAGATTTATTTTTGTCAGTGAACTCATATTTCCTTTAAATTCCACGTCAGCCCTTTTATTTTACTTACCAATCTCTTTAACTCGAGTCTAACATCCCTGCATCCCATCTTGCTTAGCTATTCAAAAAAGAGACTGTTTCATCTGTTCAAAAGTCTCTCCATCCAGTGCTGTTGAAGAGAATTAAGTGGATTTTTTAAAGCACCCTTTTGGACACTGATCCTTTCCGTTTCTTGGTCTATCCTATAGCTAAGTCACTGCGTCATTATGAAGACTACTGAAGAGGTCTCCCTACTATGGTGTCTTTGCTATGTAAAGTCCAAATGTTTTTGATATTGTTATTGTATCTTGTTCTCTCACAAAATTTTCAGCATCCTGAGTTATTCAGGATCCAGACAAAAAACAGTGCAACTCTCTATAGCTCAGACAAAATAATGGTTGGCTTGCACTGAGCAGGAATTTTAATGTAGATTTCTAAACAAGTATTTTATTGTAAGTGCCCAAAAGGGATCTTAACAACAAACTCACCTTTAATTCCATGCTTAACACAAGGGATCCCTACATGCTGACAACCACTTATAAACAATATACTCAAAAGAGTCACTAGGGTGAAATGAGAGGTTACATTTTTTTATTATAGTTTTCAGTATAACTAATGAGGTTCCCTATACATGATTGAAGGATAGCTTTCTGGTTTCTTTGCCATCATTTCTGTGCTTGGCTTATGCCCATGACAGTCACGCAGATAGGAAGCTGATATTAAAGCCAGAATCAAAGGCAGCAGAAGAGGGAATCAGGCTACATTAATGAACCGCTCTCCAGCACGGATGAACACTAAATCACCGGTTAGGTCTCTGGCGACTTCCCACTTGAGAGATGTGAAGGAAACAGCACACCCCGAGCACCAGCGAAGCCTTAGCAACTTGTCAGTCCAACGCAGAGGCTGAAAAATTATTTCAAAGATGATCTTGGTAAAACCACTGTAAATATTTCTTCCAAGCATTTGATTATGCTACGAACCTTGAAAGGGTCCGTGACATCACACAGAAGCACTGCCGTCCACAAAATCTGACTTCCAAGGCATCATCAACTTCTTTGGTCACAATTAACGCAACTTCCCTTATGACTCCAGGTAGAGAAGAAAGCAAAATGACATGTTTGGCCTTTGCTCAGATCGACAAAGTAATGGCATTGACTGCTCTCTTATTCACTTGTGGATAGCTATATTGCTGTTGAGCCATCCATTACATGACAATTAAGTAAACTAGGTGGTACTAAGCACTAGGCTCAAAGCTGGCACAAATTAGGCCTTATAACACAGAAATAAACTTTGGCCTTTTTTTGTCCTTTATTGAAGAGTTGTGCTTTATTTTAAATTATGTTGTTACTGCACTATTCCTTTAGATATACATGTTGGAGTTTGCAATATAGTTAGAATGTTTTCTTGATTGTCTTCCATGTTAGATACCAGGGTAGTGAAGGTCATAGTCTTAGCCACTTTTAGTTTTTAGTTAAGGACAGAAGATGCTAGTGGGAATTAACCAGGCAAGAATGAAAAGATATTGTCTTTATTTTATTAAAGTAAGATTTGGCTTGTAAGGTATATGTCTCTATATTCATAGCTGGGTCATAGAAAACAAAGTTGGAGGACATGTTAATATATAGTTATCTTATATAATAACTAACTTCTTACTGGTTGTATTATTCTAGTGTAGAATCGCAATAATGGTTTAGTATTTTAGTTAAGATTATGAAAAACCATGAAATCTGCACAGGGTTTTGAATCAAAGTATGACAGAAGCAGAAGAGTAATTCTAAGAGATAAATGGTGAGAATAAAATTCCAGAGTTACACAACTGTAAGACATGTCTTGGGAATAATATTAGGCCATTTTATATGGGAACATGGGGATAAAATTTCAAAAATGAGCATGAATCTTTAGTGTTCTGCTAAAGCACTGGGAGGATGCTTGGAGGGCTTCAATTCAGGCATGGATTGTTTAGAACACTATTCTAGGAGATTACTTATGAAATAAACATGATCAGGTAGGTACTGGGACTATAGACAGAGTGAAAAGTTGGATTTTGTTTTCAGTAGTTCAGGTATGTGCGTAAAGGGCTTGAAATGGAGTGGAGATATAAGGGAAGAGAAGGAGGAAAGAGGTTATTTGCAGCTGAAGGTGGGTAGAGGCAACTTAGTACCTAATTGGATTTTGGTAATAAGGTAGATGGTGGGGTTTTGGAATAATCTATCTGCTCTGAATCTCCAGAACAGAGTTAATAGTGATACAGTTAGTTCAATCTGAAAGCAATAGCGTTTGTAGTATGGATGTCATGACAATTACATGAAAGGATGTAGAAGCTGCTTTTAAAGGTCATATATAAAGATGTAACCTGATGACTGGAAATGACATCTAAATAGCAGGTTTTATTTAGTGGTCAGATAAATGAATGTACAAAGGATCTGAGTTCATAGGTATTTAATGGGGTGGTCCAAAGTGTCATACGAAGTTGATCTGTCATGGCTTGTGTCTCAGAAGTTCTCAGACAGTTCCCATGTGGAATGCTTTTAACCATCTAGGGCAGTGTTCCATGGTGGGACCTTTTTCACAGTATCATTTAACACAGTTGTACTAGGTGTGTGAATCCCCAGTTTAGAGTTCAGAAATGCGGGAATTATTAAAGAGGAAAGTTGGTCTTCTGAGTCAGAGGCTTGCATATTTTAACTAAAACATTTACATCTTTGTCTTAGCATCCTCATATCCTGGGAGAATCAGTTTTGAATGATGTGCTCTTTCTGAATCTCGGTTCCTATCACAGGATGTACACATCGTAACATTTAACTTACAAGAATGTTTCAAGGATAGACAATTACATGAATCTAATGATAGTTATTATTGCGAGATTATCAACAAACCAATATAAATATGAAGTGGTATAATTCTACTTGCATACGAAGGAACTAAAGTGTGCCTGACATTCTATAAGTATCCGACTTAAAATTTCCAAAATATGAGTCTGGGTTACCTCACTCAGGATGGTTTCCTCTAGTGCCTGCTAATTTCAAGATTCCATTGCTTTATTTTGCTGAGTAGTACTTCATTGTGTAAATGTACCACATTTTCTCTACCCACTCTTCAGTTGTGGGGTACTAGGTTGCTTCCAGGATCTAGCTACTACAAAGATAACACCAACTGGCAAACTAAGCAACAGTGGAGAGACTATATTAATAGCCCCTCTTTGATGATAGGGTTGATGACTACTCTATATGCCATCCTAGAACCTTCATCCAGGGACTGATGTAAGCAGAGACATATACCCACAGCTAAACACTGAACTGCACTCCTGGAACCTAGTGACAGAGATAGAGGAGTGATGAGCAAAGGGGTCAAGACCATGATGGTGAAACCCACACAGACAGCTGACTGGATAAGGGGGAGCTCTTGAATCCCAGACTAATGGCCGTCAGGGGACTGATCCAGACTCCACGAAAGTAGTGTCAGTCAGTGAGGAGGCCTCAGAAATCACTGGGGCCTCTGGTAGTAGATCAGTGTTTACCATGGTATATGAATGATCTTTGGGAGCCCATTCCAAAAAAGAGAGATGCTCTCTCAGCCTGGACACATGGGGAAGATCCTAGGTCCTGCCCTGGATGAAATATCCCTAAGGAGGGTCTCACCCTCCCTGGGGAATGATGTGGGGATTGGGTGGGGGGTTGGGTGTCTGATGGAGGGACAAGGGAGGAGGGGGTGGGAGAGGGAGCTGGGATTGACATGTGAAGCATTCACGTTTCCAATTTAAATAAAAACATATATTGAGGAAAAAAGTTTCCAAAATATGTCCCAAATGTTTCTTTATTTGAATGATTATTATTATTGTGCAAAAATCCCCAGCAGTACTGTTTGTGCTGGTCAGATAAAAGGCTTTATTGATATCTTGTTTAATTTCTGACAATTTGTGCATCTTGTACTGTGATCACTACTCTCTCTAGTCACCTCACTTCTGCTGTGCACTTTCTTGTCTCAAATTGCCCCTCTCCTTCTTCCATGACTCTCTTTCTTGCGTATATCTGTGCATATGACCACAACTTATTTGAGGTTGCATTTACAATGGCCACGTCACACCTGGAAGACGCTTCTGAGCCCCGCGTCCTATCCGCCACTCTTTCCTCCTCATTTTCCACAGCGCCCCCTGGCCTTTAGAGAGAGTGATACGATACGTTTGTTCTGTTTGGGCAAAGCTCTCCACCTTTGTTTGTTTCAGAACATTGACCAGTTCTGGATTTTCATTTTGACAATCGCCTACTCCCGAAAGAAGTTTCTCCAACCAAGAATGAGAACTTTGCTAGACTGTGGGCAGAAACATAAAAGTTTGGAAGGCAGTTTGAATATGTGTACAACTGTAGCAGATTCTTCCCTAGAACTACGATCTTCTCAGCTTCAAGCTTCTGACCAGGTTTACAATGATAGACAAGCACTCCTTCTCATGGAGTGGAAGCAAATTCATGAGTTCTGCTACTCCATGAGTAACCAATCCACGAGGCTGGTCACTTTCGGAAGAGTCGTGCCTCTTTTATACCTAGTGCACTTAGAAGGCTGGTGTTGCAACACTCACGCTTTGCTGGGTAAGATCACTGATGACTGCCCGCTACCTGAAGTCTTCGTTAGCATCTTCCCATACGATAACTTCTCACCAACGTGGAGGAAGCTTGATTTTCAGCTACAGCGTGGTTATTTGTATTCTGTATCTAAAGCATATGCTATCTTCAGCAATGGGGTCTACCCTTGTAGTTACAGTGAGCAACCAAGCAGAGTGGCACTATCCTGTATTACTTAGGTAGCCTATGGGAGCTCCATGGCTAACAACTTACAGGGAGGCATTCCACATCTGGTGCTGGGATTTTGTTTTTAAAACCCACGATTTCTAGAAACATCATTATGCTCATCCATAGTACCTCTGTTCAGGCTTTCTTAAAAATTTTATTAAAAAATTAATCATATTCAGCTAGCTTTAAAGTGGCAAATTTCTGTATGACTTTTTCATACATCCTTATTTTTGGTTGAATCTCTCTATAATACTATATCCCCCTGTATCCCACAATATTGTTTACTACAAAATCCCTTCACTTCTAAAGATAACTGTTATATTTCTAGAATATATTACAATAGCATAGCTGTTTTCATAAGACCCACAGGTCTAATGTTCTCACAAACATTTTAAGACTTTCAAAATTATGGTTATTTTATTCTATAACATCTTCTGTTCTATGCAAACCTGCTGCATTCCACAGTCATTTAGATGTTAATGAAAGGATAATAATGTTAACTAGTAGAACACAAGCACCATATCGATATGTGACTGTCAAAACCAAACCAAACAGAACCACATCGACACAACATAGGGCACATCTGAAGCTTTCTGGTTCTTAATCAGTTTCATGTTAATAAAATGTTTATCAGGACACACGAAAATCTGTTTTTTTTTAATTTGACAGAATGAGTGCTGGTGTAGCATAACTGAGTCATTGTATGATTTATCAGAGAGTGACATCATTGCAGGTGTTTATTGCTCAGAGAATAGTGGCCATTACCATTTCCTGCAGAGAGCAGGAAGCCATAAACCTAGGCTATTGTGCTAAAGTTAAGAAGAATTCCCTTGCCTTTTATCCACATGGACCTTTTAGGGCAACTTTAGAGATGCACTTACTAATTTTGTACTTATTTCACCAGACTGTTCAAACAATATCAATATTGAATTTGTTTATTGAGTTCTATAGTATTAGCCTATTTAGCTAAATATTGAAGGGGAAAATCCCTGGTTCTTTAAGAACTGTAAGCTCTAACGATGGCAATTAAAAGGTCATATTAGGTCAACCTTTTCAAGTTGCATTATCTTGTAGCAGGAGTTTCACAAGATGTTATTCCCGAACAATAATACTCTCTGGCTCTGAAGGCAAAAGCAAAGCCTGAGCTTTTCATATTTGACTCAGAGAAAGTATTATATGCTATCAGCCTTTGGAGAGGCCTGATAACAACACTCTACAACGAAGGAGAGAAATAGCATATACAGTGTTACATATTCTTACATACTGTCTGACTTCAAAATCAGTCAGCATCATGAATAACTGCTGTATTTACTTGAATGTAAGAGTTATTTTTTTCTACTTAGGAGTACTATAAAGAACATTTGCCAAATACACATGCTATAACAACTATATCCAGGATCCAGGGAATGGATGGGAGTCCATATTGACATATCAATCCAAATTGTAAAGATTAAGTATGATATAGGAGTACATACATGTATGTATCTGTATGTATATGTGTGTGTGTGTATATATAATTATGCAAGATGAGCTGTGAGAGAGAAAGAAGATACTTAAGCCAAAACTATTTGGGGATCTCCAAATAGGAGGCTCTTTAAAATTAAGATAATTTGCCAAGGAAACACAGTAGAAAACTGGCAGATGCAGAATTTGAATCCACTCCTTTAGGACTTAACTTTTTTTAAAAAATATTTCTTCCTAGTGAACTTGGGATACTCTTACATCTCTATTAGATAATATGAGGACAAAAAGGCCAGGGGTCTCTATATACAATATAGCAATTTGTAATCAGTCTCATGGATTATATCTTTGGGTATTCTAGTTGAAACATGTAAGGTTTCCATAAACATTTGCGAATGTGCCATAACCCTTGAGACTTCATAATTTCAGTTACATTCATTTAGATGCTAATAATGAGTTTCCTGTCTTTAAGAATCAACAGCTAGGATATCCTAATGTTGTGAGTCTGGGGAAGAACCCAAGAGTTCAAATTTCTAACAAGTTTGCAGATGTTGTTAGTCTGTTAGTCGGCAGATAGAGCCTGTCTTAGTTAAGGTTCATATTGCTGTGAAGAGACACCATGATCATGGCAACTTTTATAAGGAAAATATTAAATTGAGGTGACTGCTTACATTTTCAGAGGAATAATGGGGAGCATGGCAGCATGCAGGCAGACATGGCACTGGCTACATATTGATCAGAAGACAAGAGAAATTGGTCGGAGGCACTGGGCATGGTTTGGGCATATATGAGACCTCAAAGCTCACCCAGACAGTGACACATTTTCTCCAACAAGTCCATACCTACTCCAACGAGGCCACACCTCCTAATAGTGCCACTCCCTAGGAGTTTATGGAAATCAGCTGCATTCAAATTACCACAGAGCCCATTACTGTAGAAAGAACGTCATAGTAGTCAAAGGCAAGCTTTCCTTTGTCCATTTTCATGGGCAAATATGGTAATGTCTACTCTTTGCCTTAAACAAAGAAACCTGTACTTGACGTGAGAACAGATGAATACAAAGACTCATGACTGCCCACATACTGATAATAAACTAGAGTTGAGAGCCCAGCCCTAACTGAGATATTTATACCTCCTTAAGACTTAGAATACATCAAGGAAAAGGAGGCAGAAATAATGAAAGAGCAAGCAGTCAGGGAAAAGAGCTGCAAAACATCACCTTCTAAGCCTGTCACAGCCATAGCAATCATGAGCTCATGGTAGCAGTGCATGCTGATTGGCTATGGGGTCACACAAGTTAGGCCCACCCAGACATCATATATATGCGGGGAAGAGGCTCACAGGACCCAATTGTTTACTGCTGATATCTCGGCAAGTAACTGTCTTGGAAAAATGGATATATAGTATCAAGTTGCTTCCCCACTGGTGAGGCCGCCAGACTCAAATGAGTTAGTTCCAAATTCAGTCACACAGACATTCCTGATTCAAGTTTAGAGGATACTAAACATAGAAAACACTAGTAAGAATGGTAAAGGAGATGAGGAAAATGAGAAAGAAGTAAGAATCGGCAACTAGACTAATGTAAAAACAGTGATCTGTGCATTCAGGTCACTTATCTTTTTAGTTGTCTATTAATTTTAGTTTATAAAAATGTGACCAGAAATTTTGCAGTATGTCATTCAGAATGAATGGTGTCAGGAGCAGCTTCTAAACGTACACATTAATTCATTAAATTGACTAAAGCAACTTTGCATCATCTTGAGTCTGTATTCAGGCACTTGGGAGGCTGGCTTCTAGAGAGAGATCTCTATTCATCCACTAGACTGGGAATGTGAGAGGCAGGCCTATCTCCGTTATGTTATGTGGATAGTATCTGCACTGTTTGTTCCATATCTCCAGTAGTCTGAGTGGTCTATGCTTTCAGTACACACAGAAGGACAGAAAATACATAGTTGATTCTATTGCACTGTCAGCATGGGCTACAGACCTGCAGTCTGTCTTCTCTGAAGGTTGAGGTCATGTACCAGTCTACTCTGGAGAAACCCTACACCAGCCCTAAGATCCATAAGGGTGATATAGAGCTTGAACCTCCAAGAGAATTTCCATATTGCAATATGACCCGTGATGATATATATGCCAACATAAACTGAAAAGTGAGATCAGGTGGTAGACTAACCTTTAGCAAGAACTGGAGACAGATGATGGAAACTTGTTACCTATTATCTTCACTGCACCGTCCAGCATTTATTCTTAGTTTAATTAAGAGGAACACTAGACAAATTTTCTATTAGAACATAAAATAGACAAGTGGACCAAGATAGAAGAGAAATTTTATTAAGGGACCTAAACTATACAGAGGGACTTGGGACATTAGGAAAGGCACTAAGATCAGGGAAGTAAAAGCGTAATATTTAGATAAATACAATTAGAGCAAATGGAAGCAAATTAGACCAAGGGCAAAGTTGGATCATTGACTGGACAGATGATTATACATTAGGATAAATCAATGCAACTTCATTTGTGAAGAGAGAAACAGTGAAAGTGCTCGAACAAAGTGTAGGTTCTTTGAATGTCTTTGAAAATAAAAAGGCTTGACTGTAAGCTATGATCTGAAAGCCATAGAAGAACATATCGACAACATTGTTACATAAAATTAAAAATATATTCCCAAGATAAAACAAAACTCAAATGAAAAACTTCACGTGCAAAGTTAAAAGACAAATGTCAAATTAAGAAAATATATCAATATCATATATTAGACAAAAGAATTATTCTTTATAAGGTATAAGTAGCAACTAGAAATTGAGCTGAAATAGGCCATTCATTCAACAGAATAAATGGGCAATTCGCAGAAAAAGAAATATGACTGGCACTTACAATGTATAAAGAAACTGCAATAAAAGAAGACAAATGTGAATTGAAGCTATACCTTTTTCACATATCTCTGACAAAAAGTAAAAAATTGTTAGCAAGCTGTGTTGATCAGACCACTAAAAACAGATACTGTTTCCGGGATAGAGAGTAGGCTGGAAGTAGACAATAGTCATTGAAATCATAGACACATTTCCCTTTAAACATAGTGATCCTGCTTCTGAGAATCTAGACTACAGATACATTACATAAATCAAATGAGTCAATTACAGTGCTAATTGTGAAGTTACCTACAATAACATACAGAAATAAGACAAGAACTTGACTGTAAAGGCCACATTATAGCCACAAATTGGAATTAGATGCCTCTTGGCTTATGGTGTATTTATCTTCTGATAAACTCAATGCAATTTGAAAACTTGAAAGGCAAAACTGCATTTATATCCTGTAACCTACTGGACACCATATCTGCCAACAGATGACACTAAAGTATCAATTTTCTCCCTTGTGATTCTTTGACTGAGAGTGTCCTGGAAGTGCCCAGCATCTGAAGAGAATATTACACCAAATAACACTAATATTAGAAAATATCAGAATTCAAAATTAGAAGAATATATTTTATTGGATAAATTTGACTTTTGCACAGTTCTAAAGTTGAAACTGTGTAAGCTGAATAATTGTTTGAAACAGTATTCATTATAAAGCCATAAAGAGAAAGTAAGGATTTCTATGACTACATAATAGAAGTAATGCACAGATACAACGTTAGTGAGAACAAGGTCAGACAAGTAACATGCTACCTTTGCTACACACAAAAAGAGGGAGAAGAGTGTGTTAACACAGGCAGAAAAAGCCATATGGATCTGACAAAATTTAGTTTCCTGCGAAGATGGGAGAGTAGCAGTGACGATGTAGAAGTATCAGGGTCAGTTACCTGTTAAAAGTAAAATAGTCGGTTGGGTTGAATATGATCAAAGTATACTGCATGAGATCGTAAAAGACTTAATGAAAATGCTTAGTAAGTAAAACAACCTGAAAATGTAAAAGAAAGTGAAACTAAAATACTATTGGTTGTAAGAACTTTAGAGATGCACATCAACCTGAATGTCTTTAAGGTGAAGAAATCTTGAACATAGCCTAGTACACTATGCTAATGATTCAAGTATGATGTAATTGAGTGAGCTAGTGAATTATTAGCATGCAATTGTGAAGAGTATTTTACACAAATTTTTGGCGAGTTTATTTTTTGTGATTATTTCTAGATAAGCATTTCAAAGATACTACATAGAATCCTCAGCTAGTGGACATTTTACTTTAAGCAGTGGAGCATACACATTTGGGCTTCTTTCAAAGCCCAAGAGGAGGCTGAGAGCTATGAAGATCAAGGAACCCTTCAGATTAAAGCCAGGCTTTCACTTATTGATTTGTCCACACACATTGTGGACTTACTGTAAGCCAGCCAATGTTTGATGCACCAAGAAGACATAATTGCTGAAGTTTAAAGGATCCCATGACACACATATCCAAATACATAAATAACTTCCTGAACATACTGTCCCATACTTGAAACATTTTTTGCAATCAGAAATGGTGAAGCGATGTCTTCCATACTCAGAAATTATCTGTTTTTAGAAGTAGAACATTCTAGATACCCTTTGTGTTTATTTTTTTCCTACTATGGGCCTCTTGTGCTGAGTGAGTAGTGTCATCAAATACAGGTGTCACTGGAGGGGCACATTGGCTGCATAGGTTCAAATCTAGGCTCTACCACTTTCCACTGAATGAGAATGCTCATTGCATTTCAGAGAGGAGAATGCCTGAGAGAAGTGCAGTCCATTAATTGGTGAAGATGTTTACTTCTCTCTGTGAGGACAAAAAGAAACACCTAAATGAAGTGACATTTCTTAGACGGCAGTGATGCCTAGTGGTAGAGGACGTGATTGTACACGTGAAAATATCTCCCAAGGTCTAGGTATATGGCTGAGAAGCAGTCTGCTAGCAGAAAAGAGGAAGTGCTGGCCTGCCCGTTCTGTACAAGCATCGGCATTCTTTCCCCTTCTAAAAAGCCATACGTTGGTAGCTGCTACACAGTCACATGAGCGTAAAAACACAGACAAATGCGAAAAGAAGAAAAAGCATAAAATTATTAGAAACACTGAAGAGGCTAGATGAGTTTTAACTAAAGCAACAAAACCAAACATCAGGCTGGAGAGAAAGCTCTTTGGTCTAGAACACTTGCTCTTGCATATGACCTGGATCCAGTTCCCAGCACACACCTGGCGGCTCACAACCCGCCTGTAACTCCAGTCCTGGGGGACTAATGCCCTTCTCTGATCTCCGCGGGCACTGGACATTCACAGATACACATGCACACATGCTGGGAAAACATTCATACACATAAAAATAAAATCAATGTTTTTTAAAAGTTGGGAAAATCGAAACGCACATTCCATGGACCTGCTGTGTATATGTATTCATAATGCAAAAAGGAAGGCAGACCATGTTGGCAGAGGCACTGGACACACAAGATGCCATGATTGATGTGAAGTTTGAATTTGTCATCACTTTTCATGGGGATTTATAAAATTGATTTTTCCAAAACTTGAATTTAGTTAAAATCAAGGTAAGAAACTCTTATTAGATACCCAATACTGTCCCAAGAGACACAGAGTCCCTCTTGCAACTCTTGATCTCACTTTAGTACAAATTAATGCACCTTGGAGGACAAAGTGTGGTGAGATAAAAAGGTAGATTATTGTATCTATTTTCAAAAACAATTACAGTTTTAAGTGTTTTACATTGTATTGGACTTTTGTAAATTATATACAAATTTTGCATATTGATACAAATTTGAGATTAATTGGTTAAAACACACTGTACATACGTTTCTACATTTAACACACTGTACATATGTTTCATTACATTTAACAATGTAATGAAAATTTCTAGTCCTTGAAAGTTATTATTGCCAACTATATAGGATAATAAGGAAATGCAAGTTAGTAACTAGTCACCTATTACAATCGAACTTTTAGTCACATTAGATAAGTTTTCAAGGTCAAACAAAGATGTATTTTATATACACAGGCCATGTTCAAACACTTCAGAGATCTACAGAATATGGCATTTAAAATGTTTGAATGACTTAGGTCATATTTCTAAAATGAAAGTGAGACATGTCTGCTCCTGGTAACACCAATCTACTTCAGAGAAGATGATGAGCACTGAGGAAACTCCACATGGAGTTTATTTTCTTTGTGGCAAAAGTAGGCCACTGAACAAGAAAGTGCCCTTGCCTTGAGGGCTGACAGTATGGTGTCTAAACTGGACAAGCAGGACACAAAAGAGAGTGACTGCAAAACCTTGCCAAGACAAGGTGGAACAGGCCTTCAAAAATCCTGTCTCATAGAAAAGTCTGTCAGATATGCTAGGTCTATAGGCCAAAGATGGATGCCCTAATGTTGCAGAGGAACCTTGGATGACTGTCCAGGCAGCAGGCTGTTTTTGTCACTTCTCACATTGTTTTTGGAAGTCACTTGCTAATCCTTGCTGCTTACTCAGTTAATTTTATTTCCTTCTCATGTCTTTGAGGGAGTTGAAGACTAAACAGTTATAATTTTCCTTGTTTAGCAGACTCAGAGAAGAAATTCACCACAGAGGTGTAAAGTATATAAGGTTGAGAGACATTAAAAATATAATTTGGACTCACCAATACAGGATGGCTCTGGAGTATTTTCTCTAAGTTTGTCAGATCCAAGTGGATTAGATATTGTTGATGTACTTATTGCCTGTATACATTGTATATAGTTATTGTACTTAGTGTACATGATTTTTATTACATTAGTTATAACCTTTATTTGTATTAGGCAGAAAGGGAAATTGTGGTGATATATTGTTTATGATCTAATAAAGGTTGCCTGATATATTGTTTGTGATCTAATAAAGGTTGCCTGATATATTGTTAGTGATCTAATAAAGCTTTCCTGGAGATCAGAATGCAAAGCTAGTCACAGCCATAGAAGCTGGGCAGTGGCAGCACACACCTTTAATCCCAGGACTCAGGAGAAAGAGTCAGATGGATCTCTGTGAGCTCAAGGCCACCTTGGGCTACATGAGAGTAAGTCAGTCTAAAAGAGAAACAGAGATCACACATTTAATCCCAGCACTAGAGAGAATATAAGGAGCTCAGTGCAGTCTGCAGATGCAGTCTGAGGTTCAGAGGATCTCCCCTAGGGTCTGAGCATTGGTAGAGGTGAGAGCTCTCTGGTATTTTGGATGCTTTGCTTCTCTGATCTGCAGGCAAGTTTTATTAGATTAGAAACAATATATCACCATGAAAGTGGACACACAAAATAAACAGAAAGAAGTGTGTAGGAGTGAACCCCACAAAACTATCCGCCCAACAGGGCGGGGTCAAGGTAGAGATAAAAGGAAGTGAAAGGAAAAGGGGCTTCCCTTTTTCTCCTTGAAGCCAGCCATGCTTCTAACTCCTGGTCTGTGCGACTCTCTCTCTCTCTCTCTCTCTCTCTCTCTCTCTCTCTCTCTCTCTCTCTCTCTCTCTCTCTCTCTCTCTCTCTCTCTCTCTCTGGTAAATAAATATATTGTTTTCCCTATATAGCATCGAATATCGTTATAGAAGTGGGTTCCACGGGACATTGATCCTTGTAGGTTTTACTGAAGAAAATACAAAATTGTCTCTCAGGGGGATGACATGGTCCTTGACTATGAAAGTAATGCTCCACTCTTTGGACTAAGCAAGAAGGAAATATCTCATTTTTTATTATTTGTATAATTGCCCTATATGGCACAGAATATGTAAAACAAGAAAGAATAACTAGTTGTATTAATTGGTATCAGTTGACCTGTTAGCTTTTTGGCCTGGAAGGAACAGCTGACAGCGTTCATTACAATCAGTGTACATTTTAATTTGCTTAGTTTTGGGGTAAGGAAAAAATAACTAATTGCTATTTTCCATCTTTGGTTTACTCTTTAACTTTGCAATCTGTTTAAAGTTTCTTCCATCGTTTCATGCATATTTATGTAATTAGTTCAAGCAGTCTTTATCACTTATTGAATGGTCACTGCTACTTTATCTCTAACCAACAAGGAAAATGAAACAGAATAGCTTGAAGCTAAGTTATAAGCAGCATAGACATTTTCAAACATAGTGCTTAAAATTCACCATCTTTAATTTTTAAAAAATTATTTATCTATTGAGTTATTACCAACCACTGACCACAGTATTTGTCTCAGAGGAAGCTGGTATGATATTTATGTGTCCTAAATGGTGCCTGGGAAGCAGGTACCTACAAAAGATCCTTTCATTCCCTTTCTTCTTACCTATTGGTTTTTCTACTTCTACCTTAAATTTAGGCCATGTGGTAGAAAGTGACTAAATGACAGAATTTCATCCCTACTTTCTTGTGGACAGGTAGCTAAAACAGGGAGATGTCCAAAACTTGAAGGTAATAGCCTACTGCTCAAGCCACTGCACTTAGGACACAGGACTTGTAGGAACTGCGTGGTAATAACCCGAAAGCCTCCTCCATGAGGACTAGCTCTCATAGTATCTGAATTTGCCAATGCAGAAAAGTTACCAATAGTCTTGCCCAGGTAGAAATGTCTATGGATCACACCAATGTGTAGCATGACAGATATCTCCAAGGGTGCAATTGTAGCACTAGTACCTTGGGGCCAACTGACAGATATGTAATTGAGCTCAAAGTCTACACAAAAGGAAGGGATTTCATGTATGGTACTTCAAAACTAACCAGCTACTTGTGGCTGGAAAGATCATGAACCCCTAGAGAAGAACCAATACTGCTGCTTTCCCAAATTGGTACTATTGCTAAATGAATTATTAATATTTATTCTTATTTTCACTGGTAAATGTAGCTCTTACTCCTTATCAAGGAAGAGGTTTTTTTTTACAGAAAAAGGAGACCATTACAAAAATCCACAACTGGTCAAAATGCATAGAATAACTGCCTGTGCCAGCTTTGACTGACGTGGCTACAGCACAGCCCCTGCACTTACATATATGATAGGGAGGCTGCATCTATGAAGTTTCATTATGGCTGTTTAAACACTATCAATCGTTTGTCATGTCAACATGGGTGGGGAAAATCTCAGGCCCCACCCTAGATGACTGGCCATAGGAAATCAATGGCTGCCGAGAAAAGGATGAGATGGTTATTCAGTCCTAAGCAGTGAGCCTTAAACACCCATACATGTAAGCAACAACAACAAAAATGCAGAAAGTTTGGATGTTGAATCATTAATAAAGCAACATGTCAGGAGTGCAAGACTTAAGAGTTGTGGAAACCCTCAGAAAGATGGGAACTCACTATACAGGGAAATGACAAAATTTCGTAGCATTTGACAAATGGAACCTGTTCATTGAGGGGGTTCTTTGTATCTCGGAAGAAGAAAATGTAGACAGGGACTGGCTAGGATGAAGAAGGAAATTTATAAATGGAGAAAATATTTCATGTCGGCTTCCTGGAAATAGCTTAGTATGGCAGGAACATAGAAAATGGGAAATGAAAATAGGAAATTAGAATGGAAGTTGTATGCAGATCATGAAGTATCATGTGTACATGTGAGCTTGACTGCTGTGAACACTGAAGGATATGATTAGTTTTAGCATCTGGTACTCATGTACAGATACCATGATTAATGAGAGTGGAGCCCAGGCCAGGAGTCTATGAAAGACCCTAAGTTTGAACACTGCGAATAGGAGAAGTGAAAAGGGAGACTAAAACATGAGGTGAAAATAGTTCTCCCTTCAAATATAATCTCAGTATAATAACAAATGGAGTTTTAAGTGGTGGTATTTTTACATTTATTTGCTCAGCACATTGATGATAAATACATGTTCATTCTAAAGTTTAATTGGTATTTCAGAATGCCATTTCTTTTTTTAAAGATATAATCATTAATTTTCAAGTTTTTATTTTTCCTTTAATTTTGAGAGTTCATAGGTGCATGTAATGAAATATGATGGTACGTACTCCCTGTCTTCCAAACTACCACAATACCCCCCAGTATTCTCCCTTTCAACTTCATGTCTTATTTTATTTCATCTTATTTTTTTTTCGATAGCCTGCTAAGTGCAGTTAATGATTCCCTTACATCCGTGGGAATGGGACCATCTGTAGGAAGTACCTACTAGTGACCATACCCTCAACAAAGAATTAGTTTCTCTCACTCATCAGCTATCTATTTCCAATAGTTTCTAGGTCAGGGGTGGGGCCTAGAGCCATTTGTCTCTTCCATGCTAGGATTTTGCTTAGCTTGATCATGAGTAAGTATGCAGGTGGCCACAGCCACTGTGAGATCACGACTGTAACAGCCATGTTACAAGTGTCACCATGGATGGGCTGGAGACATGGCTCAGAGGTTAAGAGCACTGGCTGTTCTTCCAGAGGTGCTGAATTCAATCCCCAGCAACCACATGGTGGCTCACAACCATCTGTAATGAAATCTGGTACCCTCTTCTGGTGTGCAGAGAGACAAGTGTCACCATGGTGCCTGCACTTGCTTATACTGTGGACATCTTTAAAGCAATACCAAAATTTGAAAAAAGGCAAAAATTTTAACGAGTAGAGGGTTTATCTTGAGGTCAGAGGTGAGCAATCTGTATCTCTTAATGAGAACAAATAACTCAGTGAGTTAATTTTCTATTTATATATCTGTTTTGGTGATATATGTATCTAGATTTTTGCCTATATATGTTTATATTTATATTGTCGACTTTTTAGAGATTTTATATACTTTACTTATAAATTCTTTATCAGATATACTTTAATAACTGTTTCTGTTAAGTCTTTGGTTTGTCTTTTCATTTTCTTGGCAGTATCTCAAGTTATTGTGGTTTTAAATGCTATCACTACTAGGATTATGGTCCATTTACTCTATCTTGAAAGCTTTTAAAAAGAAAAATAGTTAATGAGAAAAATAAAACCCTTTTGTGATGGACATTTAAAAATGATATCCATGAATATTATAGAAAATAGTAATTTTTTATCATGTCACAGTTTTATGTCCAATTTGAACCAGAGTCATTACAATAAGTCTAGACTCACAGATACTCTCTATCATATATTTAATTTGGAAGAACTTTAAATCTTTGAGAAATGACAAAGGTTTCTTATGAAATTGGACATCAATCTGCCTGCCTGGGCTTTCGAAATACAGTAAAATAGCATTTTCAAATAGTAAGCTGTCTCTTTTATTTATTGATCTACAGCTAGAAATAAGGATATAGTAAAATGCTCTCTCTGTATCTTTTTCACTGTATGAAAACAGGGTTACAGATCAATTGATTTACCATCACCATTGATTAGGTACCTATCCTGCTATCTCTATTGTGACACGAGACATGCAGTCATATAGATCTTTCATTAGGAAAGTCATTGAAAAGCTAAGGTTCATTGCATGCTTAAATGCTTCATAGCCTACTCATTAAGCCATTAGCCGACCATTAATTTTGCTTAACCTCGAATCATACAGATAAAATAAGTTATTGTCACTTTATCTTCTAAGTACACCTTTGAAAAGTGAGCAATTACATGATTTGCTACAATCTGACTTAAATGTTCACAGACAGGGGAATGATTTCAGGCACCTAAACTTTATGTTTATACAGAGAGGAAGACAACACAGACCAAACAAAGAATATATTATCTGATACAACTTAAAGTTGTTTCTATTGCCTATGCAATTTGCTTTAATATTTTCTGCATGTTATCTTTACTACCAATAGCATTCATTTCAACAAGAATTTTTCTATCTGTTCTGCTAAGCCAATAGCAGTAACAACAAAGGAGCAACAGCTCTCCGAAGAGAGGTTAATTATTTTAAATTTTATTTTACTGTTGTTTTAGAGGAAGAAAGGGTTAATTTTATTTTTGTTTCCAGGTCACAACCCATAACTGAGAGAAGTCTGGGCAGAAACCTGAAGGCAGGTCGGCTTGCTATTCCGTGAAGCATTACCCAGGACCAGGAAACTCATCCACAGTGAGGAAGTATAGCAGGGTCATGTAAGAGGCTACATGCTCAGTGACTAGTCTCTAACTCAATCTCAGGCTCATGCTTAGCAAGTTTTCGCATACAGTACAGGCCTAGCTGCCTAGGGATGGTATCACCCACGGTGGACTGGGCCCGCTCACATCAACTGTCAATCAAGAAAATGTCCCATGTGCTTACCCACAGGTCAGTGTGCTTTTCTTGATTGTGGTTCCTTCTTCCAAGATGTCCCTGGATTGTGTCAAGCTGACAAAGACAACAAAACAAATATACCAGTACAGTAATGCATTTAACAACTTTAGTCTCTCTGCATTTATCTTTAGACTAAAATGCTTGAATAGTCACATATAACATCTAATGACCCTCTGTTTTCCGTGAAATGAAGCTGGAGAAATTTGAGTCTTAGTTATTGCCAGGAGTAGAAGCAAGCATTTAGACATTTTATGAAGTGTAACATAAGTAATAACTCCATCCAATTATTTACATTCTCTCATTGTTATTATCCCCCAGAATCAGCTAATATACACACTAGTGTTTGCATGTGTAACTCTTTATGAGACATTTTCTCAAGTAGTGTTTCCTCAGAAAATTCAATTGTAAAACCAGAACCAACCAGTTCTTTTAAATCTAGACTAAAGCAAGCAGTTGAACACAAATCTGTGACTTTAGCAGCAAATGAAGTGAACCAAGTAGAACATGTGACTAGGGAAAACTATAAATAGAGCTCACAGCTCATATTAAAGATAATAAGAACCACAAGGGACACTGTACATAAAGTGGGTAAATGTCAATGACCCTTACTAAAGAATCTACAGAGGGGAAAATTGATACATATCTGGTGACTACATAAAATTCTGTCTCTCAGCATTATTTTGGTCAAATCAGAGTCAGACATCCTTCTGTTTTTCAGTTTCCAACTTACTTAAACCTTTAGAATTTTTAGGTCTGTAACAATTAAATACTGGGTTATGTGACATCACACTGATGAATGAAAATTAGGTATGTATAATATCATTATTGTAAGTGCTTTAAAAAATAGCATATAAACTCCAATCAACCCAAAGGGACAGCCCTGCAAGACCTAAGACATCCAATTGTAGTTTGCATTTATTAAAATCATTTATAATGGCTTGGTCTTTCTCCATGGGCAGTCAGAGGAGCCTTGTAAGCAGGTAAATGTGATAAACAGGGAGCCAGCGCCTTGGGCCATACCTTTTGGAGGCATTTTAATTATTTTCCGTGTGCAATGAGGACAGAGACACATGTGAAGGGAATGAGGCCCATATCCCTTTGTTGAAAATCCGTCCTGTATCCAGAGGCACTGGGGAGGGTGGGATGAGCTTTGGTAGAGTTAAGGGTCAGCGCTATGGAATGTGAATGGACAAGGGTTCTAGGACATGTGGCTTTCAAGTGTAGCTAACCTGGGCACTCACTTTATGCCTAAGTGTGACGGCAGGGAGTTGTTTTTAAATAAGGACAAGACATGCTCAGGAAAGCTGACATGCAAGACTAGATTTCCTAACCACAAAAGGATAGGCATCTGGAAGTAGCTCGGCTTTTTCCTCGTCTTTCTCAGTACCGACTCAGTAGAGTTGTGATTCCTACTAGATACGTGGAACTCCTGATTAGGCCAGTGAGGAGAAAAGACAATAATCAGAGCATCTGCATTGCTCAGAAAGAGCTGGAAAGTCCTGCTGCGGGGCTGCCCTAGCGTAGAAGCTCTTGATTCAGTTTCCCGGGGTGGTGCTGGCAAGCTGGGGGAAGATCTGGACATGTGCGGAATTCTGTAGGGAGGAAACTCCAGGTTACAATCAGTATCCCTCTCTCTTTCTCTCCTCCTGTGTCTCTGGCTCTCTCTGACTCCCTCTCCCTCCCCCAGTACGCCCCCTCTGTCTGCTGTGCCTGTGTGATGTGTGTGTTTTCCACGTTTTTGTTGTTGTTTTGCTTGGGTGTCTTCAGAGGAATAGGTTGTTTTGAATTCTTTCTTTCTTTCTTTCTTTCTTTCTTTCTTTCTTTCTTTCTTTCTTTCTTTCTTCCTCTTTCTCCTTTCTTTCTTTCTTTCTCTCTCTCTCCTTCCTTCCTTCCTTTCTTTCATTCTTTCTTTCTCTCTTTCTTCTATCTGTCCTTTCACCCTTAAATACCCTCTTAATTCTCTTAAGCAATTTAAGTCATCCTTATCAACACAAATAATTAAGAAAATAATAGCAGATCTCTCTCCTGTATGTGACTACAGAAACGATTATTAATTGAAATAGTAAATGTTTTTATTTGGAAAATTAAATAAAAAGTAAGGCAATTTTTAAAAAAGAAGAGATTATTTTCTTATTCCAGAAAATTATTGTAACCTCTTTTATGCTTTTCTTTAGTGTAGTATCTCTTAAACAGTGTCTACAATTAGGAAGACTACATAATTAACTGCATGCTATGTTTTCAGTTTTCAGTAAAGAATATTTTCCCAAGAATACAGTTATTATAAAATCATGTGGTATAAAACAGAATCTCTTCATGCTAAAATTGTATTAATAATTAATTGCAAGGAAAGTATTTCATCATGATAAATGAGAGATTCTATGGAAAGAATGATGCTATTTTGTGGCTGAGATAATATAGTAACATGCTGTTAAATATAGGATATCATATTAAATTTTACAGTTAAAGTACGGTGACATTAAAATATATTAAAATTCAAATTGGCTATATTTCTGAAAATTCTGATGTGAGTGATAATAGTTAGAGTTTTGCTACACAATTATTAAAATGAGGGAGAAACAAGGAAAAATCTCTAGAAAGACAACTGCTACCAGTGAAGCAAAGCCATTTGAAGAGAAGTGGAAGAAAAGGACATGTTGGCTTGCTGAGACAAGGGCACGATGTTTGTAAAAGCTAGCTCCACAGCTAAAAAGGCACAATATTAATAATAGCAAGATAATGTGGATGCTCACCCGTGAAAGTTCATTAAATAACAGTGTGATGGTGGTGTTAGTCATTTACCTCCAAAAGTCCATAAGAAACCAGGACCTTAGAGTCACAAATGCAAATGATTCATTTGGTGGTCCTTTAGGTAGGTTTAAAATTGGGCTGTTCATTTTAGGTACTGCTTTGTGAAAATATACTGTAATTTATTTATTTAAATGTGATAGACATTTAGATTATTTTCTGCTAAGACATACGATAAAACTTTGTGAATAAATGATGTTCTTGATTGTGCCTGTCCAACCACGGCTGTGAAAGGGGGGGGGGCAGTGATAAGTTTTATGGTTTGACACATTGCCAGCATATACAGATTATACAAAACTACCTTGTAAAAATAGTCTTAATCTATGCACAATGTGATGAAAATCAGCTCTCTTTCCCTTTACTTTGTACATACATGTAATTGGCATGTGGACATCTCCAGACTTGGAAACATGTGGGTAAGTGCTTTGCAATCAGATGGAAGTTGTAGAACCTGTGCTGCTGAATCTGGCTTGTGTGGCAAGTGCTTTAAGCCACTGAGCTATCTCCAAGGAAGGTTTCAGCTGACGCCAAGGTAGACCTTCCCACGCTTTTGAGCTACAAGTGTCTCTTCCCTGTCTCCTGCTGGTCTTGCCTGTATTGTATTTTTGGTTGTGAGCCCAGCCTTTAGTGGATGAGCCATCTCTCCAGCCCATCTTCCCCATCTTATGGAGACATGACTGAAAGAATCCTTACTTCTAAAGTAACAGCATTCTCCCATTTCATGTACTTTGGGGGCAGATCAAGAGTTGGTTTCTTCTGGGAATATAGCTCAAGGTAGAGCACTCACCTAACAGGTGTAAGGTCCCATGTTCAGTTCACATTACTGCATTAAAATAAATGAAGAATTAGTTTTAAATGTCATAATGGTGTTAAGATGCATTTTCACCTACATTTTTGATAGGTATGGAAATCACTTTTTTTAACCCAGTCAGCAATGTTTAGTTTTGAAATTTTCATGGGCTGGATACCCAACAGTGCAGCATGGTTTTGAGACTGCGTCTTTTTCTCATTGATCTTCAGCGCCTTGTTTTCTGCTGTTTGTGTCCTTGCTTGTCTCCATGGATCTTCATGCCTCTTGGTGTTTGAAAGTGCCAAGTTCTATCCTGTTGTTCAGATAGTTCAGACACTCCGCTACCAACATTTTTCTGACTCTGTAATGATGACTCAAATGTGTCTTGATCTCTAGTAAGTTAAACTTCTCTATTTAGTTTCTGCTTCGTGACTATCTTATAGATTCTTGACCCCCTTCTCTTCCAAGCATAGACTGAGCAAGTTGCATCAAAACATACCTGTCAGTGCTGCCATTGCACTAACTCTATAGGTTGACTGGTGATTAATGATTCGGAGATTAATGCACACATGCTTTTTAAAATTTTGAGTCTTCTAATACCTAAGGGTGCCATAACTCTTTGCCTGGAAATACTGGGACAAATTGTTTATTTTATCAAACTTTTAAATATCTCATAAAGGCCAGGCGGTGGTGGCACACACCTTTAAATATCTCATAAGTTTCATAAGTTTTGTGTTATCTTTTCATTAAGCCTTCTTAAAGCAAAAATGACAATTGACAAAAGTTGTATACACAATTTCTTTACATTTGTATATTGACTGTTAAAATTTTACAGATTATCAAATTAAGCTAATCATAATATCCATCACCTTATGAATATAATTTTAATGGTAAGAACATTCAGTGCTTACTCTTTTAGCAGATTTTAAGCATGAGTGCTTAATCTCACCAGCATGCTTCATGATATATCATTAGCTCTTATCCCTCCTAACAGATGCACTGTAGGTTTAGACCAACATTCCCTCAATAAAAATTTGAGCTTCATTAAGTTATATTTGCACTTAGTGCTGTTGTATAATAACATAGTTAAGTTTGTGTATTCTTCGCCAGGGGAACCCTACAGGAAAAGGGCAGGAGGAACTGTAGGAGCCAGAGGTGTGGAGTACACCACAAGAATATGGCCCACAGAATCAACTAATCATGGCTCACAGGGGCTCACAGAGACTAAAGCACCAAACATGGACCCAGTGTGGATCAATCCTAGGTCCTCTGCATATGCCTTGTGGTTGTGTAGCTTGGTGTTCTGGTGGGACTCCCAACAATGGGAGTGTGTGTGAGGGGTGTCTCCGACTCTCTTGTCTGTGCTTGGGACACTTTTCCTCCTACTGGATTGCCTTATCCAGTCTTGATATGAGGGGTCAAAACCACACAAACACACGTACATATATAGATATACAACCTGCTTGGGCTGTTTAATGTTACCCATATAAATGAATAAATAACCAGTTGTGCTCCTCTCTGGGGAAGACTTTCTCCTGCACTCAGTATCCCTTAACTGTCTGTAGTTCATGGCCTAGGGTTGTGGTCTCTGGAGCTTTCCCTCTTCAATGCTAACACTTCTGTTGGTGTTGTCCATTTTCAGGTCATGTTTAGGCAGCCGTGTTGATGAGACTTCATGGGTACAGCTTCTCTGACATTTCTTGGAGACAAAGTCTCAGGGTCTTACAGTTTTCCCTAGCTCTGTTTTAACATGTGGTTTCTTGAAGACTTAAGCTCATGTATGACTATAAAGAGTTTTATTTTATATTTTGATGTTGTTATGCATATATTATATACATAAAATCATGTACATATACATTTTGTGGCCAGTCTTTGATTTATGGTATTACAAAAGGCCGATACACATTATAATGTTGACAGAATGGTCCATGACGAAGGTGTATAATAATTCACTAATATTTTATTTCATGTTCATTATTAGCTTTGAACACTTTAATCTGGAAAGCAGGTAGTTAGGGAGCGTGGTGCTCTCACTTATACCCGACATTCACTACTGGAAGCACTGTTAAAGGAGAATGGTTTGTCATCACTTTGTATGGCAGTGAGGGACTGACAAATAGGCTACAGTTTGGAAATATACAACATGATCTTTATAAGCCACAGAGAAAACTATGTCTGTCCGTTCATCTTTACAGAATTGTGCTAATGTTAAAATCCATTGATTGTTTTATAGACACAGGCAAGCAAAAAGTGACTAATATTCTTTAGTATACTACAGTTTAAAACATAGAAACAAAAAAACAATTTGGTTTTTTTATTTCACTGTGTATCTGCTACATTTTATTGGTTAGTTGATGGGCATTTAGATTGTTTTAGCTTCTTGTGGAATGCTTGTTAAGACCAAGGTAGGGTAAGGATGTTTAAAAAATGAGATTGCTTTTGGAATAATTAAGTTTGACATTCTGTGTTGGTGAATTCCTAATGGCTTAAATCTCAGGATAAAAAAATCAGGCATAATAATAGCAGTTGAAAGAGTAAGAATGATTTCTGTTTCTCTGTTTGCGTGAGGACAATGATGATGGGAAATCAGGACAGTTAGCTGAGGAACTTAGGAGCACTGTGAATAGAGGTGTTCGGGTTGATAGGGATGAAGGGTGAGTCTAGAAAGAGTTGAAGAAGCAATTAGGAGCTCACATGACCAAAATAAATATCTTGGGGGTAACTCTAACTACACAGGTGAAAGACCTGTATGACAAGAACTTAGAGTCTTTAATGAAAGTAATTAAAAAAGTTACCATAGCATGGAACGACCTCCCATGCTCTTGGATAGGTAGGATCAACATAGTAAAAATGGCAATCTTACCAAAAGCAATCTACAGGTTCAATGCAATCCCCTTTAAAATACCAGCACAATTCTTCACAGACCTTGAAAGAACAATAATCAATTTTGTATGGAAAAACAAAAGACCTAGGATAGCCAAAACAACCCTGTACAATAAAGGAACTTCCAGAGGCATCACCATCCCTGACTTCAAGCTCTACTATAGAGCTATATTAATGAAAACAGCTTGGTATTGGCACAAAATTACACAGGTAGACCAATGGAATTGAATTAAAAACCTTGATATTAACCCACCCACCTACGAAAACTTGATTTTTGACCAAGAAGCTACAATTATACAATGGCAAAAAGAAAGCATCTTCAACAAATGGTGCTGACATAACTGGATGCTGGCATGTAGAAGATAGATCTGTGTCTATCACCATGCACCACACTTAAGTCAAAATGGATCAAAGACCTCAAGATAAAACCAGCCATACTGACTCTCTTAGAAGAGAAAATGGGAAGTACTCTTGAACTAATTGGTATAGGAGCCTGGTTCTTGAATATAACCAGTAGCAGAGACACTGAGATCAACAATTAATAATTGGAACCTCCTGAAAGTGAGAAGTTTCTGTAAGGCAAGGACACAGTCAACAAGACAAAACAGCAGCCCACAGAATGAGAAAAGTATTCACCAACCCCACATCTGACAGAGGGCTGATCTCCAAAATTTACAAAGAACTCAAGAAGCTAGTCTACAAAACACCAAATAATCCAATCAAAAATGGGGTATAGAACTAAATAAAGAATTCTTAATAGAACAGTCTAAAATGGCCGATAGATACTTAAGAAAGTGTTCAACATCCTTAGCCATCAGGGAAATGCAAATCAAAACAATTCTGAGATACCATCTCACTCCTGGCAGAATGGCTAAAATCAAAAACACCAATGACAGTTTATGCTGGAGAGGATGTGGAGAGAGGTGAACACTCCTCTATTGCTGGTGGGAGTGCCAACTCATACAGCCACTTTCGAAATCAGTATGGATATTCCTCAGGAAAATGGGGAATCAGTCTACCACAATATCCAGCAATTCCACTCTTAGACATATACCCAAAAGATAGGAATTTATACCATATGGACATCTGTTCCACTATGCTTATAGCAGCACTATTTGTAATAGCCAGAACCTGGAAGCAACCTAAATGACTCTCAACTGAAGAGTGGACAGAGAAAATGTGCTACATTTACACAATGGAGTACTACTCAGTGGGAAAAAAACAATGGAATCTTGAAATTCAAAGGCAAATGGATGATACTAGAAGAAACCATCATGAGGGAGGTAACCTAGTCACAAAAAAGATAAATATGGTATGTACTCACTCATATATGGATTTTAGAATTGGAGCAGGGACTTGTCAGCCTACAATCCCACTGCCAGAGAGTCTGTGAAATGGGGAGGACCCCAAGAGAGATATCCATGGTACCCTGGAGAAGGGGAACAGGATGGGATCTCCTGAGGGGATTGGGAGCATGTGTGGCAAGGGAGGGGAATGGGAGCTGGGAGAAGGAGAATGGGAGAGGAGGAGGGAAGAGGAGGACATGGCAGAGCAGGAAGGTTGAGTTAATAGAAGAATAGAGGAGACCAGGATGAGAGATACTATAATAGAGGGAGCTGTCATAGGTTTGAGGAGAGATCTGGCACTAGTGAGACTTTCAGAGATCTACAAGAATGACAACTACTGACAATCTAAGCAATAGTGGAGAGTCTACCTTAAAAAGCCTTTCCTCAATAATGAGATTGATGACTACCTTATGTGCCAATCCAAAGCCTTCATCCAGTGACTGATGGAAACAGAGATAGACACCCACAGCTAAACAATGAACTGAACTCCTGGAACCCAGTTGTAGGGAGGGAGGAGTGATGAGCAAAGGGATCAAGACCAGACTGATGAAACCCAAAGAAGCAGTTGACCTGAACAAGTGGAGCTCAGGGACCCCAGACTGATGGCTGAGAGGCCAGCATAGGACTGATCCAGACCCCTGGAACGTGGGTCACAGTGGGAGGCCTTGGCAATCTATGTGGCCTCAGGTACTAGATTATTATTTATTCCTGGTGTACAAATGGACTTTGGGAGCCCATTCCATGTGGAGGGATGCTCTCTCATCCTGGACCCATGGGGGAGAGCCTTGGCCCTGCCCTGGATGATATGACAGACTTTGGAGATCCCCCATGAAAGGCCTCACCCTCCCTGGGGAGTAGAGGGGGAATGGGGTGGGGAGTTGTGGGAATTGGTGAGGGGTGGGGGAGGAGGTGAGGGAGAGAGAGGTGGGATTGACATGTGAAGCAAGCTTGTTTCTAATTTAAGTTAAAACAATTCTCAAATCATTAATCAAAAACTGTATCATTCTTTTTTTAAATTTATTTATTACGCATAATGTTCTGCCTGCACGTATGCCTGTATGCCAGAAGAGGGCACTAGACCTCATTATAGATGGCTGTGAGCCACCATGTGGTTGCTGGGAATTGAACTCAGGACCTCTAGAAGAGCAGGCAGTGCTCTTAACCTCTGAGCCATCTCTCCAGTCCAAACTGTATCATTCTTAAATGAATCTATGTGAAGACTATTTTATGTCTTCCCAAGCTAGAGTGGCTAAACATTAATTTTTCTAGGCAAATAACAATGTCAGTTGTTGTGACTTACCAACAATATTTTAATTTGCATAACTTCTCCACTTTTCCTATTTGTTCATTTGAGTTGGGGGTTGTTGGTCTTGAATTCCTGGATTCAAAGGACTTTCCAATCCTGGTCATCCGTAGCCGAGGCTCCAGCATGCCCCACTCCATCTGGTTGAGCCTTCTTTTAGGAACAGATTATTTTAAAAATGAATTCTCAGTTTTCACTTCAACACATCAGTTACTTTAATTTTCTCATCACATAGCCGGAATCCTGCAAATGTTAAAGAATATATGCACCTCTTTTCCATTACAGTAAGGATTTGCTGAGATGGTAAAACATGTGGAAGCCTGTTTCTCCACTAAAAGTATATTACAAATTATATATTATCAAAACACCAAACTATGGGGCAATAAATATTATATATATAAATTATATATGATAAATTTATATGGTACAGATGAGCAATATATTAAATATAATTTCAAACAGTGACAGTAAAACAAAAGAAATGCCAGTGGTTGACAAAGTATACAAAAATTTTGAAATTATTAAACTTTTGGAGTCAATGGGTGTCACCTACCTTTGCTACATAATTTTTCTGGCATTTGTTTATTGATATAGTTTACTCAAAAAAGCAAACAAACATGTTAGAAACATAGCAGGGCTTAACCTGAAGTGGATGAAGATTCCTTTGAAAAAACGAAAATATGCCATTTGCTGAAACTAATTCAAGGGCATGTGGGAACGCCTTTGTGACGCTTGTGTACTTTTAGAGAAGAACTGCAGGGAGATCTCAAGTGCAAACGTGCTAATATATTATTCAGAATTCTAGGCTGCCGTTAGCTGCCTGACTTCAAGCTGGATGCTGCAACGTGAGATGCCAAGTCATCTCACGTTACTCGGGGTGTGCAGAGGGCCCTGCAGTGCACAGTTCCTTAATGTCAGCTTAGGCAATCAAATTGAGTCCAGCTCTTTTCTTCTCCACTGCACTGTTCTAAGATGTCACATTGAGCAGCCTCACTTTGATAGCAGCCTTCCCTTATTCCTTTATCTTCCTTAGCTGCCTTTTGTCCCTCTTCTGCAGTGATTACACATTTTCCTCATAACCCCATTCTGTATCTTATCTGTTACTTCAATAGCTTTCTCCAGGAATCTCTCTCTCTCTCTCTCTCTCTCTCTTTCTCTCTCTCTCTCTCTCTCTCTCTCTCTTTCAGATTTTTAAGACAGTCTTATTCTGTAGCTCAAGCTTGTCTCAAACACATGGCAGTCACCCAACCTTGCCATTCTAAGTGATGGGATCACAGTTGTGTCTGTGCGGGCCATTCATAACCACGCTCTGTTGTTTTCAATTACCTACACACGACTCTAAATCCTCTTTGTAGAAATTTCTTCATCAAATGAATTTATTTTATAGTTTCTTCCTGTTCTGGCATCTTCTGTGACTTAGGATGTATTTGAACAAAATGAAAATTGAAAAAAAAACCCAAAACATCAAAGAAAAATTGATACAGAATTCAAGGGTTCGGAATTCAAGGATTCAGTCAGTTCCAGCCCTATTTTCTGCAGAGCACAATGGGAATTTTCTACATAGCCCCCATAGTCAGGCTGCACCATGTGACTAGTTCTACCTAATTAGTCAAGAGCAAACAGGATGAAGATGATTTCGCACTCTGTTGGGGAATCCATATACCTTTTCACTCCTGCTGAAGTCTTCCCCATAGGAGCTTCTCTAAAGGAGACTGTGTATTCCAAAAAGACAACAGAAGTTAAGAAAGCACGATTCCTGAAACACCTGTTTGGAGTAAACTTTTGAAGTGTCATAAGTGTGAAGTCTCAGGATATTTTTTAGCTTTTTATTACTTTAATTGTAAATAACTTGCTTCACATGTCAACCCCAGTTCCCTCTCCCTCCCCTCCTCCCGCATCCTCCCCAACATCCCCCCAACCTCCCACCCTATCCCCACTTCCTTCCACATAGGGGATAATCAGAGTCTGCCATTTCTCTCAGGGCAGGGTCCAGGCACTCCTCTAAGAGTCCAGACTGACAGAGCATCCCTCTTTTTGTTATGGACACACTGAGTCCATTTGTATGCCTGGAATAAACACTGATCTACTTCCCAGGGCCCCATAGGTTGCCCAGATCTCCTCACTGACTCTCACACTCAGGGGGTCTGGATCAGTCCCATGTTGGCCTCCCAGCTGTCAGTCTGGACTCCAAGAGCTCCCCCTTGTTCAGATCAGCTGTCTCTGCTGGTTTTGCCAGCCCATTCTTTGCCAATTTGCTCATTGCTCCTCTCTCTCTGTCACTGGGTTCCATAGGTTCAGTTCAGTGTTTAACTGTGGGTGTTTGCTTCTGCTTCCATCAGTCACCAGATGAAGGGTCTAGGATGGCATATAGGGTAGTCGTCAAATTCATTATCAGGAATGGGCATTTAAGGTGGTCTCTCCACTTTTGCTTAGCTTGCCAGTTGGTGTCATCCCTTTAGATCACTAGAGGTCTCACTGGTGCAGATAGGATGAGAAATACCATAAAAGAGGGAGTCATAGAAGACAGATCTGGCACCAGTGAAGTCTCAGTTTTGACAAGATATGGAGCAGTCAGGGTTGCTTTGTTACTGCAGCATTGCTGTGACTAGTCTGACTGACATTCAGATACAAATAAAAGCAAACACATTATCTGATGGTTCAGTGCGTGTAATGTCGGTGCATTGTTCATGAATGGTGCAATTCTTGGAATGGTGTAGGTACCTGTTTATGTACTAAGAGAGTTATATCAAGAAGAAGAATGCCATACACATGCATATTCATTTAGACAATTCTGAACCTTAGATTCCCTTCATAACTTTAAAGATACAGCTTACACTTGTTTATTTTTCTTTACATATTTTTCTGTATAAAATCATTCCACAGAGAAAAGAATCATATCTTGCATTTGATCTGTGTTGATTCACCTACGTCAGTTTGATTTGGTTCAGTCAAATCCAGTTGAGATGCTGTCAACAACATATCACCACCAAACAAACAAACAAACAAACAAATAGCCCTAAAGTTTTCTAACATCAGTGAATAAACACATATGTTTTCCTTACCACTTTTCAAAGGGAAACATAATTTATCTTTGAAAATTTCTATAAACATGAGAGTGTAATGTCATTTTTCTGTTGGCCTTGTTAATTTCTGGTAGATTTTTTTTCTTTTTGACTACCAAAACCTCCTCTGGGTCAATTAACATTTTCTTAATTCAAGTTTAAAGACTTTGTGGTAGGTAATCTTTGAGTATTATTAACCAGAAAGTTTTGCATAATTCTCCTAATGTTAGACATGGACTTTTTTGTCAACTTGTTTTATTATAAATACTAACCATTTTGTTTCTAGTCTGAATTGCAAATATTTTGTTCATTTTAGTCATTTCATTAACTTGAAATTTAGGTTTAAATATGACATAAAATAATACAAAATTGTCATAATTTCCTCAATAAACCAAATTTCTACCTTTGACATATATTAAAATTTTGTATATGCAGATTTACCTAAGGAATTATTAGATTCTTTTATAGATGTTTTTCTATTTTTCTACTGATAAGATAGTTAGCTAGAGTGAGTCTATGGAAGGCTTTGATAGAATTCTTGCAATCATTTTTCCCTGTTAGAAGGGATTATTCCACTGTCTTCCACCCCAGTTATCATTGATGGAGACAGGCAGGCTGACTCTTGTCAAAGTGCCAACAGGAAGTCTCTCCTTGACTCTAGTTCTCAATCATCCAGCCTCAGCAGTTATTCTGGCAATTCCTTCTAGAAGTCTCAAGGGCAGGAGCAGGAATACTCCCATGAGAATACCTGGGTTTGTAGTCCCTGACATTTCATGGGTGCAGCATCATCTACAGAGGTCTTTTCGCCTACCTGCTTTGTGTAGGGAAAATGGATGGAGCATGCAGCTGTGAGAAGATCAAACCTGGTGCTTTCTGACTCCACTCCGGGCTCTCCAGTCAATCCTGTCAATTGACTACAGAAACCTTTGTGTAGTCACTATAGGTTTTGAATATGTTTCAGGCTGTCTGCATTAACGGAGACCCACTAGAAGGCTCTTTAAAGGCAGGAGCTACTCTAGTTAGATCGAACTCAAGGAACACATGCAGTGCTTTGCATTAGTAATCAATGCCGATTGACTGGGTATTCACTATGACTCCCTTAGAGATGGTCTCTTGTTTCTTTTTAAATCATTAAAGTTTTAGTTTCAGTTTATGGATGCATTTTGCAGTAACTTAAACTTTCTCAATGAAACTCATTGTATATTCGTTTTCAAAAACATTTACAACCATCAACAATATAAGTTTCTCCCAACTTTTGTTTTGTCCTTATGTGATAAACTCCCATTTTTTAACAAAGGGGGATTAATAGTGTGACAATGAAATAGAAAGTATTATATTCATTTTCTTAAAGAGGTAAGATTTTCATAACATATATTAATTTTAGAGCTCTGGAGGCCAATTATTTTAAAAGTTTTGTTTTAAAAATAAATCCTAGGTACACAAATCTAAGATGCCTTTAAACTTCTAATTAATACATTTGTAGGTTCCTGTCCTCACTAATTCCTATATGGAAACTGTAATCTTCCCCTGGAAACCAACGTCTTCCATCTCAAGCAAACAAGGTATTTGCAACGCTGCCAGGCTTGCTATGGCCAGGATAGGGTTAAGAATCCCCCCTGATCCACTTCCTTGTCTATGAGAGAAAGAGACAGAAGCCCTGCATGGACAACAGTCTCAGTCCAGATCCCTGTGTTACAGCTAGCTGTTTGCAGTGCAATCCAACCTGAGGAATCCTTTGGTCTTTCTGCTTTAAGACCTAGACTTTAAGATGCAGCATTTGATCCCTTCGTCCTCTTCTTCCCAATTTTCAGATGGAAGATGGCTAATGCTGCTATTTACATATGAGCAGTCTTACAAAAGTCCAAGAGGAATGGTTTTTTAAAAAGTAGCATTAAAACCGAGCAGTCAGAGATGAACTAAAACATGCCGGCCGAGAATTGGCTCTGAGCAGGCAGGAAGGAGCAGACACCATGAAAGCCGAGGTCCTGGAGCTGAACGTGCACATGTCTGCTCAGAGCAAGAAGCCCTGCTCCGTTAGAACACAGCGATTGAAGATGAACTCCCACAGGACGGCTCAGAGCAAGGAACCACAGCCTGCCTGTCGCTATGCGGTGCCTGGGGATTGGGCACCACTATGGTTAGCAAATACATGGTAGGGTATGGGAGGGACGGAAAGGTAGAGAGAGGTCTATGCCCTATAGAGAGAGATGGAGATGGATCTGAAGAGGAGAAGACATAAGAACAGTCTAGTACTGGAAGCCTGCTTGCCATGCGGTAACACGGTGTCCTCCGGTCCTGGGCTGCTGCCAGAAGTCATGTCTGGGTTTGTGGCCCTAATGCAGCCAGGGTCCACAATGCCTGGTACCATCAATGTAGCGTGCATTCCAGGGGTCTGGACCTCACCTGGCGCTGTAGTGTCGATATGAGTGGTCTGCACTTCCTGTGGGGCCACAGGGGCATCTGGGACCCGGCTGCTTCCCAGGACCGTATCTGGGTCAGTAGTGGTACAGCATCTGAGGGTCTGTGATGATGTCCAAGGGACACACTGATGCCCAGATTCTGCATTGAAACCTGTGGCCATGGTGGCAACTGAGGGACCTGCTGTGCCTGGGGTGAAACCATCTGGGTGGTGTTCACTGCCACCAGTAGCCACAGTGTTGTCCGGATAGAGCTGCTGCCAGGGGCCATGTCTGTGGCCCTATTGAAGGGTCTACATCAGTGACAGTGGCTCCCATTCCCACTGAAGGCTGTGCAGATGCCCAGGGGTACTGCCGACACCTGAGGCCATGTTAGTACCCAAGGCTCAGGCTGCCACTGGGGCCATACAAATCAGGGTGGACAGTACTGCCACCGGGATCATGAAGACATCCTGGCCTGGGCTGTAGTTGAGGGCCATTTCAGGGTTCATGGCCATACTGCAGCTAGGGACCGTGTTAATGTCTGTGGCTCATGTTATCATTGAAGGTAGTGCCGAAACCTGTATTCTGGATTGAAAACTGAACTGAGGCTGTGTTGGTGGCTGAAGGTCATGCAGCCACCATGGCCTTGCAGATCTGAGTATCCTGCACAGCAACCAGGGGCTATGGTGACACTTGGGTCTAAGCTACAGCCCGAGGCCGTGTCTGGGACTGTGGTCTTGCTGCAGACATGGCCTGTGTTGATGTTCATGTCTCCTGGTACCACTGAAGGCCAGGCAGATGCTGCTACCTGGGGTCACGGCTCTTGTCTGAGGGTCTCCTTGCAGCTGGAGCAATGCCGGTCTGAGTGGTGTGTGCAGCCATCTGGGACCATGTTGACATCCAGGCTTGGAATGCCACTCAGGACCATGATTAAATCTATGTGGTTTCAACTGCAACCTGGCTCTGTGATGATGTTCATGGCCCATGTTATCCCCAAAGGCCATAAGAAGCCCTGGTCCCTGGGCTGCCACCTGTAGCCATGTGGGAGTCCAAGGGATGTGTTGCTGCTGGGACCATGCCAACCTCAGTGACCTCCACTGCCACTTGTGGTCATGGTGTTTTCCAGGGCCCAAACTGCTGCCAAGGGCTGTGTCTGGATCTATGATCCCACCACAGTCAAGGTCTGCATGGATATCTGAGACTCTGGTTACCACTGAAGGCAATGCAGATAGACACCTGGGATCCAGACCCCTGCACCAGAAAACTTGCCCCCCATCTTGACTCAGGATAGCTGTTTCCTCCCCTCACTTGAGAATAGTGGTCCCTGCTGCCCAGAATAACTGACTCAGCTGCCACCCAGCCACACATCCAGGGCTTGGAGTTGACACACCCCAATATCTACTCCATCTTTGATGTGCTGGAGATTTTGAAGGGACTGATCCTGTGGAACCACAGCTGAAGGATTGCCATGACTCAGGAGGACAGCAGGGTATCAGGAAAGAATTAGCTTAGATGTCCATCAACACATGGATGGATAGTAAGTATACGGCACACATATGCTATGGAATTCTATTCAGGTATAAAGAAAAAATGAAATCTTGACCCCCATTCAAGCTGTAAATGAGATGTGTCCAAGAAACTTTGAAAACAGTCTAAGCTGCTGCCACTGCACGTGGTTACCTTCCAAACGTGAAGGCAAGACCTTTGCAGAAACCACAGGGTCTGGCACAGTACTTGGAGGAACTAAGCAGAGACTGACCTGGAAGCCCCCTCCCAGAAGGGGTACTTCTTATTATATCTGTAGGAGGGTCCCCATGCTCAGAACAGAGGTTTTGTTATATAGTCTGAGGTTCTTAGATAGAACAGTATGATACTATGTGGCATAAGTGTGTGTGTGTGTGTGTGTGTGTGTGTGTGTGTATAAGCTTATAAAATAATAACTTTACCTAAGGCTTTTCAAGTACCTTAGAGATATCCATGGTACACGGGAGAAGAGGAATGGGATGACATCTCCTTAGGGGATTGGGAACATTGGGGGAGGGAAGGGGAGAAGAAGCTGGGAGAAAGAGAGGAGGTCATGGGGGAGCAGGAAGGTTGAGTCAGGGGAAAAATAGAGGAGAACAGGATGAGAGATACAATAATAGAGGGAGCCACTGTAGGTTTGAGAAAAGATCTGGCACTATGGAGATTTTCAGAGATCTACAAGGATGACACCAACTGACAGTCCAAGCAATAATGGAGAGGTTACCTTAAATGCCCTCCCCTGATAATGAGATTGATGACTACCTTATATGCCATCCTAGAGCCTTCATCCAGTGGCTGATGGAAGCAGAGGCAGACACAGCTAAACACTGAACTGAACTCCTGGAACCCAGTTGCAGAGAGGGAGGAGTGATGAGCAAAGGAGTCAAGACCTGGCTGGTGAAACCCACAGAGGCAGCTGACCTGAACAAGGGGGAACTCATGGACCCCAGACTGGTGACTGAGAGGCCAACATGGGACTGATCCAGAACCCCTGAACCTGGGCGTCAGTGAGGAGGCCTTAGCAATCTATTGGGCCTTGGATAGTAGATCAGTATTTAGCCCTGGTGTACAAATGAAATTTGGGAGCCCATTTCACATGGAGGGATGCTCTCTCAGCCTGGACACATGGGGAAGACTAGGCCCTGCCCAGGATGATATGACAGATCTTGAAGTTTCTCCATGGAGGGCCTCACCTTCCCTGTGGAGTAGAGGGGTTTGGGGTGGGGGATTGGGGTGGTTGGTGGGGGCGGAGGAGGAGGGGAGGGTGAGGGAGCTGGGACTGACATGTGAAACAAACTTGTTTCCAATTTAAGTAAAAAAGACCTGTCATGGGGCAAATCCCCAGTTTTGGCATTTGAAAATTTTATTCGTCATTTATATTCCTAACATGAACCATCACTGTTCACATCATAATTACTTTCAATGTTTTTTTTAATTTCATATGTACAACATCCACCACTGGCCTTGAATAAAGTCATTTCCTTTCTATAGAAAGGATTTCAGAATGGTGAGAATATTAAAATACTTCCTACCACATGTTTCTTACTGGAGGAAATGAAATAATTGAACTAAAGAGTAATGCTAAAAAATCATCCTGTTGTTCAGTAAGCAGTGTTCTGGAAAGTTCCTGAATGACTTCAGGTAGGATAAAACATTATTGTAATTGGAAGTGTGCGTGTTTGTTGCATATCTGTGTGTGTTTACACATACACATATATGTGATAGATTATGTATTTCTTAATGTGTTCAAGTTATCCTTCTCTTTTGTCTTTATCATATTTCTTTTGATGAATATGAAGATAAACAGAGAAATGTCACAAGATTAAAAGTCTTCCTTATATCGCCAGCACTCGGGAGGTAGAGGCAGGTGGATCTCTGTGAGTTCAAGGCCAGCCTTGTCTACAAAGCAAGTTCCAGGACAGCCTTCAAAACAATACAGAGAAACCCTGTCTCGAAAAACAAAGCAAAACAACAACAACAAAATAATTTTCCTTATAAAAAAGAAGTGGACCCATGCACTGCATGGGGCCCAAAGGAACATCTCAAGTACCAGCCTGGCCTTGCTAATCGCTAGCCATGATTCCTTGGTGTATTACAACTTGTTTGAAAACATTAGAGGGGATGACTAAATAAAATAAGACAATGTGAGAGCTATATGTGGCTGAGCAAGTTCTTTTCTTGCTGGATGAAAACTGGCAATAGAAAAGGCTCCACGTTTGGCAAGAGGCAGAATGGTTCTTTGACTTTAGCACACACAGACTTACTGTTGCCTGCATTTCATTGACATAACATCCTTGCTTATAAAGGCACTCCTGGCTAAAACTATAACCACACAAAATGCTCCCCTCTATGAGCTGTTCAATTTTACATGTATGAGTCTCCAGAGCTGTGAAGTAAACAGCCTCTCTTAATATCAAACAGAATTTGAAGAAGTCTAAAGTCTTGATAATATATGTGCACACTTCTGGGAGGGAAGGACAGAGAGAAGAATAGTTTAGATGGACAGAGCTCTTTCCATCCTGCCTGCCACTTAGGGCAGCATAGGAGAAACCTTGGAATGGGCAGTAACTAAACAGAATTAGTAATGGCAGAGACGAAGGGTGTTTTCTGAAGTAGGGAAGCAAAGAGAGTTTAAAGGAAGTCTTTTCAGAGTCTCCAGGGCTGGTCTTCAAGGGAAATATAGGTTTACTTATAAAATGCCAGTAGAAGAGGTCACCTCTGAAGATTACAGGCATGCAAAGGATTATTTTTAATGCTACAGAAAATATTGACCAAATATATATAGATGGATGCACAGGGCACAGAAACCACTACTTGCAGGAGTCTTTACTGACTTAGAAATGGGCTGGAGGGAGAACAGATGGTATCAGAGCTTTTGCTAAAGTGGAACACGTTACAAAATGAGTCTGCTCTTCCTCAAAGTCTGAGACCTTTTATCAGGAGAAATCACATGCATACAGTTTATTATTGATGCTGCTTGTTATAAAGAGCTTTGTCTCTGGCCACACATTCTGGTCCTGCTGTAGTGTAGAGAGCAAACATTGTGGAGTTGACCTCCTCTGCCTATGGACCCTGGACCAGGCTCTGTCTTCTACCTTCCCAGACATCCTGGGCATGGCTGTCCCATAGCACTTATGACATTTAACTGTCATCAGTAGTACAGCTGTATGTCACATATACCACAAGTGTTCTAATGGCAAAGACCTTGTGTGACGGTACTAGCTAAGGCAAAGTAGTAGAAATACGTAACTAAATTTTCTAAGCTTCAAATAAAATGTGAAGTCATTGTACATGTACTTATTCTTAGAGGTAAATGTGAAATGCCTGATCTATAGCTGGTGGCATTCATTTGGTTTGTAAAAGGTTTTCTGGAAATCTTGGTCGAGTAGTTTTCCAAGTTTTTAAAGTCTGGGTGTGGTAGTGTGAATGTAATTGGCCACCATAAACTCATAAGGAGTGGCCCTATTAGGAATTGTGGATCTGTGGGGTAGGTGCAGTCTTGTTGGAGGGAGTGTGTAACTGTGGGAGTGGGCTGTGAGGTCTCATATATGCCCAAGCCCATGCTATATTCTACTTTCTGTTGCCTTCTGATCAAGCACTCTGCCATTATGATAATGGACTGAACTGCTCAATGGTAAGCCATCATCTCAATTAAATGTTTTCCTTTATAAGGGTTGCCATGGTCATGGTGTCTTTTCATAGCAATAGAAACCCTAACTAATCACTGGGTCAGCAGTCTACCCTTGGCACCTCCTTTCTTTTCTCAAAGTTCTGTATATATTCATGAATCTTGTCCATTTTGTTGAGTTCTTTTCCTTATTGTCTAATGTCTAAACTTCCCTTACTTAGGTCTATAGTCTAAATTCCAGATCACAGTTAAATACAGCAGCTTTAAAAATTATTTTCATTATCTTCAGAGGTGTTTTGCTTTTGCCCTATTGTCTTCTTGTGGCTATGCAGTTTATGTTTGAGACCTATGTGTGACTCGTGCATAGCAGAGTGTGGGAGAGAAATATGAAGACTAGGGTCATAGTATGTTGTTGCATTGTCTATTGTAATTCTAAGATCATATCAAGAAAGCCACTGCTGAGACCACATGGCTTGAATACTAGAACCTTGACTAGAGGAGGTAAGGAAATGAAGAACGAAGAAAGCACAGGCACATATACAAGAAAGTTCTAGTCACATAGGTGTGTTCACTCTAATGGAGGACAAATTGTAAGCTCTGCATGTTTCTAATGGACAGGACAGTGGAGAGCAGTAAACTGTAGGTAAAGAGAAAGATGCAGTTGCTAGTTTTTGTACTTGGACAAGACGAAGGCTTTGCCAATTCAAGCCTGGCCCAAATGTGGCAGCTGCTTTGCCAATTTCTCATGTGTTCAAGGCCTTGGTCTTTATCATGACGGTGCCCATGCCAACAATGCACATTTTCTCAAGATATCACACACACAGGACTTCCTCTGCACATGACAATCCCCCATAACATAAAAGGTAGTTTGTTATTGCTCTTGTTTCCTCCTTCATGAAAAGAAAACTTGTAGGAGATAATCACATCCGAGTTACTGATTACAAGATCATCTGTAGTGGTAATTCATTCCACAAAAAGTTTTGGGGTACTGACTTTGGGGCCTTCTGTGTGTGGCAGTGATCCCTTATGAGGAAGAGGAGGGCTCTCTCTCTTGGGTGGTGGTCAGAGACCTGATCGTAGCATCCTGTATCACAGCATCCTGTGCCCCCAGGAAAGAAGACCATGGTGGCTTCATTGTGTGAGTGTTCCCCAATTACATATCTGCTATTCTTTTATTTAGGCATTTGTGGGCTTCCTTAATCCACCCCCAACAATCATGTAGGAATGAAACATGGAATTCTCAACTGATAAAGAATGCAAGGTAGAAAGGTGTAAAATGGCTTGATCCAAATGGATCTTAAGAAATTTGGTATCTTCATAGTTTAAACTACAAGATAATGCCGGAATAGGTAATTACAAATTTAAGATGGAAACAATGGGTTTAACCATCATGCTCTTAAGTAGGAGACTTCTCCTATGTTGAGTGATCTCAGAAAGCAGAAGTTTATGTTGATTCAATTATTAGAAACTGTGATCATAGCAAAACTTGAGAAGGGATGGCAAGATGGTCCAAGATCTAAGGATGTTACTGCTATCTCACTGTGATTGCTTACTCAGTCTCTGGGGGGGACTTCTGACAACACTCAAGAATAAAGACAAAATATAGCCTTCTCAGAAACAGAGGGGAAGAAGGAATTTTGTCTGCCATCCAATCTTTCAATTGCTATTTGTCAAAAGTGTGATCTATTTGCCTGTAAAATTTTAATATTTCTATTACATCTCAGTGAGGATTTCTCTGCTTTGGAAAAATGCATCCCATATTCTTTCCGCCGGCCTGGACCCAGAGTCACGTCAGTCCCAAATGAACATGCAGGATGTTATATTAATTATGAAGCTGTTGGTTGTATGCTATTGTTTCTTAATGGCTAGCTCTGACTTAATTATTAACTCATAATTACTAATATATATTTTTATAAGGTCTTATCTTAATGAGAATGCAAACTTGCATCCTCCCTCTCGGGGAATCACATGGCGACTCTCTACTCTTGACTACATTTCCCAGAATCCTTCTTCTCTCCTAGTCCCACCTATCTTGCTTCCCTATTGGTCAACAGTGTTTTATTCATTAACCAATAAGAGAGACATATACACAGAAGGACTTCCCCATCATCTCCTCTTTTCTGTCTAAACAAAAAGAAAGGTTTTAACTTTAACATAGTCAAATTACATATAACAAAACAGTTATCAAGTAAGGACTATAGTTACAATATGTAGTCCATTAACATTTAGCAAGATTTAAAGAAAGTATTTTTCATCTATCCTATCTATGTGAGTCTAAAGTCTTATATGTAACTTATCTTTTATAATAACTAAGGAAAACTATAATTATAACCATCTGTCTTCAACTCCATCAAAGACCACAGAAGGATAATATATAAACACTAGAATTGATAGAGACATCTCATTACCTGAACAGTTATCCGAGTTTCCTCTGTAATGTTGGGGCATCCATCTTCAGCCCATAGGCCACAGTGTCTTTGGCAGACTTCTCTAAAGAAGGAAACTTTATACTGTCTGCCTGCATTGGCAGTTTGTTAGTCATTTTTCTGTGTCCTGCAGAATGTCTGGCAGATTCTTCCATGAAGCAGGAACCCTGTAGGACTGTTCAAGTTCAGCAGTCACTTTTCTGTGGGTCCTGTATGTATACAGCAACAGTCAAACAGCCCATGCAAGAGCAGTTTCTTGCCCAAATGGCTACTTGCCACGTTGAAAGCAAATTCCATAATGAGTTTCTTCAATGTCTATCTTCCTCTCAGACATAATTGGTTTGCCAGGAGCAGTTGTGTCTTACTATCAGGAAAAACCCTAAACTATTTAAATGCCATGTATTCTGTAGGTCTTTGAAAGGTTTTTAAATGAGTTATACAAATACAATACCCAAACAAGAGGAGACATATACATAACACAAAACTGACCTTAAATTTGTATCAATAAATGAAAATCCATTTCAAGACAAAGTATTCATTTCTATGTCATATTCGCTTTTGTCCCTTTATAAAGATTGACTGTGATCGTTAACAATTATAAGCAACCCCATTTAAATGAAAACAAAAATTTATGAACAATATTTGGGAATTTGGGTGTTGTTCATTCCAAAGTGCTTCCTGCCGGTTGGGAGCACTGTCCATACCATGAGGATCATGACAAAACAGAGAAACCTGGCTAAGTCCTTGTTTTTGTAGTCTGCATCGTCCCAGCTGTTTCAGATACTGGACTGCCTGGGACATTGCTTCAGGGGGTCTTGCTTCATCAAAGCATAGAATCCTGGAAGGAATCTACAGCCTTTCATTTTCTGTGGAAACACAAACAAAACGTTTTTTCCCAAGTAGCCTGTCCTTATATTTAAATTTAGAAGTCAAAGCATTTTTAAAATATATAAGTTGGATGAATTCAGTAGCATTTCTTTTAATAGTTGTTGCGATTTCCTTAGCAGTCAAACAATCCAAAGACAACACAATAGTATACAGTATCCAGGCTCTCTTTGTACTTTTCATTTTTTCTAGGCTTTTTTATTACTCTATTTCTTTTATTTTTATTTATTTATTTTTCTCTGAGACAGGGTTTCTCTGTGGAAATCTGCCTGCCTCTGCCTCTGGAGTGCTGGATTAAAGGCATGTGCTACCACACCCAGCCATTATCCTGTTTATTTTTCTCTCCCAAACCTACATATATTTTTTAAATACATTATAAACCTTTTAGAGTTTTTATTTTATCTGAATATGACTTTACTCTAAATCTTTATGTTTTTCTGGCCACGTGTCTGTTATCTGCTAAACAACATTGCTAAAATCAAAGCTGTGCTGTATTTCCAAGATGGCGGGGTGGGGGGTGGGGTGGGGAGGTAAGTTTACTGCCAGCACTGGTCGAGCAAGTCTCTGCTTGTCTCTAGCAAAACAGAGCCTACCCACAAAAAATGCTGCTTCTTTTGTTTCTGAAGATCCCTTTTTATGCTTTTGTCAAGTTTTAAGTGGAAATTCATGCCCCAACTCTGGGCACCAGGAAAGCACAATGATTCAAAAACTGGGCTGTTTATAGTTGACTCTTCTATTGGAATTTGTCATGGACTCCACACAGCATCCTTACTTTAAAAAAGAAAACAAAACAAAACCCTACCACTTTTAAATCTGCAGGCCACACAGTCTAAGAGCTGTGGAAAATTGTGCAGTAATTTTAACTCATTTAGAAACCTGTTTTGCTAGCTAACCTCTGGGTTGGATTAAAATTAACAAATGTCCCATGCACCACGTCAAGTTATTGAACAAATATTCTTTTCTCTAGCAGAAGGAAAGTTCCTTCAGAGGTTATTAGTGATAACAGAAAATATATTTGTTGCCCTCTCACAAACCACTCAGTATAACATTTCTGACACCAGTTGTATGGGTATTATTTTCACATACATCAAGCTGGATCTCTTCTAATTCACGGAGGACACCATCTACCTGAAAATAAACTCTGCCTCCACATACTAACTTCCTTCTCCAGATGCCAATTACACAATCCAGACTGTGTTCCTTACTTCTAACCCGCAGTGTATAAACCCTTTCTTCGGTTTGGTTATTTTGTTAGAGTGGCTTTCAGAACCCATTGGAATAATTTACTGGTGTTTGTTTGTGAGAAAGAATGCTACAGAAGATTTGGTGAACAATAACCACATGGTAGTGGTAGACAGAATAGGGCATGTGAGCAGGGATGCAGAACAGTCATGTCCTTTCTACTGTACTCTTTATCATTTCTCTGCAAGCTCTCCTAAACCTTATTTGTTCAAGAGTCATGGGGACTCCATTACACAGATATGACAAGGTGAATCATCATGGGCTATTGAGATCAGCTCAATCTGCAACCTTTTTTGTTTCTTTGGAGGTTAGAACATGGGACTGAATGTCTTAATCTTCTAACCATGTTTTGATCTGTCTTATGATTGGACCTGATTTTGATGTTTTTTAGAGGTCACTAGTCACATTGTTAGTCATCTCATTATCATATAAAAGATAATCATCATTTTGGAGATTCCCGAGGACTTTAGGACCTATGTGCCAGGAACTGGGGACAAACTGAAATGTACATCACACAGTATCATGGAGATGGTATCCTGGCTTGTTTCAGATCAACGGAGTGCTAAAAACCCCACTAATGTAATCAGGTCCTGTATCATTGTCTGGTTTGTCTTAAATATATGTCATGTGGCATCTAGCTGTTGGCCACTTTATGCTTGCCAGGTTAAAACAACATTTTCTCACCAGTATAGTGAGTCTATATGATGTCCTGTGGAAGTCAAGATGTCCAGCATCTCAGAAGGCTGTATTTTGTTAGGAGTTAGCATGGGTCTGGATCAAAAGGGCACACGTGTCCTGTTATCCTTGCCCTGTTTCCCAACTGGCTTTCAAAAGATGGCGTCTGCCAAGTAAACGCCTGCCAATCAAGTACCACTTGTTAATCTTTAACAGCAGCAGCTGTGCTTTTAAATTTATGGTTTCTATCAGTACTCAACACAGTTTTATTTGCAATGGCTAAGTAACAAATTGAATGGCAGCATCATGAGAGACCACAATCCAATTTGTTTTTGTTTTTCAAGACAGGGTTTCTCTGTGTAGCTTTGTAGACCATGCTGGTCTCGAACTCACAGAGATCCACCTGCCTCTGCCTCCTGAATGCTGGGATTAAAAGTGAGTGCCACCACCGTCTGGCTAACAATGACAACTTTTAAGTCTGTTTGAATTTATGTTCCCTCCTAGCAATCAGCTCTGACCATTTGCTGACCAGAGAATGGAAAAGAAATGTTTATGTCTTGTATTTGCTCCTTCTTGCTGTAATGGCTGTTATTCACCTGACTTTGGAGGCAATCTGTATGTTTCTAAATTGATATGTCATAGTTCTATGTTTTGTATTTGGGGTTTAAGGAATTGATCAGAGTGAGGTTGAGAACCCATTGTTAAAATAAAAAACAAAACCACAAGTTGCTCTTCATAAACTTCTACTATAGAATATAACAATAGAATTTCAAGACCATTCAAATGCTATAACTGATGAGGAAGTATCTAGGTGTTTCTCTTTATTAGGAGACAGAGTATTTTGAGTCACTTGGGGGAAAATTACAAGAGAATTTGTGATCTCTGTAATAGAGTTTCAAAGTGCTTACATGAAATATGATGTACAAGTCTTAATATCAACTATAATATAGAACACCTGGTGAAGGAGTCTGATGCATTCCGAGACCCTGAGTAGGTTTGCATCTGAAAGCCCAGGCATTCAAGGACATTTCAAGGCAGCTGGTGTTCAGCATCCTTGTAGAGAAACTCCCTGCACTCAATGCGGAATGCAGCAATGATTGTTCAGGCAAAAGCATACTCTTCAGAGCGCTGTCTTATGAAGATCCAAATTCATTTAGAGGCAAGAAGAGTAAGACCAAGAGGGTTCCTGCTCCTCAAAAGCAACTTCCTGGACAAGTAATACCTGATACAGCTGTGGTCTGCAGGGGTACAGGCTACATTGTGAGTTGACAGCAGAACGTGACAGTGTTCTAAGTGTCATCCAGGAGGTACTGGTTTTGAAAGAATAAAAGATGCAAGATTTGTGTGGTCATGGAAATCAAATGAGACAGGTACCATGTAGCAGGATCTGAGTTATTACAGTGACACCTGGGGAGGCCATTGCATGAACTTTAGCTGTAGTGGATGCACAGCATCTGCTGATGAGAGACGTGCTTTGCAGAGCTAGGGAAATGGGGCTTTCTGAACCTCCTGAAGCCCAGAAGGTTGTGTTGAAGATTCAGATGCTGGATGTACGAGCTATAAGACATGTAGTTTATTCCTGGTGGGTTTGGTTTTGCTTATGTGTGACGGCTCATTTGTTGTGTCTTCACTCTCTCATTTTGGAACTTGAGTAAATATTTTGTGTCAATATGTGTTGGAAATGTATAACTTGTTTGAATTTATAGGCACTTAGAGTTAAGTGTTGTACAAACTAAAGACTGGGCATTTAAAAATTGGATTGTATTTTACATGAGATAAATATGAAACTTTGGGGACAAGGGATGGGAGGTTATTGTCTAAAAGTGATGCTTGTGTGTCAAGTTGACAAGAGGTCGACTTGTGTTGGTTAGCTTGATCAACCTGACACAATTTAGAATCATTTTATGTATATGAAGACACAAATGAACAAACTTTTGCCTTTGGTCTCTGGGTACTGCACCTGGAAACTTATGAACAATGGCTTCTCTAGGCCAGTGGTTTATAATTATATTCTGCTATTAAGAGCTCATTTTTTAAAAATTATATGTTTTGACCATATCTCTCTTATATTAGTCATTATTTTGCCAGAGATCCTACATTATCCTTGAACTGAGCCCCACGTTCCTATTAATAAAAGAACCTTTATGGTAGGTCTTTCTGGACTTGGCATTTAGCATAGAGGCGCAGCTAGCTTTCTTTTGACTTTAGTGCTAACAGGTAGGTTCTAACATTCCATACTCCAGTTATTATTATAGAGATTTGATTTCATCTTGAAGTTAACTTGGTTCTACGGGAAATAGCAGTAATGATGATTCTTTTTTTTTGTTTTTTGTTTTTTGTTTTTTACGAGACAGGGTTTCTCTGTATTGTTTTGGAGGCTGTCGGTCCAGCCCAGCATCGAACTCACAGAGATCCACTTGCCTCTGCCTCCCGAGTGCTGGGATTAAAGGCGTGCACCAACACCGCCCGGTGTAATGATGATTCTTAAGCTGGTGTTAATTACTCTTTGTGAAAGGAGGTCAGTAAACTTCTCTGGTGCTCTGCAACTTGAATGGTTCTATCCTGGCAACCTGACTAGTGGTGGTGGAGGAAGAAGAAAACAAACACAATACTGCAAAGCTAGGATTGGGTGGACTGTACTCTCTAATGGAGTGGCACCTACTATACAACCACAGTGTGGAGCCTCCACAATTTTAGTATGTACAACACAGAGAGCAGGAGTTAGCTAGTCTCAAGAGGAAGTCCCTGAAGGGAAGAGCATCATCATGGAAGAGGAAGCTGCAGCTGTTTGTTTATGCACATTAACAACATTTGAAGTCAGACTAGAGGGAGTCAGACTTCACAGTGAAAGAAGACTTCACTACTCCCATGGGTCTAGGGCTTCGGGCTTTGACCTATCCATAATCATGTCAACAATACATATTCACTTCAGGATGTCTTCAGCCCCTCACATGGGTGATAGATTTACACACACACACACACACACACACACACACACACACACCTGCTTATTACATTTTTTGATGGAGCAATGGTCTTTTGAGACTGGGTTAACCTCAGACCTATAGTAATTTTTTTCCTTCCTCCTGAATGCTTGGATTACAGGCCTGCTTCACCACATCAGGCTATTACTACACTTGCTTGTATTCTTACCTCATTTGCCATGAACCAAAATAATGCCCAAACTTCTAGGAGGCTTTCCAATAGAATACAGAACAGATGAGTGATATTCTTTTCAGAGCATTGAATCCTGAGTCATAGGTCATTCTATCCCATTAAATTATCTCACAGATTCATATAGATTTTCCTTCTACTCTAAACTCGCCATAGTCATGTAAAATCTAGCCTATGTTTCTTGCTTCTTACAATGTATATTGGTAGGTTAATATAAAACAGATGTCAACCATAGCAAACAGATTTGTACTCTAATTTGTATTAGTTACTTTTCTACGGCTGTGGTAAAATGCTACGATAAAGGCAACCTACAAGAGAGATTATTTTGCCTGGTGGGTCCAAATAGATACTAGTGCTTCAATGTGGCAAGACATGGCAACAAGCAATGGAAATCAGGGTGCCCTCAGGTCAAGATATCACTCCAGGTACCAATGTCTGTGTCTATTTATTTTCTACTTTACATCATGACCAAAGGCAACTCACCGAGGAAAGGGTTTATTTGATTTATGTATGCCAATCACAGAAGATCACTGAGAGAAGTCAGGGTAGGAATTCAAGCAGGATCAAAAATAAAGAAATGATGGATCAATGATGCTTATTCATTTGCTCAGCTTACTTTTGTATCAGCTTAGTACTTCCCTCCACCCCCAGTGGACCAGTTCCTCTCACATCAATCATTAATTAAGAAAATCCCTGTGATGGTTAGTTTTTTGTCAACTTGACACAAGCTAGAGATATCTGGGGAGAGAAACCCTCAATTGAGAAAATGCCTCCATCTATTGGACTGTAGGAAAGTCTGTGGGGACATTTCTCAAGAATAATTACAATTTTAAAACCTTGAGCAATTTACTTAGCTCTTAGTACACAGTGTATTAAAATATTACCTTAGAAGACTTTTGAGAGGATTAATTGAAGAGAAATGCCACTTCTTTTGGTCTTGCATCTGAATATTCAAAATCGTCACTAAACAGTACAAAGGAAGCTAGGTATAAAATGAACATTTTCACCATCTACCCTTTCATCAAGCCAGAAGTAACTGATGATAATCCGAAGTTTGACATTTTAAAAATATGTTTCTAGTTTTAAAACAGTGTAGCTCCTCTGGGAAAGAATTTGACCAGGTAAGTGAATTGATTTCCCATTCCTGTCTAAAGTCAGTTGGGGCAACCATTTCACGGAGGGAGAGTTTCACACTGTAATTAAGAGATACACATATGCATGGGGCCTTACCCTCACATTTAACCTTTGGTGTTAAATCATTCTTGTCTTTCACCAACTCTCACACCTGCTGGGGCATCATTTGTGTTAAAATTAAACAAGGTTTTGTGGTTGAATCCTGTGTCTATAATGTGAATAACAGGGAGAAGTTAATGAGCGAAACATGTCCCATAGAGATCAAGTTCTAGGGTCTTTTAGCAATTGTGATAAGAGAGATAAATATAGCTCTGGTTCATGTATGTTAACATATTTGCAATTGAAAGAATGAGAGAAAAAATGAAAGTGCATTACTGTTTTTAACATAGCATAATATATCTGCTTAATTAAATCACTGGATGGTAGGTTGTTGATAAACTCCCCAGGCAAAAGTGTTTCCTTTTCTTAGTGTTCCTGTGGGAGAGTAAAGAGAAAAGTTGGGTGTTCACCACAATGCCAGGTTGTGGAAGAAATGCCGCTGAAGAAGGGAATTTGGGAGGTGAAAAAGGCTGCTGGTCAACTCCACCCCCGCTGTGATTTCAGTAATATTGTGAAATAAAATAAGTCAGGTATGCATACGCAACAAAGAATTATAAAGAATATAAGACAAGCATTGTTACTTTGCATGATAGTCATTAATCCTCTAATTTTCTGCATTCTATGTTTAACATAAAATATTTTAATGATTAGAAACAAATCAGTGAATCACACTCTTGTAAAAAAGGATGATCTTTACTATGTTTTTACTACATGTCTTAATGAAATTGGATTTTTTTTTTTGGTTTTACGAGACAAGTTTTCTCTGTATTGTTTTGGAGGCTGTCGGTCCAGCCTGGCCTCGAACTCACAGAGATCTGCCTTCCTCTGCCTCCTGAGTGCTGGGATTAAAGGCATGCGCCACCACCGCCCGGTGAAATTGGACTTTTAAATATTAAAAAAATATTTAAATTCTGCTTTAGAACACCAAAACAGTAGGATTGACTACAAGTTCAAAGCTACGTTGGGCTATGTATGTCTTAAATTCCGCAGTAATTGTATTATTGAAGAGGAAAGAGTTTCTTCCTAGTTACTGAGTGTATTTTATACTAATTACACTAAAATATTTAAAAATTGTTAATATGAGATGAATGAATATAACATTTAGAATATATTTTTGAAGTAATTTTATAAAACATAGCAAGCTAAGACTCATCAATTTATGATTCTCTTTTAAATTATACATACTTTGTCATCTTAATCTCAGTCTTTGGAAATATATAGCCTTATTAACTATAATTTTCCCTCTGCATGGACTTACTTTAGTGTGTTATTTTACTTAAACATTATCACAGCATTATGGAATATGTATTGGTATTTATATCTTATGGGTGACTACTTTGAGTCTCAGTGAGCTCAAGTGACATCAGCACTACTATTTATATTTGCTTTATAAAGAAAATATCTTTTATTGTCTTGTCTAAATTGAGATACTTCTGCTGGGTAATTTTGAGTCAGTGGCATCTTGAAGAGCCATGTCCTTCTCTAGAAAAGGATATCGTATTTTCCAAAGAGCCATCGAGGATGCCCAAGGGACCGAGAAGCAGGCCCACCTTAGGAAAGCTACTGCAAGGCTTCACCTTAAATTCTGCAGTTTATGAACTTGAATGTCTCATTTGGTTCCTATGTTTAGATACATGAAAATCATTTGTAGATTAACTATTATGTATTGAGGAATTATCATAGCCAAGTCTTTCATTAAACACTTTACATCAGTTATTTTATTGAATAGTGGAGAGGCAGTACATGGTCAAACTGCACAGAAAAATAATCACTGTCTCTCAGAGAAGGAAATAATTTGATCAAGGCTGCAAAGACAGTTATAGTCAGACTTTGAATCTCAGCTGCCATATTCAAACCTTAGGCTACTGGCCACAAAGCATGTCACATTTTATTTTCCCCTGGTTTTTACCTTGCATATGATGTTTCTTGGTGTCAACCTATACAACGTTACCTGTTTGCTCCTATATTTAGTGTGAACTTCCATTCTGTTTTCTCCACATGTCTTTGTTTATGGCTGTGTTTTGGACTTTTGTATGGTTATCCTCTTCTCCATCTCTAAGGGGACAGAGAGTAGAAAATAAATTGTGTGGTCAGTTTCTGAGACAGTGAAGATATAAGCTGCAATTGGCCTAATATCAGATTTTGAATTGTCTCTATGTAGGAGGTCCATCTCTGCTCAGGACTTCATGACTTTTCTGATATGTGGGAAGATGAACAGCACATCACATGCAGTTTTAATATCACCATATTAATGTCACAAAAATTTTCAGCGTATTCAAAATAAAGTCTCAAATGAGTGTAGAATATTTTTCATGAATCATGGCTTCCTCCACCCAGAAATACAGGGAGTGAAACAAGGGCATTTTCCCTTGGCAGCTAAGTCTATAAAGATATAGTTTAAAGATTATTATTTTGTTTTGTTTTGTTTTTTGAGACAGGATTTCTCTGTATTGTTTTGGAGCCTGTCCTGGAACTTGCTCTGTAAGCCAAGTTGGCCTCGAACTCATAGAGATCCGCCTGCCTCTGCCTCCCAAGTGCTGGGATTAAAGATGTGCGCCACCAACACCCAACTAGTTTAAAGATTATTAATTGAAAAAAAAGGGTGTTGTTCAAGCTGTTTATAATTGAAATATACAGGAGTATTAACAACAAAGAGAAGACACTTCCAAACCTGTGTTATAAGATTTAACAGTTAATTCCTATTGACACAACTAATTATCAAAGTATCCTGGTGCCCTGATTGCATTCTTCTATCAATACAGCATAACAGTCTCTCTAAAACTATGTGGATTTCAGTTCTGTCAAAGACATACTTGTAACAGCACTCAATTGGTAGATTTGAAGCTCAGTAATCTGGTAAGACTACTATGTACCAGTCACCTACAGTCATGTCTGGGATGCACAGGTGGTAGATGGGAATTTGGTATACCAAAGATTACCTCTGATACTATAAATAAGCCACTAAGTGCATTGTTTATGTTTCATACTAGGTGCTCAGATTCATTGAAAATTATACTGAGTAGCAAAAAAAATACAGTAGGGGGCTGAATAGATGACTTGTGGTTAAGAGTACAGACTATTCTTTAGAGGACCTAGGTTTGATTTCCTGTATCCACACAGCCGCTCACAACCATCTGTAACTCCAATTTCAGGGAGATCTGATGTCATCTTCTAGCAACTTATGTAGGCCAGTGATGCACAGACATAAACACAGCCAAAGTACTCATACATTTAAAATAAAGTTTAATACACGCACACACACACACACACACACACACACACACGGCAATGTTTCAGATACATGTTGTAAACAGATATCCACAGGGATGACCCCAACTAAGAATTTAGACAGTGGTGGAGAGGCTGCCTTTGATGCTCTCCCTCTATAATGAGATTGATGACTAACTTGCTTTCCATTTCCAGAGCCTTCATCCAGTAGCTAATGGAAGAGGAGGCAGGCAGCCACAGCTAAACACTGAGCCATACTCCTGGAATCCAGTTGTGGAGAGGGAGGAGGGATGAGCAAAGAAGCCAAGACAGTGCTGGGGAAACTGGCAGAAACAGTTGACCTGGCCTAGTGAGAACATGGAGACCCTAATCGTAAACCTGGGGAACCAGGACTGGACAGAACCAAGTCTTCTTAATGTGAATTCCAGTTAGGAGTCCAGGGCCGTCTATGGGATGTCTAACAGTAGAGCCAGTGTTTATCCCTAGATCACAAATGGACTTTGGGAGCCCATTCCCTTTGTGGGGATACTATTGCAGCCCAGGTACACGAAGGAAGGCCTGGGCCCTCTCCCAAATGATGTGATGGACTTTGATGAACCACCATGGAGGGTCTCACTACCCTTGGGGAGCTGACAGGGGTGGGTTGGGGACATTGGTGGGGAGCATGGGAGGATGGTAGGGTGGGGGAATGGGAGGATTGATATGTAAAATAAGATTGTTTCTAAAATAAAAAAAATTATTTAAAAAATTAGAAAAAATGTTTGGCTTCCTGGGGAATATTTAATTTAATAAATTTCATAGTATGTTCAGTAAACAAAGTACAGATGTTCAGTGATATGCTGGAATTGAGTGCTGTGATTTGGCTTCAAGCATTGAATCAAACTTCTAGAAAATTCTTTCTACATGCTTTGCTATGTGTTTTTCCTGGGTATACAAGTAAAAAGTCCTGGCGTTTCTTTTTTAATTTCAGTATTTCTCTAGTCCAAGGAATTTGGGGATCAGTTTGGAACTGAGAATCATGCCAGGAAGATAAATTACATTCATATGTCAGATATTGCCTCACAATGCTAGCTAGCTCAGCAGGCTATAATGAGCCCCCACTCACCAGCCCAGGCTCCAGCCAAAAAATAAATATATATATAAATAAAAGAACACCTACTGTTTCTCCATCAAGGGCAACTCTCTCAGAGGGCAAACAAAAGCAACAGAGGGAGGCCAACCATATCCTTGCAGTACTATGGGTTGCTATGCAACCCTCTGTGCAAGTTGGGCAGCAACAGATGGGCACTTTGAATAGAATTAATGCCCCTCTGACCCTTGTTTTAAATAGTGCCCAAACCCACTGCCTGATGAATTCTATTAACTATACGCATACTTGCACATATAAAATATAGCATGATAAGTGACACTGTTATTACCCTCTTTGCTAAAATAAAGTCATAAATCTATTGCAAAATTTGAAACTGATAATATTCAAGGAGCTATTTCTATTTTTTCTCTTTTCCTTGATAAATGAATCACCAACGTCTCATAACCTTGGGCTATATATTTCCTTTTAACATTGCTCTGGTGTTATATGCAAACCTGCAACGCTTGCTCTGATTTTAGCTTCATTTTCACACAAAGTCCAGTTCCTTCCTCAGCCATTGTCACCTGTGGGCTCTGGGTATTGTCTAAGAGACTTCTTTTTATTGTAACTTTAAGAAAGAACATAGCATCAGATAAATATTTTATATACCTTCATGGGGACAATGTTGTAACCGTGTTCCTGATTGAACAATCAATCTGAAGTCTATACCCAGGGCTCCCAAAGTTCTTTGTTGGCTGTCTAGGGCGACTTTAAGGTAGTTTTTATCATGTGTGGACTTCAAAGGAAATTGTAGATTCTCAAAAAATTATCAGGATAAGACTCTTTCTTCTTCTGTCGCTTAAATTTTACACCCTAGCAGACTTTGATTTTTGTACTCTAAACGGGAAGAGTAATAGTTCCTCTAAAATTCAGAATGGCTGTCATATTGGTGACAGCAAGGAGCTATAGAATTTTAATGAAGTAAGTACGTGCTAATACATCTCAATAAAGTTATATGGAAACCAGAACAGTGACATAGAGAAAGGAACCCAGAGAGAGGCCCTAAATCGCCTTAGAATCTTACAGGGGAGAAAGTAGTTTATCTTTCTTGATGCTAAGCCGGAAGGATTTGAGATAGATAGTGCCTTTAAAAGCCCCTCCCCCCATTACCCACTCTCTGAGGGAAAGTTAAAAGATATAGCTGAAGATAAAATGAAGGGCTGGCAAGGTTGCTCAGGAGCTACAGCACTTTCCAGACAATCATGGGGATCAAAGGCTGCATCCCAGAGCCTATGTGAAAGGGTGATGATGGGTGACCCTCCAGAAATCCAAGCACTTGGGCTGTGGACACAGGTCAATCTCAAAGCAGGCTGGCAAGCCAGACTAGCCAAGTGTGCGGGTCCCGGGGTAACATGTTATGGAAGAAAATAACTGATGTCAGACATGAGCCTCCACATGAACACACACACACACACACACACACACACACACACACACACGTGCATGTGAACAAAAAGTAAAGTGGCATATTACGAGTGACAATTTTATTTCTAGTTGAACATGCAAATGATAAGAATTTTCAAAGCCTAATATCCATATATATAAAACTATGAATTTTTTCCTCTCCTGACATTGTACATATAGGAGAAACAGACATCCCCTTAGATTCTAAGGTCTACAGTATTCCAGCACCTTCTTTCTGGGGACTGTGTGTCCATTCCTTGGAAACGTGAGTATCCATAGGAAAAACGTGCTTGCCCATGGGTTCTACACCTGAGGCAATCCTACATTCTGCTTTGTGTTCTTTTCCGGGAGCCATCTTTCTGCAGAGGGGGGCAATTGCGGATATGCCTCCAGTTTCTAAAGTGGCACTGCTTCTCTGTCAGGCCTCCTGCTGCTGCCCAGTGTGTCTTTGTTTTCGAAATATGAGCTTAGTTTTCCACCACTGCATGCGCAGGCCTGTGGTTTCCTTGCTGAGAACCATCACTTATACAAGCACGAATATGCATGCACACTGCATATGTGCTCACAGAGAAATGTTTGCTTGCTTTGTTTGCCCATTCTCCCACCTCCCTCGAAGGCTCTGGGGGTGGGGAATGCAGCATCTTGAATTATATTGTCATCTTTGGCAAGATTTAGCATTAATGACTTTATGGGCTGTTACCACTCCACTACCACCTGAAGTCACCACAAGGAAGCATTTCAGTTCTGCAGCAAACTGGTCTCTATTTCTGTAGCCCTATGCACTTTCTCATAAAACAAGGAATTTGATGTAGGCCTCCATTTATTCTATTATTTATCAAGCTGTGTTTCATTAAACTATCAGGTTATATATCTTCAAAAGAACTTAGAGTATTTATGTTTCAATATATAAATGATGTTTTACTTCTGTTACACACACACACACACACACACACATATATATATATATATATAATGTATTTCTCAAAATGATCTCATTATAGACTACTATGGCTATAGTATTGACCTAAGTTGTAGATAGTAGGTAAGTAGGCCCACATGGATTAAATAATGACAAATGAAACCTTTGGGATGCTGTACCCTATAGGGTTTTTTTAAATCCACTGAGAAAATGCCCACAGCTGTCTGTGGTGTGGATGTTGAAATTCTAAGAATAGTAAAAGGGCTCATGTGGAAAATAATTACACACTGTACTAGGCAGATTTTTCCAGAGAAACAGAACCAATGATAGAATGTGTGTATTTTACTGGAATAAATTTACCAGACTGATGTGTACAACGGGAGTCCGACAGTCAAACATTGGCTGTCTACTTTCTGGAGAGTCAGAGAACTCAATACTTGTTCAGTGTTCAAACCTGGGTGCCTCTGGAGCCCCAAACTGGTGTCGGAAGCAGAGTCACTGCTATTGAGTGAGAAGTCTAAGTTCAGTGCCAGCGGAAGATGGCAGCAGCAGCGACAGATGCGTTGGATCCATAAAAGCATAGGCATGCCTCAGGTGACATTCCTTTTTGTTGGAACCTTTTTATATCTGGGCCCCTATTGGAAGGTGCCACCCACCCTGAGGGCAAGTTTTGACTTTCTCATGGAATTCTTTCTGAAAATGATGCCATGGACAAATTCAAACATGTGTCTCTTTGATTCATTCTAAATCATGTCAAGTATACAGCTAAGACAAACCACTGAACTATGAATCTATAGATGTAATATTAACTTGTGTCTTTTCTCTCTCTCTCCTCTCTCTCTCTCTCTCTCTCTCTCTCTCTCTCTCTCTCTCTCTCTCTCTCTCTCTTTTTAGTGTTTTCATGACAGGGTTTCTCTGGGTAGCCCTGGTGATTCTGGAACTTCTCTATAGACAAGCTTGGCTTAGAACTCAGAGATCCACCTGCCTCTGTCTCCCAAGTGCTGGGATTAAAGGCGTGCACCACTACTGTCTGGATTATTAACTATTTTCAAAAGACAACTAGCATTAAATCTTGAAATGCCTCAGCTTGGGTTTCCCTTCACTCAGTGTTGTCTCAAAGGGCAAAAGCAGACTTCCCAGAGACCTGAAGGCCTATCTAGTTCTTTTGAGCTAAGTAAAATAGTGAATGAGAAAACAGCATCTGAAATTGATAGATGTAGGGTTAGGCTTAATATGTATTACTGGAGACTTTTGTTTTCCTTAATATTGTCAAGCTGTTTTCTAGAGGTGATAAATAGCCATTTTCTTATTCTTTCAAACATACACTAAATTTTTTCTCTAGCCGGGTGGTGGTGGTCCATGCCTTTAATCCCAGCACTCAGGAGGCAGAGGCAGGTGGATCTCTGTGAGTTCGAGACCAAGCCTTGTCTACCGAGCGAGTTCCAGGACAGGCTCCAAAACTATACAGAGAATCCCTGTCTCGAAAAACCAAACAAAAAAACCCTTTTCTCTAAAATAATAATGTTATATGAACTTCTGTACTAAGGTTACATAAATTTCCTTCAGATCTTGTTCTAAGATGTAGATAATGCCTTTGAGGAAGGAACATAGTTTTTTTAATTTTAAAAATAATTACTAGTTTTTAACATTTATATATTTTGTCTGCATGTAAATTTGTATAACATATGCCTGATACATGCAGAGGCCAGAAGAGGACTTCAGATCCTTGATAACTTGAGTTACAGATGGGTTTAAGCCATCATGTGGGTGCTAGGAATCAAACCAGGTTCTTCTAGAACTCAGTTCCTCAGTCCCATGAAATACTGTATCTTTTATCAATAGAAAATGAAATTTCCATTTGAATCAACTTGTTTCAATAGAATATTTCTACTAAATATTTTATATTAAAAATGAAAGCTAGCTTGAATTGTTTATTGAATCCACTGAACTGTTGAATTTCTCATCTGCTAATTTGTTTTTTGATTAGGTACCATTCTATCTGCAGGGGCCTCTGAGTAAGGACTGTGAACATTCAGGGTGGTTCCAATACTCAGAGTCTGTGACAAGCTATCACGTAAGAAATGGATCAACATATATAAACTTTCATGGCTTTTAACAGTCATGACTTTCTTGAGAGATCAATCATTTATATTTTGATCAAGAAAAATATGAGAGTAAGTCTGATGCCACGGAGTCTCAGAACTGTCAAATTTTCTCCCTGTATCTATATCTACATAATTAGATATATGATATATGATCTCTTAAATTAAACAAAGGTTTTCAGATGGACTGATGCCTCCTTCACCAGTTTGCATCTTAAAGGGTATATCTTCTGGCCCTTCCTGCTGTGGAGGATTAGGTTTCACACAATGTAAGCATTCTAGCATTGCAAGTTCCATGAACCTTAAAATTCCTTCCATCAACATTAAGCCAAGGGATGTCAGGCATCTCCAGCTCCCTTTCCAGGACACCTTTTGACAAATGTTTCAGTCGGTCACTCAGACTTTTGAAACCTTTTGTTTTCGACTGGGTGAGCTTCCGTATTAAATCCAGAGTCTATACCCAGAAGGCCCATACCAACAAACTCAACCTGATCCAGCTTTATGTCTCTTCCACCTTTATCCCACACCCTTAAAATCCATTCCCATACATATTCTCCAGACTTCTGCATGAATGAGCTAGCAAACTCACCAAGCTCTTTAGTAATGTAGCACACCTCCTCATGGGCTACACTTTGTACTTCTTCCCCTCTATGAGTCTGATTAGTCTTATGTCTGGAGGCAACTATTAGATGGGTCCCGAGGGACATCGGTATTGTCCTACCTGCCATATCCGTCAGAAACCGTCACTGCTGTGTTTGCAGACAATAAAGGGTTAATTTCCTCAGTCAAGGAGAAAAAATATTGTAGTGGGTGGGGGTAGGGGTACATGTCTGTAGAATGTGGAGAGACAGATGAGATAAACCCTGAGAACCTGAGAGTCCAAAGGTCTCAGGCTCAATAGGGTCCTCTCACACATCTCCACCCCAAGTTACAGATACCCATTTTTTTTTCAAGACAGGGTTTCTCTGTGGCTTGGAGGCTGACCTGGAACTTGTTCTGTAGATCAGGCAGGTCTCGAACTCATAGAAATCCTCCTGCCTCTGCCTCCCGAGTGCTGGGATTAAAGGCGTGTGCCACCAATGCCTGGCCAGATTCCCATTTTTTATCAATTAATATCATCACTTTTATCACTGACACCTTCTGAGAGTGAGGCTTATGGAAGAGATATCATAATAGACAGAGACACTATGGGGTTAGGGAGAAATCTTGTGCCAGAGAAATTCTCAGGAATCCACAAGGATGACCACACCTAAGACTCTTAGCAATAGTGGAGAGGGTATCCAAACGGGCCTCCCTCTGTAATCAGATCAGTGACTACCCTAATTGTCATCATAGAACCTACATCCAGTATCTGATGGAAGCAGATGCAATGACCCACAGCCAAGCACTGGGCTAGCTCCTGGAGTTCAGTTGAAGATAGGGAGGAGGCATCATATGAACAAAGGGAGTCAAAATCATGATGCAGAAAACCAGAGGCAGCTGACCTGAGCTGGTGGGAGCTCAAGGACTAACTAATATTGACTGACAGCTGGGGAACCTGCATGGGACCAAACTAAGGCCTCTGAAGGTGAGTGACAGTTATATGGCTTGATCGGTTAGGTGGGGCTGGCAGTAGGACCAGAACCTATCCAGAATGCATGAACTGGTTTTTTGAAGTCCATCCCTATGGTGGGATACCTTGCTCAGTCTTGATGCAGGGAGGAGGGGCTTGGTCCTGCCTCAACTGGGTATGCCAGACTTTGTTGACTCTCCAAAGAAGGCCTCACCCCCACTTAGGAGTGGAATAAAAGGAGGTGGGAGGTGGCAGAGGGAGAGAGAGGGAAACGAGTTGGTATAGAAAACAAAAACTAATTTTTTTAAATGAGAAAAGAAACCTTGAATTTCATCTTAACTTTTTTATTGTAATTCAGCCAACCTTACAATGAGGGGGCATTCAGTTTGATTTTCCACTGCTTGAGTTCTATTGCTGCTGGAGAAAGGATTCTTGTTCAGGGAACACTTAGAAACCTTTAGACTATTTATGATTGCTTCTTGATTAGAACAATTTGAGATGGTAGACTTGATTAATTAATTCATTTTCTTTGTCAGTTTATCCAGTGATGCTATGGGCAACCAGACAGCATTATCATTTTTATTATTTTTACACAAGTTGACACAGATTTTGTATATAGAGTCACCAAATCTGTTGCCTGTCACAGTTGGTGAATCAAGATAACCAATTGTGTTTTCCTCCTTAAGCTTGTAAAATTGTTCACATCATGGGCTCTCAGTGTTCTCTGAGCTTCCAGGAGAGGCTTCAGTAACTGGGGAGGTTTCAGTAGCTGGAGGTGCTGGCAAATTGGAGAGCATTTTCCACACACTTAAAAATATTCATGCATGTATTTCTGTTGCTCTAGAACCTCTTCTGGTCTCAAAGTCTGTGTTATTCTGGGTTCTGTAGAGAAACGGAACTTGTAGAATGAATGCGTTGGATGAGAATGACTCCCATAGCTTACACATTAGAATGCTCAGTCACCAGGCTGTGACTCTATATGAAAGGACTAGAGGGACTAAGAGGAAGTGTGTCACTGAAAAGAGGCCTTTATCTTTCAAAAGCCCACACCAGGCCCAGTCTCTCCTTCTGTGCTGTAGATCAGGATGTAGCTCTCAGTTACTGCTCCAGTGTTTGCAAGCTTCCTGCCATAAGATAATGCGCTAAACACCTGAAACTGAAAGCAAGCCCCCGTTAAATGCTTTCTTTTATAATAATTGCCCCAGTGACTAAGACACCTGGGAATTAACTAGAAATGTAATTTTTATCATTTCCTCCCTCAGACTTTTTTAGGTAGGATCCCAGTAATTTATGTTTGAACTGTCAGTCTTGGCATTTTGATGGATGCTAATTCAGCTAGTCTAACTCCATGAACTTTGCTTCATTCATCAGAAAATTAATTTTGAAGCAGTGATTTTACTAGTTACATACTTTTTTGAGGTGTAATTACTACAAATAAAATTCAACTAGTTAACACATAAAATACACTGACTCTTCTCATCAAATTTCTAGAACAACAAAGAACAAGTCGAGAATCAGACTGCAGTTGTTGTAATTTAAGAAAAGTGGCTCAAGAGAGAAAGACTCCATGTGACAGGGTTCAAGCAGAGGTTTTTTTTTTTTAATAGGGAAAAGGATCATGAAAAAGGGGAAGTGGGGGAGACCGGCCTCCAGGGATGGGAGCAGCAGGAGAAAGGAAAGGGGTGAGAGAGAGAGAAAGGGGGGGGGCAGACATATAAGGAGAGGGAGAGAAAGAGAGAGAAGGATGGGAGGTGGGCAGGGCCTTTAAAAGGAAACATGGTGCATATACACTAAGGTGGTGCTCTTAGTGGCTGCAGCCGAGGACTTATCCTGTCAGAACGACACGGACAGGTCAATATAAACACCTGGATACTAACAGCAGTGCTTCCCATTACTTCTCAATGTCTTAGCTCTTCTTTTTCCTGTAGAATAGCTCTATGGAGGGCCCAGTTAGCAACACACTTAATCATAGACAGTAAGCATGCTAGCATTGTGGTGGTTGGAAGATGGGGAGAGGGCACTGTTCTTACATAGAAGATAGACGAGCACAGATATGACCACAGAAGAATAAGTAATTTGTGTTTTCTGAGTTGTATAGGCTTAGGGAGATTATCCTTCTAGGAAGACTCAGAGAAAGAGGCCAGTAATACTTAGATTAAAATTTTGACATTCAGTGGAGACCAGTAATGTCAAATGATATTGCCCATGTACGTTTATGTTAGTTCCCTCTACAGTTTTTATGCTACTATGGATAGAAAGCTAGAGCTGAATAGACATAATTTTAAAAGAACTTTTTGTACTTGGTAGAATGCTTCAAGATAAGTGAACTTTTTTTATTTACCTCATTCTATGTGTCATAAATATGTTCATGAATGGTTCTTTCTGCAAAGAATCCTTATTTTAACCTATAAGATAAGATTATAAGCAGAAATTATAAGGCAGATACACTGAGAAAATTACAAATTACCTTCAACTTGTACTAAGTTGGTTTTAGATGAAGTTTAGACTACCTGTTGGATTTTTTTCCAGACACTGATGGTGTTGATGGTGAAGTAAACAGTTGCTAAGCAGACACTGAACTCACTCTTTTACCACACCCAATAGGAAAATAGAAGGGAATGATGTTTACATCACTTATGTGATACCATTGGCTACTGAAAGAACAACTATATATATATATATATATGTATATATACATATATATATATATATATATATATATATATAGAGAGAGAGAGAGAGAGAGAGAGATCTTAGCAGCTAAGAGCACTGGTTGGTTTTACAGGAAACCCAGGTTCATTTTCAGCACACACATGGCAGCTCCCAACCACCCATAACTCCAGTTCCTGATGGTCCAACACCCTCTTCTGATCTCAGGCTTTGATGCAGTGGTACAGACATAAACACAGGCGAAAGACCTATGCGCATAGAAATACATAAGATCTCAAAAAGAGAAGACTTCAAAACATAGCACCTTTAAATATAGCTTTCATTTGGAGTTATCAAGTCAGAGGCTTGTTTGTTTCTTAGTCTTGTTTCACAACTGGCCCTTTTGAATTGTAAGGCAAATACACTAGTGGTAAATAAAATCTTACAATGGTGAAAACAATCACATTTCTATCTTGACCAAAGTTTCAGGAGGCTGTGGAATGAGTGGACTCTACTTGGTAAAGTGGAGATCTATCTTGACCAAAGCTTTAGGAGGCTGTGGAATGAGTGGACACCACTTGGGAAAGTGGCAAATCAAGTGATGCTGTAGAGTTTTGTGGGAGCTGGGATGGGGACTACTTGCCACATTTGAAGTCCCTTGTCAGGTGCTATGCTCAGCAATCCTTGTGTCTCTTAGCTCAACAAGGGACCCAGTATTATACTCTTTGCCTGCTTCTACTTATCATTTCAGGCAGGCCACATTATTTTTCTCCCATTCACCTTATCTGCTGAGCCCACCTAGCACATTATTGGTACTTGCATGCTTGTTAATCATAGAGTTAAACGAGCCTAAATAAAAGGGTTATGAGTGAATACATTTTGTAATACAAGTCTTCAGTCCTCAAACTGTTTTGTCCCTTTAGACCAGGGCTCCCTAAACCATTTCCCACTTGTGACATCTTTCTCATGAGAAAATTTTAATGTGACCTTGTGAATATAGATATGTAAAGTAGGCAAATAAATAAAATAGGTAAATCACATTTATTGATAATTATATTTTAAAATGCTGGTACACACATAATTTCATTATTTATTAAAGATAGAACCAAATTTCAATAATTGTGAGATGGATGTATCTATGTATTTACAAACAGATTTGAATCTCTTCTGCATAGTTGATAATGCAGGACTCAGCATTATCAACCTTTTTGTCAGAACTGATATTTTTATTTTATTCATCAGTGATAAGAATGATGCTTTATGTAAGAATGTACTACAAGATGATAGAAATATGTTTAGAGACAGGTAGTGTTGACTTATATCTTTAATCCTAGCACTCAAGAGGCAGAGATAGGTGAATCTCTGTGAGTTTGAGGCCAGCTTGGTCTACAGAGTGAGTTCCAGGACAGGCTCCAAAGCAATACAGAGAAACCCTGTCTCAATACACACACACACACACACACACACACACACACACACACACGCACGCACGCACGCACGCACACACACACAGACACACACACTATATTTAGGACTATCTGAGACTTGTTGGAGGGAGATTCTGTCTGTCCTTCTCCCCAACTCAAATTTTTTGAATGATTTTGTGAAATTGAAGTCAACAACTCAGACACATTTTATAAATTCAAACATTATAAACAATACAATGAAAAAATAGTTTAACTTGATACTTAGATATCTAGATTATGCTGAGGAATGATAGTAGAGAAAAGAACCACTTTATTTTCTGTAGTTATGTTACTATACTGTTATAAGAGCGGAAACCATGCACCTCAGCTAAAACCCTGCAGTTCATAATGTAACACTCACCCTGCTCCAGCCAGAGGAGTCTCAGCAGTGCTCGGTGACACTGTATGGCATGACCATATGAGCAGGGCAAGGTCTACCTGTTGTGCATTCAGAGTCAAGTCTGCAGTGATGTCTCAAGATGCAGTGAGGGCAAATGCTCCTGGAAATATCTTCGACTCACTGCACATTTAATCCTTTTTCCCTTTGGCTTGCAAATTTCCTTTTTTACTGAGTGTAGCTTTATAAAAATATTTATTTAATTATTGTGTATACAATGTTCTGCCTGCACATCAGAAGAGAGCTTCAGGTCTCACTATAGATGGCTGTGGACCACCATGTGTTTGCTGAGAATTGAACTCAGGACCTCTGAAAGAGCAGTCAATGCTCTTAACCTCTGAGCCATCTCTCCAGTCCCAAGTATAGCTTTTTAATTTAGGTAAAACTATTGTAATTGTTTTGCATTGTAAGATTTGTAACAACAATTTTTTATTTTAAAGTTTTTAATGCAATTACATTATTTTTGTTTGAAACTAATGTTTATTTGTTGTGTGCTTAGAAACGTTCAGACTCCTTATAATGAAATCAAATCATAAGAGTATCTAGTCTCTAACCCTACTTGGATATCGTTAATTAAATAATGCTTATGAATGGTGGCTCTTTTGCTATTGACAAAAGGTAATTTTTGGAAAAAAGAGTGTCTCTGCTCTCATTCATCTTTGACTCTTGTGTATCTAGGCATCTTGCAAAAAAAAAAAAAGCCTTAAGTATTTGTGGCCAAACTAAGCAATGAAACTTCTTACTTGATCCTTGCTTAAAACTACTGTTGTTTATGTGCCCAGTCCATCAGTTACATCTGAGGTTTAACTTGACCATATCTGCAGAGTTAGCATTCTCTGTCTCCACTGCAGCCCAAACTCATTTTACATGATGCCAACATTATTGCATCAGTCTCCTTCTTGATCTCCCTGCTTTCCCTTCCTTTCCCTTCCAGCGTAGTCTTTCTAGACAGACATCTCATCAAACTGAGTTCACAAGATGCTTCTGTGTTCAATACATTCTGATATTTTTGCCTTTTATTCATAGCAAAGGAAAACAATGCTCTGTTACCAACAAGGCCCCATGTGACATAGCTAATTTCCTGTTCCCCTCTCTTACACACTGGCATTTACTTTCCTACTGTGCCATGAATATATTATGCTTATTCTCACCTCAGCACTCTTCTATCTGGCTTCCCAGCTGACAGTCTTCAACATGCTGTTTTCATAGGCAGCTCTCTCATTTTTAGATTGTTATTTCAAAGTCATTGTCCTTGGTCTGACCACTATTCACTTGTCACTTGCTTCATTTCACACACACACACACACACACACACACATTTCTACTAGTGCACAGTTACACAAAGGTCAAGAATTTTTGTCTATGTGCTTCTATATTCCCTGTGTCTTATACAATCACCTGTACACAATGGACACTTGGTAAGAACTTACAGGATATGTGGGGACTGCATGGACGGTTGCCATTTATTTCTCATGCAGCTTTCAAATAAGTGATTTGTAAGAGGGACAGCCTACTTATTAGTCTAGATCCTGGTTGCACAATATTCACATTTAATTTAAAGTAAGACATCTTTATTTTAAGTAGGAGGGCATTCAGTAATCAAGAATATCTATGTAGCTTTAACATCCAACACTCTGTATTCCACCTTGACTCTCATATTTATAAATGTGTAAAATATTGATGATCGTGTCTTTCTTCCGATAGTCTCATAATAATGTAAAATATTGGCATGCTTTACGTGTTCAGTAAGTGCCCTGACCTCTCATTGTATTGATGAAAATCAGACAAGACACAACAAGGAGGTTGACCGTGGGAGTTATGTGACTGTTTCTGATTGACTAGGAATGACAGTACCACAGAATGAAGCACAGGGAAGTACTGCATTTTTCTTAAATAGTAACATCCTGCATCTATTTTTTTTATTTCAGTAATTTAAAATCATTTTGATGAACTTAAACTTTTTTCTGCCAACCTTGTCAAAAAATTAGAGCTAGTGTTTACAGTAATTTTGTTTACCATTTTATGATTCTGGCAATGTAACCTTTGACTCAGGCATTTGTTTGTTATGCTAAAGGAGTTATATTAATAGGATTATTGTGTGCTCTAATCATGACATTCTCATTAAATTTCATAAATATATATTTCCCTAAGAGCTATAACCAGGTGTACTGTTCTCACTTGCATTGATTTGATCAGCATATTGATGGCTTTTGCCTGAAATGTCTCTTCTGGGAATATTTGATGACTCTTTATTGGAATTGTCTTCAAAGCTGGGGAAAGCACCATATTCAGCAAATTCTATCCTCTGTTTGAGGTTAACAAAAGCAAAGAATGTGTCACATTTTTCTTCGTACAGAGTAAGATGTGTTGTGTCAGGATGGCCAAGTCGTGTAAGGCACCAGACTCAAGCTCAGCTTCCCAGAATAAGATGTGATACCTACATATATTGCTTAAGTAACTTTATTACATTGCTGTGTAACTGACAGGAATAAAGAAAATATATCAGCCTTCTTTCCATGTCTCACAGACTTCAGTGCTCCAGGCAAGGTTATTCCAGCTGTGGGAAAGCTACAGACTGGATGGAGAGTGCTCTGTGATCTTTACAAGGAAACTCTTCTTACACTGTCATGAAAGGCCTATTGTCTGGGAATTACTGGTGTCAAACCCTTGTCTCCTTTATTAATCTGATCTATTTTTCTTTCATTATCACACATTTTCCCCTTTATTCCAACTTCCAAAGTCTCTGTGATGGAGGCAATGATTAGAATAAGGAAAATTCATCTGCATTTTAGAAATTAACTGTACTTAGAAGTATTTTCATTTATTTAAATAGGTCTGTTTGACAGCAGCTAATGCAGAGATTCATTACTGACCAACGTGCTGAGGAGTGGCAAATAATAATCCAACTTTAAATATGACATCTATATCACACCTTGCTCCCTCAGGAACCTGTCAACATAGAACATATCACGTGATCGTTACATTCACAAACTCATAGGAGCTGTGGTTTGCTGTACAAGATGAAACCTGTTAGTATTTCAGAATGGATGCAAGAGAATCACATCAAGCCTACCTCTAGGTAAGGATCTACCATTGATTAATGATTGGTGAGGGAGGGGAGTCCCTTCCTCAGGGTTGTAACCACTGGTGAGTTGCCAGTAGTCCAGGAAATAGGACCACACAGGACCACGCCCATGTATATGAGAGCCACCTCAATGAAATTCAATGGGTTGTTTTTGAAGCCCCATAAAAGTGTGTCTGATGGAATGGTGGGGTTGTGTGGGAACACCAGACCTTGAGCAGAGACCCACTTCCCCTTCTGCCTGGGAGTAGGCAGCTGTAAGACAATGTTTGGTAAAAACATGTTTACTAAAAACAATACAATAAGTTCCTGGCCACTTTCCCTTCTGCCTGGGAGTAGGCAGCTGTAAGACAATGTTTAGTAAAAACATGTTTACTAAAAACGATACAATAAGTTCCTGGAAAAGGCCTTCCCACAAAAACCGCCCTGACCTCGACCTTGTCCAAAGACTAACCACACCTTCAAAAACCCACACACATCCACCTCTGGGGTCAGAGCAGAACCAGCCAGGGGAGAGGAGAGAGCAGAGGCTTCTCTGGTGGGAGCCTTTCTTAGGAAGTTTTTCTTAAACCTTTTTGGAGCCTGTTTAAAGTTCTCTTTATATCATTGAACGAGTCTCTGTGTTATCAATACCCGACACCCTCCGCACGTTCTCGGACACAGGCCGCGCAGCAGTCGTGACAGGGTTGTGTAAGGGAGAATAAGGGCTCTGGAGAGAGTAAGAGGGAGTTAAGGGGTCCGTGGGGGTTGAATATTATCAAAATATATTCTATGCATTGGAATTATTAAAGGTAAAAAAATAAAACACAGGAGAGACTTATGGTCAAATAAAGTAACGTGTTATCAACAGTATACAGTTTGAATCATGTAACGTGTAGTTTTCCTCTGCCAGCTGCTTTGGTTTTTCCCTGCCAGCCGCTTGGGCTCTGCCACAGTTGCAGTCCCCAAATAACACACAGGTAGCCATATTAATTATTAAGCTGTTGGCTGTTTGCTTATTTCTTACTGGCTATCCCATAATTGTTAATCTAAGTATTTCTCTTACCGGAGAAAGAGTCTGGACCTTTTACTCCTATGGCGGCTACATGATGACTCCCTGTGTTTGTCTTTCCCAGAATCCTCCTCAACTCCTAGTCCTACCTATCTTGCTTCCCTATTGGCCAACAGTGCTTTATTCAACAACCAATAAGAAACAGATTTCAGAATGACATCTTCCATCAGAATCATATCTTAGCTCTCCAGGTAGACCAGTGTGTGGTTAAAGTCCAGTTACACACACACACCCACACCCACACACACACAAATAATTCCTTCTCACTTTGTTGTGCTCCTAATGCTCACTTAATAATCTGTGTTCAATATAGTAAGCATACTCTTGTCATCTACTTGTCTCTTTATTATACACAAACTCCTCTTATCTTCATACCTTAGTATAAGACTATCTATAGAATTTTGTTTTCAAAGGACACCAAATTAATCACTATTCAATAAATGATAGAAAAATTAAATTGAATAAACATTGGCTGTCCTAAAACTGCCCTTGCCCTCTAGGCATCAGACACGGGCCAATCAGCTGCAGTCCTTCAGTGAAACTGTGTAATGGATACAATTCACACTGGATGAGCTCTGTTTATTCTGCCACACATCTGTTTGTTTAATTTCTATCGCCGTCTTACTATACATATGCTTCCAGAAATATATAAATAAAATGATTGACTCGGGTCACCAGGAGCTCATGATAACAGTGGCTCCCTTATGACACAGGTCCTTAGACAATAGCTTATCAAACATATAGCTACTTAGAATATAGAACCTCACTTACGCCAAGTATTACCATTGTTAGTGTGTAATGGGCGCTACATACCTCTCTGCACAACTTTGTTTCCTCAAGTGATCTATATAACTGTGCTTGATCTCATCCATCCTTTCATTCAGCAAGAAAGCAATTATTAAGAAACAGGTTTACATGCTATTATAAATGCCACACATATAAAAGGAAATGAGGAAAAAATAAAGATTAAATAGAGGATAAAAAAGGCATGTACAGAGAAGAAAGACGTTTGTTACAAATAAGCTTGGTGGATATAGAGAATCTGTATGCAATCAAATAACTTTGAAAACTCAAAAATGATCATTTTTTTCCTTTTTGAGTTGTGTATATTTCACTTTATTTTTTATTTAAAGGTGAATATGAAAATAAAATATTAGCAAAGATTCAATGTTAGGGGATTTTTCCTTCATACATATTTGTAGGGATATTTTAAGGTCCTTATCTCAACAAATTATGTTGATGTAAATTATGTCAAACCCATCTTAAAAGGCTATACTATATCTGTGTTTGTTGAAGCAGAAGTTTCCATTTTTTTCACTAAAATTAAGGTAATTCAATAAACTGATTAAAATTGTTTGGTAACTTGTTCACCTAGATATTTTAGCTTATTTTACTCATTTACTGTTTATTGGCCCTAGCACAAATATTTCCATTGTGAACACTGATACTGTTTTGGTTCTTGTGATTCATTTATTGGTAGAAAAAATTTAAACATTAGTAACTCAAATCTCATGATATATAGAGGTAGTATCTTCTTGAACTTAGCTTTTATCTTTCATGTTATTTTTTCTATACCAAATATTGTAGAAATTTTGTTCGTAATATCCAGTTTTTAATTTTTGGAATCCCAACGACGTCCCTATCCTAAACTGATGGTCTTTTAAACAGTCATTTCCTGATGACATAAAACAAAGGGAATCACTTGGCTCATAGCTGACACTTCATCTGTAATTACCCAATTTCCATCTCATCTACGTTGTTCCAACATAGCACATAATCACCAAGATTGGATTTTTTCATCATAAGGTTGAATGCTCCTAATTTGTAAAATCTGTCATTTGAACCAGTTGAATTGGCAGCTTTTATCTCGATTTCTTGACCGTTGCTTAAGAGGATTAGTGGCCTCAGTCTGCTCTAGCAGGGTGGCTCACAGTGTCAGGCACTATTGCAGCTCAGATCTGAAAATCAATGAACTGTGACTCATTGAGTCCGATTAATTGAGCCTCCATTGCCTGCTGGAAGACACTTAATGCTGGTTGACTCCAGTTATGCAAACCAAAGAGGGCAGGAATCAGCAGCTAACTTTTTTCCCTCTAAATTCAACTATTTAGGGGGAAATGAGGAGAAGAATGGTAGTACAACTATGAAAGAAAGAAGGTGGAGAGATGTTTGTGTGCAACGAACTACTCTGATCTGTCTCGTGCCTCTGATGAGATAGCCTCCTTTACATTTAAACTTCACTTGAAATTGCCAGTTCTCATCACTTTGGTTTTTATTCTTCTGGTTTTAATAAGATATGATCCATCAAAAGGAAACTTTGCATTTGATGTAGACAGATAAACAGACAGGCAGGTAGACACTCGATTAGATAGACAGGCAAGTAGGTAGGTAGTCAGACAGATAATTCTTCCCATGGAAGTCCTAAAAGAAAAGCAATGACGTGCCCTTTCTCCTTTTTTATTATGTGAGAACTATTGTGAATGAAACACAGTAAGACTCTTTTTTTTAAAGAGTGAAGTACAGTAATGACTATCATTCTACATTTCAGAGGACAGAGGAAAGAAATACCTCAGGTATAGTGAAAGAAACCACCACCTACTTCTACTTAAAGCTACTGTTTTCTTGAGGAACATTATTACTTAGAAGCAACAATAAAACAAAACAAAACAGCAAAAAAAAAAAAACAGGTCTGCAAACTGGACCTGGTATTGAAGAGATCCATCTAAAGTCATCCAGTATACACAGCCAGAGCTACTGAACAACCCTTGGCAAATGAAATGTCCTCAACTTTCAACAAGTGTTCTTTCAATCCAGCACAGTATGTAACAGAATTGGTGTGATAGAGACATTCAAATGACCCTTTGAAACTTTATTAAAAAGAACAAAAAACAAAACCTCTCCCTGCAAGTTAAAGGACTTGGCAAGGTCACAAGTCAATTGAACTCTTAACATCAAGAGTAAGGAACCTGAAAACAGAAGCTTCTAGAGGGGTTAAAAGAGCACAGAATTCAAACCGTAGCAATTTTTATGTGATTTAATATGTCAGTAGGGGACTGGTGAGATCGTACATTGTGTGATGGTGTCTGATGCCCTTTTGGATGACCCAGTTTTATCCATAGTGGATAAAACTCCTCAACTTGCCATATTCTTCATGAGAGCCATGGCACATGCACACACACTTATAAACATTAATTAGGAATAAGTAAATTAATTAATTGCATTTAATTTTGGGGGTGCTGTCAGGATCATCTTATCCACTATTCTCATGTAGAGAGTGCACTTCATTTTTCGAATATAAGCACTTTGCGGCTTTGTCACCACAAAGGCACTTTGCAGTAGAGTAACTTAGGGATAAGGGAAATTTGGAGTTAAGTTCACCTCATTAAAATAAGTCATCTGATGTTCCTAAGAAGCACAAAAGAGCTATAGAAATTTGAAGCCTCAGAGAAAGAAATCTTTATTGTAATACTACAAGAAGTCAGCCACATTGCTTATAAGTGTCATTTCTGTGGAAAAAGATTAGTTCATCCAATAAGAATCTTGTGATATGGTGCTGACATGGCTGCAATAAACTTTATGGAATGGCTCAGAGGATTAGACTAATTAAGGATAATCTCATTTGGACAATTTTATCTTCTAGAAAAGAAATGTGATGCCATCCTCTGGGAAGAGACAATGTTTAGTCTCTAGGGCTGTGCTAAAGGAAAAAAATCTCTCACAAGATATGCGCAATAACAAGAATTAGGGTTGATCTAAAGACAGTCTTAGATCTACCCATTGCTTCTCAAAAGATCCACCACATAGACTCTTAAGCCCCATAATTATCTCCCCTATTTGTGACAAGCGTGGGCTAATCAGTCTCTGAGGGAGTTTCCAGCCGATACTGAGGAGAGTCTGCGGCTTTCCGGTCCTCATCATGATATTTTGTACTCTGAATCGCAAAGAGCAAACCAAACTTCATTATCCCCATCTAGACCAGAATTAATTAAAATTAAGAAAAGTAGGCATTTTTAAACAGCCACATGCTTATGATTTAGAACAAAGCATCTTGCCTATTTTTATAACAGCAACATAGGTTCTAGCTGCCTATAATCTCATATTAAAAGATTAGGAATAACATCTGAAGAAATCACAGAGTGTCTAATTGAGGTTCTTGCCTTTAATCCTGCAAGCTGACTCCCTCTTGAATATCAAGATCTGTCAGGGCTGAGTCAGGGGAATTCTGTAAAGAAAAGCAACCACGAGGAACATAACACATTCTTTTCCTACTCAAAAATAAAAAGGGGGAAACACAGTTGGTGATATCAAAACCTAAGCCACCATAAAATCAGGGGGCGCCCCCAAAGTGGATTTATAAGTATAAGCTATTAAAAAGTGAAATAAACTTGGCAATGCTTTTCCGGTTATTGGTGTTTGAAGAAATTGTGCAAAATGGGTTGCAGAAAAGAAAAAGAAGAAAAACTCACAGAAAAAAACTGAACAATAATGTAATAGTAAAAAGAGAATCTAGAATAGCATGAAATTAATAAAATCTTTATTGGCCACAGTTTACTTCTACAGTGAGTCTTAAAGAACAACTATGTCTTATTTTTGTCTGCCTAGTAATCTTGTCAGAAAATTGCATGTTGATGAATATTTTATTAATTCCAGGATGCTTTATTATGACAAGTTTCTGTGTAATTTATCATACACAGTAGAATTTTTAGGTTGCACTATTGACAATGATCATTGCATGCTCATTTCCTAAAAGAAAACTTAGCTTTTAGGTTTATAATCAGTGAAATTAGCACAATAAAAATGAGGCTTATTTTGTTTTATGGAAGGTAAACGACTTTAAAATATAATAAAAAATAAATTAGTGATCAAGAAGAAATGAGTGAAAAATGAGTTTATTGCACTAAACTTAACATATGGTTTTAAATAATAACATGATTTAATAAAAAATAAAGATTCTATTTCCTTCACTAATTGCTTAGAAATTGATATATGTAAGATATATGTAATACAAACATATTTATGAATAGATGTAAACCAGGAGCATATCACTCTTTAGTCTATTATGCAGTAATAATTTAAAATAGTTAATTGGCTTCAAATTAAAGAAAATTTCCTTTATTTCCACCATAAACTTAATTCTATAAATCATTTCAAGTTTCTTAATAGACAATTAAATATTTTATGGCCAATATTTATGTAAAAAGATGTCTTTCTGTAGTGATCTGGAACTTGAGATATGATAAAAAGTCATTGAGAGCTGGGCGTTGGTGGCACACGCCTTAAATCCCAGCACTCGGGAAGCAGAGGCAGGCAGATCTCTGTGAGTTCAAGGCCAGCCTGGTCTACAGAGTGAGTTCCAGGACAGCCTCCAAAACAATACAGAGAAACCCTGTCTTGAAAAAAGAAGTCATTGAAATTCATTCTCTAATACCAAAAGTAAAACCTTGGGAATTAGATTTAAACATGGGATAATTAAATCAATTTAATAAGTTTTTCTTTCTAGTTGCATATGGGAAGCTGTTTGACCAGCACATGGAATCTCACAATAGATCCCTCACCTGTTCAGAAAGCACTGCCTTACCACGTGCAGGTGTAGCTGACATTTAAGCAGTACCTACATAGATGCGTATGCCTCGTCCATACTAAACTTAAAAACTTGAGGTTATTTTGAAAACAATTTAGTTAGATATTGATCATTATGAAATTAGTATAAATGAAAGTCAACTACTATCAGGCCAATGAAAACTGAGAATTAAGAATGTAAAAGTGACTATAGGTGCCAATCTCCCTAGTGACCTGGCAGTGTAACACACCACAGCTATTCCTCTCCCAATCTTGATCTCTAGCAACAACCTAGTGAGTAGCTACACAGCGAGGGTTTACATTTAAAACTCAAACAGCACAGACAGCCCAGAGAAAGGAACATGTAAAAGCCAAACAAAAATATCATGATCGTACCATAAAACCTGAGATTGTCACTCGTGATTTCAGAGGGAGTATTTGATCACTGCATGAGAAAGTGTGTCTGGAGTCCTTAATCATCAAAAATCAATTAGGTGGGAAATGATATCAACCAGTTAGTTAGCTTGCACTTAGCATGGTTTTCCAGAAACCCACTTTTAGCTTGACTTCTCAGATTTGAAATAACAAGGAAAACTGTAAGAATTTTACATATTTTGCAAGACATAAAATTATTATTTATGGTTTTGTGTTGAAATATGGGAACTAAATATGTAACAATATGATTTAGCCACTAAATCAGTGTAATGTGCATTTTAGTTTAAATACCATCCATGAATCAGGAAAAATGATTAATCAGAAACTTGAAACTCATGAACAACATTTAAAAACAAATTAAAGTGTATGCTCTCTTAGACTCTCATAAAGCATTGCACTGGGGTGACAGCCTAGGTCACAGATAAAGGATTGTGAGATAGAGAGATAGATAGATGGATAGATAGAGAGAGAGAGAGAGAAAGAGAGGGAGAGAGAGAGAGATAGGGGGGGAGGGAGGGAGGGAGGGAGGGAGGAGAAAGAAAAGGCATGAAGAAGGAGGGGAGTAAGAGGGAAGGAAGGGGAAGGAAGGAGGGAAGAGAGAGGCCAACAGAGACAAACATGGAGACACAGAGAGACAGAGAGGGAGATCCCAAAGCATCCAGGTATTAATGATTCTCAAGGTCTCAGGTGAGGCCAGTGTACAGCCAAGGTTGAAATCTATCGATCCCTTCAACTCTCCTCCCTTCCTGGCAACCTACAAGGTAGTCTCAAATGGTTTCTTGGAATGAGAACCTCCTAATGAACTAGCAACCATTAGGGCAATTCAATGGCTCTAACACATTTTATATTTAGGTCTTTCTAGTTTTAAGACATGATAGAGTTTTTATTGATGTGGACTGTGACTATAATAAAGTTTACTACTCTGGAAATTTAAATTCACCATGAAAGAACTTAAACATAAAAACAACAAACCCAGGACATGTTAACATAAATACATGTTACTTAAAATTGTATTTTATAAGATGAAAAAATCAGGGTAAAGTGACAATTTGAAATTTTTGCAAAATCCCTTTGAATTCTGGCTTAGTGGAAGGTAGCTCTGTTTGCATGTTGGTTTTATTTCAGTCCATTGCAACAACACTTCTCAATGTTCTTACAAAAGAAAGAAAGTAAAAATGTAAATAATAGTATCTTGGAATTATGAAATAATGTTAATTTCATGTGCCACTCTTACTGAAACCCACCACATCTTACAAACTTTTAGCAGAATTAAAGAAACAACTATAATGCAGACAAGCACAAAATTAACCAATCTGTTGCCTCCAAAGGAACTGCTTGTGTATACAGATTAAGATGCTATTTGTTGCCCTTTACTAGGTGACAGTCAGGTTCTGGGGAAGAGGTGCTGTTTTAAATGGTAACTTCTATTATTGTCATTGCGCAGCAGGAGGTTCAGCTCAGTGCATTGTATAAGCTAGGCATGTGTTCTCCATGATACTATAATCCCAGCCTTCAGAATGACTTACTTTAACAGAAATTCCTATCATTCAATTTTCAGATCAAAAGCTGCATGAAAAAAATATGATTCTTTCTTTCAATAATTTTTGGATACCTAAAATTCCAATCCTTGTACCTCAAAATTTGGCAGTGTAATCGGAGAAAGAGGCCATGTAACATAAAAGTTAGAGGGGTGTTTTGAAACACCAAAATTTGCACACAAAGGTCCATATGCTTGTATGTATGCAAAATGCACTTTCAATATTTGTAAATGTTCTCACTTTGCCCTTCATTTTCATCTAAATTGTCTTCTCCAATTTTTTAAATTACAGAATTAAAAATGACATTTGTAAGCAAATCAATGGGAATTATGATGTCAGTAGAAGTAGCCCTGATTCAGAAAAACAAATACCATACTTTATCTAAATATGCATCCTAGATTTTAATTTTTATATATGGGTGCACATGTAGATGTAAGCACAGATCAAGAAATTAGAAAGGAGATCATAAAGGGACAGAAAGGAGATTAAAGGAGTGGATGGTGAAAATAAGAAGGAGTCACATAATGTGTATGACGGGAAAGCAGAAGGGAGGCTATGATGGGAGGTCAGAGGGGGGCTGCCAGAAGCCCTGGGGAGGGAGCTGGGAGGAGAGAGACAGCAGAAAAAAAACGTGCATGAGAATGTCGTAATGAATTTATTGTTTTGTGTATTAATTTAAAACCTAAGCAAAAAATCAATCAACAAAATGACAAAATGAAAGGAAAATATGCCTTAGTGTAAGTGGCAGTCCTGAGTCGTGAATATGGCACACACAGATTTTCGTTTGTTTGAGACAGGGTTTCTCTGTATTGCTTGGGAGCCTGTCCTGGAACTCATTCTGGAGACCAGTTTGGCTTCAAACTCACAGAGATACCTTCCTCTGCCACCCAAGTGCTGGGATTAAAGGCGTTGTGCCACCAACGCCCGGCTAGCACACACAGATTTTTATAAAATAGTTTATATTAATTCCTAAGCGTCTGCAGTTGCTGCTTCCCATGTTGTGAATGTTTTCCCAGAGTTCATGTGCCAATGTTGAGAGGTGGGTCCTAATGCTTGGTTCTTGGGTTTGCTGTCCCCATGAATAGGTCAAGTCATTATTTCAGAAGTGGGCTCTATATAGAAAGGAGCTGGCTTCCTCTAACCCCATCTTCTTTCTCCTCTCTGTTGCTGCCCATGCATCAAAAGCACCTTCTCTAGATATCGTGCTTTTACACCTTAGACCCCCTGGGCTTCCATAAGCACACACACCAGTTCCTTTGGACCCCCTGCGAATTACTATCTTTAGCATAGTTAGCCTAGTATAGGACTGAGATCTTGGTGCTGCTGTTGTGGCTGTTGTTGGCCTCCTTGTCTTAAGTAATAAAGAAGAGAGGTTTATTTTACTCTTAGCTCCGGAGGCTGAGGGTGTGACAGTGAATTGTGTTTGGTGCTGGTGAGGGCCCTTTAGTGGGTGGCACCTCGACGAGAGGGTCTGAAGGACGTGAGAGAGCACACGGTGAGATACCTTCAGATTAAAGTAATGAGCTACTAGACTTACCTCCTGTAGCATTGAAAGGGGCGTTTTCCTTGAGTAAGATGGGAGTGGGGAGAGCAACCAAAGACAAGTAACAACAAAGCCATGGAATCACAAAGGAGGTTGGAAGGCTCCGTGATGGGGGCAGGGGAAGAAAGTGGGGAAAGAGTATAACAATTAACTTTTAGTGAAATGGTGCTTTCCCCTTGGTTTTTATTTTCCTTATCTATTAGTATATCATTTGCTTATTACACATGCTAGACTACGTGTGCGCCAGGAGTATGTACACATCTAGTCTCATCCTATCTGTCTTTTTTTTATCACTTTTTATTTTAATTTTAAATAGCTTGTTTTACATGTCAATCCCAGTTCCCTCTATCTGTCTTGGCCACCATTCACACAATAATTTTAATTCTATTGCTATTCTTTCAAGTTTCAGCTGTTTCTTCTACTCAATGTCATCAGCAGACTTAACAAGCATGCTTGAAAGTATATCATCCTGGTCATTGGGACATGTTAAATAGCACAGAAATGGAAACTGACCCCTACAGAACACTCATTATTATATTTTTCCCTTAATTCATTCCCAAAATGATACTTATAATCTTCATGTTATGTGTGTCCAGTAAGATCAGCCAGTAATCCTTTGGTACATAACATATTTCTAATAATTAAGAAATATCCTAATTGGAAAACTATATAGGACTCTTACATAACTGAATATTTATCATAAAGGAGGGTGTGCATAAGCATAAATAGACTAAAATTGGCCCTTAGAACAGCAATGCAAAGTCAGGAAACAAGAAAAAAACCTATACTGCATCCAGGTGTACATTGCTTGCTTCAACCTTACGAAAATACCCACATGACCCATGGGAAATTATAAAGAAAAATAGCATTTTATAAATCTTTAAAGTTTCCGCTGTAGCATTCCTAGTGGCAAATTATGTCTAAATAACTATCTTTACTTCTCTTTCTAATTGGGACATCATATCTCGTGAATCCTGGCTTATTTCTCTCTCTGCACCCTCTCCTCTAACATCATGACATTCAAATGGGATATGATACACACACACACACACACACACATACACACACATACACACACACACACACACACCTTTACATTAGAGAGCAATGTTCTTATATCTTTTTTTTATTTTAAAACAATCTTTACTCATTTACATGCCCAGTTCCCACTTCCCCACACTCCATGCCCCATCCACTCCTCAGAGAGGGTAAGCCTTCCCATGGGGAGTCAACAAAGTCTGGCACATTACTTTGATGCAGGACCAAGGCCCTTCTATACCCCCATATCTATGTTGAGCAAGGTATCCCTCTAAAGAGAATGGGCTCCAGAAAGCCAGTTCAAGCACTAGGGGTAAATCCTGGTATCACTGCCAGTGGCCCCACAGACTGCCCAACCCACACAACTGTCACCCACATTCAGAGGGCCTAGTTTGATCCAATGTAGGTTCCCCCTAATGTCATTCCAGAGTCAGTGAGCTCTCACTAGCTCAGGCCAGCTGTTTCTGTAGTCATCCCCAAACTGGTCTTGATACCTTTGCTCATGTTATCGAAGAACAATGGTTTTCTTTTTAACTTTTATACATGTGTTTTCAGAGACAGATTTTTGCTATATAATTGTTTTCAGAGACAGATTCTTGCTATATAATTGAGAACTAACCTTGGACACTTGTCTCTGCCTCCCCAGTGTGGAAATAACAGGATTAATCAGGGCTATAAATATGTACATACATATACCCTTGATATATATGTGTGCATTTATATCCTTGATAAATCTCACATTAGTTGAATTTTTTATATTGATTTCTAGACGAAACATGGTAAGAGAATAATGAAACAAAAAGTAAGATTATTAATATTTTAATATGGGATATATTTTAAGATAATTGATATTTTTTATTATAATCAGTTGATAAAGATTTATTAAATGCCCAATGTATGTGAAATAGAACAGAGATGATTCTAAATATTACAAAATAAGAAACTTCCTGTAATTCTTCTATGGCTGTTAGGTGGCCTATGAACATCTGAGTAAAATGGATGATGTTAACAAAATGTCCCAGGATGCCTTTTTATAAGAACAATACTTTTCTTTATCTCAAATGATGTCCCAAGAAACACCACTAAAGCAATAATTGATAATAATGGTTTGAGAGAAAAAAGGAACAAGTGGAAGACATGGAATAAGGTTTGAGCATATTCTGGTGATAGGAAAATGTGTACAAGCAGCAGGCATTAAGAGAGATACACATATATAGTCTAAAACTATATGAGATAATAGACACCAACACACATGGTTGGAGTGTGTGTGTTTTATAAATGTTGGAGATACTGTGTTGTACTGCAGGATTCCTTTTATTTTTTTCCTTTTCAAAAAATCTGTTTATTTTACATTCTAACCCGTGATGTTATCTTGCTTGTACAAATAAAATCTGTCTGAAGGTCAGAGAATGGGGCTTGCCACTATCTAACCATAGAGGGCTAGCATACCTGACAGACATTTCTGTGAAGCAGCATATTCTGAAGGACTGGACCACCTTGTCTTGGCAAGGTTTGCAGTCACTCTTTCTGGTGTCCTGTTTGTCCAACTTGGACAGCACACTGTCAGCAGTTGAGGCGAGGGCACTTTCTTGCCCAGAGGCTCACCTTTGTCACAAAGATCTTAAACTACAAGTGAAGTCTCTTCAATGCTCATCATCTTCTTTAATGTACTGCCTGAATATATTGTTACTGTATATAATTTTCTTATGTTAGTTATAAACTTTTGAAATTTTAGACAAAAAGGGGGCATATGTGGTAATATCTTGCTTGTACAAATAAAGCCTGTCAGAAGGTCAGCGAATGAAGCTTGCCTCTAGCTAACCATACCAACCACAGTTTCCTCTCCCTCTTCTCCTCCCAGTCTCTCCCCCTTCTATGCCCCTTATCCAATCCACTCCTCTTCCATTTCTACTCATACTGCAGGATTCTTAAGTGGATAGGTTTCATAGATAAACACTGGTAACAGAAAACATAAGATGCATTCATTTTCTACTGTGCATAGCACAGCACCCCAGTAGGAGTTGTGTCTTGGTTTCCATGGTATTCAGGAGCAGCTTAGGTGAGAGGTTTGATTCAGGATGTTAGAGGCTACTGTTTCATCACTGACTGTGTGGGTCCGTATTTCAAGGCTCTGCTGAATTAGGATCTTGGAAAAACCTCATCAAAGCTCTCTCATACAGGGTACTCAATGGGACTGACCCAGGAAAAAGTGTCACAGATGGCTGCGCCTACAGCTGATGAAGAATGATAGGGACATAATGTTTCATATCCTAACCAACATGATAATACATCACTCTTCATATTCACGCCATTAGATGAAAGTCAGTGTACCCATCCCACACCTGAGGAGAAAAGGCTATGGAATCTAGGAGGCATGGTTCATTGCAGGCCATCTAGCCAGAACATACCCACCTCAGAAGATGAAGTGGGTGCTGGGTGGAGGAGAGAAGTAGTCTTCTCTCTCTGGGCCTCATGCTGCTAGGGCTAGAACTTTAAGATATCTTGAGGTCCTGGAAATTCTTCTCTTGCCAAATATGGTCTATGGCATAATGGGAAAGTGGAGAGGTTGCAAGGAATAAGATTTGGGATATCTTACAAAGTGCAATTTATTCCTTCTTTATGTCATTTTATTTTCCTCAATTACTGTTTAATCCAAGGATATGAAATTGATCGTATTTTCTTAATCATTTTCTTTTCCCGAGGGAATGGTGATTATTGCTTGTCAGTCATGTCACTCTCCTCTAGAAGCCAGGTACAACCTCTGAATCTTTGTTGGTAAGTGGTTCTGGTTTTTTGTAACCAAGAGGTCAGAGATGAGAGGGAGCTTTCCATTCCAGTGATAGCACTCAAAGACACATATTTCACTATTCATGAATACATGGACATTTGATTTATGAATTATTTTTACTACAGGAAAGTGAAGTCAACAGGATATACATATAGGAAGGAAAGTATCTCAACTTATACTCTAAGATCAATTCTATAAATTAAGTGGCAATAAAGGAAAATATTTATAAAATATAATTTTAAGCATTTATAAATTTTAGACTATTAAAAATCAAAATATAATTTGTTCTAAATAAGCAAGCTGTGTGGGATATATGTATCTTAATATAGATAAGATATATGCATATTAATGGTTTGTTTATGATTTTATACTCGAGGTATATTTTAATAAGCACTACAATTCTACAGATCAACAGACAAATGCAAGACAACAGAAATAAAGACAAGTCACTTGGAACAGAAATCTCACAATTTCATTGCTCAGGAGAAAATGAAATTACTAAAGATGTTTGTATCAGCATACAACCACTAGGGGGACTGGAAAGATGCCTCAGTAGTTAAGAGCTCTTACTGCTCTTTCAGAGAATCCTCCTGTGGGACCTAGCACCCACATTAGATGGCTCACATCTACCTTTAACTCCAGTTCCGGGGGATCCAGTGCTTTCTTCTGACCTCTGAGGGTACTTGAACACACATGATCCACACAAATTTACATAGGAAAGCAACCCATCAAGTAAACAAACCAATAACATCCAGTATAGCTAAAAAGACTGACAATTTTGATTGTTAATTACTAGTTGGGTACCAATTCTCAATCTTTCTATACCTACTGTGAAATGTGCTGTGTCCAAATGGCTACACACCCTGAGACTGAAGAATTTCATTTCTTTGTACATATAATGGGTTATAAATGGTGATTTGTTTAAGATTTGTTAAGAAATACTCCATGTCAGTGAAAAATGAATGGAGAACATGAAGTTACATGCAGCAACTTGGTTAAATCTCACGAACATAAAGCTGATCCAAAGAAGTCAGATGTAGCAGAATAGGTACCATATATATTGCATACAAGACATGTACATTGCATAATTCCATTTATGTAAACTTAATACATACAAAAGCAAGCTGTGATGTAAAGGTCAGGAGTAATTACTTTTGGAGACCAGAGACTAAATAAATTCTGATACAAGGAGTTGGTGTTTCTGGTGTCAGACCCTAAGTTAACCTGTAAGCCCCACCTGCCTAAGGATGAGGTAACTTCCTGGGATTCTAGGCATTGGGTGGCCTATGGGTTCTGTCCATATAAGCTCCAACAGCACCCTCAGGGTAACTCACCTGGAAAGTTTCCAAGCACTGTCTTGACCAAATTCTATCTTGGTCAGTATTTAACATTTTAATACAGACTTGCTTTAATTTGACCAAAATGGTGGCGCTAGTTATTTCCTGGTTAACCCTAGGATTAACCTATGGAGGCCCCAGTGAGATAATTTCACACCAAGTTATGAAGTTAGGCTCTTTAATATGGCTCCCGACTCCCTCCCGGCTGTGAACAGTTGTGCTTGGTAAAGGAAGTAGCAAGCATTTTAATGGAAGCCTCCTTTTTTTTAGCAAGCCAGGGAAGTTTTTGTTTTTTGTTTTTTGGTTTTTTTTTTTTTAGTTTTTATAGCTCTGTGACACTTTTCTCTCTGGTTTCTGGATTCTGGTTTTGGGGTAATCTACTGAGGATAAAGGGAGTCTGACAAGACCCACAAAATCCTGGTTAAGGGCACAGGGAGACATCCTGCAGCTCTTTGGTTATTTTTGGTTGTATTTCTGGTTAACTTGGGAGTTCAGGGGGAGCTACCAGATTTTCTCTTCTCTCCTTGGGTCCTTAGAGTAAGAGCTTTAATACAAAATAAACTCAGAGAACTGACACTTCGGGTTCAACAGACCTAGAAACCATTACAGTGGAAAACATGCCCAGTGTGGATTTGGAGACAAGGAAAAACTGAAATTGCCCAGCCTGTTGGACACCTAGTGTCTGGGTTGTACAGGAAGGACTGGTGGACCTCTGAAACAGAGAACTCCAAAATGTTAGATGTCATCGTCTTGTATTTCCTGTTGTTGGCTCTGTTTTTCTGTTGTCACTTGTCTTTTCCTGTCTGGTTTGTCTCTGTGTGCTCTGCCTTGGGGCTGTGTCCTGGTGAGGAGCTGGGTCCATAGTAAAACTTCATATCCTAGAGCACTGGGTATGATGCAGCTTTCAGGGTGTGGGAGTCACAGAATATAATACTTGGGGCCAACGGGCAGTTTTCTCTGGTAGGGAAGCCGACAGTCAGTCCCATTGCCGCACAGCTCTGCCCACAAAAACGAAATTCAGCAGCTCAAGGCACCCCTTCCCTGACATTATAACACCAGAGGAGGCAGGAAAACTTTTGTCCACTTTGATTGTATGAATGGATCTGTGGCTTTAAGTTTATGTTTGCTAGAAATATAAAATCAAGACAAAATTGGCTTCAGGCCTAGTTAAAGGTACAAATGTATGTGGTCTCTGCATGCTTGGTTCTAGTCTTAAATGCATAAATACAGTATGTCCCATGTGTCTTGGTGATAAGTTAACTGTTACTGTTGCAACTAACTTCCTGGGTTCAGAGTTTACCTATGGTCTTTTTGGCCACTAAATCTGATGTAACAATTGTTGTTCTTCTGTTGAAGTTTAAAATTAGAAGGCACAGGATGGAACTGGAGCGAGAGTACACGAACCATAGAGAGTTCATTAACCATAGGAGGAGAGACGAGAAGAGGAGAAGATGGTAAGAGAAGAGAGAGGAGAAGAGAGAGAATAAGAGAGTCTAAATGGACTGGGGTCTGTCCTTTAAAGGGGTCCTTTGCACCTGCTTGCAGACTAGCTCTCACAAAACCCTGGGATGACAAGAGTGTTTTCTAAGTGCATTTTTCCAGGTAACAGTGTCAGGCCAGCATAAAGCCTGAACCTTTCAGTAATGAAGATTTATATGTAAATAATATTAAAGTTGCTTTATGCTGTTCTACTTTATTGAAAAACTGGCTTTGGAATTGAGTTATGGCTCAGCCATTTCCAGACCCAGGCCTGCTTTTAACTCTCCACGTCTGAGATCACTCAGGATGGTTTCTTCCAGTTCCATCCATTTGCTTGTGAATTTCAAGATTTCATTGCTTTTTTCCGCTGAGGAATACTCCATTGTGTAAATGTACCACATTTTCTCCATCCATTTTTTTCATCGCGGGGCATCTAGGTTGCTTCCAGTTTCTGGCTATTACAAACAATGCTGCTATGAACTTAGTTGAACAGATGTCCTTGTATGAATGGGCATCCTTTGAGTATATGCCCAAGAGTGGAATTGCTGAATCTTGAGGTAGACTGATTCCCATTTTCCTGAGGAGTTGTCAGTATGTCAAAAGTGGCCACACAAGTCAGCACTCCCACCAGCAGTGTAGGAGTGTTCCCCTTTCTCCACATCCTCTCCAGCATAAATGTAATTGGTGTTGGTATATACTCACTCATATACGGATATTAGACATAGAACAAAGGATTACTAGCCTATAGTCCACACCTCCAGAGAAGTTAGGAAACAAGGAGGACCCTAAGAGAGATACACATGGCCCCCTGGAGAAGAGGAAAAGGACAAGAGCTCCTGAGCAAATTGGGAGCATGGGGGAGGGAGATGGATGTAGGAAACAGAGAAGGGGAGAAGAGGAGGGGAGAAGAGATCATGAGGGATCAGAAAGATTGAGTTGGGAGAAGAATAGAGGAGAGCAAGAAAGGAGATACCATAATAGACGGAGCCGTTATAGATATAAAGAGAAATCTGGCACTAGGGAAATGTTCAGAGATTAAAAAGGATGACATCAACTAACAATATAAGTAATAGTGGAGAGGTTATCTTTTTTTTCTCAATATATGTTTTTATTTAAATTAGAAACATGAGTGCTTCACATGTCAATCCCAGCTCCCTCTCCCACCCCTCCTCCTTTGTCTCCCCACCAGCCCTCCCAGCCCCCCACCCAATCCCCACATCATTCCCCAGGAAGGGTGAGGCCCTCCTTGGGGGGATCTCCAAGGTCTGTCCTTTCATCCAGGGAAGGACCTAGGCCCTTCCCTATGTGTCCAGGCTCAGAGAGCATCCCTCTATTTGGAATGGGTTCCTAAAGATCATTCACACACCATTGTAAACACTGATTACTACCCAAGGCCCCAGTGTTCTGTGGCCTCCTGGAGAGGTTATCTTAAATGCCCTTGCCCGATAATGAGATTGATTACTACTTTATATGCCATCCTAGAGCCTTCATCCAGTAGTTTATGGAAGCAGAAGCAGAGACCCACAGCTAAGCATTGAGCCATACTCCTGGAATCCAGTTGTAGAGAGGGAGGGGGGTATGAGAAAAGGAGTCATTACCATGTTGGAAAACCCCACAGAAATAGTTGACCTGACCAAGTGAGAGCAAATGAACCTTAGTCATAAAGCTGGGGAACCAGCATTAAACCGAACCAAGCCTTCTGAATGTGGGTACCAGTTAGGAGGTCTAGGCAGTCTATGGGACCTCTGACAGTGGAACCAGTATTTATCCCTAGTGCACAAATGGACTTTGGGAGCCCATTCCCCACAGAGAGATCCTGTCTCAGCCCAGATACACAGAGGAGGGCCTAGGCCCTGCCCCTGCCCCAAATGATGTGACAGATTTTAGTGATTCCTCCATGGGAGGTCTCACCCTTCCTAGGGAGTGGATGGGTGGGGAATGGGGAGGAAGATGGGAGGGAGAGAGAACTGGGATTGATATGTAAAATAAGATTGCTTCTAAATTTAATAAAGAAATGAAGAAAATGGTGGGCACAAAGAAAACAAGAGCTGAACAGCTAAAGCATTATTGGCTATGGTTAAAATCTGTAACATCAGTAACAAAAAGTTAACTTAAAACTCCTAAGTTGGAGTTGGAATACCTGGTTTTCTCCTATTCTAATTAAGGGCAGTCACATGGATGGTTGCCGTTTTGACAAAGGTTGGAGAAGGTAGACATAACATAACAACTTCACTGCCATCTTGACTGAGGGCTACCACATGGTATGAGCCAGCCAAAGAGACAACGGTTCTCTAAGGACATTTTTAAATTGGGATAGGATTTTTATATAATTTCCAAGCCAGGTTTATAAAAGATAAGATTCTCCAAACAATGCTTGCTTAATGAGGTATTAAAGCTACACCTCCATGTGTTCATATATGAGAATATACCTTGCTGATAGCCAGACTTTTTGTCTTCCTCTCTTCCTTTCTTTTTTAAATTTAAGTTAGAAACCAGCTTGTTTCACATGTCAATCCCAGCTCCCTCTCATTCCCCTCCTCCCTCACCCTTCCCACCAGGTCACCCAGTCCCTCACCCAATCTCTACTCCGATCCCCAGGGAGGGTGAGGCCCTCCATGATGGATCTCCAGAGTTTGTCATTTCATCTAGGCAGGGCCTAGGCACTCCCACAAGAGTCCAGGGTGAGAGAGCATCCCTCATGTGGGATGGCCACTCAAAGTCTATTTGTATGCCAGGGATAAATATTACCCAAGGCCCCATAGATTACCTAGGCCTCCTCACTGACACCTGCATTTAGGGAGTTTGGGTCAGTCCCATGCTTTCCACACAGTCATCAGTCTGGGGTCCAAGAGCATCTCCTTGTTCAGGTCAGCTGTTTCTGTGGGTTAAACCAACCCAGTCTTAGCAGAAAATGTGGTACATTTACACAATGGAGTACTATTCAGAGGAAAAAACAATGGAATCTTGAAATTTGCAGGCAAATGGATGGCACTAGAAGAAACCATCCTGAGTGAGGTAACCCAGTCACAAAAAGAGAAAGATGGTATGTACTCACTCATTTATGGATTTTAGACATGAATAAGGGGAGTGCCAGCATACAATCCCACCGCCAGAGAGTCTGGGATACAAAACCTTCATCCAACAACTGATGGAAGCAGAGGCAGACACCCACAGCTAAACACTGAACTGAACTCAAGGAACCCAGTGAGCAAAGAGGTTAAGACAGCCAGACTTTTTAACATAAGGGTAATTCACTTGGTATTGATTTTGGAGATACTGAGTTATTTATACTATTAAAACTTGTTTTTTACTTCCACAAAATATGGTTTGTGCTGTGTGTCTTCACTCTTAAAATTTAAAAACAGCAGCAGTTTATTTCGATTTTACCAAAACACACAGTTGAGAGATTTTCAACTTTTTTAAAGGGAATTTTAGGGTTTTACAGAAAGTTTAGATTCACTGGATATTTTTAAGAAGTGGCTTTTTAAATGTTTAAATTTGAAAGGATATGGGACATTAAATTTTACATGATATTTTATTATAATGTCTTTGTTAATATATGATCTTGATAAATAGGTAAATAAAAAGCTAAACTTAAAACCCGGGCGTTGGTGGCACACACCTTTAATCCCAGCACTCAGTTCAAGACCAGCCTGGTCTACCAAGCTAGTTCCAGTACAGCATCCAAAATAATCCAGAGAAAACCTGTCTTGAAAAACAAACAAACAAAAAAAGCTAAACTTAAGACCACAGCTAAATCCCAGGGACTGAGGTACTCCTATCTTAAGATGGTGACCTAAGCAGTCTGATAAAGAACTTGGAAACACTGGTTTAGAGAATGTTTCTCCTTTCTGAAGGTCTATTCAACCTTAAGTGTTTATTCAATGGACACTGACTTAAAGATGTATGTCCAACCTCCTTGTTTCTGCTGGCATTGTTAAGCTATGGATATTTTGATAGACTGCGTCATATAGGGAACTGTTATGTTCTATAATGTTACACATGTAAGGATCAGGAAATCAGGGAAGTTTCCAGTCTCTTTAAGGGCTATGTTTATAAGTTAGTCTTATCTTGATACTAAAAGTTTCAATTTAGATACTGTTATTTTTTGTTTTTATTTTTAAAAACACTCTTATTTACATATCCATCCCCCATTCCCTCACCCTCTCATCCTCCCTTACTTCCCACTGACCCCCCAACCTACCTACCACCCACTCTCTAGGGATAGTGAGGCCCTCCATGGTGGGTCATCAAAGTCTATCACATCATTTTTGGGAGGGCCCAGGTCCTCCTTTCCATATGTGGGCAATAATTGTATTGCTCCATAGGGAATGTGTAGGAGGAAGTCTGTATGCCGCCATTAAACATGTGACTTACTAGAGGCGCATACAGATGAGGTAATAAAAGGGTGGTTTACCACACCACTAACCACACCCACTTTAGGCAGGACTAAAGACGTATACGGCTGAATGTAAAGACGTATATGTATGTAGGCAGAACTACGTCACTAGCCAGGCCCACTTTTGGCTAGGGAGCGTTACGGGGGGGGGGGGAAGGTATAAAAGACAGCACACAGGAAGTCTCGGTCTTTTTTTCCCGGAGTTCGGCTTCCGGTTCGGCAGCGGAAAACTGCTTGGCTCATCTGGGTTACTTGTTTGGTATCTTGTGAGTAATTTCTACAATAAATACTTAGTTTTACTTTCAGTAATTGTGTGTCGCTTATCGTTACAGCGTCAATTGGAGCTACAGGAATGGGTTCCCAAAGTTCATTTGAGGCCTAGGAATAAACCCTGGCTCCACTGTTAGAGGTTCCATAGACTGTCTTGGCCTCCTAGCTGGTATCCACATCCAGAGGGCTTATTTTTATTAGAAACCCTTACAGATGATTAAGTCTTGAGATATTCATGAGTATTCTTAACAAATAATGGCCCTCAAAATGTCAGAGATTTGATGAATATGATATATAAGGTATTTAAACTTATATGACAGGGACACCCAGATTCCCAGGGTCTCCAAGAAGACAATTAACATAGAGAAAGACAACTTCACCTGGACTGTGGTAATGCTAACCACTGCCCAATGTCTCACTTGCAGCTAGGGCTCAGCCTGAACTGTGGACAAACAGGAGACTGCAGAGTTGATTGCTCCGCTTTCTCTAGACAAAATAAGGTCAGTCCCCTGCATATTCTCTCTCCACAGGAAACCCTCTCATCTCCTAGGTCTGGTAGTCACAACTGCTGTCCTGCTGCCTCTGCCCTCTTTGCCATGGAGATCAGAGGAGCCTAGGATAACTAAAGGACGATGGACTAGTCATTTTGATTAATTATTCTCAAATATCTGATCAGTATTGATGGCTAGGCTAACCGTAGCTGTATCAGCTAGACAATAGCAGATAATCAGTTCCTTCCCCTCAAGGCTACAACCACTTTGTTAGTTCCTTAGTTAAAGCTACTGGGTCTCTTATTAACAGTACAGACAGGTTTGGCTTGTCCACAGGCTTGGTAGTAAAGGAAAAACGGGTTCTACATGTGACTTCCCACTAAGAACAAACAAACAAACAAAAACTATTCTTTACAATGGTTGTTCTCTGTAATAACTATTTGTGCCTCTGGTGAAGATTAAGCTCAATACAAGGTCGATGTTCTGATGGTCTAAGAAAAATGTTCTAAGATATGTAAGGGTCTGAGGATGTAAAAACTTAAAAGTCTCAGACAATGACTTAAGACATGCAAGTACAAACTATAAAGACATGTTGTTACACTGAGATTTCAAGGGTCCAAATTTTAACATGGGCAAATAAAGTTCTGATAAACTGATACAACACTGACTGCTTCCTATTCAGTTACAAGCTCAAGATTTTCAATTTCCTTTGGTTGTCTTCTAAGTATAGACTTAAAGGTGCTATTCATTGGTTGACAAACATGTATCAGGATCTCCAGACATAAAAACAAATGTTCATACTTTTAACACAAAGCCATAGCTTTTGCTGTGATGCAAAGGTGTAAATCTATTCCAGCTACTTTTTCTACAGTGTGCATTTCTGTACAATAGTAACATTAATATATTTAAAACTTTTATCTTTCTCTTTTTTTTTTCGAGACAGAGTTTCTCTGTATTTTTTGGAGGCTGTACTGGAACTCACTCTGTAGACCAGGCTGGCCTCGAACTCACAGAGATCCGCCTGCCTCTGCCTCCCGAGTGCTGGGATTAAAGGCATGCACCACCAACGTCCAGCTCTTTTATATCTTTTGATAAACTAAAATTCATGTAAGTTTCAGGAACTCAAAAAGGTCATCAGGCTTGGATCCACCTGTCATAGATCAAATGGACTCCAGATAAATATAAGTTCCAAATATAAGGTTTCCTTAAGTTCCTAAATTTTAACTTCTGTCCCTGGTCTATATTTATCTCGGCAGATTTCCACTTAGCTAGCAGACACCATGCAGGGAGCATTTGCAAACCCTAACTGCTGAGCTCTGTAGTTGCTGAAAGCTGATGTGAACTAGCCCAGACAATGTAATTGCTCCCTGCTCCTTCAATTGGATCAGCTGATTACATGTCTCTGATATGTGTCAATGCCCAGCCTTTGTCTGGTCCTTCAGCCTTCCTGGACCCTGACAACCTATACTCCAGTTCAACTGGCAGCAGCTACAGAAGAGAGTACATCGTTCCTGCGCCTATAACAAGCTGCAAATGCTGAATCAATAAAACAACAACAACAACAACAACAAAAGAAACCCTCCCTGATGTAGGGGCCAAAATGACTACTTATAATGCCAATTGATATACCAAAAAGGCTCAGATTTATCAACAGGTAGATTAATTAGCTAATAGTTCTACAATATGATAGGACACTTGGCCTTTATGCAGAGCAAAAAGATATTATCCATTGTAGGGCCTTTGGTCCTTCTGTATCTACTAATGGTTTCTTACATCATTGATACAAAAACTAAATGGCAATTCCTGTTTGCCTACCATTAAGCTGATGGTTATTAGATCCAAATGTATGTGGGTACCCATCATAGAGTCAAAGATTTGATCCAGGATGCAACTTCAGAGGCGACTGTTGGACCTTAAGTTAACCTATAAGTCCCACCTGCCCAAGGACCGAGTAACTTTCTGGTATTCTGGGAGTTGTAGTTCTTGTAAAATAACAACAAATTGTCATAGGAAATTACAATAGCCTATGGATTTTGTCGAGAGTGGCCCTGGACAACACATGCCTTAGGGTAACTCACCTGGAAAGCTTCCAAGAGTGGTCCTAACCAAATTCTATCTTTGTCAGTACTTAACATTTTAATAAAAAACTTACTACTTACTTTAATTTGGCCAAAATGGTGGAGCTGGTTTTCCCTTGGTGAATCTCAGGATTAACACTGGCAATCTGTTCTCACCTCAGTGGTAATCAGCCATGGGCACTCATTTTGCGATGGTTCATTGACTGTGAACTGTATCTTTTTTTTAATGAAGCTATATTCTATTAAGATGTTTATAAAGTATTCAGCTTTACTGCAGCTGAATCAAAGAGTATTAAATAAATTATTCTATGCTACTTTATCTTTTTATTTTTTAATTTAATTTTTGGAAATGCTGTATAGGTTTACAATGTATCTTGAGTCCACTCTCCAATATATTCCACTCTACAATAACCTTCCTCCAAATCTGCTTTACCCCCAACTATCTTCCTACCAATTTCATGTACTCTTACTTATTAATTTTTATATACCGCTGAGTCCACTTAGTATTGCCCATATATTAGTGATTGTGGAGTCTGTTAATATTCAGGCATTTGTACTGGCCTGTCCTTGGGGCTCTGACAGGATAAACCCTCAGCTGCAGACACTAAGAGCACCACCTGTGCATATTCACCATGTTCCCTTTTTAAAAGGGCCCTGCCTACCTCTCATCCTCCTCTATCTCCTTCTCTCCCTCTGTCTCTTTGTTTCACTCTCTCTGCCTCTTTTTCCTCTGCTCCTGTCTCTGGAGACTGGCCTTCCCTTCCTTTCCCCTTTTTATGATCCCTTTCCCTTATTTAAAAACAAAAACCATCTGCTTGAACTTTGGCATCTTTCTCTCTTGTGCTGCTTTTTTTTTTTAAATTACAACAGAGTCAACCACTGGGGCATGCAAAAACTACTAGCAACTAACCTTCCACAGTGACTCTCCCTCCTCCAGCAGCCTTCATGGTCAGCAGCTGAGGTGGAACCTTAGGAGCCCCTCCCCACTCCATGCTGGGATTTTTAACTGAGTTGATCTTAGGCATGACCTTGCATGTAACCACGGCTGCTGTGAGCTCCTCTGTCCCACAACCATGTCTTGCCTGTGTGACAGCATTTCACAGTGTTCCTTCTTATCCTCTCATCCCCAGTGTTCCTCATGCCTTTGTGTGGACCGGATTTAGATGTTCCATCTACTGCTGATGGCTTACACTGGCTTGCTTGTTCTCTGCACTTTGAACAGTTATGAGTCTCTGCATTAACTACTACCCACTGCAGTATGAATCATCTCGGACCAAGGCTAAGAGAAACAGTAATCTGAAATTTTCATTATTTCACGCTACTTTAGAAAATAACCCTACACTCTATTAACTATCATGTCAATGTGGCCTTGGGTTGCAGAGGAGCCTTTTTGTGTCAGCTTAAAATTGAAATGTAAAGAGAGAGAACTGTTTTCTCACCAGTCCATCATTTTACTGCAAAAAATTACCATTTCAAAACCTTGGTTATATACTATTGTTTGTTAATGATGGGGTGGGGCATGACTTACTATGTTAATAGAACATGATCAAAATTCCAAAATGCCATTGACTACCACAGTGGTTTGTTTTCATTTCTTCATCCATTTGTCCCTTCATTCCTGAGAGCTGCAATCTCCAGGGACCTCTCAGCTAAGTTAACAACCCCGACTGTAAAAAATTGAGTGGTTGTGAGATTTTTTTCCCTCTAGAAGTCCTTAAAACATGGCTGTAGTTAGTTCAAAATAGAGACCAAGTATAGCTGCAATTTGAAGTGAATATTCCCTTTTAGTTACTGTAACATTTTTAGAACTCTGTTTCCTTCAAATTTACCCGGTGCGGGAGGGTGCAGACACTATAAATATGTTAAATTGCTCTTAGCAGGGATCTGAGGCATTTTTGAAAATGATATGGGTGCTATTGGCTGGTAGTTTTTAGCTTCTTTATTAGCTTCAAAAACCAGTGCCCCAGTAACTTTAACCACATCTAATCTTATGATACACATCCTTATTTCCTAAAGGACTTAATATGAAAAATCTTACTCTTTTTACTTCAATTAATTTTACATGTAGTAAGTAGATCTTTATCAAATGCATGGAGAAAAGTGCATTTACATTTTAAAATTAAGAGTCTGAAAGCAGAAATAATATGCCATATAACTCTAGGGCTGCACATCAGCGACTGGTACCAAACAAGATAAGCAGCTTTGAGTTTTATATCTATACTGACAGGACATGCATTTCTGAAAAGTCTGCTTTAATTTTCAGTGTCACTCAGTCAAAGTCCCCGCCCTCCCTGAACAATTAACTTAATGGTTTTTTCTATGAATAGAGGTACCCGCTCAAACCTCTCATTGCAAGGCCCTTGGGTTCCAGCTCCAATTAGAAGTGATAATGTAGCTGGGTGACCCTGCAAGTCATTTGAAAACTCAGGTTGGATGTCTGTCAATGAGTCTCTGTTTCTGCATAATTTGCAAGGATATTTGTGTCCAGTTCTAAGAAAATAATGCTATGGTTCTTCAAAATGGGTGCTTTACCTGATTGTGAAAATTGTGACATTCCATTTGGCACCCAATTCTGTACTTTTTTTTGGTTCTTAAAGATTTAATACATGAAATTTATCATTCTGCTAATGCTCCTTGGAGTAAAATGCTCATCTGTGTATCCACCCACTCTCAATCCTCGTGTGTATTACATCTTTTGAATACACTTCATGAGAAGTGCTACTGGACATAAATAAAATATTACTATTGTTGCATTCATCTTCAAAAAAAAGGTATTGCTTTAGTTTCTTGAAAATTCACTTTGGTAACAAACATTGGTTTTGTTCAAGAAGTATTTCTGATGCAAATCAAAACAACCATGAGATATCATCTTACTCCTCTCAGAATGGCTAAAATGTAAAACACCAATTACAGCTTATGCTGGAGAGGATGTGAAGAAAGGGGAACACTCGTCCATTGCTAGTGGGAGTGCAAACTTGTACAGCCACTTCGGAAATCAGTATGGAGATTCCTCAGGAAAATGGGAATCAGTCTACCACAAGACCCAGCAATTTCACTCTTAGGCATATATCCAAAAGATGCCCATTCATACAACAAGGATGCCTGTTCCACTATGTTCATAGCAGCATTATTTGTAATAGCCTAAACTTGGAAGCAACCTAGATGCCCCTCAACTGAAGAGTGGATAGAGAAAATATGGTACATTTACACAATGGGAGTACTACTCAGTGGTTAAAAAAAAGGAATCTTGAAATTTCAGGCAAATAGATGGAACTGGAAGAAATCAACCTGAGTGAGCTAATCCAGTCACAAAAAGACAAACATAGTATGTATTCACTCATATATGGATTTTAGGCGTGGATCAGGGGAGTGTCAGCCTACAATCCCAGGGCCAGTGAGTCTGGGAAACAAGGAGGTTCCCAAGAGAAGTGGAAAGAGGCAAGATGTCCTGAACAGATTGGGAACATGGGAGGAGGGGAGAGGGAACTAGGAAAAAGAGAGGGGGATAAGAGGAGGGGAGAAGAAGTCATGGGGGAGCAGGAAAGTTGAGTCGGGGTAAGAATAGAGGAGACCAGGATGAGGGATACCATACTAGTTGGAGTCATTATAGCTTTGAGGAAAGAGCTGATACCAGTGAGATTTCCAGAGATTTACAAGGGTAACACCAACTGGAACACTAAGTTAATATCGGAGAGACTACATTAATAGCCCCTACTTGATGATAAGGTTGATGACTATCCTTATATGCCATCCATCCTAGAACCTCCATCCAGTGACTGATGGAAGCAGAGACAGATACTCACAACTAAACACTGAACTGACCCCCTGGAGCCCAGTGACAGAGATGGAGGAGTGATGAGCAAAGGGGTCAAGACCTTGCTGGTGAAACCCACAAAGACAGTTGACTGGAGAAAGGGGGAGCTCTTGAATCCTAGACTGATGGCTAAGAGGCCAACAGGGAACTAATCCAGACTCCATGAATGTAGTGTCAGTGAGGAGGCCTCAGAAATCTCTGGGGCCTTGGGTAGTAGACTAGTGTTCACTATGGCATACAAATGAACTTTGGAGCCCATCCACATGGAGGGATGCTCTCTCAGCCTGGACACATGGGGAAGAGCCTAGGTCATGCCCTGGATGAAATAACAGACTCTGGAGATCCCCCCAAAGGAGGACCTCACCCTCCCTGGGTTGGGGGTGGGGGTTGGGGATGGGGCTGGTGGAGGGACAAGGGGCGGAGCTGGGATTGACATTTGAAGCATGCATGTTTCTAATTTAAATAAAAATAATAAAAAACATAAAAAAGAAGTATTTCTGTAGTGAGAAAGAAAACAACAAATAGTTCTTTTATTATTTAGGGAAGTATAAAATATTGCATTAATTCCTTCAGACTTTAAGCCAGCATATAATGAAATGATGGAAGGATGGTAGCAACCATAACATGGGCTCAGACATCCGGACCCCAGTTTCAAACCACTGGGCTGCTGCTGTTTCAACGTGTTCAGTTCCAGTGTGCACTCTGTTCAGCCGCCGCCACACCCCTGGTTTTTCCAGGAAATGTGCTTGATGTTCCTCTTCTGTGCCTCTGACTCATTTGAACTACACACACACATGCACTCATGCACATGCATGCATGCATGCACACAATCCTTCTAACTTTCTATACGTGGATGGGCCAGCAAAAGTCGTTGTCTTTACTTTTATTTCAGACGAAAATGAAGAAATTCACAAACTTTTCAATTCCTTCTGTTTCAAGAACGGTTTGAATTGCAACGTACGTAAACACTTTATGAGAATCAGATTCTAGAGTCAGTTATAGGGATGTATGAATGCTCTTATTACTGAGACGACAAGTTGAAATTCATCTTACACTTTAGGGATTTCCGTTTGAAATCTGAAGTCTTAGATAACCTTTCCAGCACCCGTCACTTTGTCACAGTTTTCTGACATTCTATATCTTGGGGTAGAGAGCTGGCTCGGTGGCTAAAAGCACTGGTTGTTCTTCCAAGGCACCCGGCTTCTCAGTTCCAGCAATCATGGTGACACACACAAACAAATAAATAAATCAGAAACTCCAGTTTAAGGTAACCCAATAAATACCCCCTGCTGGCCTCTGTAGTTGTTACATGCACAGGATACACAGACCTACATGCAGAAAAAAAACACACATGAAATAAAGGTTGTTTTTTTTTAAAGCATTCTATATTATAGGTTCTCAATTTACAAAATCCAGTAAACACCAATTTAATAATTATTTATAAGAAATAAGGAAAAGTATTGAGAAGCTGCGTTTATGAAGCTGTGCTGATGTAATATGTGACATTAGAGGGAAAATAATGGACAAAGATAAAACAAAAAGAAAAAGAAACACTTGCTTTAATCAACAAATTCCCTTTGAATTTTCCTGAATTCATATCTAGAACACTGAAAGTGTCTTCCCTGTGTCCTTGTGATATACTCAGGTCAACCATGACCACAGAAGTAGTTTCATAAAAATGTTTACCATCTGTCTTGGTGCATTGAAAAATGTGCCAATTTGTGCTGTAAAGCTAAATAGCTTATAAAAGGTAGTCTGTTCTGTTCATAGGACAAGTTTGATAGAGGAATAAATTCTCTGACTGATTTGAAACATGCTAACCTTCTAATATCTCTTGCACCAGTGAAAATATGACTTATCTCAGGAGCTAAGCATCCTTTTGCAATGGTGGCAGTGATGTGTCATCAGCTTTGTCACTATAGAACACCTTTGCAATGCTAGTGTGAATTACTGCTCAGTTAACATTGTTTACCACCTAATTATTGAGAAGCACCGCCATTCATCACTGACAACTCACTAAATGACTCAAGACACTATAGTATTTGCAACTAGAACAAGGTCATCGCAAGTTTAATTAGCCACTACCCATTACGAAACAGCAAATAGCCTGTGATGAGAAGCAAAATTCCAATTTCTGAATATTTCTCATAAAATGACGGAGAATTGCTCATTTCCCAGTGATTCTAATAACAAATATATGTAATATCACTTACAAATGTTTTGTTATAATCTGTAATGAGCAGTGAGCAGAATTAATCAGGGGTTACTCGTAAGTCTCCATATAGTGGTTTTTAATTATGAAGTGTACTCACTTACTAGCATTTGGTATAAAAGGGGACAGTACCATATGAAATGAGGTTGAAAATTCTCTTTGGAATCTGAATGTAAAGTAAAATGCAGGAATATCTCTTGTTATCAGTGCTTTGATTTAAACCTTAAAAATTTTCTGGTTGCCAGCCATTATCTAGACAAAAATAGTTCTTTAAGTTGCTAGAGATTTCCCAGATGCATGCAGAATCCTGCTCGTGTATGTCTTCCGGTGAGGATTTTATCGTCATTTGCATTCCAGCTGACGTACTGGGGCAGAAGTATCTGGAAATAGGAATGCATTGTGGTTCATGTTTTTAAAAACAAAATATAACTCAGCCAAGACCAGGACCTGATGATTAGCTTGGATCGATCAAAATCATCACCTTGAGAAGCTGACTGTTTGGGGTCTTAAATAATAGCTTCTCCCCTGAGGGAGCCAGCCTTTCTCTGCTTCCATTTTTTGCCTCATCAAGACATTCTCCTCCTATTTTGAAACTTTGGTGGATAAAATGAGAACCACGTCATACATTATATTCATAATTAACATTTTGTTTTATTTCAAATGTTGGTCATAATACTCAATTACTTTATCTTTTTACTATTTTAACATGACTAAAGTATTAATGATTTAAAATCTACTTAGAACTTTAAAATTAGACACTGGTAAACTGTAAAAATATGTCATAAAATGAAAAAAAAGTACAGCAATAAAGTGTTTCCTGATTAAATAAGACAGAAGGCAAAGTCACTGATTTTTCCTCTGGATTTTCTGATATGAAGATTTTCAACTTAAATGTACATTACACTTATTTTGGGTTATAATATAGATTCTTGAATGACTTTCCAAAGTATCTAATTGCCTACAATTGCGTAGATAGAGTTCATGGTCTTGGCAAAATACCTCAGACCAAAATAAGAGAAACCAGTATCTAAATAAATCTAAAGTAAAACTGTCCATAGGTAGGAAGGCAAAATATGAGTTTCTACAATAGTCTATGTCATTAAAAGTCTCTGCACAAAAAGTAAAATGACACTATTATAATGTTATATCCTCTATTTCTTAATTGGGTTGTAATATAAAATTTGCAGTTTCTTTAGTCTTGGTATACATCAAAGGATTGGCAATGTTATATATTTCAAATGTGTGAAAACTAAGGCTGTGCGGAATCTAAGAGATTTGTAAAAAGACTGTGATGTGAACATGTATTTTGTGTTCATTATATTTGTCTCAGAATGTGATTTGGGTTATAACAAAAAGTTTGGTGTATCAGTGAAATATTCTTTTGAGACACCTGAATATTTTACAGGGTCCCGTTTATTGCTTTATTTCAGCCTATAAACATATGCTCTAAAATATTCCTGTGATCAAGAAAGGGATGTCATATACTGATTCAAATTCAATCTTTCCTTATTTCTTCTTCTTAGTTTCTATCAGGAACAAAAATAAAGTCTCACTTGAAAAAAGAGAATTACTATATTATTCTTGTTTCTTTTTGCACCAATTATCATACCATCCTATTTTAAGTTTGTCATCATATACACCTCTTCAGCGTAAAAAGCAAAAACTATAATATATCTAGAGAAATCATTACATACTTTTTGGAATAGTTGTTCTATAATTTATATGAAAATATCTTCAAAAATCTTAAAATAATATGTACTTAGAATCAGCTGTTTTGTGTGCATCTTTGCACAGGTATAACTGATGTGTGTTACCTGAGTATGTCTTTCAACAAGCTTTATTTGTATAAGGAAGATATCACCACATATGTCACTCTAAATTATAGGCTTAATGCAACTTAATTAAATAGTTACAGTAGTAAAGAGATACACTATTTTTCCATCACAGTTGTCAATAGTTCTTATAATTTTCCCATTGTCTCATTAACCTCAAAAATTCATTCATGTGTTGTAAATATTCTACGCAATGAGCACAAATGAAGGATCATGGTACTAGTCTAGAGACATGTATCTCTTTACAAGTCATTCAAACCTATTGCTAATCTTACAGATTTCCTTCACTACAAGGTTTTTCAAAATGCTGCTTGCTTCCTTCCTCTCACCCACCACCCCAGCCTCCACCCATCCCTACTAAACCCTATATTATTCATCATGGAATAGTGACTTTCATACTGGGTTTCAACATCGTTCTTGAGTCAACCATCAAGCCTTCTATTTCATTAATGACTTTGGAGAAATTCAACAATATGCAGAAGTATTTGGAGAAAGCCATGCACAACTAAACACTTCAAGAATATGTATTTGTTTTCTATAGTTATCTATCCATCTATATTATATGGCTGTATGCCCAACTTTGTTCATGAATCTCGAATGAACCATATTTATCAAGTAATTTTCTTCAAACACTGATTTTGTACATTTATAACAACTCAACTGAAACCTTAGGACCCTTCATGGTTAGTATACTATTTTATCTTAAAGCCTCCTACAGTTCCTGTCTACATAGAAAACGTAAGCTCAACTCAATAAATTGCTGGCCATTCCCTAAATTTCCAGCACTTTACTGTACCCAAGAGTTCATCTCATAGTTCCTGGAACTTCCAGTGTTCTTGTCACTACCCTAAATTTTATCTGTTGTTTAAATCAAGTGTGAATGCTTACATTTTCCTTTATTTATTTACAATGGCATCTCCATTTTTAGTACTGCAATTAAATGAAGTTTTCAGTGGAATTTGGATGACAAATATCAACAGGTGGCCATTATTCTGCAATAGCCTTGAACTACCCCTAAAAAGGACTATTTTGTTCACTCTCTATTTTTACCATACTTTTTATGTCTTGTTTACATAACTGGCTTACAAATATCTTTAGGGAAATGTTGAATTCTAATTTTTCTTTTTTGTTGTTTTTATTATTTATTTTTATTTAAATTAGAAACAAGCTTGTTTGACACGTCAATCCCAGCTCCCTCTCCCTCCCCTCCTCCATTGCCCCCCCCAACCCCCACTCCCATCCCCCCCTCCACTCCCGAGGAATGGTGAAGCCTTCCACGAGGAATCTTCAAAGTCTGTTGTATCATCCTGCGCAGGGTCTAGGCCCTTCCCCATGTGTCCAAGCTGAGAGACCATCCCTCCATGTGGAATGGACTCCCAAACTGCATTTGTACACCAGGAATAAATACTGACGTGCTATTCGAAGCCTCCTCACTGACACCCACATTCAGGGGGTCTGGATCAGTCTCATGCTGACCTCTCAGCCACAAGTCTGGGGTCCATGAGCTCCCCGTTGTTCAGGTCAGCTACCTCTGTGGGTTTCACCAGCTAGGTGTTGACTCCTTTGCTCATCACTCTTCCCTCTCTGCAACTGGGTTCCAGGAGTTCAGTTCAGTGTTTAGCTGTGGGTGTCTGCATCTGCTTCCATCAGCCACTGGATGAAGGCTCTAGAATGGCATATAAGGTAGTCATCAGTCTCATTATCAGGAAAGGGCATTTAAGATAGCCTCTCCAGTATTAGTTAGATTGTCAGTTGGTGTCATCCTTGTGTATCTCTGAAAATCTCACTAGTGCCAGGTCTCTTCTCAAACCTATAATGGCACCCTCTATTATGGAATCTCTCATCCTGTTCTCCTCTATTCTTCCCCTGACTCAACCTTCCTGTTCCTCATGTCCTCCTCTCCCCCTTCTTCTCCCAGTCTCTTTCTCCCAGCTCCCTCTCCCCTCCCCTCCCCACATACTCTCAATTTGCCCAGGAGATCCTGTCCCATTCCCCTTCTCTGGGGTAACAAGCATATCTCTCTTAGGGTTCTCCCTGTTTCCAATCCTCTCTGACAGTGGGATTGTAGGCTGGCAATCTCCTGCTCTATGTCTAATACCCATAATGAATGAGTATATATCATGTTTTATTTTTGTGACTGAGTTACCTCACTCAGGAGGTTTCTTCTAGTGCCATACATTTAAAGAACTCACATTTTTCTGTCTCCCATCTAGAACACAATTTTTCTCATAGTAGCTGTTAATTTCATGATTAGCAATGAAGAAAATTAATGAAAAACTAAGATCAACTCCCAACATATAGTCATTAACAAGTTAAACCTATATACTTCCAGTAATTAATGGATAAAACATTAGAAAAGAAGCATCCCTTGTTTTTATTATTTTAATCTAATATTGTTGGTGAATAATTTGCAAAATATTTACAGTATAAATCTACCTTTACTTAATGATTTAGCAAATCTTTCCTGAAGACAGTGATTTTAGATATCTGTATCACCTACAGACAAATGTTTAGAGAGAGCCCAGAAATCCCAGTGTGAGTCTCCTGTTCTCATACTCTTAGATCAAATTTCACAGACTCCATTCAGAACCAGACCCCATCCTATCCCTCATATTTCTTTGTCTTGTGGCTCTAGATTGTTGTCATTCCCACCCAAACACAAATGTCCAAATATTCAAAGTTGCAAACCTCTTCATTATTTTCAGGAGCATACAGAAGTGGGAGAAAATAACTTCCAAAAGGACAAATTACCTGTACTTTGGATATTCCACGCCAATTAATAGTCAGTTTTGTAGGAAGGCTTGTTAGCACTACCCCTCTCTCTTTGGCAAAGCAGTGCTCTCTCTAGTTTGTAACTCTTAGAACTTTATGGATGGAAGCAGTGCTTGAATGACATGTATATTTAGAACAACTTGACTATTGGCTTCACTAGTAATTGTAACTCTTGCAATAATGTAGGAATTGATGAGGTCATCTTTAGCTTATTCCTCAACCAAGAAAAATTCCTTCTCTCTGCTTTGTTACAAAAGACAATAGAAACCAGTCTTTGCTCCACTTTGATTTTATGCAGAGGGCACCATTTTACACGATCATCTAACATTTTCTTTGACTTCTTGTCACTTTTACGGGTGACAACAAAACTGGGATTGTTTCTAAAGTGCAGCTTGAATCTCTACCTTTCCTAAGTTCAAATTATAGATAAGAAGATCCATGATCCCCTCATGATCATCATTAGGGAAGCTGTCCAGTTTATAATAATCATAAATGCTTAGTATGGTGTGGCACATCTTCACCCAGTAATAGAGAGGAAGAAGGAGGACATTTACAATGTTCAAACTCAGCTTGAGCTACATAGCAAAATTATCTCAGAAATGAACAAATTAATAAATATAGGGAGTTATAGTCCCAGGTAAATTTGACTAAATATACTTGATTCCATTGCTTCTGTTGTATCAAGATACAAAACTAGACAGGATGCATGAGCAATCTTATTAACAATTTTGGAACTGAGCAGTAGCAGGTAGTTTTGGGAAGGATGATAGATTTAAAGCCATCATCATCCTGATGACTCTACTATCCTTTATTCTTCCTGTGTTTCTCAACCTCGGTGGAAATAAGTCAGAAAGTCCAGCTAGAAGGAGCTACATGTAAGCTCTTGATTAAGCCTTGAACATAAGAAAGCAATATTCATGACCAAATTAAAGTAAGACTCTCCCATTTAGTCTTTGATTTCTTGTCTATATTCATCTATCTCCGGCCCCTCAAGAATTCCTGTAGGAGTGTTAGAGACTGGAATCAGGAGCCTATAGGAGCATTATTCTGAAGAGTCTTTCTATGGATTCATTGGGCTTATTGAACATGTAGAGGAGGGGCTGCCCCATCTCATCTTCCCTTCTTTGTCTCTTACATCATAAAAAGACAAATTACAGCAGAGAATGGCAGTGCATGTAGGATGATACAAGACTAAAATGTAGAGTCCCAGGAGCTGAGAAGTCTTGAAGAGACGAGAGAGAGAGAGAGAGAGACAGAGAGAGAGAGAGAGAGAGAGAGAGAGAGAGAGAGAGAGAGAGAGAGAGAGATCAGGGAAGTGATTGTGTAGAGCTGTTCATGGATATATGCATTGAACTCCGAGCTCATATGTGTGAAACTGATTGTAATAATATGAATGAAACATTGGGATCTGAAGTATCTCGTAACCATCCCCCTCTCACAAGATTTGGATCTGTATGCAGAACAGATCTATGTGGCACTGTAAAGGTCTTGAAAATGGAACTGGTATCCCACAGACAGTAAGCTGCAATCTATAGAGCAAATCTCATGTGATTCATATGCTGTAATGTGTTTATTTTAATAGCATTTGTACTTTGCTTCAAAACTTTAAGAAAACAAAATATCTGTGAAGTAAAATAAATCTATCAACATTGTCCACAACACTAACACAGGATTCAAAGCTTCATAAAACATTCGGGTCACCTAGTACTCAATCCCAATGTATGCAGCACATGGCAAACCACAAAACCTCAAATTCAAGGAAACAACAATATGTATTAACGCTAAGAAGACACCCATATTAAAATTATCTGATAAGAACTTTAAAGATGTTATGGTAAAGCAGTCAGAGAAAGCAGCTTTGGCACTCTTGAAACCAACAGACTACAAAAAGTCATAGAAAATATAAAGGAGGAAATGTAACAAGAAGCATTACAATCAAAATTGAGTGATTCTGTTAATAAATCCAATGTGCAGAGATATATTTATATCACAGGTCCCCCTCTATGACCACAGTTTTTGGATAGTATCATGAGCAATGCACACAAAACATAGTTAGATATATAATAAGAAAAATGAGACATAATTATGGCTATAGAAATCTCTATGTTGTATTTGTTCCCATGAATCATAACTATTTATGGTTCATTTTGCTTTCAGGTAGCATGATGAAGTCTGAGTCTTTAGAGTTGGTAGAAATTGCTCCTCAATCATAGAGAGAGGTCCGTGGTTATAAAGTACTATGGTGGCAATTGCACTTACAAAGAACCAGTCTAATGTGTGTATTTGCATATCATTTACATTTTTGTCCCCACACCTGTCAATCAGCTCTAGCAGCTAGCAAATCAGGTAGCCCACTTGGGAAACTGGGCCAAAGGAAAACAATTCAAGGTGATCTAAAGTGTATGAAACCCTGTGTGTTTATTCATTATTTTGGGGAATATTTTTGAAAAGTAATACGGCATGAAGATATCTGATTAGAGTGCTTCACAAAACAACTTTTAAGCTTTTAATTGCCTTTGTTATTCATGTCAAACTTTGATGTTAGTTCTTGTCTGTGTAATTATTGTAGTGCTTTCAAATAACAGTTTAATGTGGAGAAACACTTGTGGTTGCTTTATTTTAATTACTTAATTAATTTATTATGTAATAAAATATAGAATTTAACAAATTCTCATCAGAATGATTGAAAGATGTTTAGAACTATAAAGTCACAGACATAAAAACCAACTTCAGATAGATGGTTCCAGGGGCAAGAGTGAGGAAAATTACTTTTTCTAGAACAGAACATCCTGTAGGTTGAGCTACCATCCCTTTTAGGTAGGGCTTCTGGTATTGTCTCCTGGTGCTTATATTTCAGCCTGGAAGATAAAACCTCTATGAATGATGACATAAGGAAAATCCTGCTTGCTTAATAATGAAGCTTCCAGAAGTGATGTTTCTTTGGGGGGTAATATCCAGTTATTGTGTCTGCAGAATCCAGGGACTGAGAAGTTGCTTAGTAATCATTATCACTATGGTTGCTCTGTGTAGTTGCTGGAAGAGAGGGTCTTTCCAGGCGTCCTAGACAGCACCACAGTCCTCACTGACAAAGAGCACTTTTTCCAAGGGCTAAAATATTTGATTTAGTTTACATCTAATGTTGCAAAATTAGCTTTCTCACAAGCACACATTGTGAAATTAATCTTTTGCTCTCAATAACATAAAAATTGTAGTGTTGGCACCCGAAACACTCTGTAAGTTAGCTGTGAAGTTGAGCCCTTGGTATCTTCCTTGGAACAGGTAATCCCTTCCAGATATTTGCCTTCACATTTAATCTGTTATCATACTAACATTCATTATGGGACAGGATGATAACCCAATCAACAAGTTTGCTTAAACAGATAACCTTTCTTTGTTAAAACTTGTACACAAAAGAGATGTATGGAAGTAAGGACTAAGAGAAAAAAAAGGAAAAAAAACATTGTAGCAATTTGCTGAACATGGAGACTTATTGAGGATGCAGTCCTGAATAATACACACTAGCTTTGCTCTTCCCTCTTTAGTCTGTGTGGAGAAGCTATGAATCATTCATGGTCTCCCAGCTGAGAAGGGCTTCAAAGGGGATGGTTCTGATTGGATGTCCTGTGTGAATTGCCATGCTGCAGCATCCGCTACACCCCTAGCACTGGAGGGTGGAGGAAGCACTTTCATCTGGGCCTCCAAAGTGTTTAGGGTCACAGTTCACCAGGAGATAACGATGTGGATGTACATTCAGAATTAGCTGCAGAGATACCTGTGTAGTGCGGTGTGGAAAAGTGAGTCAGTTAGATCCCCAGTGGATGCTGTGAGTCAATTACTGTATTCTGAATACAAGGTTGGCTGCAGGGGATAAACAGATGTCAGAGAAATTTTCCCTAATAAGACCCTGGTAATAGAAGAGCACTGTCAGCTTCATTTTGCATTAAAAATCTCATTTCCTCTTTATATGACCAATTTTATTAGTTTCCTAAACAAAGATATTTTGTGTAACTATAAGCAGCATAGTGTGAATGCTGTCACCAAGTTTTGTATTTTTAGACTTCCTCACAAAAATCAAGAGGAAAAAAAAAAGTCTATCTAAGTTACAACTTGAACAGTTGTACAGTACCGTAAACTATGGTAAAAATAGTTTCTGTGTGGACTGTCTGCTTGGTGCTGGCAATGGATGATTTTCATATTAAATCAGCAGCATCAAAATTCCTGAAGAATTCACACAGTGCAGATTACAGCTAATATTTAAGCCTCTCTGTGCTTTTATTTTTTCTGTTTTGGGTGATACTATTATAAAATTGCTTCAGTTTCAGCTCAAGTGAGAGTTAACTTTTTCTGGATAATTTCATTTTTAAAATATTGTGCATTGAAAAGTACCATTGGCACAACGTATTTCCTAACCCAAGCATCACTCTTTCACAAAGGAAATTGACATCCGAATCTTTCCCTCTATAGCCTTTGGAGGCCCAAATTGATGTCAAATGTCATTTTGAGGTATCTACTAATATCCAATTAACCTCTCCCTTCATCTGCAACTCTCTAAAAGAGAGAGAGCATCTCCTTCAGGCTGTGGAACAGTACATCTTCTGAATAAGACTCCAAGTAGAGAAAACACATGAAGAGGTGATGTGAGTTCATTTTGCAGTGCCATCTATTGATTTCCCAAGAATACATTGTTTTAAGATTCACTATACTCCAAATTCTTAGACTACCAAACCCTTTGTTCCACACATCTAAAACCCAGGACTGCTCAAGGAGGATCTTTTTCTTTATGATGGAAAAAAAACAAAGGTCACATAGTAAAGATGCTCAAATAACAGAAACAAATCAGACAGGCTGGAAATGTGAAACATATATCACATACAAGTTCTGATATACACATACTGCTGTGTTGTAAAACTTAAAAATGTTGAGTCATTTGATGTTACTTATTTAGCTATTACCTACTTATGTAAGACCATTGTGCATTCTGTAGAGGCCCTCTAATTGTGTTGACTGAACAGGACATATAATGGGTTTGTTCTTTTCCAACACAAGATTGCATAGCCCAACCCAATGTAGAAAGGACTTTGCCAGAGCTTCTGCAGGTGGCACTAGTCTCCTGGTAGGGGGAACAATCGCACTCCAGGTGGTTTCCCTGTGGAGCATGATAAATTAAAGGGAAATGTTCAAACAAACTGGGGTTGTAATTTTTAAAGATATCCACACAGTTTTAAAGAGAAATAGTGCCATGTCAATACTTCGATTTTTACAGCTGTATTCTACCAGGATTCTGCCTCAATGTCATTTTAATTTGGTGTTCTTCTCTATTGGTTTGAATTTTGAGTAACTTATTTTAATTTTTAATTTGGTGTCCTTCACTACCGTTTTGAATTTTGAGGACCTCCAACATTTATCATTACTTCAAACATTTTTCCACAGATAATATTCCAAAGGATTTCTTCAAACAAGATGAGTGGCATTATTTATTGACCCATTGGCTTATATTAGTTAATAATAGATTAAGGAGAGGTGAAAAGTAAATCTGCAAGATTATTGACACATTGACTATTGAATCATTATTCATTGTCATGGAAAAAGAGATGTGAAGCGGCATTACTCCATGGACAGTAGACTCTACAGAGCTTTGGAGTTTGTTATCTGTGCTATCACAACCACAAAGGCTATTTAGAAGAGAGAAACCAAAGGCAAATCCATACCTTCTTACTATAAATGTCACCATTTTTATGATAATGCATTCTATTTATTACTAGAATATAGTTACATGCCTTTTTGTGCAGTCTGAAGCATTAGAGTTTCATAGATAATATAGTGGCTACATAAAGATAATTGATTACAAATAATTTAAAAATAAATTAATTAGCATCCTGGCTTCATTTAGAGTGTTTTCATCTGTCTTTTGTCTAAAGTATGTTGCCTTGTTATTTTTAAGATATTTCCTAACAGAAAAATATTGGGCATACACTGTTTTGTACAGTTCCTATAGTGGAAAGTGGGTAAAATAACCACCAAAAGAAAAAAGTGCCCTTTGCAAAAGTAGTAGAATAGAAAACTTGAAGTGCAAAGTCACTGCTCCTCAGCACAGAGATGGAGCACCTGCGGAAGACTGTGTTCCACACACCAGCATTCTGATGGAATCCTACTCGTTTCTATTATGGCTGAGAAATAGTTCTGATAACAAATAATGAAATTTGAATGTCCATGAATGGCGCCAACAACGTTAATATTTAATTCAATACCACTTGTGGGTCACAAAATCTTAATAGATTTTACATAAGAATAGTTCAAATTGTATTTATTCTTAAAGTCCACTAACTTCCCTGTGCTATTTTTTTCCGTAGCACTTCCCATGTTAATAGTAAATGTAAACATATTTGTGGCTAGTTAAATACAAAATACATAGTACCTTGCCATGAGTAGTTTGAAAAGTAAAAGATGATGCAAGAGGAATATATTTAACATTGAAATATAAAATATAACAATATTTAAAAACTATTTCCCATAATTTATTTTGATCCATTTACTGATATGGCAGGTCATGATTTATATATTAATTGGAAATGAATGTGAAGTTATTGTAAATATCCTAGTGCAGGACCGTGAATCATTAATTCAGTGAGTGAAGACTACTTATTTCTATTTAGACAGTAACACACAGTAAGCAGTGGACTTGTTTTTAGGTCAATGTTTAAGCGTTTGGTTCAACACAACTTCCTCATTCTTGAATATGATCAACAAATGAATCTTGGCATTCACTTATTGTTAGGTAAGGTAGAGTAGCTTGCCCTTAAAAGTACAATAGGAGAGAGAACTGGGATTGATATATAAAATATGATCATTTTAAAATGCAAAAATACAATGATGAGTGATATAAGAAGGAAGAAAAGGTAGCTAAAAATTAAATCTAGTGTAGTAAATTCAATTATAGAAAATAGCATGATTATGGCCTCTAGCATCTGCTTGTATCAAATATAGTACCTTAATTCTCAGAAGTAGCAACATGGAATCTGAGTTTAGATCTGAAGACTACATAAAAATCAGTGGAAAAAAATGAGAGTTCATGGTTAAGGACTGTGAAAGGTAATCAAACAAAAGGTAGATATACATAAGGGGACATGATAGTCAGTTATTGGAAATCATCAAGTAAGACCCCAATGTAAATTTTGTTTTGTTTTGATTTCTTTGAAATGGGTCTCACTATATCATCCAGGTTTCTTAGTCAGGGTTTCTATTGTTGTGAAGAAACTTCATGACCAAGGCAACTCTTATAAAGGAAAACAAATAATTTTGTGGTGGCTGGCTATAGTTCAGATGTTTAGGCCATGATTACCATGGTGGGAAGCATGCAGGCAGACATGGTGCTAGAGCAGGACCTGAGAGTCCTTACAGCTTAGCTCATAGGCAACAGGAAGTGGTCTGAGACACTGGATGGTATCTTGAGCATATATGACATCTCAAAGCCTGCCTCTACAATGACACTTCTTCCAACAAGGTCACATCAACTCCAACAAAATCAACACCTCCTAACAGTGCCACTCCCTTTGGGGGTCATTTCTTTCAAAGCACCACAGCTTTTGGTCTGGAACATGTTCTACAGCTGAGTTAAACTGCTAGTTGTTTTGCTTTGGCATCTAGAGTGTTGGGGTAACAGGTGTGAATCACTGTACATGACTTCACTTAGCATTTCTTATGAGTCTGATAAAAACCCATGGATAGAAAGGGAAAGAGTTCATGAGTTAAAGGTGTGATTGGAGTTTGACATAGTGGTATACACCTTTAATCCCAGCACTCCAGAGGCAAAGGGAAGCAAAGCTCTATGAGTTCAAGGCCATGTTGGCTTGTATTGGGAGTTCATTACCAGCTAGGGCTATATAGTGAGAGCTTGCCTCAAATACATACATACATACATACATACATACATACATACATACATAAGTTATGACAGCAAAATAGACTATGATTGTTCAAATAATATGAAGGTGATCCATTTTTCATGAGGGCCTTAAGATCTGCATTTGCTTGAACTTGCCCAGACATGAAGACAGTAACCAGAATTCTAAAAAATGTGCCAGCATCAAAGTATGATATTTAAAAAGGCAAAACAAAGGGCAAATGTGTACCGTTAAAACTCAGCAACAGCAAAGGATCCTTTTCAAGAATGTGAAAAGCAAAATATGGTGCTCCCCACCCCCACAAAGAAATACTAGCACCAATGAAGAGGGAATCCTACTGCCCAGACTTTGCCAGGCAAGCCTCAGTACAGAGGGTGGTGAAGGCAGTGTTCAGTGCAGAGAGACAGAACTGGCCATCGTGCTGAGAGTAAGTGACGAAGGGTGCCTACATGGGACTGTCATAGAACTTCCTGCAAAGCTTGAGGAGCATTCTGGAAAAGTGGAACGCAGAGGTTATACTAGGACCCTCTAGGTCCATTGAGGTCTCTCTTAGCGCCCAGCATGGGAATGCTTTCTTCAGCATCTGGTTCCTCGGCATTGCTCCTCTGTTGCCTCCTGTGGTTGACCTTAGCTGTTCCTCACTGTCGTTTGTCATGGGAATGCAATGCATTATTCTTCAAATCAAAGCAAAACACTGAAGTGATTTAGAGACATCATTTAAAGAGTAACGTGGCTGATGCTTGTCTTTATTCTTGGTGTTAAGGAAATCAATGCTCCTTTACTCCATGACACACAGTTTGGGGGCTCAGTACGGAACAAGAATGCCGAAGAATATTGGACCAAGAGCAGATGCCCTGTGCTGAGGCAGGATACATGTCCACCAAGCCCTCCTTGATTACCAGTGAGCTGCATGAGCAAATCTGTACTTTATGAATAGCCACGTTGTTCTCCCTGGGTAGGAAGCTGTGGGGAAATCTGCCCTTGAAAGTACAGACGTTTCTTTTGGGGCTTGCCCATTAGACTAGACACACTCAGTTTCTGTGTGTACACACGTAAGGAAATGGGGACAAATACAAGTGGAGGGCACACAGTGACGCATAGAATACTGGAGTGGTATGTGTTTCTTTGAGCTAAAAGCTAACCAGCTTCCTATATAAGCACCAAGCAAGGAAAAAAATATTACCTTCAATAAAATATACCGATGTTTAAAATGAGCATAACCACACATAATTTTTTTATTTTTACAAACATCCACATACACAAGATTCTATGTATCAGAAAAAAAATTATAAGTCAGGAACATAAAATTTGTAATAAAAGCAATTCCCATTTGCCTGGTCACAAGCAAAGGATTTATCTGAAAAGAATTATCACTTCATCTTTACATGCAGATTGGTTCCTATACATGTTTATTGATGGGTGCTATTTTTGTAGTTCAGCACTAATTATTAATTTGTATATCCAGGAGGATATACACACAGTTCCCACTATTCTCAAGAGATTTTTTTTTGTAAATAAATTGCATTTAGCTCTCACTTCTGGCTTCACACTATAACCCTGTCAGGGAGTCATAAGTGCAGGCAACATTGTGCCTCCCATAATTAAGGTACCCATAACTCAGTGACAGTAAAGGAATTTCATGCTACAGGAACACAGAACAGAATGAAGAGCTGGTCCCTGGGTGCTGTTTCATTTTAGTGCCAAGACATTAGCATCTTCAGTGTTTGAATGCGAGCACCAGAAAGTTCATATGGGGCTCGAATAATAAAAATAATATCAGATTTTATAGAAACTTGTCCTGAAAACTGTTAAACTGCTTCCAAAGCTAGACTAGACCAGAGACTTTCCTGGGCTTCCTTTCCCATTCTTTCTTATTTATGAAAAAGAAAAGAAGCACACATAGGCTTTAAAAACAATCCTCATGTGTGTTGCATGGGAGGTGCTGATAGTGGTAGCTGAGGCAATATGCTAGCCTTGTGCCAGCCCTCCCGAGCAAGTGGAGGTCAGAGAATAATCTCCAATGTGAGTCTTCATCTTTCATCTGTTTGGAGACAGAGTCTTTTGTTCATCACAGCTGAGTACTCCATCCCAGCAGGGCCATGAACTCCAGGATATTCTCCTGCTTCTACCTCTTCCATCATCATGGGAGCACAGGGCTTACCAGTGCTCTATGGTGTCCAGCTCTGCACACATTCTGGGATGGGAACACAGATCCTGTTGCACTTGTGGCAAGTGTTTTATACACTCAGCAATCTTCCCAGTTCCCAAATATGTTTCAATTCATTTAGATAAGATTTTTCTGAAAATGGGTGCAGGCATACTTTTGTCCCTTCCACTTGACCATCAGCCCTTAGGACAGTTTGTTTTTTGTTACTTAAGTGAACACTATTATTTTTAAATAATTAATGGATAAGTTTAGATAACATTTTAAAACTAATAAAGTAAGTATTTTCTATTTAGCTAAATTCAACAAATGATTGTTGCAACTCACTGTTGCTAGCCCATGCAGCAAGTACCTGAGGAACGTCAACGTGATCAAGACAAGGATTCTTTTTTTAATTTTAAAATAATAATTTTTCATTTTACATACCAACCCCAGTTTCTCCTCCATCCCCTTCTCCCACTGCCTACCTCTGCCCTTCTTACCCCCATTCACTCTTCAGAAGGGGTAAGGGCTTCCTTGGGGAATCAACAAAGACTGGATACCAACTTGGGCAGGACCAAGTCCCTTCCCCCAGTATCAAAGCTGAGTAAGGTGTCCCATCATAGGGAGTTGGCTCCAAAAAGCTAGTTCATGATGCTGGGATAGGTCCTGGTACCACTGACAGGTGCCCCCCAACAGATAAAGCCACATGGCTGTCACCCACAATTAGTCCCATGGACGTTCCCCAGCTGTCAGTTCATAATCCATGAGCTCCCACTAGCTTGGGTCAGCTGTCTCTGGCTTTCCCCATCATGCTCTTGACTCCCCTTGTTCAGATGATCTCTCCTCCCTCTCTTCAACTGAATTCCAGGAGCTCAGCCCAGTACTTGACTCTGGGTCACAGCATCTGCTTCCATCAGTTACTGAATGTAGGTTCTATGATGATAATTAGGGTAGTCACTGATCTGATTAACAGGGATATCCTGTTCAGAAACCCTCTCCACTATTACTAGGAGTCTTAGCTGGGGTCATCCTTGTGGATTCTTGAGAATTTCTCTGACACCATGTTTCTCCCTAATCCCATAATGGCTCACTTTATCAAGATATCTTTCATTGCTCTCCCCCTCTGTCACTCCTCACTCCATCTTCTTCATTCCTCATGTTCCTAGTCCTCATTCCCTCCCTTCCAGTTAACCCAGGGGATCTTAACAGGGAACCTTCCTGGGGGCCCTCCATGTGTGGCCCCCATTGGGTCACCTTTGTTTCTCTGGGGTTGTAGATTGTAGCCTGATTATACTTTGCTTTACATCTAATATCCACTTAGGAGTGAATAATACTGTGTTTGTCTTTCTGGGTCTGGGTTACCTCACTCAGGATTTTTTTAGTTCCACCCTTTTGTCTTCAAATTTCAAGATGTCATTGTTTTTTTAATTTCTGAGTAATACTCCATTGTGTAAATGTACCACATTTATTTTATACATTCTTCCATTGATGGACAACTGAGAAGCTTCTGTAAGGCAAAGGATATAGTCAATGAGACAAAAAACTACATGTCAAAAATACCAAATAATTCAATTAAAAAATGGGGGTACAGATCTAAACAGAGAATTCTCAATAGAAGAAACTCAAATGCCTAAAAGATATTTAAGGAATTGCTCAGCATCCTTAACCACTGGGGAAATGCAAATCAAAATGACTCTGGGATACCATCTTATACCTACCATAATGGCTAAGATGAAAAACACTGATGACAACTTATGCTGGTGAGGATGTGGACGAAGAGGAACACTCCTCCATTGCTGGTAGGAGTTCAAACTTGTACAACCACTTTGGAAGTCAGTATGGAGGTTTCTCAGAAAATTGGAAATTGATCTACCTGGAGACCCAGCAATGCCACTCTTGGGCATTTACCTGAAGGATGCTCAATCATACCACAAGGACACTTGCTTACCTATATTCATGGCAGCTTTATTTGTACCAGCTGGAACCTGGTAGCCAATGATTCTTGCATTAAGACACCCATGACTCACCAAGGTATAGATTACCCACAAACCTGTGCTGGTAAGTGCCATGGAGAGCTGCATGACAAAATGGAAAGGAGAAGATACTCCTCAGTGTCTTAAAGGATGAGTAAGTGTTATGGGAAGCTTTTTCTTTGAGAAAAGCCTTCCCGCCCGCCTGGTTCTAGATCCACATCAGTCCCAAATAAACACACAGGAGGCTATATTAATTATGAAGCTGTTGGCCTTGCTTGTTTCTTACTGGCTAGCTCTGACTTAAGTAATTACCCCATAATTGTAATCTAAGTATGTCTCTTACCGGAGAGGTTTCCGGGCTTCCTACCCCAATGGCGTTACATCTCGAACTCTCCTGTGTTTCTCCTTCCCAGAGTTCTCCTGGACTCCTAATCCCTCCTATCTTGGTTCCCTATAGGCGCAACAGTACTTTATTGACATAAGACTTCCCCAACAAGTAAGAATTCAAACGTTCAGCCAGGTGGGACAAATGAACTAAGTAAGTCTGGGGGAGTTTATTGTTGACTCTGAGCTGTTAGAAGAGAAGAAAATATTTCTTACCTGTCCAAATTAGTCTTATCTTTTATCTCCATTGATGAAGGGTTGTAGATTAGACTGTGACATATGTGCTGTACCTGAAGAAGATGAAGATATTAAAACTGTGAAATAGATAACAGAGACAGGAGCCATATTCAGAGTGTGAGAAAATGTAGCCCACATTTTGTAAACTATTTTGCTCTTGACATAAATCAGGTGACAGTGGTAGTGGCAGTAGTGGAAGGAAGAAGCATAGGCAGAATTTCTCAAAGTAGATGGACTTTCTTCAAAAGACAAGAATGGTTTAGTCAGTTGTGTTTTAAGCTATTTTAAGGTACCATTAAAAAACATTTTCTTCAGTAAGTAAAAAGATTTCCTTGCATCATCATTTACAAAGACAGACTAAGTAATACCAGTAACATTAAATAAGCACAGGTTTGTGTGTGATATTTTTGACATGTTTTTAAGAGACTAAGGGAGCTTCAGTGGCATCTATGTTAATTTGTAGTGATTGGATTATTGTGGAAATGACAGGAAACTTTGCTCAAGTATCAGGACAAAGGATGTCCTTTATAATGCATCATGGATATCATATACACAAATGTCTATAAAAGTCATCTTTCCACATCACTCAAGGACCCCCTTTCCTAGACTCTCACAATCCTCAGCATGTGCAGAGTCATACACACTGTGATTACTAGCACCAAGTTTGAATCCCTGGCTTCTGACCCCTTGTTTTATTTTGTTTTCAAATCTTATTCCTTGAGGCTTACCCCACCCTTCACGGTTTTACATCTTTTCTCCTGAGAATATACATAACCTGTGTACTTGGTGCTCAGATGAGCCTGCAGACCAAGGAATTGGAAGTTGCTGCCTCTTGACAGCTTGTTCTTTCTTCTTCGCTCATAAAAAGCATCCTAAGTAAAGAACACCAGCAGTGGCTTGTGTAGCTTCTGGGCATTTTTTTTTGTTCTTGTGATCTTAAGTCCACTTATTGTGTTTTCTGTTATTTGGAGGTCATCAAACTTTGATCACTAGTGGGGAGTGGGGGGTTTTGCCTTGATCTTTGAGATCACACTAGAGGCTGATTTTAAAAAGCATGTATGAAAGGTTTATTTTAAAAATGAAAAAAGTGTTATAATCTAGTTCTGTGAGGGTAAATGTTTAAGAATGGGTGAGATTCAAAAGAGTCTAATTATAATTAATGTGTTATGGAAGAAAGCATCTTTATTACTGATACTCAGACTTCTAAATTCAATTTGGTTCATTACAGAATACAGTTCCACTCTCCTCTTACATTCATTTGACCAGATGTGCACATGTCTATCATTGATTCAGATAGGCTATATACACACACATGCACAAACTCAGATATACACATACACAGATGCACTACACAGATGCAGACACACACAAGACAGAGAGATAAACACACACAGATACACACACAACCTTTTTATCAGCTCATGACAACACACATGTGTGTTTGTGCTTGTGTGTGTGCTTGTGTGTATGTGTGTTTTGTCATGAGTTGGTAAGAGGGATAATCCACCATAGGGTTTGCCTATTTTATCAGCAATTTACTCTCTACCCCCACACTATTCAACTTAGAAAGACTAAATTTCCGTGTATTTTTTAAATGACCATGTAATTATTTTTGTGAACTTACTTGAATACAAGCTATAGTAAGTAAAACTGACAAGTTCTTTTACTCATTGGTCTATATTTCACGAGAAATATATTACTGGCCTTGCAGACTCTGGACCTCATGCCCTGCATAAGGCCACTGGATAAAGTGATGCTTCTGTAACAATCAGATCCGGACACCAGTTTCACACTTCTGTGTTTACCAATCTGAATTACTGTATGTTTTTACTAATTCACTATTCATGTAACCTACTGCCAGATTACTACGTCACTAGTCCTAGTTGCTACTTTTAGTTGTATAAAGGGAACATCTAAAATGTCTCAAGTTTAACTCTGATTGTGTTGATAGAATTCTGTTTTAGGTGTACATTTTTATGATAAAAAATAGGCCTACTTAAAACTGACATGCCCAGAGTTCTTGCCATCTCCACAGAGTGGGATTCCTTCTTCTGATATCTGATCAGTACATCATGAATTCACTCAGCTCTTTACCCATCCACATGTGAAACAATCCATTTGCAGTCATTTTTATGAAATATTATATAAAATTCAAATAGATATCAAAGGAAAATTCAAAGACTAATCTAAATTTTAGCTTGAAGTACTAAACAGGTGTGTATAAGTTAAACATAACAAAATATAAACTTTGATGAAAATAAAATTTCTTATTCTCTAGAAGATATGAGAAAGTGGGTTTTAGAAGGATTTTTAGAATCTAGAAGATGCCTTTCAGACATTCTGAACATATACAGAGACACAGAATCAGTGATACATGGGGCAGCATTTGCAGAACAGTGCATAGGTCACCACTCTTAGTAGAGAATCCATAAGGAAATAATTGATATTAATCCTGAAACAGAAGTAGAAGGCTCCAAATGTCATTAGACGCAATATGGATTGAATTCCTGCTGATTGCAACTTCCAGAAAGTTTCTTTGCTCTTGAAGCTCCTGTAGGAAAGAATTTCCCCAGTTAGAAAACCAGGAAGAAATCTGTCAGCACTCATCACTTCCTGGAGGCTCACATCCACACCAAAGCAATAAATGCCACCAAGCTCTTCTGTTCCTCCTTTGTTTATCAGTTTCATTAGAAAAACTTTTAGCTTAGCTTAGAATGTGTGTTGTATTTCCACTGTGAGCTATTCATTAGATGGGCATTTGGATATTTTGGCAGAAAGTAACACCAGACCACGGAAATAGGAAGTGGTATGTGTAGTTTCATTTTTTAAAGAGGTAAATATGAAAGTTGAATGAATTCAAATAATTTCTGTCCAATTCAGCAGGGCTGGGATGCAAGCTGTCCAATTTATGCTTAATGAGTAGTTCTCCATGGCATTCACCATCCCCACAATTGGATTAGTAGGTTTTATTGTTCTCAGGCAATATCAAATATGATAAATCATCGTAATGTTCAACAAGTTTGACAAGATTCTCCCACCAGAATTTATAAAGTGATGAGTTGCTTCAAATATTAACATGCTTAATAAATATTGAATGAGCTCCTATGGCAAAAACAAAACTTATTTACAAAGCAAAGGAAAATAAGCAAACACAAATGTAATAATGATGACTTCTGGTTGATGAAGGTGTATCTGGAACAAAGAAAAAACTTTAGGCTCTTTATAAAAATAACTAAAGTCAGTTAAACCATTTGATAAGCTTATTATTATTGACTTGACTAAGATGTTTATTCACTTCTCATAATTATAGCTAGATTAGATTTTAGAAAGAGAATCTGCAACTTCTAAAACAGAGCTGTTGAAGAGCGAGGAGCCTTCCTTCTAAGCCTGGGTATCTGGATATTTTATTCCTCTTGGGATTTTTTTTCTGCGAGATAGAGAAGCATTAACGATTTTTCTCCAGCAAGCATCTAAAACCACAAACATCACTTTGAAAGTATTCAGCAATGTTGATGTCACTGCTTGGGAAATAAAGCTGCCAGAAAAAGCAACTTTTCCCAAATCTACCAAGGGAAAAGCCAATATGAAGAGACATTAAAAATAAAAGCTTTTGATGACCACTTTCAGGGAGCATTAGAATAAGAGCACAACCCAATAGGGGGCATATTTATTAACTCTTTTGCCTTCTGAAAATATTTAGATTCTTCCAGAATTCTTTTTGACAAATTGGGTGCTTCTGGTGTGCAGCATGTGTTTTTATGTGTATATTTTGTGGAATTGTTAAATCAGACTGAAGGTTGAGTATGGAATCTATTAAGCTGTCACTAATATCTTACATTCAACAAATATTACACAGAAGAATGTGTGTTTTCCTCCAAAGGGAAACACATAGGAACTGGCAAAGGGTTTCCCAAAAGGCTTCTAATAGCTATTAATTGCCTAGCTAAGGGCTTTTGTAGGATGAGGTGAGAGAGGGAAAGGCAGCCTTGGAAACTGGGAAAGATTCTTTGGAATTAGTGTACTGGTAACAAGGGAGAAGAAATTATAATGTTACAAAGCTTTTGCAAAGTCAACTGTCAATACACAAGAAACAGAATGAATAATTATATTTTCAGAAGTATATACATGTAGTTATCATAATTCTCAAGAGATTTTTATAAATAACAGTGTGTATCAGAGGCTGAAATTGTGTCCAGCTCTCATCTCTGGCTTCATATTATAATCTTGCCAAGGAAATTCACTCTACCAGTGGTTCTCAATTTTCCTAATGCTGTGACCCTTTAATTAAGTTCTTCATGTTGAGGTGACCCCCAACCATAAAATTATTTCACTGCTACTTCAAAACTCTAATTGCTACTGCTAGGAATCATACTGTAAATACCTGATATGCAGGATATCTGATGTGTGACCCTCAGAAGGGGTCACTACTCACAGATTGAGAACCATTGTGTCTAGCTAGGTGGCCCCCTTCTCTATAGTGGCCAAAGCTGTGGAATACTTTTACGCTGTATGAAGACGGATTGCTAGGACTGGTGTAATAAAAAGCTGAACAGCCAATAGCTATGCAGGAGATATAGGTGGGATTTCCGGACAGAGAGGGGACTCTGGGAAGAGGAGTTGCCTGCTAGACACAGAGAGGAAGTAGGAGGTACAAGACTGAAGAGAAGTAGTGCCATGTGGAAGAATGTAGATTAATATAGTTGGGTTAGTCTAAGTTATAAGAGCCGGTTAGGAACAAGCCTAAGCTATAGGCTGAGCTTTCATAACTAATAAGAAGTCTCTGTGTCATCATTTGGAAGCTGGCTTGTAGGACTACTTACAGGTCAAGGATGGTGATGGTTTATTTTATAGAGCATGAAGAATGCATGTATATGTATATGTAGCCAAGAAGCCAGGGGGTAAAAATAAGAGTTACTTTTATCAAAAGTTGGACAGAGGAAAAGAAAGAGTTGGTTATCTTTGGTGACTCAACATTAAGCAAAAATTTATTTTAGGTGGAATTCTATCCCTTACAATCTACAACCTCCATGTATTGCACAACTTTTACTAGGGAACTTTACATGGAGAGATGAGACAAAATAACAACCGAAAAAATGGAATTTTGTTCAGCTGTGAGAAAAAAAATGGAATTATGAAAATTCCTGAAGTTGATGGAAGTGGAAAATATTAGGAACAGACTTGTGAGGTAGGGATTGGAAGATTTAATCTTTAATTCTGATAAGTCACACTAGTTTTATACGTTAAGATTTCAAAACCAGTGTATGTGACCTATCAGAAGTCAAGATTAAATCTTCGGCATGACTTGCATTAAGCTTATGTAGCCACTAGTCAAACTGTGATGGGTGCTAAAGATTTCTGGAGTACCTCCCAAGAGTACCACCATGGGGACCAAGATTTTGACAAGTGATTCTTTCAGGGACATTCAACAGCCATGCTGTAGTACCTGGCTAGCCGTTCATTCTGAAAGTTGAAAATAAAAGAAGGAAATTTAACTATATAGAGTTAAATAGTGTTCTTTTCTAAGAAAAATAGACAACTTTCTCTGAGCAGATTTCACTCAGAGACTTTTCTAGTTCTACAAAATCTGGAATTCTGTTAAACATAAAAACTGGCAGAGAGCCGGGCGGTGGTAGCGCACGCCTTTAATCCTAGCACTCGGGAGGCAGAGGCAGGCTGATCTCTGTGAGTTCGAGGCCGGGCTGGACCGACAGCCTCAGAGCAACCCTATCTCATAAAAACAAAACAAAACAAAACAAAACTGGCAGAGAAGCTTGGATTGTTCATTTCATTGAAATGTCTCAGAAGCTTTTGTCCTTTTGGAGTTGGAGAGATTTCTCAGACTTTCAGAGTGCCTACTGCTTTTCCAGATGATTTATGTTTGGTTCCTGGCACCAATGTCTGACTGCTCACATTTGCCTAGGGAGTCTGATCACCTCTGAGTATCTGCATGCTGGTACTACATGCTGGCTCTCACAGACATGCATGTGCATAAGTAAAAATAAGCCTAAAATGAACTTTCGCCCTTTAAAGAAAGCTTCGTTGTATTTTAATGAGACGGGGACTAACCTCCAGTTATTCCTGGTCATTTTTAAAATTTTTATTGTTGCCATATTCCTAGAAATTCATATCTAGGTTTTTACAGTATAAGTCAATAAGACTTATACTGAGGTGCAAGAAGGAGATGAAAATAATTAAGATTTAGCTTGAAAAGGAGAAAAGCATTTGAGATAGTTTTGCATCTTTAAAATCATTGAAGAACAAAATATTATAATTAAAATTTCCTTTTTAGATGCCATCTGAGGCATCTAAAATCACAGAGGCTCTGTGTGGCTTAGCTATAATGAGATTCCAGAACTCTCTCTCTCTCCAGGACAGTGTGAGGCAGTTCTGACCATTTCAACAAATGAGCGTCTTTGAAGCACTGGACTCAAATAAATACGTTTATTCAGAGTCAGTCTTCTTGTCCTGGAGATTACAATAGTAAGGTAGAGAAAAATAAATATGGCTTGCTGTACAAACTCACATTGTAATGAAGATCTAACTTCGGTCATTATCTCCTGAAGCAGCAGTTAGGGGGTACAGAGGGGACGGGATATTGCGTTCTTCTGTGTACTCTGCAAGGAGAAGGAGGCAATTTGAATAACCTATCTAACAAATGAACTGTTGGGGATTTGTCAGAAGTGTGGTGCTGGTCTCCACGGGAAGTCTGGGAGGAGTGTAGAAGGTCTGTAATGATGAGGAAGCTTTTGCCCTGGTCTTCCATACATTGAACACCAGGGGATCTTTCCAGAAACTGTCTCTTGGACGTTTGCGCATGCCTGGCACTATGCTCCCAAACTCCGTGGGCCAGCCAACAGTGTCCAGCTCCCGTGAGCTCCCTGACATTATTTAATGAGCTGTGGCTTTTCCTGTTTCAATCAGATTTTCTGGATATCCTGATTTGAAGACTTGTGCAATTTATATCTGAACTCATTATTTCCAAGTCTACCTGAAGGTGCCAGAAACTACAAAGAATGCTTCAAAGGAGCCCTGATACTAAGTTAACTGCAAAGAGAACCATGGAAATGAATTATGATTTTCAGTGTCACATTTTAAATAAAACAAACCATTCCTTAGGTAATATCACTCCATATATACATTCTGGAAGGATAAAGGTTGAGGAGGTTGCAAGGTTCGTAAAGTGTTAGTTGACTGCAAGCTCAGAAACCTGAGTTCCGTCCCAGGACCCACCTTGAGAGCCTTTTTTGGCAGCATATAACTATAATCCCAGGGTCAAGAAGGCAGATTCCTGAAGGTCAGCCAAGGAAGACAAATCACTCAGCTCTAGGTACAGTGAGAAAATCTGTCTCAAAGAAACAGGGTGGAGAGTAGTTGAGGAAGACATTATTATCAACAGCTAACCTCTACACTCATGCACCCACACTAGCAGGAGCATGTACACACATACATACATACATACATACATACACACACACATGTACGCATGCACGCACACATGCACGTGTGCTCATGAAATATATATGTGTGTTAAGAGATTGTTTCATTGTTATTTATAGATGAAAGATTTAAAGAAGTGGGAGGATATAATTCTAAGCAAAGAATTTATTTTAGTATTATCTCACAGTCTTAGTGCCCAAAGCAGAAAGGTCTGTGCAGTTTGGCAGCCCAGAGGCAGTTCTTATCCTGGAGAGATGGTTTGCTCCTGTGAACCCAGTCCTTGAGAAACACTGGCAGGGCATTGCTGCAAGTTCAGACCACCCTAGTGTACATTATCAAGATGTAGGCCCCAAAGCACAAAATAAGAAAGAAAAAAAGAAAAGGGAGGGTGATTTAGCTGAATATATAAAAAAAAACATTAATCCAAAACGAAGGTGAATTATGAGGTCACAATTTCTCTATTTAATCTTATTACCTCTTTTAAAAAATTATGCATTATTGTCAGGAAAGTAAAAATGAAGCCTATGTTAGTGAGGATATGAAGAACATGAAACCCTTTCATGTAAACAAGGATGGATGGCTATCATATGACCCATGTATCTTGCCTCTAGGTACATATATAAAGAAAATGAGATCAGCAGGTGAGGAGAGGACCTTACTCCCATGTTTACTGCAGCAGTATTCATAACAGACAGGGTAAGGGAATCAGCCTAGGTGGCTCTCAAGGGTTAGATGGGAAAAGAAAGTATGGCATGTATGTATAATGGGATATTATTCATTCATAAAAGGAATGAAATACTTTCGTTGTGGCAGAATGGAACTGAAGGACATTAAGTGAACTAATCCAGATGCAGAATGACAGACTGGATTCATCCTCAAAGTTGGGAATGAAAAGGTTGATTTCAAAGTGGAAGTGAACAGAACTATTACTGGAGGTTAGGAATTGCAGACAGAATGATATATAACTGTACTTCCTTTGAACTTGGACTTCTCAATGTCCAGAACTATGAAATATAAATTTTGGTTCGTAGCCTCTGGCATGTTTTCAGTAGAAGTCTGTTGAGATGCATCTACAATCTTAAATGTGAAAAGAAAAGACAGAGAATTTAATGACCTAAGAACTCAATTTTATAAATTAGAAGGGGAAACTACCAAATAAATTAATTACAAAAGAAGAAATGAATTGAACTTTAGAAAATTGTATAGCATAATGCAGATAAATAAAAGGGAAGCTGGATCAAGCCAACTACAGTTCATATGTGTCTAAAAATATTTATAAAACATTGGCAAGACTAGGGAAATGCAAATGAGAAAGGGTGTGGGAAAACAGCAGGGACTTGGAAAGACTGAATTTCAAGTGTTAGCTTATAAAATAGAGGAAAGATACATCTTCCTAGTATAGTTGAGAGCTTGGAGTAGATGGGACATTTCTATAACTCTTTTACTTACTAAGTTTCTTTGAAAACCAACTTTTTTTTATTATTTAACTTAGAAACAAACTTACTTCACATGTCAGCACCAGCTTCCTCTCCCTTCCCTCCTCCCCCACCCCCAACAACCCTCCCAACCCATCCACCCTCCTCCACTGCCCAGGAAGGGTGAGGTCCACCATGGGAGATCTCCAAAGTCTGTCATATAAACCTGGGCAGGGTCTAGGCCATCCCCCATGTGTCCAGGCTGAGAGAGCATTCCTCTATGTGGAATGGGCTCCCAAAGTCCATTCGTATCAGGGGTAAATACTGATCTGTTACCCGAGGCCCCAAAGATTGCCAAGGCCTCCTCACTGGCATCCATGTTCAGGGAGCCTGGATCAGTCCCATGCTGGACTCGCAGCCATCAGTCTGGGGTCCGAGATATCCTTGTTCAGGTCAGCTGTCTCTGTATGTTTTATCCACCCAGTCTTGACCCCTTTGTTCATCACTCCTCCTTCTTTGCAACTGAGTTCCAGAAGTTCAAGTCAGTGTTTAGCTATGGGTGTCTGCTTCTGCTTCCATCAGTCACTGGATGAAAGCTCTAAGATGGCATATAAGGTAGTCATCAGTCTCATTATTGGGGAAGGACATTTAAGGTAGCCTCTCCACTACTCCTTAGATTGCCAGTTGGTGTCATCCTTGTAGATCTGGAAATCTCCCTATGCCAGATCTGTCCTCAAACCTATAATGGCTCCCTATGTTATGGTATCTCTCTTCCTACATGTTCATAGCAGCATTATTTGTAACAGCCAGAACCTAGAAGCAACTTAGATGCCCCTCAACTGAAGAGTGGATAGAGAAAATGTGGTACATTTACACAATGGAGTACTACTTAGCGGAAAAAAATCAATGGAATCTTGAAATTTGCACGCAAATGGATGGCACTAGAAGAAACGATACTAAGTGAGGTAACCCAGTCACAAAAGGACAAGCATGGTCTGTACTCACTCATACATAGATTATAGACATGAAGCAGGGGAATGTCAGCCTACAATCCCACCGCCCGAGAGTCTGGGAAACAGGGAGAACTATAAACGTGATATGCATGGTTCCCAGAGAAGGGGAATTGGGCAGGATCTCCTTAGTGAATTGGGAGTGTCGGGGGAGGGGAGCTGGAGCTGGAAGAAAAGCAACTTTATATATAAATAATTCTATAACTTTCCAGAGAAGGATTTTTAAGTGAATATTACTAGACTACAGAAAAATAATGTTAGGCTACCTTCACATTAACCATTTTAAATGATCCAAACCCATACTGTTTTGTTATACCCTTCCATTGTTGTGATGAACACCCAAGAGAAACAACTCCAAAGGAGAGCAGATTTATTTATGCTCAAGTTTCCCAGGTTTCAGTCATGGTTGGCTTGTTATGCTGTCTGTGGGCTGCTGTGAGGATGAACTGTCATCATGATGGGCGGGTGTAACATAGCCAGGACTCTCACCTCATGGCAGCCAAGCAGCAGAGTTCTAGACAGCAGGAAGGGACCAGGGCACATTTCACCTTTTAAAGACAAGCCCACCGTGATCTACTTCCTCCAAGCAAGTTCATCTCTCCATGGCATCATCACCTTCCTATAATCTACTCAGAGTTAATCTTTGATGAACAGACACACTGATAATGGTAACACCATCCCTTCTCAAGCTGTATCTGTGGCTACTATCCTCACAAGGAAACAAGCCTCCTGTGACCATGGTGGTATTCTAACTTACAATTTCTGGGTTTCATTAAAAAATTAGAGAGGATATTTTTCTATTGTTTGTATCACCTATGTGGTTATTTTATTTGCACCTCTAGCTGCTCTTATCCTGAGAGTGAGCAAACAAAAAGAGCCCTCCAATGATTAGGATGTCTCCTTATGAATCTAATTAGCTTCTTTCCAGGGTATCAAAGCAGAGTGTATTTAGATTGAACCCATAATTAACTCACTGTTGAAATCCCTGGATCCAGGTTTGACGGTGTTTACCAACACTGGAAACAAGCATGTCAGTAAAAGTGTTAACATCCTAGAATTAAATCAAGAGCAGTAAAGAATATTCCCACATGCTTTTTAATTTTATTGAACATTTAAGTTGTTAGTAGTGTTAAGAGGAGGTGAAAGGTAGGTGTTTTAAATGCTTTTACTTACAATTCAAAGAAAATCAGAGTACATTTTTGCTCTGTTCTCAAATCATTGTTCTCTCTGTTCCAAAGAAAATCTTGTTGAGCAGTATGATCGTCTTATGGCCTGTTGGAATCCAGAGGTTAGCGTTGCATCTTCCCTGGATTATTTGCTAAAGCCTTATCAGTCAATGATGTTTAGGCTTCATGTGTGCAGGCATTGATGAGTCAATGTGTTAAGCCTGACAAACTTATAAACTAATTAAGGAAAATCACACACCAGAATGGGTATGTAAGCTCAGCAGCAAATCTTATATAGAAGTGTTTTCTCTTTTAGTCATCATTATAAAGCAAATAATTTAAACAGTTTTATAGAAGCAATGGTGCACATAAACAGAGTCAAATATGACAATATAGAAGGAATAGAATGGGAAGCATTTGAGTTTGATATGCAATGTTTTCAGAAAGATTGGATGGTTTCACCTAGTGTGAAAACAAAACAAAACAAAAACAAGAGTCAATGTCAGTATCTTGGATCCAATTGTTCTAATCCTCACTTGTCTTAAATTGCAGTGCAGTCCACAAGCAAATCATAGAGGAACTTAGTCTGAACAACTGGTCTCACTGCCCTACAGAGTCTACAGGAAACTGCCTGCAGGAGAATGACAGGCTTTAAGCAGCAAGCAGAAGTATACAAAATCTGCAATAGAAAAAATGTGCTTTTGTGGTTATACTAGAGCTACCTTGCAATATCATAATGAATAAAATATATAGAGTAGTATAAAATAATGCTGGTAATTTAGTCTTATCTTCTTCATTCCTTCATTATGAAACAAGGTTCTGTGAAAGTCATGTTTTTCTATGTTCAGCTAAAATATTTGTCTGAGGTCTCGCCTGCAGCATTATAGACATTGACCATTGCTCTGTAAAAACCGTTCAGAGTATTTCAAAGTAATTCCTTTCTCTTCATCAATGGCAAAGGCTTGTGATGCCACTGTGTCACTTATGTTTCAAATGAATCTCCTGCCAGGCTATCTGATTGAGTTACACAATCACTGAATGTTTTACATGCTTCCCTGATCTGAAGCTCAGCTACAGATTATACAGTTAAATTGTCGGTTGAGCTATCAAACTCAAAATACAGGTGTAACATGACCAAATGATTTCACAGATACAAGCATGGACAACAGGGGCCTTAGTAGCAGAAGGCAGATGTCTCTGCCCCATTTTGTCCTTATACCTGAAACATTACAGTGCTTACTTTTTTTTGTAATTCTTTTTTAATTTAAATTAGAAACAAACTTCCTTCACATGTCAATCCCAGATCCCTCCCCCGCTCCTAACCCCACCCCCAAGCAATCTCCCCAACCCCCACCCAATCACCACTGAACTCTCCAGGGAAGGTAAGGCCCTTCATGGGGCATCTCCAAAGTCTATCATATCCTAGGCCCTCCCCCACATGTCAAGTCTGAGAGAGCATCCTTCCATTTGGAATGGGCTCCCAAAGTCTATATGGATACCAGAGATAAATACTGATCCAGTACCCGAGGTCCCAAAGATTTCCAAGGTCTCCACACTGACCCCCAAGTTCAGGGGTTCTGGATCATTCCCATGCTGGCCTATCAGTCACCAGTCTGGGGTCCATGAGCTCCTCCTTGTTCAGGTCAGCTGTTTCTGTGGGTTTCATCCTCCTGGTTATGACCCCTTTGCTCATCACTTCTCCCTCTCTGAAATTGAGTTCCAGAAGTTCAGTTCAGTGTTTAGCTGTGGTGTCTGCTTCTGCTTCCATTAGCCCCTGGATGAAGGCTCTAAGGTGGCATATAGGGTAGTCATGAATCTCATTATCAGGGAACGGCACTTAAGGTAGCCTCTCCACTACTGCCTAGTTTGCCAGTTGGTGTCTTCTTTGTAGATCTCTGGAAATCTCACTGGTGCCAGATCTCTCCCTCAAACCTAAAATGACTCCCTCTATTATGGTATCTCTCATCCTGCTCTCCTCTATTCTTCTGCCAACTCAACCTACCTTCTCCTCCATGTCCTCATCTCCTCTTCCATATAAAGTTAAGTATTGTTCTTTCAAGGTCTGTGAGGAATTGTGCTGGGATTTTGATGAGTATTGTATTGAATCTGTAGATTACTTTTGGCAAGATTGCCATTTTTACTATGTTGATCCTACCTATCCAAGAGCATGGGAGATCTTTCTATTTTCTCATATCTTCTTTAATTTCTTTCTTTAAAGACTCAAAGTTTTTGTGATGCATGTCTTCCACTTGTTTGGTTAATGTCATCCCAAGATATTTTATGTTGTTTGTAGTTGTTGTAAAGGTTGATATTTCTCTGATTTCTTTCTCTGCCCATGTGTATTCTGTACATAATAGGGCTACTGATTTTTTTAGTTAATCTTGTATCCTGCCACTTTGCTGAAGTGTTTATCAGTTGTAGAAGTTCCTGTGTAGAGTTTTTCAGGTCAATAATGTAAACAATCATAGCATTATCATATCATTTGCAAATAGTGAAAGTTTGACTTCTTTCTTTCCAATTTGTATGTCCTTGATCTTCTTTTGTTGTCTTTCTTAACTCTCTAGCTACAACTTCAAGTACAATATTGAAGAGGTATGGAGAGAATGGACAGTCTTGTCATGTTCCTGATTTTAGAGGAATTCATTGAGTTTCTCTCCATTTAGTTTGATGTTGGCTGTTGGTTTACTGTATATTGCTTTTATTATGTTCAGGTATGATCCTGTTATCCATGATCTCTCCAGGACCTTTATCATGAAACGGTTTTGTCAAAAAGCTTTTTCTGCATCAAATGAGATGATCATGTAGTTTTTCTTCTGCAGTTGGTTTATATGGTGGATTACATTGATAGATTTTCATATGTTTAAACATTCCTGCATCCCTGGGATGAAAACTATTTGATCATGGTGTATGATTTTGTAATGTGTTCTTGGATTCTATTTGTTAGTATTTCATTGAATATTTTTGCATCAATGTTCATGAACAATATTTGTCTGTAGCCCTCTTTCTTAGTTGTGTCTTTGTGTGGCTTGAGTACCAAGGTAATTGTAGCCTCATAAAAAGAACCTTTTTCTTCTATGGTGTGGAACACTTTGAGGAGTATTGGAATTAGCTCTTCTTTGAATTCTGGTAGAATTCTGCACTGAAGCCATTTGGGCCTTGGCGTTTTTGGTTTTTTTTGTTTTTTGTTTTTGGTTGTTTGGTTTTTGTTGTTGTTGTTGTTTTTGTGTTTTTTTTTGGTTGGGAGACTTTTGATGACTGTTTCTATTTCATTAGGGGTCATAGGTCTGTTAAAATGTCTTATTTATTCTTGATTTAATTTTAGTAAGTGGTATCTATCCAGAAAATTGTCCCATTTCCTTTAAATTTTCGAATTTTGTGGAGAACAGGTTTTCAAAGTATTACCTGAAGATTCTCAGAATCTCCTCAGTGTCCATTGTTATGTCGCTCTTTTCATTCTTGATTTTGTTAATTTGCATGTTCTCTTTCTGCCTTTTGACTAGTTTGGATAAAGGTTTGTCTATCTTGTTGATTTTCTTGAAGAAGCAAGTCTTTGTTACATTGATTCTTTGTATTGTTTTGACTTTATTGAGTTCAGCCCTCAATTTGATTATTTCCTGGTGTCTACTCCTCCCAGTGAGTTTACTTCTTCTTTTTCTAGAGCTTTCAATTGCATTGCACTGTTAATTCTCTAGTGTGACTATTCTCCAGTTTCTTCATATGAGCATTTAGTGCTATGAACTTTCCTCTTAGCACTGGTTTCAAATTGTATCATAATTTTGGGTATGTTGTGTCTTCATTTTCATTAAAGTCTAAGAAGTCTTTAATTTCGTTATTTTTTTCCTTGACCCAGAAATGGTGTAATTGTATGTTGTTCAATTTCCATGAGTTTGTAGGGTTTCTGCAATTTGTGTTGTTGTTGAATTCTAACTTTAAAGCATGGTGGTCTGATAAGATTCAGCGGGTCATTCTGATTTTTTTTGTATTTGCTGAGGTTTACTATGTTGCCAAGTATGTGGTCAATGTTTGAGAAGGTTCCATGTGGTGCTGAGAAGGTATATTTTTTTGTGTTTGGATGGAATGTTCTATAGATGTCTGTTAAACCCAATTGGGTGATAACTTCTGTTAGTTCCCTTGTTTCTTTGTTAAGTTTCTGTCTGGTAGTCCTGTCTAGTGGTGAGAGAGGGATTTTGAAGTCTCCCACAGTAACTGTGTGAGGTCTTATGTGTGATTTGAGTTTTCATAATATTTCTTTTAGGAACGAGGGTGCCTTTGTATATAGGGCATAGATGTTCAGAACTGAGACTTCTTCCTGACGGATTTTTCCTGTGATGAATATGAAACTATTTTCTTCGTCTCTTTTGATTGATTTTAGTTTGAAGTCTAATTTGTTTGATACTAGGATAGCTACACCAGCTTGTTTCTTAAGTCCATTTGATTGGAAAATCTTATCCCAACCCTTTACTCTGAGGTAATGCCTGTCTTTGAAGTTACGGTGTGTTTCTTGTATGCAACAGAAGGATGGATTCTGTCTTCATATTCATTCTGTTAGCCTGTGGTTTTTTTATAGGCAGATTAAGATCATTAATATTGAGGGAGATTAAGTACCATTGAGAGTTAATTCTTGTTTGTTTTTTATTTGTTGTTGTTGGTGTTATTGTTTGTGGATTTACCCTGCCTTTTCTTTTGGATTTTGGTAAAGTTGGATTATCTATTGCCTGTTTTGTGTGAGTGTAGTTACCTTCTTTAGTTGAGTTTTCCCTCCAGTACTTTCTGTAGGGCTGAATTAGTGGATATGTATTGTTTAATCTGGTTTTGTCGTGAAATATCTTGTTTTCTCCATGTATAGTGATTGAGAGTTTTGCTGGGTATAGTAGTCTGGGCTAGGATCCATTTAGTGTTTGTAGAATATCTATCCAGGATCTTCTGGCTTTCAGAATTTCCATGGAGAAGTCAGGTGTGATTCTGATTGGTTTGCCATTATATTTTACTTGGCCTTTTTCCTTTGCTACTCTTTTTTTTTTTTTTTTTTTTTTTTTTTTTTTGGTTTTTACGAGACAGGGTTTCTCTGTATTGTTTCGGAGGCTATCGGTCCAGCCTGGCCCCGAACGCACAAAGATCCGCCTGCCTCTGCCTCCCGAGTGCTGGGATTAAAGGCGTGCGCCACCACCGCCCGGCTCCTTTGCTACTCTTAATATTGTTTCTTTTTTCTGTATGTTTGGGGTTTTGGTTATTATGTGGCAAGGGCACTTTTTTTGTGGTCCACTCTATTTGGTGTTCTGTAGGCTTCTTGTACTTTCATTGACATGTCTTTCTTTATGTTGGGAAAGTTTTCTTCTACGATTTTGTTGAATACGTTTTCTGCACCTTTGAGTTGGGTTTCTTCACCTTCTTCTATCCCTATCATCCTTAGATTTGGTGTTTTCACGGTGTCCCATATTTCCTGGTTGTTTTGTGTTAGGGATTTGTTGGACTTAAGATTTTCTTTTGTCAATGAATCAATTTATCCTAGTGAATCTTCAATGCCTGAGATTCTCTTTTCCAACTCTTTTATTCTGTTGGTTATGCTTTCATCTGTAATTCCTGATCATTTACTCACCTTATATAACTCCAGCATTCCTTCAGACTGTGGGCTTTTTATTGTCTCTATTTCAGCTTTCAAACCTTGCACTGTTTGAATTGTTTCTTTCAATTTTTGGTTTGTCTTTTCTTCCATTTCTTTAAAGGATTTTCTCTTTTAGTGTCTTTATACTCTTCATAAAGTTGTTTTTAAGGTCATTCTGTTCTTCTTCATCTGTGTGGGGATGTTCATGTCTTGCTGGTGTAGAGTCCCTAGACTTTGGTGGTGTCGTATTTGTTTTTCTGTTGTTGAATGTGTTCTTACATTGTGGCCTTCCCATACCTTTTTCCAGTAGGTACAGATGGGGTCTCTTCTTTTCCTGGTGGGTACAGGTCCAAGGTTTTCTTCTGGTGGGTGCAAGCAGGACCAATACTCTGATGGGTCTCATGGTTGGTGCAGGCAGGTCTGAGGCACTCCCTCTACCAGTGGGTGGGTGCTGGATTAGTACAGTGCTACCAGCAGACTCCAGGTTGCTTGGTGAGCTGGGGGAAAGTCAACATGGCTACAGTCCCCAGGCCAGGAGATCCCAGAGTGGGCAAGTGGAAGGAAGTCGACACAAGGCAGGGCCGGAGCTCACCTCTGCCCTGAGTGGAGGGCAGGAGAAGGAAGACCTTACAGCACTTATTTTTTCAATACTAAAGATAAGGTACAAGGAGAAATTTCCATTTATTACAGTATAGACGAATAATTTAATAATTCAGCCTCTGTTTACATAACACAAAGTGATGTTCAGATTCCATAAATATTCATGACTAGTGTGGAAATCAGTCTAGGCAATTCAGAAACCACCCTAACTCTGCGTAGTTCAACTTGCTAGTCCCAAGAGAACTGATTCAGCAAGTAATTATTACATCATCACTTTACCATTGAGTAGAATCACCTCCTTGCTTTCAACTTAACTTACATCATCATCTCAGTTCTGCGATGTGGAGTACTGTGGGTTCAGTCATAGAAGGAGGCTGTTCACAGACTTTCCAAATGCCTAGTCTGCATTTAGACATGGCGGCTCTCTTTTGTCTTCTTTTTTCTGCCCTTGGTTTGGTCAGTTTGGGAGAGCCATTACCTATGTCTCAGCTCCCAGAAATCTCATCCAGTTAAGTGACTCCAGCACTCTGTGAGACAGCTGCTCAGAAGATGGTGATTCTTCTGTCACAGGGGAAAGAAGGGTGTCTTTGGCAAGGACAGGCAAGAGAAAAGAAGTCTGGCTGAGAAGGATGTAAAAGAATGGCATTGAAGATACAGGCAAAAATAAAATAAAATAAAATAAAATAACCCTCTGTCCTTTTAGTTACCTCTAGAGTTTCCTGTAATAATTCTCTTTATGCAGTTAGAAAGCAGCTAAATGAGAGGAGGGATCGATGGAAAACCATTGAAGGGAAACAAAAAGAACAACCTTAGCCTGATAATTAAGAGTCAGAGCTATGATTATCACTCTCAGTGACTATCACATTCAGCCCTCGTGGTGTGTTCAGAGCACTTAGATGCCAAGTCATTCTCAGAAACATTCACGTCTTTCCTCTAGAACCTTGTAAATTTTACAAATACTCCCCTTCATTTATATTTTGGAGGGTCTGTTGTCAATCAGAACAAACCTTGTCCATTCAGTAGTTTAGAAAATCAGAGCATTGTGTCTAAGTAGTGGGCTTCAATGCCAAAATAAGCGCAGGAACAGTATCCACCCACTCCACATTCTGCTTCCTTAACCCTGAAACACTACTCTAGGAGCAAGTCTGTCTGAGGTCTTGCACCCCACATCCTCATTTGCTTGTCATTTGGGCTTCTTAACCTCAGAAATGCCTAGAACACAAATTTAAAGGACTATAAAATGAGTATCTGTCATTTATACAAAATAGAGGGGGAAATGCAAAACACCAGAAGGGAGTCTGAACCAAGGAAAATCTAAACTGCTAAATATGTGATCTCAGAGCTTTAAAGTATTAAAAAACAAAAAGAATGGGAGTCTGTCTTGAAAGTCATTGTCTGTAAGTCAGTTCCTTACACTTATTTTACTTTATTTTTAAATGCAATTATATATATATATATGGATATATCATAAATGTATAGAAAATATTATAACAAGCCTCCTCAAGTCCAACATCCAATTGCAAACTTTAACAATCTGTGTTTTCTTTTTGTTCATTCCTCCATTTTTTGTTGAAGTCTAATTCACTCTATATCTCACACATAAATACATGACAAAAGGATTAAAATTCTCTTTAAGATACAGTCTGGCATCATTTCATACCCAACAAAATCAATGGTGTATTTTTTTAATGGCTAGCCTGTTTTCAAATTTGTTTTATTCCTAGTTGCTCTGTTAAATTAGGATCAAAACAAAGTCTACGTTTGTTTGGTAGTGTTTCAGTTAAGGTTTCTATTGCTGTGATAAAACATCTTGTCCAGAAACAACTTAAGGAAGAAAGGGTTTATTTCAGCTTATATTCCACATCACAGTCCAAAATAGAAGGAGGTTGGGACAAGAATTCTGATGTAGAGGCCATGGGGGAGTGTTTTTTAACTGGTTTGCTTTTCATGGATTGCTCTGCCTACTTTCTTATAGCACCCAGGACCACCAGCCCAGGGGAGTGATACCTCTCACAGTGACCTGTACCCTCTCACATCAATTATCAATCAAGAAAATTCATGACAGTGCCCACAAGTCAATCTGTTGGAGATATTTGCTCTGTTAGACTCCCTCTTCCCAAACTGTTTTAGCTGATGTCAAGTTGACATAAAAGTAGGTAGCACAAGTATTTACTGAAATCTCTTTCTCTATATCTACCAACACATACACAGACGCAGACACAGGAATAGACACAGACACACAGTCAGAGGAAGGAAGGGAATGAAAGAAACAGAAAAAGAGTGAGAGAGAGAGAGAGGGAGAGAGAGAACCTAGGACCTTGTACATCTTATATATGATAAGCAAGCATTCTACTACTGAACTATGTCTTAACCCTTAAATTTCTTTTAATCTATTATATTTTTGTCTCTTCATTTCTTTTTTATTTGGGGGAACTAATGGGGATATGTGTCTTGAATCCACATGTAGAATTTGTTTGATCACATCCTCAAGGATCCATGATTATGCTTTCTTATTTCCATAATTTTTATACTAATTGGTTTTAGTATTAGAGGACAGATAAATTAGGTTTAACTGAAAGCAAGAAGTTGCGTACTACTGTAAAGTAGTTCATATAGAAACATCAAAATAGGCACTGAAGTTTTTCTTCTGGTCTTTTTTTTTCTTAGCCTCTTTTTGGAATAATAAATTGGTACCCTAGCAACACCTAGTGGTGATCACTGATGGTTTTGAGTGTAATTATAAAGTCACAAGCTTAAATGTCCTGATATTTCTATTTGCAGTAAATGTTAGCACTTTTGATGCTCCAGGAGATTTGTTGTTAATGAGAACTCCCAAGATCAGCTGTTGCCCTCTATGGCATGTCCCCAAAAGTCATACATATGCACCCATTTCTGGCATAAGGTAATTGTGTCAGATTCATCTTGAATCTTTCCTCCCACAGACCAAGTATCATCTGCTCTTTAAGAATTCCCTATTTGTGTGCATGTGGTAGGAGTGGCCACTTTACACTTCTACACCTCTCATTTAAATGAAATTCACCCTATATATAAGACACCAACAGCAGAAATGACAAAGTATAAAGACTCGTATGGTGATGGGGTTACTGGAAAGTCTTACAGTGAATAACACTTGGATAATCCAACTGTGATGGTGTGAATGCTGGAGAGGTTTAGAATCCTGTCTAAGAAGCTGGATACTTCCATAGTCTCTATGTGGTACTAAAATCCTAGGAAGATTCCTGGAAAATGTCTGGTCTTCATATTAGAAGACCAAATATTCTGATTTTGCTGTAGAATAGTATGGGCAGCAATAGGATACAAGCACCAGGCAGCTAGAATGCAGCACAGACATACTGCAGTACAGCCTTGCTAGGACATTTTTACATCTGAGTAGTCAATGGAATTTGCTATCTACTCTCATGGAGGGTTTAGCCTACAGGAAAGACCCTCAAGAACTCACTGAGAGGTATGCTGATTCCAGATCCAAAGAGACTGCCTATAGAGACTCTCACAGTCTCTTTTATATTATTATTCACACTCATCCTTGTAGTTGAAAAAGGACTTGCCAATGACTAAACAGCTTTTGGAATCAAGAAAAGGTCAATGTCTTTTCTCTTGCCTCACTTATAAGGAGAAATGAGAGCATGTGGTAATAAATACTTGACCTGCAAATTTCCATACTACACACTCCTCAAAAATTACAAGGGGGAAATCAGGCTCTGGTCCACTTTATTGCTGAATTTAAATAGTTTGGGATCCAGATGTTGGACCCATGGAAGACATTTTCCAAATTAAATATCTTTAAAAATTGTCTTTGGAATGACAGACTATGGACACCCCCATGGAGGGCCTCACCCTGGGGGATTGAGGGGATAACGGGGGGGGGGGATGGGGGGAGGGCACGGGAGGAGGGGAGGGAAAGGGAGAGGGACCTCGAACTGACTTGTGAAGCAACCTTGTTTCTTATCTAAATTTAAAATGGAAAATAAAAAAATAATAATAATAAAAGAAAAAAATTGTCTTTGGATACTTTTCAGATCTTATAAATCGTTCTCTCTTGATCCAAGTCTCTATGTTCTCAGTTCTCTAAAATGTTCCACACTGAAACTACAAACCTTCTCAGGTTGAAGAGGCATTCTTTTCTGAACCTTCATTATTGTTAAGATAGCATCTAGCAAATTTGTCTTTTGATCAATTCCAAGTTTAGTTCTATTATATTGAGATTTTATTTTTTCTTGAAAATTTAATCTTTAAACTTATTCAATAGGACAACTCTGGAATCTTATTCATTCTAAAAACAATTCTATACTGCTGATTATTACATTTATGTAAACGAGTTTTACGTCTGCAAATCCTTTCAAAGGAAGAGAAGAATGCTGCTAAATTATTAAATCTTTTGTCAAAATGCTTGAAAATTCTGTTTTTACTTATCAGGTATTTTAGTTGAAACACTTTCTTATAAAAAATATCCCTTAGGAAGAAAATGATGAGTTATCCTTTTATCTATACATTAAGCAGTTTATGTACTTTTTATTCCTTTAATTTTAGGTGCCAATGATTTACCTCTCGGGTAGTTTCCATGAAGAAGATTCAGAAAATGAGCAACACTTATCATTCAACTCTTTTTATAGAAGTGGGTAACTGCTCAAAAATGATTACAAGATAGTGATTGGAGTGTAAGTTATGCTACAAAGTGAATAATGGCAAATTTAAAAACACAAAAGTGCATGGTCAGCTTTCTATTACTCTAATGAAATACCTGACAAAGGCTGTTTATGAACTGTGAGGTTTATTTACTTCAGAAATACAGAAATTAAACTCAAAGATCAAGAAGCCCCATGGGCCGGGCGGTGGTGGCGCAGGCCTTTAATCCCAGCACTCGGGAGGCAGAGGCAGGCAGATCTCTGTGAGTTCGAGGCCGGGCCGGACCGACAGCCTCCAAAACAATACAGAGAAACCATGTCTCGTAAAACCAAAAAGAAAAAAAAAACAAGAAGCCACATGGACTTGACTTCTGCTGAACATGGCTAATAGTGAACTAATAGAGTGGTTTGTATATGCTCAAATGGTTATCTCATGAACCAGAACAGAGAGAAAACCAAGGCAAACTTACACCTACACAATTAAAAATTTTTAATATTACTTTTTCTTTAGTCTTATGAATTTCATATAGTACACAATGGAACATGACCATGTTCACCCCTTATCTCTCTTCTTCTACTCCCCATAAATTCTCTAATAATATGTTTCCGCCACCACTTCACTATGTCTTCTGTTTATCTGCTCTCCCCGTCTAAGTCCAATTAGTTTAGCCAATATGTACATGGATGTAAGGCTATCTACCCAGTGGGGCATGAGAAATCTACCAGTGGTTTCACATTTTGAGGGGACAAAAAAAGGAATGAATCTTTCTCCACCAGTATTACTGCCAATAGTCCCTTAGAAAACCACGAGGCTTGATGTTCAACTTCCCCATCCAGGATGGATTTGGGGCTGGACTAATCTTGTGCAGGTCTTGCATATGTAACCCAACCTAGTTCGAACTTATGGCTGCAACAGCCATGCTGACTCCAGAATTTTCCTCCTACTCATCCAGCTCTTCCATTCTGTCTCCTGAGTCTGGTAGTGCTGGGGATACTGAGAGAGACCTTCCATCTTTAGGACTGAATATGTAGTCTCTTGTTTTTTACTGCTTTGACCAGTTATATCTCATAGCAAAATGAGTCAGGTAAAAGTTGAGAGCAGTCCAAGTCTATGCACATAAAAATAAATATATAGAAAGCAACTTAACACAGAGCATTGTCATTTAGTAAAGTGACAATATCAGGTTCTAACCTAGCGCCAGCCATGGGCTTTTGACCATTAAACTCCCTCTTGTATCACGGGCTTCAAATCCAATGCTATTGCAGTTGAATAATTTCTGTAAATATTGGATTTTACCATATACATCTTATGTTACTGATTTAGTAGAAAATAAACCTTAAAGCACCTTAGGCCAAGTTAGAGTATGATTTTAGAGACAGATTAGGTCAAATGCACATGCGCACACGGGCACACATGTGTGTGCCCGTGCGAGCACGTGCACACGCACACACACACACACACACACACACACACACATACAGAGACAGAGAGAGAGAGCACTCTTATAGTTAACATCACATAATAATTTCCTTGAATTCACAGACACAGACAAAGGTGAGTGAAACAGATCACTACCAAGTGTTGTATGTTGATTTTGCTAGTGTATACTGACCTGGAAATTGCTGAGATACTAGAGTTCATGGAATTTTTTATTAATATTACCTTAAAGCCTATTGAATATTAATGAACAAAAAATGATTTGAAATTTCTTTTGACAGTAGAATACATATGCATTGTGCCAAGATCTTTATATTTATACCAATGCTTGTGCAAATGGGATCTCTGCAACTCTACAAGGGTGACACTATTAGTACACTTATTTTAAACACAAGGAAGCACAGTTAAATGGGCCTAAACTTACCATGTTTGAAATCTGACCGAGTCAAGTGTAGCTCTCTTCATTTACGACTGTCTTGAATCATGCTCTCACTGGCTCACCTAAACCAAGTGAGGAAATTTTACCCCTTACAGGGTGCTCTGACCCTCAGAAAGTCCACATGCAAAATATATTATGTCTTTGAGTCTTATTTTCTGCCCAGAAATACAAACTCAGCAACTATGTGAAAGGGACCCTTAAAATGCCAGTGTTCATCAAACCTTCCTTATTCTGCTAACCCCACCACACAGCTATGTGAGAGACAATGGTAATGAGTGAGTCCAGGCTGCTGTGTCAGTTACGGGTAGCACGTGGGAAATAATACTTACTGAGTGTCTCTAGATACTCCAGCATCTAGGAATGCAGAGAAAGCTTCAGTTTAACACAAGGTAAGTGAATACAAGTTACAATTTGTAAAATAACTTCTAGCATAGGGCAGCTGATGTGATTCCCTCCTCTTGCTCGACATGTGGAATCACCTCTCAGCTTGCAGCAGCCTAACTCAAAGGATGAGCATCCACGCCAACATGCCTATGCTGATGCACATCTGAGGCTCTGCTCAAAATTGAACCAATTCAAATTTCTTCCTTGGAACACGGTTTCTGTTCTTTCAGATTTTCTCAGTGCAATGTCATATTCACAACAGCCACTAGCCAGTCACCACAGTAATTAGAGGACCTCGGTCTCTGCCCTGAACTCTTTCTTTCCCTTGATGCCGGGAGCTTGAAGGAACGCTTTAGCATAACCTGTTACCTCTGCCCAGTAAGTTTACGAGACAGTCGCTGTATACAGAGCCATCCCAGGGTCTTCCTTTGCTACAGCCATGGGTGATTCTGGGGTGCCCTGACTCTGTTTCTGGGTGTCATGCCTCAGATCTTTCAAAGCTCTACATTCTAACCTCGAACTACAGACTCCAGTGGCCTTTAAGAACCCAGTGAAACTTAACTGAACCCCTGGAACCCAGTGACAGAGAGAGTGGAGTGATGAGCAAATGGACAAAGAATGGGCTGGCAAAGCCAGCAGGGACGGCTGACCTGAACAGGGGAGAGCTCTTGGACCCCGGACCAACAGCTGGGAGCCAGCATGGGGCTGATCCAGACCCCCTAAGTGTGAGAGTCCATGGGGAGGCCTGGGCAACCTGTGGGGCCCTGGGCAATGGACCAGTGTTTATCCCTGGTATACAGATGGACTTCGTGTCTCCATGGCACAGGGAGCGATGCTCTCTCAGACTGGACTCTTGGGGGAGGGCCTGGACCCTGCTCTGAGCAAGGTGACAGACTCTGGATATCCCCTGTGTGGAGGGAGGTGGGAATGGGGTGGGAGGCTAAGGGGGATGGTGGGAGAGGTGCGGGAGGAGGGGAGGGAGAGGGAGCTGGGATTGACATGTGAAGCAAGCTCTTTTCTAAAAAAATGTAATAAAAATTTTTGTCTTGAAAAAATATTATTCAGAAATAAATTAAAAATCAATAAAAAAGAACCCAGTGAACCAGAGAGTAAATGAGGAAAATATCTCTGCACCATAGAAGTAAAATATGAATCCTACACATAAGTAGTTGTTTTAGTATGGGTGAATGGGTATTAAGCTAGACACAAATTCAGCACCTTTAAAGGATTATTATTTCTTATGATTCTATGAACGAAGTGTGGAGGTAGAAGAAAATGTTTTATTGAGAGATCCACCTTAAGGCTTAGCTAGAAGTTCAAATGGGAATTGGGACAAGACTTCTCTTGCAAGGTGAAGAAAGGCAAGAGACAAGAGGATGAGGTTGCCTACAAACTGATGCTCAAGGCAGAGAGCTCTCAGAATTTTGGGGGCCCAACTCAATGCCTCAGTTTTAACTCACAATTGCAGCTATACGCTGAGTATGTATAATCTGAAAACATTCCAAAATGCAGAACATTCTGTGTGTTTGCATGAAGTCACAACTGGAAATTTTTTTTACAAGAATAAACTTTATTCCATGCACAGGAATATTTAAAATGTCTACATTGTTAGTTCTAGGCCAGCCAATGCTACACAGTGAGACTCTTTCTCTAAAGCAAGCAAGCAAACAAAGTGTATAAAATTACCTTTAGGGTATTAGTATAAAATTCGACCCAGAACTTTAAAAATTTTGTATTTATACTTGGTTTCTGTATCTGTATATCTCATTATGTCTACAAAACATAATATACAAAATATTAAATCAGAAATATTTGTGGGCCCCAGGCATTTCAAATAAGAGATACTCAATAAATGGATGCTATATACAATCCCTGATTTAACTTTGGAGACAGCTTATGGGGCTTTGTGCATTTTGGACAGAACCTGAACAATCCAAACTATGATAAAGGATTACCATTGGCTATCTTTCTAGAAGAAAGTAACACATGTATTGGCATTTATATAGAGGCAATGTGAGAATATGAACAGGTATGAGAACAATCAGCCTCCAACTAGATGCCAACTTACTTTAGCACATTCCCAGCTTCCAATTTAGAATCCCTTGGCAGTGAACATGGCAACATCTTGAGTGTTCCATTTATGGAACTCTCAGAATTTTAATTTCTAAACCAAGTAGTTGCAATAACATAACCTTAATAATATATACTTCTCACATCAGTTCCATCCAACAATGTGAGATGCACTCTCACCCTGAACTCTTGGGGGAGGGTCTAGGCCCTGCCCTGGATGAAATGACAGACTATGGACACCTCCATGGAGGGCCTCACCCTCCCTGGGGAAATGAGGGGATAGTGGGAGGGATTGCGGGGAGGGCACGGGAGGAGGGGAGATAAAGGGAGAGGGACCTGGAACTGACTTGTGAAGCAACCTTGTTTCTAAACTAAATTTAAACTTAAAAATAAATAATAAATATATATATGATTTTTTCAAGTGGTGGTATAAAGTTAATGCTGTTATATAGTGGGAACCAGAGAGAATTAAACCATAGAAATCAGTTTCCTGTCTGTAAAATGAAACCATTGGAGAATGAGATTGACAAAGGTCCCTTCTTGCTTTCTTCAGCTGCTTCAATGCAGGATTCTATGCTGTATCTAAGCCAGATCATTCATATGAATTCATGATATTTATTTTATTCCATATATTTTTGCCAGGTTTCTGTATTTAGTATTATATTATTTCTGCATGCACCATTATTGTTATAGGTGAACAATGGAATAATTTTTGTTTACCAAATGGTCTGGACTTTAATGATTAAATGTGGTATATAAACATAGATAGATTGTTATTGCCCATGACTATATTGAATGAATGAGAAACTCAGCACACATAGTCTTAATCAGAATATGGATTTCACTAAATGGTTTTGACATTTTACTTCACCCTAATGCTGTAGACATTCTGAATTAATAACTGCAATAAACATGGTCAACCTATTATATGGGTCAGTTGCAAATGTAATGAATATATTGTAAAACACATTTTAATGTTAAGATCTCAGTTCTCAACTGATTGCTATTCTGTCTCTCCTATTTACTGGAGTGAGGGAGATTTTAAATCTGCTATCTTATATATATATATATATGTATGTAGGTATATATATGTATAATCAGAAAACATAGAAATGAAAATAAATATGCTGCCCTCAATCTAATTTTAGGTATCTCCACTATGGTTTTGTTTGTTTCATTTCAAAGCAATAAATAAAATACATTTGGAAACTAATAAATATGATAAAATACATAATATAGGAGAAAATTAAAAATTCTTAACAAAATAATCAGTGTCCTCCATTATCTACCCAAAGCTTTACACCCATTGGTATGTCAAACCTGGTATTCTTGGACTCAAAATCTATACTCTGTAAATATGTCTTTTGTACTCATATATTCTTGCACACACAGCACAGTTTTCTGTCGTCTTTATATCATTATTTGTTACCTTGGGTGTCTGAAATACCCTTTCTACTCTCTTGAAATTGAACCATTTTCCTAATTTTTGTAAACTTGGCACAGGATTACCTCCTCCCAGAACCTTTATTCAAAACCCTCCATCAAGTGATCCCAGGGACTTTCCTAGATGCCCTTTGTGTTTCGGTAATGATGAGTACAGTAGCTAACATTTATTGAACACTTAGTGCTGATGTTTTAAGAGCTGTACCTGGGTTTATTTATTTTTATTTTTATTCCTGTCACCAACATCCATGTCAGACAGCTGTGGCTTTTTATGTCATCTTTTAAGAAGACAGAGAGAAGACATGCAGTTTTTCTGAGTTATATTGCTTATGCACAGAAGGACTCATGACAGACTCTTTACTTCCTGAAGTAGCACAAATTCCTTGTTTATGTTTTTGGTTTTGCCAGGGGTCAGGGTTTCACTATGTAGCTCCCTGGCCTGGAACTAGCTATGTAGACAATGCAGACCTTGAACTTACAGAGATCCACCTTTCTATGCCTCCTGTGTGCTCGGAACAAAGAGGTACCCAGTGACACCCAATTTTCAGTTCCATTTTAAGGAGGTGCCTGATCAATGTATGGGCCTGTCTCCCATGTCGCAGGTTCTCCCTTAACAGAAAATTGCAGTGGGTAGAAATGCAATACTAAAATGAAAAAGAAAGTGTTCTAATATATATTTTCAATTAAATATTGCATCACTCTCCTTCCCTTTCCTTCCTCCAATATTTTCCATTCACTAGCCATTGTTTTCTCTTGAAATACACCTATTCATACAAACACAGCGTGATTTGCCCATTTGTTGTTACTTGTGTGTGCATATGATACCAAGACTAACCATTTGGTATTGGATAATTGGATAACCTATTAGGGGCTTATCCCTAAGAACGGCTATTTCTCTGGTATTGCCTGAAGTTCCTTGTCTCTGGCAGTGTCCCTTGATATTTCCACTGTCCATGTTGTTATGTCTACTGCTGTTGTACTTCTTCAGGTCTTGTTTAGGCAGTGGTACTGTTGAGATAGCATGGGTGAATCTTCCCTCTCTTCTAGGAGACACATCCTCACAGCAGACTCCCTGTTCCTCTAGCTCTTACAATATTTCTGTGCCCCCTTCCACAGTGTTCCCTGACCCTGAGCCTTAAATACAGAATTTGTGCTGTGTTTGTCTCATCTGAGCCTGGGCACCCCACAATCTCTTTTCTCTGCTTTTTGACCAGTTGTGGTAACACTCCCCATCCATCTTCTGCAATAATGTCCATATATCACTAAGAGTAATTTATTGGATCCGTGGATGTGAGGATAAGTATTTTAAATGCAATGAGGAGTTATGCTAGTTTAGTAAACTGCCAGTAGTTAGGTCTTCTCTGGGATCCACAAGTTCACTATCCCTGGGTAGTTCTCTGGGCTTTCAGTATCAGGCATGACTTTTCTCTTATTAAGTAGGTTTTTAAGTTCAATTAGGCAGCTGTTACTCATCACCAAGGTATAAGTGTCACTATGGCACCCTTAGTATCATCATGTCATATTAGTCATGTTAGTCATTGTTGTGGTTCATAGGTGTCATAATTGGGTAGGGCTACTGGTTGCTTCCCTCTCTTGAAAGCTTGTATAGCACCTCTTCAGTACAATATAAGCTAGTCTGTTGCTGGAGGTTTCTGTTCCGACACATTCCCACCATTAGCCCCAAATAAACACATGGATGCTATATTATTAAACTGTTAGCCTATAGCTAGGGTACTTATTGTCCAGCTCTGTCTTAATTATTGACCCATTTCTGTTAATCTATGTATTTCTACATAGTCTTGGCTTACCGGAGAATGCCCAGACCTGCTACTCCTTTGGTGGCTACACATCTCCCCAAAGCCTCCATCTGCCTACCTTTCCCAGAATTCTCCTCATCTCCTAGTCTCACCTATCTTCCTGCCTCTATTGGCCAAACAGAGTTTTATTCATCAACCAATAAGAGAAACACATATACAGAAGGACATCCCCCATCACTAGTCCTCAGGAGGCTTTCAAGTCAGATTCAGCTAGAGTACTAATGATCCTGTGAGGGGATGTGATTTTAAGAACTGTGTATTGCAGTTACTGGTAAAAGCATATTTGATGAGATCTCTAATTACAGGTTGTTTGGATTTCGACTTTTTGTTTTGTTTTTATTTATTTTTTTACTACAGTCTCATATTATAACTCAGACTGGCTTAGAACTCCTGTTAATCCTCCTGCCTATCATTTTTCTAGTTTGGGATTACTTGCATGAACAAAATAGAATTTCGACAGTGAAAGTGAGAATTGAATACGGCATCTTGAAGAACAACAAAAATTCGAAGCAGTTGGTGGGCAAATGGCAGTCATGGAGAAGAAAACAAACACACAAAACAAGAATACTCTGAACATTAAAAGACTTCAGAAATGTCAATATATGAGAACATCAGGGTTTGGATATGGGGTGTGCACTCTTTCTCAGTTCCTGAAGGCAAGCCTTTCTCTCCCCTGGCAGGGTTGTTTGCTCAGCTCTGGAGACATTAGGAGTTGACACCTAGCTAGAGAAAGTGGGTCTCTAGAGGTGTCTTTTTGGAGCTGTATCCTGTACTTGGCTCCTTCTCTTTCTGCTCCCATGCCATGGAGGACTATGCTACTGCACTACGTAATTCTGAAATGCAGTTCAGACTCATTTCTCAGAATAGTGAAGCCAGACCACAACAGAGACTTCCCATTACGAGCAAAGTAAACCTTTCTTCTCTTTAAACAGTTTTATTTTTTCTTTAGAAGAATTTTGTCACAGTGATGAAAAGCCACATGAGTGGAACTGAATGTAAGGACTAGGCAGATGGAAGAGGGTGTAACGAGTCCTGGGAAAATGAACAGAAAGTAGGGGCAGAACATGTGACTTTCATTTTCCCACGTTTCAGCAGTGAATGAAATTCTAGAAATGAGTTGGAGGATGAATGGGTTTGAAAAGAAGAGAAGCTAGTTAATATTTTTGTTAGTGGATAGAAAGAGGAAGTAAATGTAAAAAGATTGGTGAGGAATGAGAAGGAGACACTAGCAGATCAGAAGTTCACAAAGAACATGGTTGAAGAACACAAAAGATGGGAAGCTGAAGTCATTCATTCTACTTCACAAACTTCTCTTATGTCAGCTACAAAATTAAAGAATGATGTGATCAAAAGCAAACCAAAACAACAATAGAAAGAGACAGAATCCCCTTAAATCTATAATTCTGACTCACAGTTTGAAGAGCACACAAAACAGTGTAAAATGAACTCACACATTAAATGTTTTACACAAACTAATTCATTTAAGGGTGCACAGAGGCGTAGTAACACATTATAAGGGGTACATAGAGGCGTAGTAACACATTATAAGGGGTACATAGAGGCATAGTGATACATTATAAGGGGTATGTAGAGGCATAGTAACACAGTGGAGGAGATGCAAAGAAGGGTGTGGCGTGGAAGGTCTGTGAAATGCCACGCCTTCTCTAGCACCACATCTTCCCAGCATCCTGATCTCCTCACCAAACCCAAAGCTCTCCAAACCCCTGTGCTTTTTGGTCTTCAGGAGGCTTCATTCTGTAGGCATACTTAATGATTAAATCATCAACTACAGCTGATTAATTCAACCCCTAGATCCTCTCCCCTTGTTCAAGTTTAGGGGTGAGGTTGAAAATTCCAACATTCTCTAATACCAGGGTTGGTTCCCCTAGTAATGACTTCCCATCCTGAATTTGTCCAGGGATCTTACTGAAGTATTTGATTAACATAGATTCAAGAATGGTTGAAAAGATAGTCATTGGTAAGTAAAACTTTATCTTTCTAATGTGTTTTCAGGCCTAGACAGTAAAACAAAACCAAAATGTAACAAAAATACCCCTTTTCACCTAATATCATTTAGAAAAATTCAAGACTTTTGGGAGCTTTTACCAGGAATAGGGCATAGGCCAATATTTATGCATTTATGTTATCTATTTATATTATACATAATATTAAGTGTGCTACTTAATATAACATGCCACCAAAGGACAGAGAATATGAAACAAGAAATACAATATTAAGAGGGAGGTTTCAGAAACTTTATATGAAGGTAGTATTAAAAATGTTAAAGGGGATAATGAAATGCCTGTTTGACTATTAGAGTAAGAATATGCCTGACCTTGCAAACAGCAGGTTTAAAGGCCTTGTGATCAAAGTGTGCCTAAGGTATCCCTCTATCTGATCCTGTATTTTACAGACCCAAGAACATTTTCTAACCTTGTAAGTCACACCAAGATGTGAGCTCATGAAAGTTTACCTCATTGTGTGCAAACGACTCAGAAACTCTCCTGGTCTGTAGTTATCCAGGTCTCTAGACACATTCATTAGCACTTACTCACTTGACAAAATACCTGACAGAAAAGAACTCAAAGCATTGGAGATATAAAAAGACTCACAACTTCAGAGGCTACTGTGCAAAGTCACTTGGTTCAGTATTTCTAGGCCTGCAGTGAAACACCAATTCATGGTGGTAACTCCATGAGCAGAGACTGTAGTCCTCATAGAGGGAGAGACAAGGAGAAAGCAAAAGCCAGGAGCAAGATATCCACAAAGACAACCCCTCAGGACCTCTGGCTAAATCCCACAGCTTGAGATTTCCAGAATATCTCAAAATGGCATACCAACTGGGGACTTTGATTTTAATACACAATCCTTTTCAGGGCAGGGTCATTGCTCATATGCAAGGCATTTCGCCTAGAACTAAACATATACCTCCTCCCAGGCAGGACAAAGGCAAGCCCAAAGTCCTCCTCTGCTCATGGTGTTTGCAGATCAACATGATCTGTAGAAGTCAGTGAGTCAAAGGAAAGTAGATAAGAATTAATGTGTTTTGCTAGATCCAGGCACCCACCAAAAGAGGATCCCAGCTTCCCATCTGATTTCTGACTCACACAACACAGAAGCACTAAAAAGAACTCAGATAAAATGGAGTTGCATCCTATTTAGGGCTAAAGCCTCAGCAATGTATTCTAACAAGGAAAAAGTATTATTAGCTATTTTCCTGATTGGAGGATGTTGTAAAGAATGCTAGGGTCTGAAGTTGGTAGATAACCACACAACCAGGCAACTTTATCGGAACACATTCTAAGTTGGTTTTTGTAACATTCTAGACCATGATGCCTTCTGTGAATGTGTGATAGCATTGTTCTTACAACAGGTAAGTGCCTGTCTGAAACATTCTAAAGTCTATTTTGGTAACAATCTAGACCGTATTGCTTTCTGTGAATGTGTGACAGCATTGCTTTTACAACAGGTTAAGTACCTGTCTGTCCCATTCTCAAGTCTGTTTTGGTAACATTCTAGACTGCATTGCTTTCTGTGAATGTGTGACAGCATTGCTCTTACAACAGATAAGTGCCTGTCTGTCCAGTGCGGTTTGTTGAAGTAGAGGAACAATGTGGAGGGTACCACCTTTTAAGAATAACAAGAACTGTTTTGACTGTTGTCACTACAGAGTTTTAAGGGCCACACTTACAAAGGAAATACCCAGAGCACCTGCCTGGATCCACACCATATATATATCTCATTACTTGTTTATCAAAGCCTGTTTCTTACTTCCTCAGTTTAGATCCAGAAGTTCAGAGAAGTTAAGAAACTTCCTCAAGTCATACGGGAAGACCAGCTGTCACACCAACCTGAGTAAGATACGTTGTCATTCAACCAAATTCCCATAAGAAAACTGAGCAGCCAAACTGAAGGGACATCAGCTCTGCTCTCTGTCCTAGTCACCTCATTCCTAGGGCAAGTGCACTGTGCAAACCCTTTGTTCATCCACTTCCTTCAGCTTTGGGTCTTGACATCTGCGGGGCGAGGAAAGTGAGCTGGAACCACTTTCCACGGGTCTAAGGTTCCCGAGCAAGTCAGTACTGCTAGGATATGTATGTGTGTATGCATACACATATTTATATTGTAGTATATACATATATATGTTTAAAATTAAATTTACACACACACACACACATCTCAGCTCCCAACAAAGTCATTTCTAGGCTTACTTGGAGAGCTTCCAAGATATTCACATTGAAGAATACACACAATTGTCTAGAGAGGAACCCACAAAACTTGCAAGTCGAATCTCTAAGCTTCCTTCCAGATGGATCAAGTAATGAACATCAATGAACGCCCATAGCACTCACCCATGCAGATGATTGGACAGGAGAAAATATCATCTGTGATCAGATGCTAGGAGCTAGGTGCTGCTCCCATGTGTACTAAATGCGTACAAGGACACACCATGGTGTTAGTTAACGGCATTGAAGGCATTTAAATTATTCAACTCTTTCATGAGAAATAAATAAATCTGATGTGAAAATGGTCAACTTTCTCGAGTACCAATGGTTATGAGGAAAATCTGGGCAGCTGAGATTCTGGAAAATGCATTTAAGCTTAAAGAAGGTGCTGGAGTTTCCTCCCCCCACTGCCCCTCCAGAGCCTGCCACCGTTCCCCTGCCCCCCAGGAAAGAAAGCATCGTAACCGCAGCAGTGTGCAGACCTCCTCATTTCCTCTGTAGGTGCAGGCTCTGCAGTGAGCTGCAAACCTCATATTCACAAGGCAAACAAAGCATCATTTTTTAATGACTCTTCTGAATACATTTTTTTGCAGCAGCTTCCCTAGACCTGCTTGTCATAATGGTTTCTTCAAACGTTTGTTAAAGCCTGTGATGTTCAAGGCCCTAGCCTTCCCCCTCGTGTGCTTGTTTTTTATGTGTCACAGTTGTCAACTAAAATAGAGCACCTAGCCTTTGTTTCAAGATGGTACCTGATCAATATCATCAATCCGGCTCACTCCCTCTCCCTCTTTCCTCTCTCTCCCTCTCTCTCATGCACTCTCTCTCTCTCCTCTCTCTCCCTCTCTACAGCTGTATCCATTTCCTCCTGGCAAAAAGGGACTTTATGAATAAATGATACTGAAATGCTGAGGGTTCAGATACTAAATAATGAATTTCACCACCAAAAACACAACAACTTCTCCAATCATAAAATACCGCTCCTTCCATATTGATTGTGCTTTGGCAACTAGATGCAGTGCTAGGCTTCACTCTGCAAGGTGTTTAAAAAGAAAAACAGGTTTACCCAGGATTTATCATGTATGGAAAAATGTAATCTCTAAGTAGACTGTCTGCTAATGTCTGGCATAATGTTTCTTCATAATGGTTAACCCTTTTTCAGGGAGTGGAATAATGCAAACAGTGCTTCTCTCTAGATGGGAACTTTGCTTCATGGGACATTACAGTAAGTGTGTCATCTGTTCTGTGCTGTTGTGCGGGTACTGGCTTGTAATGATAATGCAAATCTCCTTTTATTATTTGTTTAAAAACCTGCTGTGTGCAGGAAATGGAGCATCCTGCGGTAGGACGGGGACTAGGTGGGAGGACCCCAGTGCCTGTCCATCCTTACATTGCTGGGTGCTGGGTCGCTGCTCACTGACTGTTGCATGTAGTGGGTCAAGGTTTGGGAGCATTTGTTGTGTGCTCAAATGTGACTTGCTTTCCTATTTCCCTCATGAATGGTCTCTGCTGGCTTATTTCTGATGTGCAAAGAAAGCCAGTATCCGCTATCTGAGAGATGGCTGGGGTCAGGGAGGGTAGATTCTTGGCATGTGATTGGCAAAACCTGCCTTCTCTCAAGTTGTAGGCTAACTTTTTGACTGAGTGTTCTGTGTCTGCCTATAAATTTGCTCTGCTACCTATTAAATGTCAAAGAAGCTTCATTTTTAATTAGATAGCAGCAAGTAGGCTTTGTTTTATGTGGAGCGCTCTGTATTCAAACTATATATTTTGATGTATACGTTGGGTAGGACAGGTTCAGATGATGTCAGCCATGAGGGAAGCAATGTAAGTCTGAGCATTATCTATGTGACGTTTTCTTCATGAAATTTTACTTAAGGAGAATTGCTACGGTGATTTTAATGTTGGAAAGCACAAAACCAGGCATCTTTTTCTCTTTTGTTTTAGGCATTCACTGCTTGAAAAATATTCTACTTCTCTTTTTTAATTATCAGGAGAATAATGAATGTTTATTCATTTGCTTGTGTGCTAAGTCTATGCTAAAATAAAGCATGTATTTTCATTTTTTAAGAAAAACTTAATTTAAGGAAAAATACAGGCATTAATTTAGAGCTACTGATGCAATGAGATGCTGGAATATATTTGAGCTATTAGCCGTTTCAATCTCCTGCCCACAAATAATTGATGAGTTTCTATTAAAGATTGACAAGCTAGCAGGGTGCAACGCATTTTTACTAGAAAATGCTGCATGGATAGTGAATATGCATTATTCCTTTTATTCTATTCCTTCACGTTAATAGTTTTGGAGTTCAGCATTATGTTTCTGTGAACTTATTGATTAGCATTTAGCTTGAGAAGTACAGTTTCCTCTATCACAATAATTTGATATCAGCCTGTTTTCATGTAAGCATTTCAAGTACTCGAGGTTTTCATTTGTCTCCTGTGTAGTGACTGGCAGGGATGTAATGCTGTGCTGAAAACAAAAAGCTTAATTTGGTTTCCTAGTAATTAGGGCACCAGGTAATGTCACATAGAGACTCATAGGACTTATGACTGAGGTAGTCCTTCCTCAGGGTCCCAGCAATGAAAGTCAGTTTCAGTTGTCAGTGTCAATGAAGGCATAGTCTCTTTCTGGCCTGCGTTTAGTGTATCTTGACCATAGAATATTTTAAAAGAATACAAGGAGATAAGTGTTTTTTACACACTTTTAATTCAGAAAGCCCAGAACTTACTATAAGGATTCAGGTTTACATCTCAAGGAAACTGTGGGATCTCTATAGGCATCCTGCCATTGGGCAGCTCACTGGGCTTGTTAAACACTTTCTTGCCCTGAGAATCAGCTTCTTTTAAGTAACTTCTGCTGGGCTTCTTCATTTAGCTCTCCCTCTGGTTTTGAAAGCAATGCTGTCATCAGCATCTCTCTAGGAACTGATTTTTTTAAAAAAAAGAAACCTTAATAGAACAAAAAGTGCTTTTGCAGTACCTTAAATAACAGCTTTTCCTAACTAAACATTCAGAAAACACATTCTTTCAGCACCTAGCATCATTGCTTCCTGAATCTGCCTGTAAAACGTTGTGGGGATGCCATAGTTACGAAATCAGCAGAAGGAAATTGCCCACATGCTGTATCTGCCCCCCCCACCCCCATTTCATTCCAGTTGCCCCATTACAGCCAGGTGGTGAGAAGGGTCCATGGGCGGGATTCCTTGCAAAGCACTGCGTTTTAATAAAAGGGTGGCAGACACTCCATTTTACCCAGGGCACTTTGTTGCTGTGTTTGCTCTCTTAGGAGAGCATACAGAAGGACAGGGAGTGTGCCGCTGACACGCTGCCTGTGAGGACAGATTCACTAGCATGCACGCTGCATAGCAAAATAACAGATTAGTTGAGATAACCAGTGCATAAGTCAATCAAAATCCTCAGGCCTGAAAACGTAAATGCTAAACTGAGGATATGAGTGCATTTGTTAAGGGACAGTAAAAACTGTTTTGTGATGTAGGACTGTCTTAGTTGAACCCCGTTATTATATTTTGATTTTTTGGTGGTCATTGCAGACCCAAAATCAATCTGAAAATTGCCTACAAGGAAAATTAGCATTTTACAAAGGCTTCAGAAAATTCTGGCGATCTCAAATATAGCTTTTGGCTTTAATCTTAACATATGGTTACCTATAATATGTTTCAAAGGCTATTAAGACCAGAAAAAATAGTTTTAGGAGCATACCTGATTTTCTTGAGTACTTACGATTATTTTTTCTGCAGAAGAATAAATAGGTGAAAATAATTCACTGCTATATGATTTGTTTTATCCCTAGGCATTGCCTGGGGTTACTGGGACATCTCCAGTTTTCACTACTGGGAAGCGAAATGCGCAACAATGAAAATTTTATTAAAATGTATGTTAACCCATTACTGTACGTTCATTTTCAATTCTTTATAAGGAAGCATGATGTATCATTTTGTGTGTGTCATTCCTTAAAAAAAAGAGATGAGTCAAGTGAGAGAGCATATTTAATGGGGAGATTTTATGGGAAACATTATACAAATGGCAGTGCGCGTGATTCCCATTATTAAAATAATTTGTCATTGTACGGAAAAAAGGTATAAATTCCAAGAAAGAGTCTTCTTTAGTTATCTGCCCTTTTTTTAATGACAGTGGCTTTTGTGCCATAAAGACAGACACGTTCTCAGGCAAAGCCCATTTCAGGCCAGAATTTTTGAAAGCCCTATTAATGTTTCATGCTAATCAAGGAGAGTGGGAAATAGAGCTGACAGGTGCTTTCTACTCTGCTTATCCCTGTCTTCCTCTATTAGACATTACCAGCTAAAACACGACCAATGGGGTTCTTAGCCAACGCATATAGTAAGAAGGAAAAAAAAATAAAATGATTCTTGGCCTAAGTTTGCTGTTGTTTTTCATCTTGGATGGGCTGATAACATTCCTGGTCATATGAGCACATTGATTATTAATAAATCTGTCTTACTCTAAACTGTAAGCTCAAAAGGGACCTGCCATTTAGACCTAGCATTCAAGTACAGTGAGCCATGCTAATTTTGAATCTATAGAAAAGATCATCTGGTTTTGTCGTGTTAAAATATTGTACCCATACGTTACTTGAGTCTTTATCTATATCTGAAATTTCAAATGGAACTTTCATCGATGAGTATGATGGACTTAGTTTCCATGATGTTATCTTGGGACATGATTTAGATAGGAATAAATACACTTCCTGCTTTCTTCAATAGAATGCTTACTCATAACCATACATTTCAAAGCAGTGTCAGAATGAATGCATTCCATCACAATTGGACCAAGGAAAGATGATTTATTGATTAGAGAGGGGTGCGATTTTAGTTATTGCTGTTTTGTTGGTGTCACATTTAATTGAAGGAATGCATTAGATTGTTTTAGGATTTCTTGTGTTTTTTTCTTGAGACAGTGTTTCTCTGTAGCTTTTGGAGACTGTCCTGGAACTCACTCTGTAGACCAGGCTGGCCTCGAACTCACAGAGAGCCACCTATCTCTGTCTTCTGAGTGCTGGGATTAAAGGTGTGCGCCACTGTCACCCAACATTTCTTGTGAAAGTCTAAGTACAATATTCTTATGTGAATTTTTTTCATTTATCTTAATAAAATGTGCTTAAAATGGCACGTTAGCATGGCTTACTTTTTCACATCTTTTATTTATAAAAATGCTTCTTTTTCCTTAGATGCATTTAGATGTGCCAAGAACCATCATGTTCAGCTTTGGCTTCTGAGAATCTGTACTTTTCTGGCACCTACTGTCTTTCACAAGAATGTTCATAGTGACTTGTGGTGGTTTGTGTGTATACCGGCGTGTTACACTGCAATGTTTTCAAGTATCATGGGTAAATGCACAAAAATCGTAGCTAACGAGCAAATTATGAATATCCATACTTGAAGGGTAGAAAACCATTCACTTTCCCTCTTTTGTGAAGATGAAGATTCTTTTATTTTGCTAGTTGCTTCCTCTCTCTGCAAAATTCAACTGCTCTTAAGATTTTAGGAAGTGGAATAAAAGTCTATGTCAAGAAGTCTGATAAAAACAAATCTGAGATTATAGAGCCTACAAGCATGTTCAGAGGATTTTAAATCTTTTCTTTCCCTTTGCTTCAGTAAGGTATACTTTTTAGCTATATTTCCATATCTGGGCTAAAGAATAATTATGGAAGGAAACCTAGGTAGTGTAAAGTAATGAACTCAGTTTTTTCTTCTCAACTTCCTGGATGATAGCAGGTCTTCACTCTTGTATATGTGTTGTGTATATGCCAAGCACCACTACCTTCAACTTTGGGTCCCAAGAATCTGTCACTTTCTGGCACCGACTGTCTTCCAGATGGCTGGGGACATATGTCCCCTCTTCTGTGATGTTCCCTGAGCCTTAAGCATCAGGATTGTGTTGTATTAGGGGTTGGCACCCACGGTCAGTTGATCTCTTTTTTTGACCAGTTGTCGCTTTCGGTGATAATGTTGTCTGTCTGTCACAAAAGCATCTTCTCTGATGCAGGATAAGAGCCACCACTTTTCATGGGTATAAAGATAGGCACGTAGATGCAGTTAGGGAGTAGACTGCTTGGGGAAACAGGTGGTAGTGGATTCTCCTCTAGGTTCCATGGTCTCACAGGTATTTGGTTACATTTACAGAAACGGGCATTAATTCTTTTCTCTTGAAAAAGTCTTAATTCTAATTAAGTTGCTGCTTCTTTTCCCCAGAGTTTAAGTGTTACTATTGTACCTTTCAGAACATCTTACCAGTAGGTCATCTGTTGTGGTTGCTGCCATTATAGCTCAACAGGACTATTGATCTCTTTTCTCCCTTGGAAGCTTGTGTGTGACTCTTTCTGAACCCATGAGAGCTAGCCCTCAGTGAGGAGGTTTCCAGGTCAGAGCCAGATCCATTTCTCCAAATCCTGTGTCTTAAATGTGTGGTGTCCTCAGCAATAGAGTCTTCCATTCTTTTTCTGGAAGGCACCATTTTAATTTAAGGGGTCAATAAAGCTTTTCAAGTCCTATGTAAGTTGCACATACTTTCCTTTTAATTTTTGTGTACTTTGAAGCTTAATGTGTATAATGGAATATGATTGTGTTTACTCCTTCATGTCCCCATTGCAACATTCCGCATGACCTCTCCTGACACATGAACTTCCCAATCTCAGGTCTCGTCACTTTTTATTTCTTAAACAACACATACAGTCCAGTTACTGTTTCCCTTATATGTGCCTGGTTATGGAGGAATCCACTGAAGAATGAGCAGCCACCCTGCCAGCGGCCATACCACAAAGAAAAATGCTTCTTTTTCTCCCAGCTGCTATAAGCTGCCTGTAGCTCCTTGGTTAGGGGTAGAGGTTCAGGAGTTCCTTGCCTGTCCATATTGGAACCTTGGCTGGCAAGATTTTGTACAGGTCTTTTGCAGAGAACCATGGCTTCTGAGAGCTCACAAGTACAATAGCCATGTCAAATCCAGAAGATTCTACCTCATAGCACTTCTCCATGTCTACCAGCACTTACATCCATTTTTGCCTCTCTTTTGCCTTTCACCTTGGTTGGGGCAAGGTATTGATAATGATGTCAAAAATTTACATGTACTCAAAATGGTGCTCATATTTAGGAATGTGCACAGATTACATAAATCCTAAACAGAGACAGAGCCATTTTTTAAAACTCTTTCTTTCGTATCACCCCAATTAGTTCTAAAACCATATTCACCTTGTACAGCAATAAAACTCTGCGTTTAGACTAGAAGCATAAGAGGTCCCAAGAACATGTGGCTTTGCTACTTCCCCTTTAATCACACCCTTCCACTGGTCTTCATCCTAGTCTACTATTTATGGAAGTCCAACAGGGTCATCAGTTATTACAAATGGATACAAAGCTCCTAGAAGTTTTATAAGGGCAATGTTAAAACAAACAAAGGCCTGGGTATTTGAAACTAGATATTAAGACTTTGCTTTCTGTGTACCCAGACTTCTAACAGTGTAGAACTCCATCTCCTTTGTGTGTGTATGGGGAGGTCATCAGACAGTTGTGCATACGCAGGTACGCATGAATGTGCATACATGTGCAAGTGTACGTGAAGACCTGAGGTCAACCTTAGCTGTGATTCCTCAGTATCCTCTGCCTCACTTTGCCACAGGGTTTCTCACTGGCCTAGAAATTATGAAGTTCACTAGGCTGGCTAGTCAATGAGTCCCAGGGATTTACCTCTCTTAATTTCCCAATGTTGGGATTATAAGCATATGTCACTATGCCTGGTGTTTTTTTTATCTGTTTTGGGAGTCAAACTCATGTCTTTATAACGTACGGTGAGCATTTTACCAACTGAACTATTGTTCCAGCCATAACATCATCTCTCTAAGGCCACTACGAGGGCCCACCCTTGATGAGCTGCAAGAGAGTGCAAGGTACAATTGTGAGATATTACTTTGTACGGATGACTTAGTGTGTGAAATAGTGACAGATTCATTGGGAATCCTTATGCTAATCTGTGAGAAACTAAGTGTAAAGAGACACTTGTCTATTGATATTTTTTGTAAGACTGACATTTGGTTTTGCTAATGATCCTTATTATCCAGAGCCAGAACAGATTATTGTTAAATATTCACTAGTCATAAGACTGTATCGTGCTCTTTCTGCCCTTTCTGAGCTTGTCACTCAGCAGATAACCAAAAGCAAAATCAGTTTCTGGGCAGTAATGAAGTGAGTAGGTGAAGAAGAGCTATTTCTTCAGCTCAAGATGTGATCTAGGTTGATAATAGAAACATCTGACAATGTAACAAATGAAAGATCTCTTCACTGACTTTCAAAAGTTATTGCAGGCTAGCTCCATTCACTTCTGTCTCCTATGAAATTTACAAAACATGCCCCATCCTGTGTTTTCAGTTAGATTTCTTTGCATCTTTCCCTCATTCTTCCACATTTCCAAATATTTAATTTCTACCTCATTCGAATGAAGTTGATGTAAAAAATTTAAAAAGAATTAGTTCTGGCAAAATTCAAGGGCAATGGATGGTATCAAAATTATGCTGACATGCTATCCTCAAAATTCCTTTGACTTGGAAAGCACTGTGACTCATTCCCAATACTCTGCAGACATATATTAAAATATTTTTGTTTCATCAATTATGTTAATAATTCTCATTAATCAATACTTCAAGTCTATATTTAACAAAGATTTCAGTCCAAATTGAATTTATTGAGGGTTATTAGTTCATATTATCCTGCATTATTCCTCCTTTATTCTGACAGCTTTCAATTGTTCACTGCCTTTCCATGGAATGTATTAACATTTTTGTCATATGCTGGCTTTTTGCTTTTTCCACTCAAATTGGCACTTAATGTTTTAATTTTATTTTCCAGCCCCAAAGCTTTAAAGGTGTCCTGTTGATTGAGCTTGTATTAGTGGAGCTATAGTTATATATTTAATACCTAACTGCAAACTAGTTTCTTAATGCAGGGATATAGCCTAGTTTCCACGAGATAAGGCTTATCAGTATTTCTCAGGCTATTGTAGTAAGAATTGGATTTATTTGTCCTTGTTTAGCAGATAGAAAGTAAACACGTTCTCTGGGATAGCACGCATTTTAAGGCTTTTTAAGTAAGGTTTATAAAGAAGAACAGAACTACTTTTCCTGGGATCACCCTTACAATGCCTGTCAGGTTTTCTAAAGGAAAAGTCACACTCTGAGCATTACCATCATTTCCAAAGCAAGAGGAGTCCCCTAGCAGCCACAGACTCTCCTGATGAGGACAAACAGTCATATATAAAGACAAGCATTGAGATGGCAGTGTCACACCCAGAAGCTATTTCCATGAGTTTTCCCAAAATAGAAGAAAACACCTCAATCTATCTGTCAGGCACATATCAGACAAGACCAGTCAAATCCAGAAGCCATACATGACAAGCATTTGTGATAAAGAGTCAGTACCCAGGAAGTTAATGGTCTGCAACTGATGCACCTCCTGGTATGGACATCTTCAAATAGACTGTATCTTGAGAGATACAAGGCTCCTCAGCTAACACTAGAGTGACTGGAAACACATAATCTGACCAGGTTCTTAGATCGTATGAGCAGAAAAGACTTAATTTCCCTAACTGGACACTAAGAGGGGTCTGCCAACTAAGGAATCCACACAGTATTTTAATTTCAATTTAAATTAAAGAGAATTAGAGGGCAGTTGAAATGCTAAAATAGGTAAACGAAATGATGGTAGTGATGAGCGGAAAGACGAACATTGCAGTATACTTCAAAGCATAATTAAAGTTAAAATGATGAAAATGATGTAAACCTCAAATACTGTGCTACCCATGTTCCATGTGCTGTGACTGACCCTACACATTTAAAAAAATAGTCATAGCTGGATTTATTGTCTCCTAGTAACCTTCTCACAGTCTGGGCAAGCCTGTCTATGTGGAGAAACAGAGTTAAACTGAAAGAGGAAAGTTTATGCTTATTTCCATGCTGACCTCTAGCAGGAAACTCAAGTTAATGGCAAACTCTTCATGATGAAGTAGTCAAGACAGATGGTATAAGTAGAAAAGCATGGGGGGAAATACAAGACAGTGCAGGGACCGATACAAAAGAAAAAGAAGGTAATTCTGGAGAGCTGTGGTAGGAGGTCTAGTGAAGACACTCACATGTGAAAAACTGTTTAAGTAACTGTAATAAATCATTAATGAGTGAGCAGTAAAACACTGTTTAATCATTAATTAACTGTGTATTAACAGTAGAAAATATTAACAATTCATTGTTAATGCACTTGATGGCAACTAAAGTATTAAGTGCTTGTGGATTCATGTAATTGACTATTTAACTTATTTTCTAATTAAGTTTTAATATAGTTATAATTAAATTATTGGAGTTTTTACATCTGTTAACCACCTAAATAATATGATGTTATACGCTATGATTTGCAGTCTAACTTGACTGTGTTCATGTTTTGCTCATTGCTAAAGTGCCCTTTTATAACAAATGTAGGTTTACTTAAATGGTAAAATTTCTCCAAATGCAATATAATAGAGATTTCACATAGTCATTTGCATTTGTACATACATGCAATCCTTTTATTCTTCTGTTTTCAAATATATCAAAATGACATTTAATCTGAAATTGAATTGAATTGATTGAAGATAACTCTAGAATTCTTAAGTGGCCAGTACTTCAAAAGTAATTGTTATATAAATATTATTCCTGCTACAACCCAAATGTTACTTAAAGGAATCCTTTATGATTAACTGAAGCTTCACACATATAGCAGTTTAAAAAGTTGTTAACTCACTCATTTTTTTATAATAAGGGAATAATACATGAAAATAACAACAGATATTTTACCTTACAGACTAAATTTAACTTAGGCAATGATGTCCCATTTTTTTGTGATAAAATACCTTCAAGGAGACCTGAGTTCAGTAGAAAAAAAGAAAAGGAAAAATAATGAAATGACCCAGAATGAAGAGTTTGTTACTGTACAGACTAGGAAAGTGATGTAAATTGTGGTCTTAATATTATTTTCTTTTCTAGTTACTATTATAACAATGATTCTTAATAATTATGTTTGTAGAAAACAAAGTGTATTAACTTGTTTATGTGTCAGGGACGTGAGAAGATTGACTATCTGCTGTACAGCCACATATCCTAGGATGCACTTCACAGAAACAGAATATTAACATTTTTAATCAAATGTTTACAGAAAATAAATATTTCAGTTGACCATCTGAGCAATAAAACCTCTGTAGTCAGGAATCTTGCTTCTGGGAACTCTGGATTGGTTGTGAAGAGTGGTAAACAAAAACAGAAGCAAATCCATGCTTGGGTTAGCTCTGGACTGTCTAAGTGTGTTGAAAGTAAAGAACCATATTTACAGAGTCCTCAGTGCACGTCACAAAGATATGGCCCTGTGGCCTTTGTCACACTTGTCAATCAATCCCCACCATTATTCAACCAGGTGGTAAACAGGTAATCCTAGACCAGAGGGTACAATCCTGAATAAATGGATTTGTCTACCCTAACAAGGCTATATTTGATTTAATGACTGCCCAATCACTACCTCTACCCTTGACCCCCACAGGCAACATTTCAGAACTGTCATAGGGAATGTACAATTGCTAGGACTTCAAAAGTCCCTTTTCCTTCCTTTTGAAATTAAGTTTCATATATTTCCAAGCATGATTTTTATAATAAGAACTTTTCCAGATAAAAGGCAAAAATCTGAAGAGTTGCTTATAATAACAAGCAATATTTTGTTGTAGAGACAGGTAAAGCTGTTTTTCATGGCTGCACAAAACAGTTTATCTAAATCACTATTTCCAGTTTATAAACAGCATGAGCATGCACAGTGCCAATGATGGATTATGAACGAGCTGTTCTCCCTTCTCACAGAACAAGAAGAATTGATCTACTATGTCTTTTCAAAGGACTATACACTTCAATGCTTGCAGTTTCAGTCAGCTCAGTGGTGGTGAATAAAGCCAAATTTGCAACTCTACAGACAACTCTACTGGTGACAACTGAGTGTGTCTCTGTCTAGAAAATAATCTTGTTAATGGGTCCAAACAAAGTGCTATGGCTGTTGAATGTAATTGCAAAAATCAGTTCAGAAAGCCTGTTTGGTGGCTCACACCAGGCTCACCCTCATGGAGCAGCAGTCCTGAACGTAACTAAGTGTCCCTGAAGTAAAAGGTTAGCACAGGGCTGGAGAAATGACTCAGTGGTTAAGAATATCTACCAATTGTCTGGAAGCCTCAACTTCCACACAACCCCAATACCCACAGGTACTATGGCATAAAACCTCCTCTAACTCCAGGTCCAGGAAATCTGATGCCCTCTTCTGGCCACCAGGTGTTCATAGTGTACACATAAATGAATACATTGAGGCCAAACACTCACGCAGATACCATAGAAATTAAAGCCACTAGCATAGCAAGCCACTTTCAGCATAAATGCCATCCAAAGTTAGTGTAGGGTAATGAGACAGAAAGGAAGTTTTGTAGAACGCTACTAGTGTTAAATGACTTTTATATATTGGGAATACTGACTCAACAGGAAGAGCAATGAAAAAGGCATTTAGCTTTGGATGTCAAGCCACTGGGAAATATTACAACTGAAATGTTCACTCCAGACTCTTTGTGTTAGTACTAAACTAACTTCCTTGAAGGGTAGCAAAACCCCAGAGCTTAGCCCCATGTTTACAACCCTGCAGGTCAGCACTGCCCAGTGGGAAATAATTATGAGTCACATATGTAATTTTAATGTTAATTTTAGCAATACATTTTACTTAGCACAACAGCTCAAAAAGTATGTAAGCAATTTAAAAAATTATGCTAATAGAAAAGATGATTTTTATTTTCAGTTACAGTGCTCAGGTTGATCACACTGATACCGCTCAGGGAACAGAGGCGGCTGTAGGAGTACACAGCTGTGAGTGATCAATTCATGAAGTACAGGAATAACACAGGAAAGATTAAGTGTCAGATGAATAATAAGCACACTTAAAATGGTTTTGTTTTGAGGTAATTGATGTTATAAGCCACCAATGTTTTCTTTTAAAATTCTTTAATTTTTTTTGAAATTATCATAAATTACATTTATACTTTCCCTTTCTTCCCTCCACAACCTTCCATGTATCCCTCACCACTTTCCTCTAAATTCATCATCTCTTTTAGATCATTGTTACTGCACACATGTATGCGGGTCTGTCTATATCTAAATAATAACCTGTCTAGTCCATATGGTGTTACTTGTATGTATGCTTTTAAAACTGACTGTTTGGCACTGGGCAATCAACCAATTGGCATGTTCTTCCCTGGTAACAACCACTTCTCTTCTAGCTTTCCTTGGTTACCTATAAGTCTTAGTGTAGGGTAGAGACTTCATGGACCTTTTCCAGTCCAGTTTGACATCGCAAATGATGCTACCCTTGTTCAGCTCATGTTTGGGTAGTCATTCTGGTGAGACTTCACGTGTGATGCTTTTGACGTTACTAGGGAACGCAATGCCACAGCCAGCTCACTGATCCTCTGGCTCTTACATTCTTTCTGCCGCCATTTAAGTTCCCCCGAGTCTTAGATGTGGGAGTGTTTTATAGATACATCAGCTGGGACTGGGCTCCACAACTCTGCATTTTGATTGGTTGTAGTTTTCTGCAATGCTCTCTGTCTGATGTAAAGAGTTTTCTTTAGGAGGGGTGAACACTTCACTTATTTGTGGGTATAGGGAATATAGATTGTTGTTAGGATAATGCAAGCTTCCAAAGGAAGGAAGCGACCAATCGCAGTCCTACTGAGTGATGGCACCTATGAATCACATCAAGGACCAGCATGTCATAATAGCCGTAAGGGTGCAGTAATGGCACACATACATAGTTGGTGGTAACAAAAAGCTCTCTAGTTGAACATAAAATCTGCTTTATGTGAGTGAAACTATACCTGGTACAGGAAACTCAGATAACTGCTTGGTTCCAGTGAAGTCATGGTTACTGGACGAAAATTTACAACCTTTAATTTATTAAAAGATCTTTCAAATGGTGGTTATGAATCATAATCTGAATTTTAGAATAACTCTGACTTGAATTATTACTTAGTCCAAAATAATTCCACCAGCTAGCCTGTCTATGGTGGCGTATGTCTTTAGTCCCAGCACTCGGAGACAGAGGCAGGCAGATCTCTGTGAGTTCAGGCCACCCTGGGCTACAGAGCTAGTTCCAGACAGCCAAGGCTATACACAAAGAAACAAATATAAAAAACAAACAAACAAAAACTTTAAAACATCCTAAAATTCTCAGGCAAATGGGCATAACTAGAAAAAAAATCCTAAGTGAGGCAACCCAAAACCAGAAGGACAAATATAGTATGTACTCACTCATAAGTGGATACCAGACATAAAGCAAAAGATACCCAGCCTACAATCCATAACCCCAGAGAATCTTAAACCCTCTTCCAGAAACAGATGGAAGCAGATACGGAAATCCACAACTAACCAAAGGGTCAAGTATGGAGTACAATCGAAGTGAAGTAGGATCAAAAATAAGAACAAAGGAGTCAAGACCATGATGGGGAAACCCACAGAATCAGCTGAGCCAAGCTAGTGAGACATCACTGACTCAGGTCTGACAAATGGGGAACCTGCATAAGACCAAACTAGACTCCCTTAATATAGGTCACAATGGTGTGACTGGGACAATATATGAGGTCACTGGCAGTGGGTCCAAGATCTAACACAAATGCACAAACTGACTTAGTGGAGCCCATTTCATATGGAGAGATACCTTGCCCAGCCTAGACACAGGGTGTGGAGTGAAGACGTGACTTGGTCCTGCCTCAATAGGATGATGGGACAGACTTAGACTTCCTATGGGATGCCTTACCCAATTCACAGGAGAGTGGGAGGAATGGGGGTACTTGGACTGGAATGTAAAAATTTAATTTTTAAAATGGAAAAGTAATTTTGCCAGCTAATTGCACCCAGTTTCTAAAATACTCATTGCCTAAAACTTGAATATTAGTTGTTAAATGTATAAGTTTTTAGGAAAATCAAGCTTGCCTAAACTTTTTATTGGCTATGATCTCAAACTAATTTTAGGTGTATTTCTCATTACAAGTTGAAAGTATATTTCAAAGAAATGTGTTCTAGAGCAATTATGCAGATAGTTGCTTTGGTTTGGTTATAATTTTAGGACTAGTAATAAATTGTATGTTGGTATCTAAAAGTGAAGACATTGTAGACAGAAGGGGTTCGTGTCAGACACATATGGTCAAACAGCATCAGGTGCTTTCCATCTTTTAACATGAGCAGTAAAATTCACAGATGAAAGAGGATATGACAGAAATTTTAAACACATCTTTAAGAGAAGTGGGTAAAGGATGAATTTGGCATAAATGCATTGTACAGCATTTTCAAAGAACTACTAACAATGAGGAAATATGTCTTCAGTACTATATGTTCTATGTAGCCCAAAATTGCAAAATAGGTAGATTTGCATGAACCATTTCAAAAGACTTTGCATGAAAACAGCACAGGGCTAGAGGGGAAGAAATAATTGCTTACTGAAAGAATATTTTATTATGATAAAAAAGACAAACTCATCTTAATCAATGCACAAATTGTTCCTCTCCGTAAAGAAGTTGTTTTTGATCATTTCTCAGCAGGATAAGTAGGAAATCGTCTTTTGAATAGTGGTGTGGAGGCACTTAGATAGCATAGGTCAATCATTCCATTTATAATCCAAATATATATGAATGACCTAAATAGCCCTGTTGTTTTACCGCTTTCTATTTCAGTCACTTGACATCATCATAAATATTGAAGTGTGAGGCTAAGGATCTGGAAAATCAGTTGCTACACTTAAGGTGTTATTTCCACATCATTTTGCTCATCTACTATACTCCACAGTGACTGTCAGAACTTTCAAATGATGTATCTTAAAATTTAGTGACAGCAGGTTAAATAGCACCATATGTGATACACAGATCTCAGGTCTTTCTCCCTAAATATGAGTTCTATGACCAGTCAGAGGTGACAGATTAGGTACCCAGCTACAGAGTGTGACTTTCAGGTTAGTAAGCAGCCTTCCTCAGAGGTAGCTATTTTACTTATATTACTTTATATTTAGTTCCCTGGCCTGAGACAGTACAAGCTAACAGTATTTCCCAAAAGTAAATATAGTAGTTCTCTTTTTCTCAGACTTGGAGGAGTTTTTGTGATTTTTCTTTTTCTCTTTCAAAATATACAAGCCATCTTCCACAGCAAAGCGCACTTGTCAACGCACATGTCAGCCAACTTTAAAAAGAATTTTCTGAGAAAAAAATAAAAAGTAAATTATTTAAGTGGAGTTGTAGCGGAAGCTTGAAAGAATTCTGTTTGGAAGGTTTCTTTGCTTCTCTTCACCAACAGAAGGCAGGTCTGGATCCCTTGCTAGTCAGCTGCTGTCATAACTCAGGCTGACAGTTCACATTGAAAATTCTGCTTTCCTCTTTCCCAGGAAAGCAAGTCAAAGTTAAGACAACAAACTGTTCTTGGCAAGCGCCTTGCTGCTGCTTCGTCTCCTTTAAATTAGCCATTTGGGTTCCTTATGGAATCTTTGAATGGGCTTCCGAGACTGGGGACAACAGATTTGAGTGGGTACTAAACACAGAAGAAAACAAAAGGAGATCTCTCTGATGAAACTTGTGGTTGGGTGACATCCTAATTTTAGACAAAAGGAGAAAACACTTGCTGCATGGAGGAAGCAAAGAGAAATACAACCCGTGTGAAATGACTCATGCAAAGCCTTTTGAGCTACAGTTGAATTTGAGAGTGAGCTTTGGTTGTCAAGTATATTAGAGCTAATGAGATTCCATCACAGAGGCTGAATGAATTGGAGGGACCTCTCCGTGTCATTGAGCTCTGGTGCAGAGATTGACAGGAAGATGACTGTCTTTATTTTACTTTCCAAAGGTGTCCCATTGATTTGAAGCTTAAATGAAATGAACTTTTCCAAATCAGTTATGGGAAGTTACTTGATGAATCGGTCAAGGAAGTAATATATCCAGGATTTACTTTATGAAGATGTACTAGTAAACTCAAACTCTAGAAATACAACTGAGCACGTATGGACAACTGATTCTATTCACAATGGGTTTAAACAATGGTTGTCTTATTGAAAGGTACACATTTCTTTTTCTCTCTATTTTTATTAATGTACATTAATTGTAAAAAATGGATCTCACTCTGACTAATCATGTATGCATACAACTTACCATGACCTTTTATCTTTCTTCATTCCTTCTCTGCACCCTCTCTCACCGGATTGGTCCCTTTCTTCTTCCCAAATGATCTCCCATCTACTTTCCTGTTTTTTTCAAAAAAACTTTTAGTAAAATCTCCTGAATATTAAATGTAAAAACTTATTTTTCTGACAGTTCCCTCACTTTTATGTACCACATTACAGTAATTTTATCAAAATATTAAACTACCAATAATCGCATCATAACCGTGGACATGCCTAGTCCTAGCTATATTATATATGAAATAAAAATGGTCATGGAAATGTGGTAAACCTATGAAATACCTATACAGAGATTTTTGTCTTTCTTTGCCACATACAATTATAAGTGCTCATCATGGCTGTGTGGAACACGTTCCACTAACTAACTTATCTGTAGATAGTACAGTATTTGCAAGGCCAGTTCATTAAGGTTAATTTGTTCAAAAATATTAGAATCATTAATTTCTGGCTTGTAGCTAATGGCTGTTCTCAGCCAGCATCTTGCTTCATCATTAGTGTCACTGAGATTATAACTCACACCCAACTGTTTTTACACTATCTAATAGAATCAATTGATGCAATGGTTGACAAGATGTTGTTTTGCATTTTGTCATCACACTAATGTACATGGCTTAAAGGCATTGGCATCCATAATGTGGGGCAGTTTTGTAGGAGGCTGGAATAGGCTGAAGCTGCAAGGGCCATTTTCATAAAATATTAATGAAATTGAAAAATACACTGGGGTTGAAGGCTTGTCTGCTAAATGCAAGGTAAAATCTATTCTGTTCTGCTTTCTGATGACTGTAATTAGCAGCCCTAATTAAAAATTCAAACCTTGTGTATATTTGAAAGCATGAATCTTAGCTCGCATCGTGTTTATTTCCTTTACAAAGTATTTTATTTTACAGCGCTAATTGAACAGGATCCTTCCTCGTCCGACAGCCGCAGCTGGCTGGAGCCAGTTTTTGTAGCCAGTCTCTCAAGACTACTTCCTTTTGTAAGCAATAAAACATCTTTAAAAAACATGTATGTGCTCTCTATGAGCCATTAACTCCGTGCCATCCAACGCAGGCTGGTCTTCTCCACACACATTGTTTTTTTCTTCCCCCCCCCCCCCTTCACTTAAATGTGACCTCTTTGAAGACGCTGCTTTTCTCTGATCTTCAATATTTAATGTGGATTTACTTACATTAAATGACCACCTCACTAAAGGAGCGGAGGCCCACTTCTAACATTATTTATAAACCATATACCCTGTGCAAAAATAGGGAAGGAATTGCATGGGAATACCTATTAGTTCTGGTAGAAAAAAAAATCTACTGTTTAGCATTGTTTTCTAAACTTAGATTCACATTTGAAGTCAGAGTGCTGAAGTCTCACTAGGGGACCAGGGATGGTGGCTAAAGTCCTAAGTGACAGAATCACGCTACTTAGAGAAGAGACACCAGGTGGAAAGAGAGGCAGAGCTGGAAATAAGTCAAAATCAGAACTGCCCAACCCTGACCCCACAAGAAAAAAGATCAGAAAGAGAAACCATCCTTTAACAGTAATGAAAAGCATTTTCTTTAATAGAGAACCAATTGTTGACAAAAAGGGCTGGGGAAGGCAAGCTATCAGAAGGTGGTTCTGAATCATTAAGGAAAAGTAATGTCTGCCTTCTGCTTACTTCATCCCAGCCTGTAACCTGGAGTCACATTTTCCAAAGCTATGAAATGGGCATGCTTATAGCTGTTTGGCTCAAGGGTTCTGTCTAGTAAAGATGTTCCGAGTAGGTGCCTTGAGAACTGTGAAGTGACACATGAAGCCCAGAACTTCATTAGGAGCACATTCCTTTCCTTCCAGTGATTCAAACCAGGAGCAGAAAATTAATACAAATTGATTATCAATACTGCTGGAATTGCCCTTAAAATTTGTGCAGCCCAATGCTACCTAGGCATTCATTAAATTAGGTCTGAAGTGCAAAGGTAATATGCAGAGAACAAAGAAGCCCATCCCTTCTATCCTTTAATGAAGTTTTGATCTGATTTTCTTGAAAACACCATTCCTGATATGATATTGAACGCATATGAGTGAAAAACCTGATTACACTGTACTCAAACATCACAATTGCTTGGCCACCAACTTATTGGTTTAAACGATGAAATGAATAAATAAGAAATTCTGTTTGAGTGAAAGGGTAACAGAACTTCTAAAATACAGTATTTTTAAAAATTGGAAATAAAGAGTTTATTTGGTAGAACTGTAAGCTATTTAGATCATAGAATTGTATAGTTTTTGCCTTGGGCTTAGGATCTATATTCCTTATACATGGGGATTCTTCAGCAGAGGAAATGAAAATTTTCCTGGAACAAGGAGTATTGAGCATGAGGCTATTAATAGGGTATGAGGTCTGCTAATATTTGGGCTATTGAATTCTTCAACTGACAAATGTTATACCCGCCTTCTCCTTTCCAAATACACATCTATTTAGTCTGTTGGATGGAGACCTGCCTTTTTTTCTGAAAGTAAAAGGTAGAATCAATAATGTAATGTCATGGAGGGAATAAAATAGGATGATTCTGGGAGAGTCTAAGGTATGTGGAGGGGAGGTGGCTTGAGAAAAGTGGGTGGTGACAGAAGAAGGCTATCTAGAGCTCTAGGTTTAGTCAGCTTTGCTCCAGCTGTGGTGACACGGACTGCTGTCATGATAAACAGACAGTGTATCGTCACATGTGCTATGCAAACTCTCCTGTGAGACAGCAAGGGTGTGAGCAGTTTCCTCCTTGCTAAATAAAACAAGGCAGCAACAGAGGACCATGTATGAGCTACCAATCCTGGGAAGATAGCCACTACTCCTGCATCCCTGAAGTCATGCAGTATCTCCAGTCCAGGCATACAAGGAAACAGAGTTCACTTCATGCCGGTCCTATCACTTCCTCCAAATCACTAGGAGTTCTGCTCATAAAAACCTTTATTTCAGCTCTGGCCTCCAGCAGAGCTGCCCTCTGCTGTGCAAGGATACTCTTTTCTCCTCCAAAGAGCATCCCTTGCCATCTCTCAGTGGCCTGAAGACCTCCTGCAGAGCTGCACTTGGGGGCTGGCTGGCTGCCGCTCACTTTGCTGGTCCTATTTCTAAGCAGTATGTCTAGTTATGGACAGCTGGGATATAGTGACAGCTGGCTGGCTTCTCTGAGCATAGAGGGCTCAGGTCCCAGCCCTCGGGGGGATGAGCCACTCCTCTCCCTCCTTGCTGACAGATTACATGGTTTTTCTTCAAAACAGGAAGCTTGGAGGATGGTCGTAAGGTGTGTTAAGCTACAGTTAAGGAAAAATCTAGGAAAAACCATCTCAGAAGAATGGCATCTCTTTTGCAGTATCAAGAAGTATAGTATACTTGTAGAACCAAACTCTCAGTGCTGCTTTGGATGTTGACAAGGCTCAATTTAATTCTTGGTACAAGTTCAAACCCTACCCCCATTGCATTTAGCGTCACCACACTTCCCTCTCCCACTTAACAGCCTAACCTCTGCCCTGCCTGTCCAAGGCCCAATTACTTTGCCCTTCCCTTGGATAAGGCTCTAATTACTTTTTATAAATACATGAGAATTTAATTATATCAAGAGGAACTGAAGAGAGCTCGACTTTTTATTCATTTTCCCAAACTGTCTGTTACCCAAAAAATTACTCTCTCTCCTCTTCTTCCCTCTAACTAAAAAGTCCCTGTCCCTCAAGCTCTACTATAGACCTATAGTCCTGAAAACAGCTTGGTATTGGCACAAAAATAGACAGGTAGACCAATGGAATCGAATTGAAAATCCGGGTATTAACCCACACACGTACGAACATCTGATCTTTGACAAAGAAGCTAAAAATATACAATGGAATAAAGAAAGCATCTTCAACAAATGGTGCTGGCATAATTGGAGACTGGCATGTAGAAGAATGCGGATCGATCCATGTTTATCGCCATGCACAAAACTTAAGTCCAAATGGATCAAAGACCTCAACATAAATCCAGCCACACTGAACCTCTTAGAAGAGAAAGTGGGTGGTACCCTTGAACGAATTGGTACAGGAGACAGCTTCCTGAACATAACACCAGTAGCACAGACAGTGAGATCGACAATTAATAAATGGGACCTACTGAAACTAAGAAGCTTCTGTAAGGCAAAGGACACAGTCAGCAAGACAAAAAGGCAGCCCACAGAATGGGAAAAATATTCACTAATCCCACATCTGACAGAGGGTTGATCTCCAAAATTTACAAAGAACTCAAGAAGCAAGTCTCCAAAACAGCAAAGGACCCAATTAAAAAGTGGGCTGCAGAACTAAATAGAGAGTTTTCAATAGAGGAGTCTAAAATGGCTGAGAGGCACTTGAGAAAGTGCTCAACATCCTTAGCCATCCGGGAAATGCAAATCAAAACAACTCTGAGATACCATCTCACTCCTGTCAGAATGGCTAAAATCAAAAACACCAATGACAATTTATGCTGGAGAGGATGTGGTGAAAGGGGAACACTCCTCCATTGCTGGTGGGAGTGCCAACTGGTTCAGCCACTTTGGAAATCAGTATGGAGATTCCTCAGAAAAATGGGAATAAACCTACCACATGACCCAGCAACTCCACTCTTAGGCATATATCCAAAAGATGCCCATTCATACAACAAAGATGTCTGTTCCACTATGTTCATAGCAGCTTTATTTGTAATAGCCAGAACTTGGAAGCAACCTAGATGTCCCTCACCCGAAGAGTGGATAGAGAAAATGTGGTACATCTACACAATGGAGTACTATTCAGCAGAAAAAAATAATGGAATCATGAGATTCGCAGGCAAATGGATGACACTAGAAGAAACCATCCTGAGTGAGGTAACCCAGTCACAAAAAGAGAAACATGGCATGTACTCTCTCATATATGGATTTTAGACATAGATCTGGGGAGTGCCAGCCTACAATCCTATGGCCAGAGAGTCTGGGAAACAGAAACTTCATTTAGTGGCCGGTTAAGTACTGAGCTGAACTCAAGAAAGCCAGTAACAGAGAGGGAGGACTGATGATCAAAGGGATTAAGACTGGGCTGGCTTAACCCCCAGAAACAGCTGATCAGACAAAGGTTAACTCTTGAATCCCAGGCATCAGCCTGGGAATCCAGGATGGGACTGATCAATACCCCCTGAATTTGGGTGTCAGTGAGGAGGCCTAGGGAACCTATTGAGCCTTGGGCAGCAGATCAGTACCCATCCCAAGTATACACATGGACTTTGGACTCCCATAGAACAATGTGAGGTGCACTCTCACCCTGAACTCTTGGGGAAGGGTCTAGGCCCTGCCCTATATGAAATGACAGACTATGGACACCCCCATGGAGGGCCTCACCCTCCCTGGGGGAATGAGGGGATAACGGGGGGGGTTTGGGGGATGGCACGGGAGGAGGGGAGGGAATGGGAGCGGGACCTGGAACTGACTTGTGAAGCAACCTCGTTTCTTATCTAAATTTAAACTGGAAAAAAAAGAAAGTTATTTGAGTGCATGTTAAACATTAATGTAATTTTTGAAAGGTCATATCTGATTTTTTTACCAAAATAAATCTGGAGAAAATAAAAAGTCCCTGTCCAGTGGGTTTCCCTCAAATAGGAACAAAAAGGAAGCTAATGATTTTGATTAACATCCAGACCGTGAGCAATCTCATCCGACTACTAACTTCTACAAATGAAGAATGATCATAGGCATGACTATGGGTCCGCATTCCTTTGCCTGACCTAAGAATTAACCTCATTAACCATGGGCTTTGAATCTAGATGGAATCAGAAAGTGGCTGTTGGGAAAGGAGACATTTCTCAAGGCCTTCATGTATTTAGTTCAGATCTTGTCTCCATTGCTGATTTATCTATGTTATATGAGGATGAGTTTCTTGAGAAAGGTTTCTTATTTATAGAGAAATACTGACAGGAACTGAGTTCCCAGCTGGGCATCATGGGATACAGCAATTAGCTTGTTGGCTTTGTGTTGGTTTCAAATGTGTTCTTTGTTGTTGATTATATGTTGATGTTTATTTAAAAACCATTCAAGGATGCAAACCAATTTTACCTTTTAAGATATTCAGGGCCTAGAGGAGTGACTCAGTGATTAAGAACACTTGCTGCTTTTCCAGAGTATCCAAGTTCAGTTCTCACTGGGCAGCTCACTACTGCCTATAATTCTAGTTCCAGGGGACGGACAAGTCTCTTCTAGCTTCCCTGCACACATATACTCACATGAGCATACCCACATGCGGCAAATAAACACAAAATTGAAGATTTAAAAATACATCATGAATGAAACATTCATATCACATATTAAAAACTAAAGTAGGGATGAGACAGGTCTCACAAGAAGAAATGGACCCTTCAGTATCTGACTGTCTCTATGAAGGCCTAGAAAGGGATTCTTGAATAGTAGTAAGGTTAAGAACTCATTCTCATGCTAGTATACTCTAGTAGAAAGATAGAAACATAAGGATTGCTGCAAGTTTGAGCAAAGTCAGGTTTGCATAGTGAGTTCTAGGCTAAGTGAAGACTACATAGTGAGATCAGCTTCAAGAAACAAATTAAGAAATAGGGGCATTCTACTTGCATTTCTGTTCATTTTGTTTTCTTAATTCTGTCTTAATTACTCTGTGAATCAGGAAATGTGTGTGTGCGTGCATGCGGGCCTGTGTGTGTGCATGTCTGTGTGCATGTGTGTGTGGGGGGGCACAAGGTTGAAGAACCAGTTGGGTCCATGCAGGACTTGAGATGAGAGGTGCACAGGAACTACAATAGACTAGCTTGTTATTTCTGTATTTGCATTCTCTAAGATAGTTCTATAAGACAGTTCTACATGCTAAACAAATGAATAACCCTGAGAGCCTCACTATAAGGAAAATAGATTTGCAAAGATAATAGGGCAAGTGAAGGACAGTTGAATCCCAAGTATGCAAAACAGCAATTCATTGCATAGGTGAAGACAGCAATTCCTAACTCCAAAAGTACAGAGAGTAGGGAATGTCAACCAGCCAATCTACTACCTTGAATTATGCCTATTCTTCCTCTCTGCCCTTTCCCCCACATAGTCCTATCCAAAGCATTTTCACTTCTCAGTTATGTTCCCTGCCATAGAATGCTAATATGAACATATCTGCATTATCTAACCTTATTGTTGGCCTAGTGTGATTAAACCTTATACCGTAGAACATCTTGATACAATTAGTTGGCACTGTTACAAAGCTGAACGGATACAGGGCTTAAGTTAGATTATCCTGGAGCTTCAGCTGTGCAGTTCAGGTTGAATTTCTCTAAACTTTAAAGGACAGTGATATACGCCTAGTTTCTGTTAGGCCAGAATATCCATAACTTTAAGCAAGGTGGTGTGAAAATGTCAGAAGTTGGTGACCCTGCTCAGACACCCCTTGGGGGAGGGGGTGAGAAGACCCAGCACCAACAACACAGGCACTGGTTGTCAAGTGGGTAGCAGAGCTTGCTGCAGACTCATTTATTAAGGAAGTTAGACCTCCCTTTATAACCCCTCCCAAGGTCCCATTGGCTCAGGCGGCTGACTCTGCTGTGCTGTCCCTTCCTCATTGGTGTCTCTGGTCAGGTGACTCTTGCCAGCAGTGTCTGGGCACAGAGGCAGGCTTGGCTCAGAGAGGAAGTGCCCGCTGTGCCTGCTGTGCATGCTCATGCAGGCTAGCCTGGGCACCTAAGTATGGTGACTGCGGCTTGGGTAGGCTAGCCAGCAGTTTCTCCTATAGAAGACCATCTATGGAGGAAGCCACGACATACAAAATGGTGAAAGGTGACTCAGTGTAGTCATCTGTGCTTGGTAATCTAGTGGCTTCAGTTCCTACTACCACTGTCCAGCACTGGTGTTTCTAAAGGCGCCTTCTTGTAGATTATCAACTACTGTGATCAATACTACCAGGAAAATGCTCTGACCATTAGACTTCATGGGCATTTGCGTTCTAATAAAATGGCTATTTTTGTAATTTTCTTGGTTTATCTTATCCGTTTTCTAAATTATTCTGCCCACCCTGGCCCCAGTCCCTGCAGTTAGATGTGGAAAATGGTCTGTCTCTAGGTGTTTCATCACGAAAGGGACCACAGGTTCATCGCCAGAGAGGACCAAACTTTGCACCATGTTGATGGCACTGGGCATTCTTTTCTTCATCATCAACTGTTATTTTGGTTTAATTTGATGTATTCTCATAGTAACTTTACTTGATTATATTTCTCCCTTTGATTGCATTACTCTCTTTCTCAAGAACATTTTAAGGCAACTCTAGGATCTCAGAAAATAGCCTGATCTCTTGGCCTGACTTAAGGTCTGTCTTTAGTTTCAACTGCAGTGCACTTCTGGCTCATTGAATTCTAGTGCTTTGCTTGGATTTCCACATCATCTATTCTGCCTGGAAGGATCCTACCTCTGCTTTTTTTTACCAAGACAAGGCCCCACCGATGAGAAGATTTCTGAAGATAACAGCTGATGAAGGAAGGGCAGTCCGTTTTCTTCAGAGATACAGTTCCTCATAGGTTTGCCTATGGTACACTGGATGGTATTGCGCCCATTTGTCTGTGGGTGATGTGTAGCAGTTTCCTGTGATACAAAATTATCCATCTTAGAGGGAATCTCATAATTATGACATAGGACATTCTAATGGAGTTGGAACATTCCATCCTGCAAGAGAAGCCCCTTAAACTCAGAAAGAAGACAGCTCAAAGGAAGTCCTTGAAGTCAACCAGGACCTCCCACCCAAAGCAGTAAGGACAGGACTGATGAAAGACACTCTCAGATCAGTGAAGCCACCTGAAAGAGACAGAACCCAGCTGAGCTGCCAAGAAGAGGTTCACCCAAGACCAGCTGCCAGAAAGAACAGAGCTCAGTCCCACTGCCTGGAAGAAGTGGAGAAGAGCTAAACACCCTAGAAATAGAACTCAGCCACCTGCCTGGAAGAAGCTCAGAGTGACAACTGGAAAGACACACACACTCCTTTCAAGATTTTTATGCAGTGTGCTTGTGTTTCCAGCTTTTTGGAGCTCTCCCACACTGGAGTGGACTTTAGGTGTGGCAGCTACCTTTACGTATTTCTTCTACAAGCAAGCTGTCGTCCATATTCTTGTATATAAAAATCTTCAGTAAAACTCATTACTTTACCAAGTTGGACTTTGGAGGCATCCATACTTTGGTCTGTCATTGTTTCCTTATATGAAGTGATGGAAAGCACCTCTCCAGAAATATTTTCATGCAGCAATGCGAACTACTGATTTTATTTGCTGGATTATCACAAGAATAAGAACAAGGAGTGACAATAAAATTGGGAAGAAGATGTCTGGGAAGACAGAATCAGGTGGATAACATCATATCCTTATATTTACATATGAAGTTACCAAAGAATGCACATATGCATACTCAGCTACACTTGCATCCATACATCTATAACTTTAGCATGGGAGGATTAAGGCAGTTAGATACTGTCTTAGTGAGAGATGCTGTCTCAAGGCAATGAAGAAATAAGGTGGATGACGAGAGAGGAGGCCTGACACTCACCCATGTGAGTGTCCATATTCCCTCAAATGGGTGTTACACACACACACACACACACACACACACACACACACACACACACACGCACAAATCATATAGAGAAAGAGCTCTGGTGTCCACATTGACTCACATAGGTGCTGTGCTTGCACACACAAGAATTATATGGTGAATGATGATGGGACAAGAATAAATCAGGGCCACCATGAGGTAATATTTTTGATATTCTGGGTATTTTATAGTTTTTGGCCTTTCAGCTGAGGCAATTGATTTGTTCCTTTTTCAATACAGACTAAGTAATGTTTGATGTTTTGGTGTATTAATTAATAATTGGCAGTAAAAACCAATTCCTTAATTTAATTACTGGACTGTTTTTAATCTTTTAAATTACCTTACTAAAGAAATAGTACACCAATATTCTATCAGCTTTAGGAATAACTCTAGGGTATTAAAAAATTTAATCTTGGTCAGGCATTGGTGGCACATGCCTTTAATCCCAGCACTCGGGAGGCAGACACAGGCAGATCTCTGTGAGCCTGGTCTACAGAGCGAGTTCCAGGGTAGCCTCCAAAAAATACAGAGAAACCCTATCTCGAAAAATCAAAATAAAAATCTTAAGACACATATATCCCTAACTAGGTGTTGAGGAACAGCATGTATCTGGAAACATTTTTTTTAATTTGGGAAGGAGGCGTATGATAAAAAGTAAATGTGGAGGTCAGAGAAACACTTCCAGGCATCAGTTTATTTCTTATCTCACTTTTGATCCAGGGAGCAAACACAGGTCTTCAATCTTAGCCACTGAGCCATCTAGCTGACCCAAACCAGAAGTTTGGATAGTATAATCTAAATAATGTTTCACTAGTATCTGTTGAAATTTATCACCATTTGCTTCATCAAATATAAGCAGAATTGTGAAACTAGGGGAAAATTCCATCTTTGAATCAAATTCAAATAAGTTTCTCCGTAAATCTTATTTTGAAGTGTTGTCAGATCCATTATTTGCAGATGTTTTAACCATGGATACAATATACCAATATCTAATATCTAAGTAAATAATAAAAAGTATTTTAGATTCAGAGATTTTTGTGTCAGCCAAGTTATAAATTATACAGGGTATGCTGTCTGATAATATAAAAGAAGATATTAGTGATTATAAAAGGGTGTCATTAATACAATAATAGCATACCACGTTCATATTTGTGTACTCTAAGCACAGATTTCATTTTGATTCACCTTTCTCTCTTGGATTGGCTAAGACTTGAGCTTGCAGCAGCTCTTGGACCCTGTGATGCTCTGTGATATCTGTCCATCCTTCTTTCCACTAGAGTGCATTCCCCAACACTGAACACAAAGTGTCACTGTGACTACATGCTAATAGCCTAAAATCAGAGGAAACTTTGCTAAACTTGGAGTTCCTTTGCTTCCAGTGGAACACTTTATCTGAAACTTTTATGATTAATTGTTCTTTATTTAACTCGGATGAAATTTGCATGTTAATTATTCTACATCTTGGTCCTCGTGTGCTGTGAAGTAGCACTTTGCTTGTTTTCTTTCGACAATTTAAGAAAGAGAAAACATATTGATGTCTGGAACACTTCAGGTGTTATCTTCAATGACATGAAGATAGGAATAGGTCTGTGGAAGTTACTAATGACCCCCTGCACACATGTCAAGGCTGTAATGTTCCACGTGCTTTGTCACTCTGACAGAAAAAGATGTTATGCTCACAACAACGAAAGGACACAAATCCCTAAACACACACCAAGAGAGAACACTCGAACTGGATGTTAGACAGGTTTTCCAAACCTGCCCTTTATTCCGAAAAGCTTTTCACTATAGAAAAAACATTCCAGGAAAACACAGTTGCCTTTAAATGCATTTCAACTGTAAACAGGAAGATTTGGCTGTTTTAGTTTTTCAGTACATCAGTATTAATTTTTCCTTGTTTCTGGATGCATCAGTTTCTGATATAGACATCTGTAAATGACATCACTGCAGACACAAATTTTCTTTCAGCATCTACCACAGGTGTTCAGCTTGTTACACAGACCAAATGTTTTGATAATGGATCTGTGCTTGCCACTCTCAAATCATAAAAGCTAATTAAGCATTCTGTATTTTTTACAGAAAAGCCTGAAGATGAGTTTCAGGATTCATATTTTAGGATACTTTATGAAAAAAAAGCTGTGTTAGAGCAATACTGCTACATGGACTGTCCTACATTGCATTATTTATGTATTTATCTCAAGCATTTATACCAGCCCTGTTGATAAGTTTCTCTTGTTTCATTACCATCATTTTCTAAAGTTATCCTTTCCCATGGTTGCATCAACATGGTGCTTCATAGATTCTCGTTGAGGTACTGGTTTGCAGCTATGGCAATGTATTAAAATAATCTTCCTGTGCTGATCAGCATGTTACTTTGTAAAAAAAAATACTAATTAATAAGTGTCTACTAAAATCCTCCCCTATGTCCACTGTAGTGTCCCTGGGAAATTTATTTAACCTTCTTTTACTTAATTTTTAAAATCTCAGCTAGTGCAGTGGAAATGCAATAGTTACTTTAAAATAATGAATTTATTTTAAAATAACTCTTAGTTATTACAACAGTAACAAAATGTACTATTATTATTTGTAATAAAATTGAAAGCATGTAGATAATTTTAGGAAAGTCTGTTAGGGAAGTTTCTCGATTTTTATGCATGGCTTAAAAGTCTGGGTTGACTTTTGGGGAAACATATCTAATGGTTGGGATGTGAAGAAAATTATAGAGATACAATGGCCATGGTCTTTGCCATGAATTCAGGGTTAGTGTTTACCTCTCCTGAGAACCACCAGGCATTGCTTTGCTGTTGTAAATGCCTTGATTTCTCTCTTGCCATGCAGTTAAGTGGGAATGGACATCATCACACCTGACATCAACCCAAGAGAAAGAGAGTACTATCTTGCAGACAGCAAACACAAGATGAAAACATGAAGATTTCTAATAATGAGTGGCAGGGCCAGTAAGCTGGAGGACATGGACTCCTAAGCTTTCTCCACAGTTCAGGAGCCAATAGCTATCGTGTTGAGTTTACTAATTTTCTCTTTTTTATATCTTTTTATTTTAATTTTAAATAGCTTGTTTTACATGTCAATCCCAGTTCCCTCTCCCTCCCCTCCTCCCGCACTCCCCTTCTTCCCCCCCAGCCTCCCACCCTATTGCCAATTCCTTCCACATAGGGGATATCTAGAGTCTGTCATTTCACTCCAGGTAGGGTCTAGGCATTCCCCTAAGAGTCCAGGCTGAGAGAGCATCCCTCTTTGTGCTATGGGCACACAATGACTGTTTGTATTCCAGGGATAGACACAGATCCACTGCTCAAGGCCCCTTAGGTTGCCCAGGCCTTCTCACTGACACATTTGGGGGGGTCCAGATCAGTCCCATGTTAGCCTCCCCGCTGTCAGTCTGGGGTCAAAGAGCTCTCCCCTGTTCAGATCAGCTGTCTCTGCTGGTTTTGCCAACCCATTCTTTGCCAATTTGCTCATCACTCCTCTCTCTCTGCCTCTGGGTTCCTTGGGTTCAGTTCAGTGTTTAACTGTGTGTTTGCCTCTGCTTCCATCAGCCACTGGATGAAGGCTCCCAGATGGTTATAGACATCTAGTTCACTATCAGGAATGGGCATTCGAGGTGGTCTCTCCACTATTACTTAGCTTGACAATTGGTGTTATCCCTTTAGATCACTGGAGGTCACTCTGGTGCCTGATCCGTCTTCTAACCTATGATTCCCTCTTTCCCCTATTCTACCCCCACCCACTCAACTTCCTGCTCCCCCATGACCTACTCTGTCTTTCTCTTCTCCCCCTCTCTTCTTCCCAGCTCCCACTCCCCCTTACCCCTCACCGTGCTCCCCATCCATTCAGAGGATCTTGTCTCAATCCTCTTCTCTTGGGTACTATGCATATATGCATATCTTTTAGGTTCTTTCCTGTTTCCCAGACTCTCTAGAAACAATATATGAGTGAGTACATACCATGTTTGTCTTTTTGTGACTGGGTTACCTCACTCAGGATGGCTTCCTCCAGTGCCATCCATTTACCTGCGAATTTTAAGATTCCATTGTTTTTTTCTGCTGAGTAATACTCCATTGTGTAAATGTACCACATTTTCTCCACCCACTCTTCAGTTGAGGGGCATCTAGGTTGCTTCCAGGTTCTGGCTATTACAAATAATGCTGCTATGAACATAGTGGAGCAGATGCCCTTGTTGTATGAATTTGCCTCATTTGGATATATGCCCAAGAGTGCAATTGCTGGGTCTTGCGGTAGATTAATTCTCATTTTCCTGAGGAATCGCCACACTGATTTCCAAAGAGGCTGTACGAGTTGGCACTTCCACCAGCAGTGGAGTAGAGTTCCCCTCTCTCCACATCCTCTCCAGCATAAATTGTCTTCAGTGTTTTTGATTTTAGCCATTCTGACAGGAGTAAGATGGTATCTCAGAGTTGTTTTGATTTGCATTTCCCTGATGGCTAAGGATGTTGAGCACTTTCTTAAGTGTCTCTTGGCCATTTTAGCCTCCTCTGTTGAGAATTCTCTATTTAGATCTGTACCCCACCTTTTAATTGGATCCTTTGGTGTTTTGGAGACTTGTTTCTTGAGTTCTTTGTAAATTTTGGAGATTAGCCCTCTGTCAGATGTGGGGCTAGTGAATATCTTTTCCCATTCTGTGGACTGCCTTCTTGTCTTGTTGACTGTGTCCTTTGCCTTACAGAAGCCTTTTAGTTTCAGGAGGTCCGATTTGTTAGTTATCGATCTCAGTGTTTGCGCCACTGGTGTTATGTTTAGGAAGTGGTCTCCTGTACCAAGTCGTTGAAGAGTATCTCCCACTTTCTCTTCTAAAAGTTTCAGTGTGGCTGGATTTATGTTGAGATCTTTGATCCATTTGGACTTAAGTTTTGTACAAGGCGATAAACATGGATCTATGTGCAGTCTTCTGCATACCAGTACCCAGTTATGCCAGCACCATTTGTTGAAGATGCTTTCTTTTTTCCATTGTACAGTTTTAGCTTCTTTGTCAAAAATCAAGTGTTCATAGGTGTGTGGGTTAAAATTAGGGTTTTCAATTCGGTTCCATTGGTCTACCTGCCTATTTTTGTGCCAATACCAAGCTGTTTTCAGGACTACAGCTCTATAATAGAGCTTGAAGTCAGGTATGGTGATGCCTCCTGAAGTTCCTTTATTGTATAGGGTTGTTTTGGCTATCCTGGGCCTTTTGTTTTTCCATATAAAGTTGATTAATGTTTTTTCCAGGTCCTTGAAGAATTGTCATGGAATTTTGATAGGGATTGCATTGAATCTGTAGACTGCTTTTGGCAAGATTGCCATTTTTATTATGTTGATCCTACCAATCCAAGAGCATGGGAGATCTTTCCATTTTCTGGTATCCTCTTTGATTTCTTTCTTTAAAGACACAAAGTTCTTGATATACAGGTCTTTCACTTCCTTGGTTAACATTATCCCCAGATATTTGATGCTGTTTTTGGCTATTGTAAAGGGTGATGAGTTTACTAATTTTCACAAGCAAAATTACCATGAATTTTGTCCTTTTGTGTGTGGGTATAGAGGAATTCAATTTCTGCAGCTTTTAAAATAACTATTGCTTTCAAAAAGGGGATATAATGATATCTAGGGTAATGATGGACTTTATCTGCTCTAGGCCAAGTTTAGAGTTTTATTTGATGGGATGGGGTGAGGCAACACTATATATTTACTAGATTTTTTGAAGAAATTAAATTAAAAATTGTGCTGCAAGCAAGTAAGACTCTTTCACTTTTGAGTTATATTTGAATCTGAAAATACTCAAAAATGTTGTCAACTTAGTATCAGTTAATGATCACACTCTTCTTGTGACGCCACAGAGCAAGGGTAAAGGTTGATGGACGTGAGCTCCAGGTTTTAGATATACCTCTCTATTTTCCAGTAGAGGATGGAGGTCCACAGAGCTCAGGGAGTAACCAGTCTCAGCCCCAGAAGGAAACTGTAAGCAAAGGTTTCCCTATTTCCAGACTAGTATGCTTTATACAACACAAATATGATGTTTTATAAAGGGAGTTCTTACATTTGAAATGGTGCACTGTCTAAAAGGTGGAGACAGCCTGTTGGTACCACAGGTCTGGGAGAATGGGGCACATGGGTGACTGAGAAAGTTTAGCTAGTGGAAACTATGTTGTCATTAAACAGATGACAGACATGCTGCTGTACTGCACAGTAGAATTGCTAGATAGTTAATATCAGGTACTGAGTGTCTGAGGAAGGCAGAGAAGGAGTTTTAAATGTTTTTGCCCTAGGAAAAGAAAAATATCTGAGAAAATAGAAATCACGAAACTTGTTTAGCCAATATACAACGTATGCATATACTGAAAAGCCCATAGTGCCCCATTAATAACCTTGATTTTAGGTATCATTCCAAATAAATTTAACTTTTTAAAATAATGAGAGAAAAATATTCATACGTTATGGGAAAACACAAATGTGTGTTTACACCCTTACTTACTGCAACAAAACTAACAAATGAGTCTGTCAGGCAGTACTCATCCAAAGACAGTAATTGGAAGGGACAGAGGAGCAAGCTGCTTCTTTCTGCCACCTCTCTCCGAGCTTTGCCCTTTGGCCGCTGCAGTGAAGCCCCTCGCTGCCCTGCCTTGCCGGCTTCCCTCAGGATCCTCTCTCCTCCCCTTTCCCATCAATGTTATCACTATCCCTTCCAAGGCTGTTCCATCCTGAAGCAATTCATCTCTGCTATATTTTTAACTGCTTTGAAATGAAGACTATGTCTCTAGTAAATTTGTATTTCAACAATTTGTGACTGTTGATAGATATCCATTTGAGCACTCAAAATGTGTATCTAGAAATTGAAGATGTTCTTGATATCCCCCGTGTCTGTTGAGCTTCACATGCGCTCCTGGAATGTTAGTGCCAGTGATGCTACATAAGCTGAAACTCGGAATGAGTGAGGATTGTGCAGGATTTATTACAATGAAGAATCTACCTTCCTTCTTAAACTATCAGGATTGAAAGATGGAAATCCCCCCATGCATAGAAAATGATGAGAGAGTGCTCTAGGTGGAAATGATGTAGGCAACTGTGCTCGTGAGCAAGTGGGCAGATGCAGGAAGCAGTGTCCAGGCTGAAAGGTAGGAGAAAAGGATGCAATGGAGTCTTGCCACATCCAGGGAAGAATTCGTGTGGACAGTGTAAAAGGAGGGAGAAGGCCCTAATATGCAATTCAATCAGTATGAACATCTTCATACAACAATAACTTAATATGTTAACAAATAGGACACATCCTTGAAGAAGCTTTCAAAATGACTTTATTATTATTAATCTATCATTTTGAAGGTTCATAAGCTACTAATATCTGTTAAGTCTGTTAAAGATCACTGTAATCATATTGCAGACTAAGTAAAAGCAATTACCTATTCATATTATAATAAAATGCCAACAACTTTAAAAGGAAGTATACTCCAAAAGGAAGGTCTCTAGACTTGCAATAGAGGTCTGCTTCTCATAAGAGATACCATAATGAAAATTTTCTTACTATATTTATTATAGCTTTTAATAAACATTCCCCTGTATATAAAGTCTGTGCTGGCCCCCTTCTTTGTGTGACTCAGAAAATAAAAACAATACTATTTAATTCTGAAAGATAGTGTGATATACTAGTACATTTTTATATTAAAAATGTGTTTATTCCAACATGTACAAGAGTAAGCATTTAAACCTGCCAACATTTGTTCTTTTATTCAAAGAGTTAGCTATAATATAATCTTGCTCACAATATTACAAGATTTTATTTTGAAAGTGAGAAAATGTAAGGCAGAATGATAGTGAACTTGCCATTGAAACTTGTTCGCAGATACTGGTTTACTTGAAATATCCCGAGCATTGCATGTGCCTCTTTTACATTATATTGTAGGCAAAGATAGCCTGATCCTCCTCAGTAGACAAAATGGCCAAACAATGAAGGAGGCAGGATTGTCCAACCACCACAACAAATAACAGTTCACAATATGCACTAGAAAGCTGCTTCACTCATTAGACCCTTGCTTTCAGCAACACATGGATCATTTCTGAATACAAAGCATATGCTTCCCTAGACATTTGTAGGGTCTAAAGACAAAAGCTATTTTTAAAACTCAGACTTAGATACCATGTATGTGTTTAAAACTTTGATTTATAGAGGAGTGTTTGTTGAAGGAAACTGTGAGTCTTTGACTACTGTGTTAATGTGTTCGATTTCCCTAAGTCATATTCTAATGCCTTGAATGACTCGATAACCTGAAATTCATAAAAGGAAACAAGAAATCTACCATATAGGAGTCATAAGAAAACAAATCATTAAAATAAGTAAGCACATGAAGCTGTATGTTAGATCACAAAATCTAGGAAATGTGTTCAAGAAAGTCATCTTTATGTATTACATAAACAATGCAACTTGTCTCAGTTTATGGAAAAACAAGGGAAGAAAAACTTGGATGCTTGTTGTCAACGCATAGCCTACAAAGTCACCCACTGCAAATTTACTTTGTAATAGTGTAATTAGCTGCCACATGGCCAGATTTGCTAAATGCTCTTCCTCCTGTTGGAAGCTTGACAACTGAATGCCACAGAATATCAATACCAATCTTTTACAACCCCTTGCCAGAGAAGCCTCGGGATATGTTGAGCTGGCGAGGTAACTGCATTAGAGAATTGAGTTTGTTCTTTTTCAGAAGACAAATATACTATCCTTGAAGCCACTTACATGGGGAAATGCTAGTGTACAACACCAAATAGAACTTGTTAGTAATAGGAGTAACTTGGCATTGAAAAATATAAGGGACCTTTAGACGCAGAAACTAAATGGAATCTAAGAGCAGCAAACCCCTTACAGATGTGTGTGGTTGTGCAGTGTAACAATCAAACAACACAAAGTGTTGTCATATACAGTGACAGCAGTGAGATAAAGGCAGACATGTTTGGAGTTTTCTTGGCTGAGTATGACTGTGCCTAGAGTTTGGGAAAACACTGTGCTGTGAAGCTGAGGTGAGAGTTAAAGCTGAAAGATTGGCTGGCACAAAAATAGGAAGCAAACAGTAGCAGTGTGTGTGTGTGAGAGAGAGAGAGAAAGAGAGAGAGAGAGAGAGAGAGAGAGAGAGAGAGAGAGAGAGAGAGAGAGAGAGAGAGAGAGAGAGACTAGAGTCTCATGCATGTTAGGCAAGTGCTTTACCACTGGGAAATATCCATAGGCAAGCCATTAAAAGTTGTGAATATTTGAGAAATAAGTAATAAGCCACTTTAACAAAAAAAGCCTAGCTGGGCATGAATTCTCTTTTACGTCAAATTGAATAGATTCGGTCTTATGAAAATCACACCTTTCTCTTTAGCCATGATGGCTGTGAGGTGAATCTTAAGCTCCAGTGACTATTGGTGGCTATTTGAAAGCTGGGCATGTCTCACTCCCTTTCTGACGTTCCCTTCTTTCCTTCAGTTTTTCCAGAGCTGGTAAATCGTAGCTTTAAAGCCACACACAGGGCAGGAGTCCCCAGAGATGCACTGCATGCAGATGGCACTGGGATAACCCTGGAGCAATGGCAATGGCATCCACAATTGGCTGCCTTCTCCATCAACTGCATGATGGCTGCAGCTTCGGCTACTTGAGAAGTGACGAAAATGGTCTTCTGGAAGCATATGTTTCCTCCCTATATGCAGGGCATGTTTCTTTCTAATTTTATTTACCAGTATGTTGTGCGTGTGCCTGTGCCTATTTGTGACCAGAAGTCACTTAAAGCGACTTATTCGGTTTCTTCACCACCTTATTCTTTGAGACATCTTTCACTGCACCTACGGTTGATGGACTAGATAGATTGGCTGGTCATCAAGCCCCAGGGATCCTTTCCATCTTCCCAGTGTTGGAATTACAGGCATCAGCCTCAGTGCCTCACTTTTACATGGACACCAGGGATCCAAATTCAGGTCCTTATGTTATTTTTTTTTCTCGGTTTTTATGAGACAGGGTTTCTCTGTATTGTTTTCGCCTCACAATCTCTTAAAAATAGTTTAAAAACACAAAGAGTCAGGCTGTAGAGATGGCTCAGAAGTTAAGAACACTTACAGATCTCTAAAGAGGACCTTGGCTCTGTTCTCAACACCTACACAGCAATTCATAAACTCTTATAAATGATGTTCCAGGTAATCCAGCACCCATTTCTGGCCTCTTCTGGATTCTACATGCACATGATGCACATAAACTCATTCAGGCAGAAAACAGACATATAAATTAAGTAAATAAATCTTTTAAATAGAATAACTAGGTTGTTTATATTATGAATGCATTCACATACAAACTATATGGACATTTGAATAGTTAATCAAAGTATCTAATATGGATGATTTTTACATCCTGAGCCTGAGATGTGTTTTGTCATCAGCTTGGGATCTTGAAATCTTTAATGTATTAGGAAAAAAGGAGGAGAAAGAAGGTATAGATATCGAGTTCACCATTTAACTGCTTGGCAAGGAAGTAACGTGCTTCATTTCCATTAGATAGTGGAGCGCTGAGGAATACTGGAATGTATCACTTCTTGCTTGACTTGTCTCAAGCCACAGCTAGATGCTTAAGGAAGAGGAAGAATGAATCTCTGGTAGACTATTAGACCTTGCATGAAACAGCAAAAATGCAAACTCTATTCTTTATTATTTAAAATGAAATTCAAATGCAGTTAATAATTTAGTAACTTCATAATCAAAGGATAATAAGATCAGGGCAAAAAATATCCCATATACAATCCTAGTCTTTAAACAGCTTAGTATCTAAACCAGTGGCTCTCAATCTTCCTAATGCTGTGACCCTTTTATAATGCAGTTCCTCATGTTGTGGTGACACCAACCATACAATTATTTCCATTGTTACTTTACAACTGTAACTTTGCCACTGTTATGAATCATAATGTAAATATCTAATATGCTTGCTATCTGATATGTGATTCCTAAAAGAGGTCATTTGACACCTCTCCAAAGCATTTGTGATTCATGGCTTGAGAACCACTGATCCAAAGGAAGGTTGTGTATATAACACGGGTGTGTTTTTCAAGGCAGCACAGAGGAATGGAAAGAGAAAATTAGCATCAGTGACTGGTTCACTAACTCACTTTGATTGGGTTTGAAAAACTGAATTCACTCAAGGCATTCAAAATACCAAAACTTAATTCCCATCTACTTTCAATACCAATGCTTCTTCATCTACTAATTAATCTATAAACAATATGCAAAGCACAGATACATAATTGTCCAATAGAGCTCCACATTTTGTACGTCAATAGTAACTTAGGAACATTTTAAAAGGTGCTAGGTATAAGCTAGTGAGATAATTCCCTCCTTTCTTGTACTGACCAATATTTATCAGATAGTTCTAATACACTCAATAGTTTCATATGAGTAAGTTAGAAGCGAACTCTTTAAAAACCAAGAACGTGGGCTTATGAAATCATTACTTCTAGATACTACTATATGTATATTTCACTTTTATAATGAGGATGATTGAAACCACAACCTTGTTCACATTATATAGATGTTTGTTGAAATGGATTAAGTAACATTTATAGAATCTTTGTTGAACTGGTAGGATACAGTAAGTGGGTACCATAGGGATGAGTGTGAAATTTTAGCTCAACATCTTTAAAGTGTTGGAGGAAGATGCAGATCTCAAAGCATACTCATAAAAATTTAAAATGATCCTAGCCATGGGAGGAGAACCAAACACCAGGGACATCAGAAATATAATCCAAAGAAGTTAGAACTGTCTACATAAAAAGAAACTTGGCCTTCAAAAATGTAAATGATCACAGGAAAAAAAAATGAAATGAGTTTTTCCCAGGAAAGGGAATAAAAGAATTCTGAAGTCCGAGGGTGGTAATAATTTACAAATTAGATCTGTGTTTAATTTGAGATAGCTGTAAACAGAGCCATGACTGTTTTGGCCTGCAGTTGGGTAGCTTTGTATAATAAATTGGCTAGCAAATGAGGCAGATTTCTTTGTGGGATCATGACTATTTTGTAAATTTGAGTACTCTAATTTTAATCAGTGTTGTTAGAAATATGAGCTAAAATAAATCTGAGAAAGAAACCAGCATGTGAACATGGATAAAATAATTAATAAAATATTTCTTTAATATATATGTATATAATTAGATTATTAAAGTACTTTCTTTACTGTTACATTGCATTAAGTGTTTAAGATACTGCCTGTATTGCCTGGTTACATTCTCAGAATCACTTTCCAGGTGAATGTTCTCTGTGTTTATCAATAATGGGATATCCAAAGGCTCACAGGATCTGTTTGCCAGTCTAACATCCCAATCACAAATTACCTGCTAAACTCCACATTTGGAGAAGATAAAATCAGGATTCATTGTTACCTTATGAATGTCAGAAAATATCTTCTTTATCCAATCTTTACATGTATGGAATGGTAGGAGGCACATCATAAAAGGGGTTTATTGGCACAAGATGACATCAGAGGACCTCCCCACACTCTAGTCCACACTATTAAGATAAGATGTAAGTGTATCCACCCCGTTCTTCCTGCCTCTCATCTCAAATGTGAAGCATTTCCCTTTTACCGTGCCACTGTGGACTTGTAGATAATAGAGCATAAGGTGCATGCTCCAACATCAATCCAGCGTTCTTATTCCTCTACCTATTGACTTTACAATCCTGCAGAGGTGTGTTCTTCTCACTAAAAGTGCATTTTCTGCGATAATGGAGGCTAATATCATCTACTTCTTACAAGAGTGAAATGTGACATTGTTTGGGACATAGTGAGTGGTTGGGGAGTCCTTTAATGTAGACTTAAGGTTCCTGTCCTTCATATTGTAGCACCATCTTTAGTCAACTATTCTCATCTGTCTTTCTCCAAAGCACTGTGTTCTCTCTTTCCTGGGTTTAGCAATAGCTCTCTTCTACCATTAATTTGCTCAAAGTAACTCCCACTTAGCATCTTTCCTTCTGACCGGGGTATATTTCTTTCCTTTGACCCCCTTTGACATCTGCCCATTTTTCCACTATGGCTTTTATTACAGAATTCATCTTTGTATCTTTTACATGTATAATGCCCGTGTTCTTGACCAGCCTGTAAGATTTATGATTTTGTGGAGTGGAAATGATGTAAATACTGCCCACATATGAAATTCCCCCAAAATAAAATAAAAGTAAAAATATGATAATGATGATACTCATGATATTCTACAATCACCTGTTAATTTTGATACATCCTTCTCTTCACTGAGAATCTACCCATTCCCTATGCAACTGGCAGATTTTACTTTTCAGATATCTCTCATATCATCCATTTAGAAAAATCGATATAACCATCACCAAGCGGCTTGATCACCACCATACTTCCCTTTGCCCCTCACAGTCATGTATCATATAATATTACTACTATTTCGTCACTAGTTTCCCTCTTTGCCACACCCCAGTATGTTCTCCCTGCTGCCCTTCGATGACATGAATCCTGAGACTCGCCATCCCTTCCTACTTCAGCTTGCCACAGGCTTCCCTTGGCCTCTTTAATGTCCAGTTTCTCTCAAAGATTTTTGGGCTGTGAAGTTTGTTTGCCATGTTACATTTTCTTCCCTGTAATATTTTTCTCTCACTTTGCCTGTGAACAATAATTCCTTCTTTATGTTTCCTAGTTTATGCTAGTTTTACCCTATAACATGATTTCTAGCTCAAATGGCTAGGGTAAATCTTTTCACTATCCGCTCATAATTACACATGATAGTACTCCTTACATCATTTAGCATATTAGCAATTCTACATTTGATTGTCTGATTGTTCTATTGATATCTGTTATACTCAAAAAACTGTAAGCTCTGTGAGTGTGGAGATTATGTTTGCTTTGGACTTATCCTTACATTGTGAGCTTACCTCAATACCTGCTATGGAAAAATCCACTGAATGAAATGAGGAAGAGAAGGTGGGGAAAGGGTGAAGTATTTTGTTTTATTTTCTGCTTAGTATCTAGAACAAGGCCTTGAATATAGAAAGTTCACAATAGTGTCTTTTGTTTTATTATAAGGACCATAGTATCATAATAAATTGTAAAGATTAGTATTAGAAAACCAAATTTATTCTGCTGTTCCAGACATACAGCTGAACATGCTGAGCTGTCCATTTTAGAGCAGTCCTGATTTAGGGGACTACTTTAGTATTAGTGAACTGCTATCCTAGTGCCAGAGCTTAGGCTCTTGCTTCCTTTTCTTTTTTCTGACATATTATTCATTACACAAATTAACCACTGAGGATTTGTGTCAACCTTTCAAAAAGTAGACTCATTGGGTAGAATATGTGTCTGAGAAGATAGAGCAACAGTTTAATGTCCCACCAAGATTCAGAGCCACTGTCATTAAATAAAGAAAATACAGACTGATCAGAAAGGAGGCTGATGTCTGTGTAGGGAGAAGGAAGACCTGAATGAGGTTCTCCACTAGATCTAACAAAGTGGAGGAACTCTGGGAGTTCTGGTTTTGACTCACAGTTCTGGTTTGGCCTCTGGCTACTAGACAAACCTAAAGATTCCATCCTGCTCTGAAGGTTTTATATATGACCTCTCTTGCTTTTAGCTTCTGGGTCACTTTATTTTTTACTCTTTCAATGAGGGAGTTGCTCAAACAGTCATTGTTAGTCTTTGTCATATCTTTACTATTCCATGACATCACACATCTGCTTGTTGTCAGACCTGACCTCTCTATCCTAAATTACTGGCACACATTCTAGCGGGCTCAAGATTTCCCTCTGGATATTCAACAGACTCCTCAAGTTTAAATATTTTCAAGACATATTCCATTCTCTTTTCAATAAGCTTGTTCTTATATTTCTTTTCCTCTCAAAATCTCTATTGGGTGGTTTTGGACAGAGTTAACTATTGTAAGAGTCTGAACATATAGGAAGAGCTGTCTCTATCACACGTTAAACATCAAGGAATGGCACATCCTTCCAGAAACAGACACACAATCACACAAACACATGCACTCACATATAAAATTACAGTCACTCACAATCACGTATAAACTCACACACACACACACACACATTCATACACACACATGTTCACAAAGTAACACACACAACACTCATCCACACACGAGCATACACACATACACCAATTACAAGCACTCACATGCACACTCTACTAACACATTTACACACTCATACTCACAAACTTAAAGACTAACAAACACTCTCACAAACAACCATATAATAGTTACACATACACACACTCACTAACACCCAATAACAAAGAAAATAATTTTTAAGTGGAGAAAAAACCGTAAGATTCAAACAAGTATAAATCCTCTTGAAATTTTGTTATGAATAGAACAAACTTAGAGGCCAGTCATAAAATAAGCAGGCATTGACATGGGAAACAGAGGAGGCCTGTAAAGAAGGCAGTAACACATGCTAGATCAGTGAAGGAAATGTTTTCATATTTTATTTGCTTTATTAAAAAAATCAAAACATAGACGCTACTTGGAAGCCATTCCCTTGCAATGAGTCCAGTATTCTGAAGTGAAGCAAAGGTTCCCATAAATTTCCTGCTCCCCGGAGTGATGATGAAGATGCTGGTGACAGATTTACCAGAATCCGTTGGCTAACACCTGCGGCTGGTTTCCCCTTCGCTTCTACAGCCTCACAGCATCATACAGCACCTGCAGTCATTTCATGTGGTATGATGCTCTGAGATGCGACTCCCTAATTGGACCTGCCTGAACTTCACCCCAATTTTCAAAACAAAAACGTGGCTACCCAAGGCTAGCAGGAATAGTTGCATTTTGAATGGCAGTGGTGACTGTGACAAAAAAAATATAAAAATTTCACTTAGTCGAATACGTGTGTCAAACTTCTAAGCAGTTCAAAGCTCTTGTTCAAATGAACAGAAACGGAGTGATCTGAGCCGAGTTTAGCCACTCCTGGAGCTGACAATCTGGGGTGATGGAGCACAGGAGAGGGGCGGGTGGTGGGACCGGGATGAAATTCTACTCTTGTGTGACGGACCTCACAGCAGAAGGAAAATGAATGGTCTCAATATAGAAGGCACTGGAGCGTCTTTGACTTCTGGTGCTGAGAAAGCAGCAGCATTCACATTTCCTACTCCTTTTCTTCCGCATAATGTGAGGCAGAGGGTCAGGGGACACACTTGTGGCCTCTAATGGCCAGATAATGGGCCACAATAAAAGTTATGCGTCCCCAGCGGGAGGTGAAGACATGTAATGGTTGACAAGATCCATTATCTGACTATTAGAACCCAGAATGAAGGGATACAATTATTAAACCAAAGGGAACGAATTCACTTTAACTTATTCAAGAAAAAAATTTTGCTTGTGTGGTATGCATTTTCTTACCTTTATATTTAAATAATAATACCAATTATAGCTGTAGTTAATGTTTATATTGAACACTTACAACACACTAATTGGCTTCATGGAGAGTAGGGTCTGTAGAATGAAATGCCTCTGTTTCGAAACCTGGCTTCAGTATTTATTTGGAGGAAATTATCCCCTCCAAATCTGTGTTTAGATATTTAAAAGGATAGTTGGTTACAAGTCCATGTGGTCACTGAGTGTGGCATATATTGTATCTGAGGTAAATGGAAGTAATTGTTAGTGTTGCTGCTACAGTGTTGTCATTGCCAAGTTTCATCCATAGTGTCTTACTGGGATTTCTGATTAGTCTTGTTCAGTGAACAAGAGGGTGGAGTATGGATACACATCACGATGATCATTGGAAGACTTAAAAGAATTCATGAGATTTTAAAATATTTTATGTATTCTTAGAGAAAAAGCACATGAATTTCGGTATGCAGGGAGGTTGGCAGGTCCTGGGAATGTTGGGGAAGGGAAATAATATTATTAAAATATATAAGTTTAAAAAATATATTTATGTAATTTTGAGGTGTAAAATAACCCATTGTCTTAAAATCACCCTAGGCTGAAGATTCTAAACATACCTGATAAACTAAATTTAATGTATAATTTCACTCATCAAGTAAGGCAGCGTGATTAGTGAGCAAAAATATTTTTAAATCATGCCTTTTAATTTGAATGATCTTTTTAAAGATTAGAAAAAAATTAAAAAAAAAACGGGCTGGCCAAACCAGCAGAGACAGCTGATCTGAACAGGGGAGAGGCCTTGGACCCCAGACCGACAGCTGGGAGGCCAGCATGGGAGTGATCCAGACCCCCCGAATGTGAGAGTCAGTGAGGAGACCTGGGCAACCTATGGGGCCCTGGGCAGTGGATTATTGTTTATCCCTGGCATAGAAACAGAAATCATGTGTCCATAACACAAAGAGGGATGCTCTCTCAGCCTGGCTCTTAGGGGAGTGCCTGGACCCTGCCCTCAGTGAAATGACAGACTTTAGATATCCCCTATGTGGAAGGAAGTGGCAATGGGGTGGGAGGGTGGGGGGGGATGGTGTGGGGGTGTGGGAGGAGGGGAGAGAGAGGGAACTAGGATTGACATGTGAAACAAGCTATTTAAAATGAAAATAATAATAAAAAAATTTAAATCAAATATGAAGTTGGCACATATATAACAAACACCTTGCCTATTGTTTTTCTTCTTGAAAAAAAATCTGCTTTCAAGACACATTTCAAAGAAACAGGCCAAACTCAGTAACAAATGTGGGAAGTTGAAGTATCTTGGCAATAGTTGCTTAATGATCAATAAATACATTTTTAGCCATTTCATTTGGCCTCTGAGAACCCGTGGAATCTGTGTTAATATTTTCATGTATATAATAGTACTGTGATATCTCTCTTGCCAGAACACACTCAAAAAGGAATCTTCTCCATTCATTTGAGTATGGCTCTCATCATTTCAGTAAATATGGTCAATATGCACACATACTACAATCAGTCCATTTCAACTATTATTAGATTTTGGGCTATTGAAATAGTAAAAGTAGAATTATGGGCCTAGGGAAAAAATTTAAATTCTTGTATTATCCCTTTTGTTTCAGAGAAACTTAACAAAATTGTTAAGAGCACACACTGTAAAACAGGCTTAAATTCTAATAATCTCATTATTTGTATAACCCATACCAGCACAGACAAATTAATTCACCTGCATTTGTATTTGATTTCTTAATTAATGATTCTTTTAGTACATTTTTATTTCTTTCTGTGTGTGCATGAATACATGTGTGTGTGCATAGTGTGTGAATACTTGAGTGTGTGTGTATGTGTTTGAGAGAGAGAATATATATATACATATATGTGTGTATATATATATATATATAGAGAGAGAGAGAGAGATACATGCATACACAGGTTACTTCTATGTATAAAAGCAAGAGGACAATTCGTTGGAGTTGGTTCTCTCTCTCCAACAGTGGTCCTATCAGATTGAACTCAGGTCAGTCTCTTGCATGACAATTGACCTTCCATACTGAGCTCTCTTGCTGGCCTGTATGAGCTTTCTGTAAAGTGGGTATACAGATGTGATCTACCTCTTAATGTCATTGTGCATGGATCAAGGACACTGACTTCTGTATAAATCATTGCAACAGTGCTTATAGTATAACAGTAATAGATATTAGTATTCTTTATTATTATCATGTAACCTTATTGTGGATGAAGACAAAAGTATTCCTGTGCCAACCTTTTAATCAAATTAATAACTTTTAGATTTATACAGACCACTGGATCCTGCAATTCCTTTTTTCTTACCATATTGAGGAAATGTTTTCCATGATAAAACTATAAAGTCAAGCATGCACCAATACTTTGTAAATTGTTGAGCTATGGCCATATGTCACCTTTAAACATGCTGAAATTCACAGACATTTACAAAATATCTGTGCTCCTTAGGAACACGTTTGTAGTTGATCCACTATAACTACAGAGGCAAAATGCTTAATATGGAACACGTGGAAAAAATTAAACTTTATTATGTATGTACTACATGGCCTAAGGAGAAAATATGGTAGACAGACCTTCCTGGGGAATTTTATAAATCTAGTTATATTTTTGTTCAGCATTAAAGTTTTCTCAGAATTTCTGTTTTTGTTTTTGGTATAGTGTCTATATGAATCATAACTCCGGTTCAAGGAAAGAACCAATGTAGAGTGGTTGATGGGAAAGTTTTCTAATATTAAAGAATTTTTGTTTCTCTGAATTTTCTTTGAAAATTCTATGCTCTATTTGGTAGCTTTTGGACATTTTAACCTGAGTTTCCACTGTTTTAAGTGTTGGACTATTGCAACATGTGGGTAATTCTCACATTGGTTCCATCAGCCATGTATTTTACCCTTGTTTGCCAGGAACTGAAGATTCAAAGTTAGTGTGGGCAACTATGTGCTCACCTAAGTGTATTTTATTTTTCTCACTTGTCATAATGAACTGGAAATGTGCTCCTTGTTTCAATCAAATCGCTTTCCTGTATTCAGGATTGCTGAGGTCACTAAAGAGGTATTCTGATTGTGTGTGTGTGTGTGTGTGTGTGTGTGTGTGTGTGTGAGCATGCACACATGCATTAAGTAAATGTATATAATTTAAATAATAATATACAGTTTATATTAGGAATCTATATAGAGAAAAGGATCCCAGAAGTTGCATTTGCTTTCATTCTTCCATCGATTGTCTTTTACAGGATATTAGACTGCTCTACCATTCAGTGGCTGAAAGCAAATATGCTTTATTATTGTTCACTCTTCTGAGGGGCAGGGAGGAGATTCCACTGGTGTTGCTTGGTCTTCTCCATGAGGGTGACAGCGGTGTGTATTATGCCAAGAAGCATGGAACCTGCCTCCTGAACCCACACATTCACTCAATGATACCTGCTCTTTATTCTGTTGATCTAAGCAGGTCACAAATACAAATAGTTGGGATTTAGGGGTTGGAATGTAAAGGTGTCTTCTTTTTCTTGAAAAAAAAACACCACAATTGACTTACAAACATATTTACTCTACCAAAATGTTTTAGAGGTTATTCTTTAGCTAGTTATTGTCTTAGAATGTTGAAAAGAACGATGAACTTAGTCAGTAAAACCAGGCAAAGTTAATAAAGACTGTCAATGAATGTCAGGCTTATACATAACACTGACTCCCTCTCACATAGAGTAGTCCCATGTTGTCTGGTTACCTGGCATGACATTAGCAGCTCTTCTGCTGTGTACCAGTATGGTGCTAAGTTCTTTGTGTAACACCAGAAACTTCACTAGGTCACTGAAATAATGTACAAGCAATGTAGCTGTGCCTTTTGAGTAAATGATCATGTTATTTAAGTAAATGATGATGGCAATGATGATGGTGTGTGTGTGTGTGTGTGTGTGTGTGTGTGTGTGTGTGTGTGTGCATTTACATGCAGATGCTGGAGGTCAACCTGTGGTGTCATTCTTCAGGACTCTGTCCATCCTAATTCTTGAAACAGGGCTCTTCTCACTGGCCTTGGCTTTGTCCATTCGAATAGGCTAACTGGCAGTGAATTCCAGGGATGTGGCTCACAACACTGGGAATACACTTATGTTCTACAAGATCTGGATTTTTAAAATGTGATTCTCCTGCTTGAATTAAATTCTTTATGGCTCGTAAATACTCCACTGACTGAGTTATCTCCTCAGTCCTTCAGCAGATTGTATAAAAAACAAAATTAAGTTTAATGTCATCAAAGACAAACACTAATCAGCAACTAATATATACAAAAGGAGTACCGTGTCTGGAGAGTTTTAAATAATATTAGATAAGCATGATTTATTCTTGTGATCTTAAATTTTAGCTAAAAAACAGTCATCACTTAGAAATGAACCTGTCATCTGTGCAAAGAAGGAGAGCCGGCTCTTGTGGTGCAGATGCAGGAGAGTGTGAGTGGACTGACTAGCTCAACTGTTACCCAGGCCCAGATCCAGGGCTTTCAGTTGACCCTGTCATTTACTCCACTGAAGAACTGATGAAGTGTATGAAGGGGCCAGTACGGCAGAACCAAATCTGCAGAATCTCAAAGACACAGGACAACAACAGGATATCCAAGAGGAGTTCCTGTATGGGATCCAGTATTGATAGTGAAGCAGAAGCCAGAGACATCAAACCAGACAAATGACTCATTGCAATGAATATTTGAAACAAACAAACAAAAAAGCTGTTTGGGGCATTCCAAAGTTACCATGACAAGATTTGTTGTAGTTCATTTTGGTTTTATTTTTAAATTTTTGTTTCCCTTTCATAGAGAGGTTGCAAGGGCAGAGGGTAGATATGACAGAACTGGAACATGAGTGGGATTGGGGTGCATGATGTGAAATACACAAAGAATTCATAAAAAGTTTTTAAATGTACTTTAGAGAAGTGAGACTTGAGGCAATGCTTGAGAAATGAAGCAAAGCTTTCCATGCTGAGCAGTAAGAGCACGAGGTCCAGGAATGTCATGACAAGTCAATAGGTAACACGGGGAAAGCAGAGAAAGGTTTTTTCAGAACATCTAAAACCCAGGATTCTGGGAGGAGTGCGAGATAGAATAAAGTAGAAAAGAAAAAAGGAAGGTATAAGCAATAAACAAACCTGGGCAGGGATTTAATCGTGAGGGAACTTATATGTCATTTTATGAAGTTAAAATTTTCTCTTTTAAATAATGGAATATATCAATGGATTTTAATCAGAGGATGACATAATCAAGTTAGCATTTTAAGATGACTATTCTGGGCTTCAATAAGGACGATTGATGGGATCAAGCTAGAGTGGAGACACAGGAAAGGGTTAAGTGACTGCCCTGATCCAACCAGGGACTATGGCAATGCCAGACAACAAAAAAGGAAATGGTGATACTTTACATATACTGAGAGCCTACTGGGTGACAGATTGTATGCCAAGTGCTGGAATATTATGCCATGCAGCTGACATAAAAACTATACAAAGAACTCACTCAAGAGCACAGGTAAAAGTAGTTGGACTTAGTGGGCTATGTTTTTAAAGGGAGAGGGTGTAAAGTTGGGATAGGAACTATTGGAGGGAGGCTGAAGATGTGGAGGAGGAAAAGGGAGTTCCCATGATCATACTTAATTTTATACATGCATTGAATTCTCAAAGAATAAAATAGGAGCAGCTAATTTTGAATGTAAGAGAAAAAGAGAGGATCCTAGGAATCCATAAGCAGTTAATGGTGACACCGTAACATAAAACATTGACCACTTAGGATGCCATGTTGATGGACCCAGTTGATCACACACAAAGGAAGACGTAAAAGTATGAGGAGGATTTGCTGGAAGGATGTGTTGCAGTAGGAGAGAGAGATTCAAGAGGGGAATAGGCAATGGAAATGACTGAAACTCATTGTATAAATGTAAGAAACAGATGAACAATAAAAAATTGACGATCTTGAAAAGTAGGTACTGAAGGACCAAGAAATGACTGCACCCTTTTATGTATAAATAAAACCTGAAATATGACCATGCAAAGGAAACTTTCAAAAACAAGTTTTATTTATATTATTCATAATTTTCAAATCATACACATGGACAGCAGTATAGGTGTGTATGTTCATTGACAGATAATTTGACTGTTTTTCATCTTGTCTCTCCTTGGCAAAGCCAGCCATATCTTCCAATGTGGGTTTAATTGAACTTGACCCTAAGGTTTGATAATCTGAATTCCCCATAGCTCAATAATTGGGTCTCATGTGTGATGTGGGCATGTTTCCCTGAACATCTCACAGCTGATGCTCATAGGAATGGATTAAATTTGAATGTGCAAATGTCCTGTTTTCTTTTATTGGAGCATGACTGCAAAGTTGTATTTTCAGTTAAATTTCTACTTATAAAGTCAACAATAGAATTCTATAATAATAGCCCTCCTTTCTGTTTACATGATCACAGAGATAAGCACTATTAGACCCTGACTAAGATCAATCATTACATTCTGGGTATCTAGTTTATCTATTTTTGGTATTACTTTTTAATTACTAATTCCTAGCACAATGATAAACTTATTCAATGTGACATTAATCTTCTGGTTTGTTATTAAGTAAATCAGAAAAATCTTTATAGAGTTCATATTCTGTGCTCATCAGTATATGTCTTGGGGTAACTGCTTTAAGAAGAAAGAGATTACCCATCATTACCACAGAACAGACATATATGAGTAAGTATATTCTTGCCACATATCATCCATTCATTCACAAATCCAAAAATTAGCAATACTACTTTTAAAATGTTGAGTAGTCATCTTATTATGATCTTTGTGTTTGACTCATCATATGAATGATTTTACTTATACTTCTTTCATCGCCCTGGGGCTAATGTCATTGTATCTAATATAAAGAAGAAACCAGATCAGTAGCGAAAGTAATATGTAGGAAACCCCTCAGGAACCTATGCCTTGACCAGTTACATGTGATTTCAGGTTCCGTGAATTTTCCTCAGAACACAAAATATCGGCAAAACATAAAAGAATCTTAATATAGTATTAATTGTAACATGATAAATAAAAGACCCAGAGACAGATATTGGGATTCAAACTTCAAGCTGAGGTCAAAAAAGCAAAGCAGCCAGCCACTAGCCCTTACCTCTAGCTCAGGCTGAAAGTCAAACCTGGCTCCACCAAAACTAAATCCAAGACTTCAGTGTTCTTCAGGCTCAGTCAGACTGTGATGCTCTCCTCATTATGGCTAGAGACTTCATTGTCTTCATATTCTCAATGTGGCTGGAGAATGAATTCTAGCTTTAATAACCTGTTCCTGTCTTAAATACCTCTCATGAGTTCTTGGATTAAGACATATGATCCCAAGTGCTAAGATCATCTTTGTGTGAGTTGTTTCTTTTTAGGACTAGATATATTTCTTGTAGCTGAGTGTGGCCTTGAACTAACAGGGATCCGTCTACCTCTACCTCTCAAGTGGTGGAATTAAAGGTGTGTACCACCATCAACTGGATTCTACAACTTGTGGCTCACTTTGCTTCCTGAATCCTCAGGAAAGCTTTAATAAATCATAAATAATATATCACCACAATTAATAACAATAATTAAAACATAATTTTGACTTAATATTTCCAAACTTTTTTATTTACTGCTCTGCAGTATTTTGAATGTAATTGACTTCCATAAGCTCATAGGAAGTAGTAATATTAGGAGGTATGGCTTTGTGTAAGAGTTGCCATGGTCATAATGGCTCTTCACAGCAAGAGAAACCCTATCTAAGACAGAGATGGGACCAGGGACTGGGGTATTACTATGGTAGGCTTACCAATGCTTATGTTTGAAGGCATATGGACCTTGGAACTGTGGATTAGAAACATAGTTGAACACTTTAAGTGCAGCTTAATGGGCCATACTAGTAGGAACATGGAAGACAGCACAGCTGAATGTGATTTGATGAACTGTGGGTGCCTGGCTAACAAGGTTTCAGAAGAGAAGACTTTTACTATGTTGCCCAGAGATTGTGTGACAAATGTGATTGCCTTTTGCCTTTGTCCAAGAGACTGCCTGAGGCCAAATTGAAGTGTTTTGGATTAATTCCGTTGGCAGACTCCATCCTGTGGTAATTAGTTCGAACGCTAATAAAGATTTATAATAAAAAGGGGAAAGCTGAGGAAATAAAAATATAAAATGTACAATTTGAGGAGGAAAGAGCACTAGGAAGCAGAATGGATCACAATTCAAGGAGATAGCAGACTAACAAATGGAATAAAGGGAATGATGATCTCAGGGCGAGATCCCACCCAGCTAGTTTTCCAATCTGCGAAAAGGAATTAAAGAAAAGTTTAGATCCAGGTGTGCTGGTGCACACCTTTAATCCCAGCACTAGGAAAGCAGAGGCTGGTGGATCTCTGAGTTCAAGCCCAGCCTGGTCTACTGAGAAAGCTCCAGGAAAGTCAAGCTTAGGCAGTGAAGGAAACCATGGAGAACAGGAAACGGGTGAAGAGGTAATTAAACAAGGGAGCCATGTTCCAGGCCCAGTAATCAGCAGAACATGGCAGCTTTGGTCACATGATTCTGGCTTTAAGGATAGAAGAAAGGGGCTATGGAATATTCCTCCAAAACTCAGGAAAGCTGCTGAGTTCAGGCATGTGTCAGTGGTGCCCCTACTTGGAGACCTGGGGATGACATTGCATGAAGCTGTGAAGGTTAAGCTTGGATTGCCTTGGAGACTCCAAGATGTTAGAGATGCCAGAGCTGCGGGATATCTACTAAAGAAAACTGATAACACAGAGTGGAACCAGCCCAAGAGAAACAAGTGTGTTACAATCAACAAAGCTGAAAGGACTTGGAGTTCTGAAATGTCTTTTGACATCAGATATGGAGTCACAGAGTTTAGAGTTAGCCCAGCTGATTTTCAGTCTTTCTTTGGTTCAGTATCTCCTCACTACAGGCCTCTACATACATTTTTGAATGGCATATCCTGTGCTGTTATATGTTAGAAGTTGGCTTGGTTTTTACAGGGAATTACAGTTAAGAGAGTGCATGAATCTCAGAACAGTCTTTGAACTTTAGACATTTAAATAAGTTTGAGACTGTTATAGATTATGGGGACTTTTTGTATCATGGTATTATTAAAAGCTCATGGAGGCTAGGGAGTGGAATGTGGTAGCCTGAATGTAATTGCCCCCCCATAAATTCATAGGGCGTGGCACTATTAGGAGATAGGACCTTGTTAGAGGGATGGTGTCACTGTGGGGATGGGTTTTGAGTTTCCTCTTCTAAAGCTACTCCAAATGTCTCAGACCACTTCTTGCTGCCTGCAGGTTAAGATATAGGACTCTCAGGTTCTTCTCTGGCACCGTGTCTGATTGGACACCACCATGTCCCACCATGATGTAATGGACTAATCCTCTGAAAATGTAAGCCAACTCAATTAAATGCTTTTCCTTTATAGTCATGGCGTCCTCAAATTCAGATATCCTACTGCCTCTACCACCTGAGTGCCGAGATTAAAGGCATGTGCCACCACTCCCTAGCTCACCTAAGTCTTTTGTTTTTTTAATTATTTGAATTTTGATATTTTTTTCAGTAGCATGTTTGATGTCCTTGTTGCTCGCTTTGAATTTAACATATCTAATCCCAACACAAAGATAACGATTGGATAACTGCCACTAGCTTTTATAGCCTCGTACACAACAGAGTCTTATCTGATGCAGTGAGGACTGTGGTTGGCTTCTGCGTTAGAAAACTTGATTAAAGAAGGAAATCATCATAATGGCACTTAAAGTACTATGTGTGTCTTAATTCATCTTTCTGTGCTGTAGTACCAATTCTTCTCTTTGAGAATGAATCTGCTGCTGAGTGCTTCTTCAATGGTATGTCCTACTGTGAGTCTTCATAGCTGGACGGGCTGTATGCCATTTAAAATGTAAACCATTTTTATGATTTCATGTTTGTATTTTGTGTTTCACTTACCCATAACATAAGTGTTGGTTAATAAAGAATTTAACTTAGTGTTTATGGAGACAATATTTTTGCATTTTCTCACATGCTATTTTTAGTTTTATTTATTTAGTTAGTTATTAGGTTTGTATTAATTTATTCATGTAATTAAAGTCAGGTCATTAGTTACTTTTTTTTCCTTTTCACCATTACTTTTTTATTTAGTTTAGAAACAATCATATTTTTCAAATCAATCCCAGTTCCCTCTCCCTCCCATCCTCCCAAGGACCCCACCAACCCTCACACCCCACCTCCATCCAATCCCCAAGAAAGGTGAGGCCTTCCATGGGTGATCATCAAAGTCTGTCACATATTTGGGGAGGTCCTACACCCTCCTCCGTGTATCTGGGTAAAGAGAGTATCCCTCTGTGGGCATTGTGCTCCCAAAGTCCATTTGAGCACTAGGGATAAACACTGGTTTCACTGTCAGAGGTTTAGACTTTCCAACAGCATGCCAATATTGACAGGTACGGTTACTTTTACAGATTTGGGAGCCAATCATCTGACTTATCTCATGACTGGCTGAGTAAAATCAAAGAGAAAAGGATTTGTCAGATTGTATATGCAGAATGTCATGGCCATCAGTCAGAGCACCCCACAGATGGCAGAAACATGTGGGTTCCACCAGCATGATGTCCAAGGGAAGGAGGCAGATAGTAACAACCAGGGCTTCCATTTTATATCTCTACAGCTTTGACCAGGTCATTTAATTTGTATAATTAAATGTATTCATCTGAAAAATCAAAATTAAACTATCATCTATTTAACAGGATTTTTGAATGACCAGATAACTAACACACAGGTAGTGATTTAAAATGTATATGACTTATTGGGTTAATGTGCAAGCACAAGGACACGAGTTTGAATCCCCAACACCCATGTATAAATCAAGCCATTCTTGTACAACTCTAGCATATGGGGATTACAGACTGAATAAAGTCAAGTACTCATGTGCTACCTTACCCTAAAAAGTGAGCTTCCTGCTTAAATAGTCAAATGCATGTACCACATAATCACACGTGCGTGCACACACACACACACATACACACACACACACAGAGAGAGACAGACAGACAGACAGACAGAGAGGGAGGGAGAATTTAATTTTAAAAAGTAAAATCAAATACTTAGATAAAAGCTGTAAAACGTTCTGAATAAGTATTATCATTTATAAATGTTTTGAATAGTATCACTCAGTATATTATTGTCATGATTAAAATGTAACAAAAATTTTTTAAATTTATTTTTCAGTTTAAAATTAGATAAGAAACAAGGTTGCTTCACAAGTCAGTTCCAGGTCCCTCTCCCTTTCCCTCCCCTCCTCCCGTGCCCTCCCCCCAGCTCCCCCATTATCCCCTCATTTCCCCAGGGAGGGTGAGGCCCTCCATGGGGGTGTCCATAGTCTGTCATTTCATATAGGGCAGGGCCTAGACCCTTCCCCGAGAGTTCAGGGTTAGAGTGCACCTCACAATGTTGGATGGGAGTCCACAGTCTGTGTGTATACTCGGGTTAAATACTGATCTACTGCCCAAGGAGGATTACCTAGGCCTCCTCACTGACACTCACATCCGGGGGGTCTTGATCAGTCCCATGCTGGATTCCCAGGCTGATGCCTGGGATTCAAGAGTTAACCTTTTTCAGGTCAGCTATTTCTGGGGGTTAAACCAGCCCAGTCTTAATCCCTTTGGTCATCAGTCCTCCCTCTCTGTTACTGGCTTTCTTGAGTTCAGCTCAGTACTTAACCGAGGGAGTCTGCCTCTTCTTCGATCAGCCACTGAATGAAGTTTCTGTTTCCCAGACAATTTATTGAAGACTCATGCTTGGAAAGGTAGGAAATACTTTGCATGCAATGGTTCACGTTATAACTTACCAAAGGACAGCAGCTCTTACATAGTAGAATCAAGACAGACATTAGGTCACTCTAATTGTATATTATCTGCTCTCTGTTAGGTTCTTAGAGATATTCCTTTTCTAAAAGGAATTTTAAATTTGATTGACAAGAATATGTTGGCATAACATAAATCAGGATCAAATTATATTACCAATAGACACTAAATTTATTTTAATAACTTCAAAGTTTTCTGCTTAATGGCAATTACCAAGTGTAATGACCACTAAATACACAATTTCACAATTAAAATTTAGAGTATTATATGGTTTTTAATAGGAAACACAGTTCATTAGTCATTTAGTCAATTGACTCTTTACTCTTGGCCTACCAACCAGCTTCCAAATAAATTACACGGAGTCTTATTCTTACTTATGAATACCTGGCCTTAGCTTGGCTTATTTCTAGCCAGTTTTTTCTTAAAGTATTCTATCGTCCTTTTGCCTCTGGGTTTTTTCCTTTTATTACATCTGTGTATCTTACTTTGTGACTGGCTGGGTGGCTGGGTGGCTGACCCCTGGTATCCTCCTCTCCTTTTCTTCCTTCTCCCAGATTTCTCCTCTTTTTTATTCTCTCTCCCTGCTAGCTCCACCTATCCTTTCTCCTGCCTTCCTATTGGATGTTCAGTTCTTTATTAGACCAATCAGGTGTTTTAGACAGGCAAAACAACACAGCTTCACAGAGCTAAACAATAGATAAATAAGTTTTAAAAGGATTCAATGCATCACTATCATTAAAACAAATGTCCCACAGCATAAACAAATGCAGCACATCTTAAAATAATATTTCACAATAATACATTCCTTCACACATGAATGTTTGAAACTCATATGTGCTGTATTTTTAGTGGGAGGCTAAACTGACTACTACTCACTGTGTTACAACATCGACTACAATGAAGAAAACCACAGATAGTGTATGAGCAGAGTCAAAATCAGAATTAAAATAATTTCTTAGTTCTTCTATTATGGACAACATTCATATGTTGTTTGACTTTAACTCTTGTCTTACCCCTCTGACCCTTTATCCAGGGATGACTCTATATGTTATACTTTTCAGTAGACACTTCCAGCCTAGGCACTAAATCAATATGGAAATTAAACAGGCAATTCAGAACACATTGATTTATGAGGTTGTATTTCTCCTTTATATTTCATAATATTTTGAACATTCATAAATTAATCATAAAATCTATTTAAATTTAAAGTTAAGAGGTAGGAGCTCTCAGGTAGATACTTAGTGGTTTATTAGTTTTACAAAGCATATTATACACACTAAACTTTATGCTGGTGTTATTATTTAATATTTCCTAAATACTAACAACTAGCTATCAATTTTTCATCATCCAGGTTCTGAATTAAGCAATCCACCAAATTTCACAAGTAAACCATTTCATCTTATCTCATTCTAAATGTTCGACATCAAAAGACACTAATAATAAAAGAAAAGTCAAGCTGTATTTTAGACATTCAGTTAAAACTTGAAAATATCATCATTTAGTCATTTGTAGTTGTTAAGTTTCAAAAAATCATTCATTTAGTGGACATTAATAAAAGAATGCACTAAGACAGTGTCGTGTGACTAAAAGATATCCATTATTGTTCATTTACATTATTTATGCATTCCTTTATGGATTGCTTTTCACTGAATTTCTTATTTTTGTCTGTGAGCCAAGCCATTAATGGCAGAGCCATCTCTCTATCCCCCTTTCTACTGTACAGTGTATGTAAATCATTAGAAGTAAAGTATAGACAAGGAAACACAGACTTGGACTTTTCCATGCACTTCTAGGAAGAAGTACAGATATTATATGAAGGATTCAACTAAAACTCAGCATGAATGCATTATAGTGTATGATATGTGCTGGTCACGACTCTAATTATTCTCTGTGTATCAGCCTTACCATCCTCACAACAGCTCAATAACAAATGTATCATCTCCATTTTACACACCTGTGGCCTATGGTGTAGAGATGTTAAGTAAACTATCAATGTTTTGCTGTTAAATGCAGCAATGCTAAACTTTGACACTGGAAATCTAGTGTCCAGGTTCAGGCACTGTGCCTTTCGTGGGAATCATTCATTAGTCTGGAGAAGATGAACTTGCTGTTATGAAAAACACACGAGTGCTTCTGTGAGGACCAACTTTCAGTGGCTCAGGGACTGAGGGGGGACGTAGAAGAGGGCAGACTAATCGCTCAATTTGACTTTTCTGTATGAAGGAGTAAAACTTAGTTCTCTGGGGCCAGTAAAAAAGGGAAACACACACACACACACACACACACACAGAGAGAGAGAGAGAGAGAGAGAGAGAGAGAGAGAGAGAGAGAGAGAGAGACCTTTAGGATCTTTTATCATCTCTCTCATCTCTTTATCTCTTTTCTTACCTCTATCCAGATAGATTCTTAATTTTTTTCTTATGGCTTATATATCCCAGCAAATCTTTCAAGCAGTATAAAAATTACAATATGGTTACATTCTATTTTTAAGTGACTGATTGCAATTAATATAAGTAAAAACAACATGTCTTACATTATTAAACATTTTACGTATTACAGGTGAAAATCAAATTATCTCCAAGAACCAACATACATTCGTGTCCAAGCAGTTTGCTATATATCTACAGAGTGTAACCAAGCAAGGTGTTTTTTCTCAGCCAGTTCTTTTACTGGCAGGCTGTGTTTTGTGGTTACAAAGAAAGGATCCAAACACTTTATTATTTATTTTAAAAGGTAATCTGTAACGTGCATTCTTCCTGATAGCCTGGTTCCAGGGCTGCATAAGTCCCAAATGAACATACAGGACATTATATTAATTATAAAGCTGTTGGCCATTTTCTATGGTTTCTTAATGGCTAGCTCTGACTTAATTATTAACCATAATTACTAGTGTATATTTTTATAAGGTCTTATCTTACCAAAAACGCAGACTTGCACCCTCTCTTCCTAGGAGTCACATGACAATTTACTACTCTTAACTACATTTCCCAGAATCCTCCTTCTCTCCTAGCCCCACCTATCTTGCTTCCCTATTGGCCAACAGTGTTTTATTCATTAACCACTAAGAAAGACATATACACAGAAGGTCTTCCCCCATCAGTAATCTTATAAAAATCTTAAAAGAATCAGAAATCTAAACTTTTATATGTGAAAAAAGTCAGGTCTACTAAATTCTCAGAGTGCATACCCATTCATCCACAGCTTTTTATATCAGGAAGCTGAGGGATGAAATGGAATTAATCATCACCTTTGATCACCAACTGTATGTCAGCCAGCAATAGCCAGGTTACTATTGTTCTTATCCCCTGACCTCAATGAGTCCCTCATTCAACTATTAAAAGTGTGCCTTTCTAAACTTTAAATTGTTCCCCAAGACTTCCAGTCCCAAAGTCATTAACAGAAAATTTTAATCTAACCTTAAGCCATTATTTGAAGCTTTGTTTTAGCTATGATAGACACCAAAGCACATGAACACATTTCCAAATATCTAAAAGAACTTGAGCTAAATCCTAGACCTTGATTCTTTTCCTTAATCTTTAGCCTAAACCATAGTCTATACAACTCATTAAGAGAAACTCATATGTCCTATCTGTGTGACACTACTTTGTTCTTATTTTTCTATCCTCTGCACCCATGTTTTTTATCATGGGCAGGGGCAACACGTTAAACAATGCAGCTCACAAGGAAGTCATCTTTGTAATAATGCACAGGTAAAAATCCCAGTAGAATAGGATATTTTCATCCAATAATCACACTACATTAAAGGCAGTACGGATTCCCCCACTCCATTCACACCATGCCAGACCCCAGAGGAGAATGACGGCAGAGAACACGTAAAGGCTCGTCAGTGGCAGGAGACATTCTGGAGCTGAAGCTCTCAGGCACTTGCCTATCCGAGATTCACATGTCAGTGCCTTGCATTCCTGTAGGCTGATGCCCGGAAGTCAATGTTGCCTGCTGCTCCTCTGACACAGCCACATATAAGATCAAATATATTTTTCTACAAGAAATCACTGTTGGAATGAGATCTAAGTGCTGAGTGGGAATGAGCGAGGTGCTGATGTGAGGAGGAAAGGAACGCCGATCTGAAAGGATGTGGATGGGTGAATTTACGAAGCAAAGAGAACAAAGGGAATTCTCGAGAGTCCAGGCAAGCCCAGGGTGGCTGAGGTGGTGGAGGCTCAGTGTGTGAAGACGGAGGAAAGGACAGGAGCACCCTTCCCAGACTGATGCTCTACTCTCACTGTATGGATACATAGCCCGTTCTTACATCATCACGTGTCAACCATGGGTGAAACTAACATCACTTAGGGTACATTTCACAATGCGTCACATCAGACCGTTTATATCAGTGTGCAGTTGAGACTAAGAAAGTATTGTTAGGTGAACATCAGATGACCAGATATAGTGGGTGGATTTGTGTGTCCACTTGACACAAGCTAGAGCCTCAGCTGAGGAAATGCCTCCTTGAGATGCATCTGTAAGGCATTTTCTTTCAGGATCATCCCCTGTTTGAATTCCTGTCCTGACTTCCTTCAGTGATTAATAGCAATGCTAAAGTGTAAGCCAAAGAAACCCTTTCCTCCCCAACTTGCATTTTGGTCATGGTGTTTCATCACAGGAATAGAAATCCTAAATAAGACAACAGACATGATAAGGTAGTGACTCCTAAATCAGAAGAAGACATCCTGAACCACGAAAGTGAGCAAGGTTGTATGTTGAGTGTGATCAGGGGTGGATAATGCAGATTATTAGATGGGGAGACGTGGGATGGCCAGGAGGGATCCATGTGAGCTACATGAGCTCTTAACCTTTGAGAAGGAACCTTAAAGTCAAGGCATTATTTCCTTACCGGGACTGAATCATCTCAGTACTTTCAAGACAAGTTTTCTTCAGCTGGCTGCAGATGTGGAGGTCAGAGGTATAAAGAACTCCATACACTCAATGATCTACTGCTGTCTTGAAGCAGGGTAAGGCACTTGCCACATTGGTATGAGAGGAGCTGAGAGAGGCCCCTGGCTGACAGCCAACAAGACTGAATTATTTTTGTTTTATGTGTGTGAGTGTTTGTCTGCATGTATGCATGTTCACTTTATGTATGTCTGGGGCCTGAAAAGTCCAGAAAAGGGAACTGGAGTTGTGGACACCTGAGACCGCCCATGTGGGTTCTTCAAAGCAAACTGAAGTCCTTTGCAAGAGCATCAAATGTTCTTAGCCTCTGAGTCATCTCTATAGCTCCTGAAAATCTGAATTTTCATCAAAAAAGAGGCAGACCTCACTAGAAAGTATTGATCTAAAAAAGCTTAAATCCAAGAAACCAGTAACCACTTAAAACATTTTCATTTTAGTCCAGTGAGACCATAAGAAGAAATTTGCCATAAGACTCCCATACATCCAACATACAAAATTAATAAAAGCAAGTATATGTGACATCGGGAGGCTCTAAGTTTGATCAACTGCTCTCCAGTAATAGAAAGCTCTTCCATATGTCTAAACGCCATCTTTCTATGTGCTCCTCCATGTTCCCCTGAGATTCAAGGCAGTCTTCCACTTCATGGTACAAGAAAAATGCCAAACTGATTTAAATACAAATTGGTCCACCAGCACCAAAGTCAAGCCCATTGAGTTTGAATAACAAAACTGCTATCTCCTAATCAATAAGAGAATAGGAAAATGGATAATTGTAAATATTCACATTATCACACTAAATAAAAGAAAAATCTACCCTGGAATAAAGTATCTCTTACATCAAAAACCATGGTTAGAATCAGAAGGGAAGCCCACAACAGCCCAACATTATAAAGCATCGAGGCGCTAGCTAGAAGCCACAGTAGTGTTTGATGGCTAGAGTATAAGCTTTGGGCATGATTTTGAAAAAGCATCATCACCCTACAATGATTTAAGCAAAATGCTTATCTTGTACCATTTTTTCCATTTCATATTCAAAACAGAGTCAACATCATCAGTCATTTCTCCCAGTTAGGAGAGCACTTTCATTCCTCCAACCCCAACTTCCTACAACTAAGTTAGACATGACCTGCTCGGAGGACAGCTGGGCTCACTGTGTCCTTCCTTTCTCAGAGTCGAGGAGGCCTTCAGTCGTAGGCATTGACTTCCACACCAGTTGGTAATGCTCACAGTCTCAGACACTGTGAACAGCCCTGCTGTCTATAGCCCACGCGCTCTAACGGCTGTGCTTTCGCTAGCGAGGTTTTCCTCTCTTTCCTGTGGTGTGTCGTCTCTATTAGACTTTGTAAACCACGGCAGTTGAAATCTTTAACCAGCCATTACTAATAAGCATATGTTAATTGTTGCAAAGATCATAAGCAGGTCAATTAGGAGGCAAAGACTGGAACCAAAGGCAAGTGAAGCTGGAGGGAAAATCCAGGGCAGGTGTTAGCCAGCATGGTCTGCCCTGGCGGGAGCTCCCTGCATCTTGGGTAGCAGCTCATTTAATGTTTTGATTTGCTGAATTTGCATTTCAAATTTTCATTCCTAATAGACAATATAGTCAGTCTTTGTTAATGAGGACTCTGATTACATGTGCCATTATAATTGGGAATTAGCAGACCAGCCTTGTTTTGGAGATTAAACCCAAAGCAAATTGGATTAAATATAGTGTGACCGAAACCTTGGGCCTCCTCTATTCTTCCCCCTTTTTAAAAAAATCTTGAGTCAAAGGTGAAACAAAATCCATTGGTTCCAGGCATATGGCTCATAACTTTATTATCACTTTAGAGGCTCAATTGCACTTTAAAAGGTAGTCTTTCTTGAACAATTCAGTTACATAGTTTAAAACACGTTTATTAAGTTCCTTTCCCCCTCAAAAAAACTGAGTAGTTTGAGAGCAGATCAGTATATACTCAAAACTAAATGTAGATCATTTATATTTAAGGGTATTGTATCTACTAGAGGACTGGGTTCTTAACACTTCAAAATGAGCTCTGTGTGAACAGGCTTAGCCTGTATTCATGGCAGTGTGATTTTTCTGTAATCTTATGCCTGGGAACTTTATAATGGTCTCTATGGGCATATTTATTACAAATATTAAATAAAAACTTTACATTGACATTGATTCTTAAGAACACATTTAATTTCGTTTTATCAAAGTTTTAACACAGTGTTATGGTTTAGACTGTAGCTCTCATAGCCCTGGCATGACATGTAGCTCAGGGTTATGTGGGTTTTTTTCTTTATTCTCTTGGGTCATTTGATATTGTAATCCAGTTACACTCCAACATTTTCATTATCAAGCTTAAGACCAATTCTTCAGAAACTTTCACTAATCCCAAGCTATTGGAAAATCATGCTTATTAATTCCCGTGAGATTCAGTTAGATGTTTGTTTGGCTGTAGGCAGCCTTAATTACACAACAAAAGGTCTTCACAAGATGAAGAGAAATTCAGATAACTTCTGAGTGAATATTGGCCTTTGAAGAAAAACACATGCGGTTTCAGTAGGCTACCAACGATCACGTACACTTTTTCAGCCATAAAATGTTATCGTGTGGAGAAATGTAGAAAACAAAAGAGAATTTTTACAGGGGCACTGGATTTTTATTCAACTGCACTGTGTTTACAGAAGAAAAGAATCATCTTAGGAAGCAGCTACCCAAATAAAGGTGAGCATGCTCTTGGCATAGCCTTGCCACCCAGAGGTGTCTTTCAGGGCCACCTGGAGCTCTATCAAGAAAATGACAGAAGGACTGAAGAGATGGGTCAGGGGCTAAGCATGCTTCTTCTAGAGGGCCAGAGATCAGTTCCCAGAATCCATTTAAGGAGCTCACAACTGTCTGTAACTCCAGCTTCATGCGATCTGACTCCTCATTTTGGCTTCTGAGTGACAGGTACACACGTGACAGACACTCATGGACAGAGAAATATAAATTAATAAAATATTTTTATTTATTTCTATGTGGTTTCCTATGGCCAGGTGCTCAAGAAAGCTAGAAGAGAGCATCAGATCTTCTATAACCAGGGTTATAGGCAGTTTGGGGCAGCCTGAAGTGGGTGCTGGCAAATGAACTCCAGTTATCTGCAGTTGAAGCAACCATTCTTAACTACTGGACCATCTCTCCAGGATCAATGGAATACATTGGTTTCAGAAACCTAGATAGTCTATATCAAAGAATGCAAGTCACAGTTTGTGGAATAGACTATAGCTCCCAATATTTTTTAAATAAAGTACTATTACCACATAACTCCAGTCATTCATGGTACATTGCCTGCAAAGGCTTTCAAACTGTAACAGAAGTTTAAGTAATTGTGGTAGAAATGCAATGGTACACAAAGACTAAATGTTACAGAAAAAATCACAGAACCCCTAGCTTGAAGGTTTATAATCTACTTTTATAAAATTGGTGCTATATTCACTAAATATGCTCCATATATTGTTGAAATACAAAGATCAGGACAACAGTAACACTGTTCAGGCTTGTTTCTTATGAAATGCAAAACTTTTAATAAACTGTCTATGTTTTTAAAAAATTAATAAAGTAAACCCTAACAAAAAGATGAAGTGATAGAGCTTGTTGTGGATGTAGCTTCTGCCATTGGTGCATTAAGTACCATGACCTCAGGGTAGTTTGTTAATTCTTTAGTCCCCCAATGTCATGTGTATCACCCAGGCTGATGAGATGTGGGTTTTCCTGAAGCAGATGAGCTTCACTGCTTGTGTTCAGTTACATGGAGGAAAAGATTGCTTCCAATTACATTAACACAGACTAATGGTGTAAATATAATGAGCTTCATTTTTAATAATGGTAGAATATCATAAGCACAAAATTTTCTAAGCTAAAATAAAATTTTAGTTTAAAATTTTACTCCTTGAATTTCTGTGATTAACAGTCTGATGAGCAACCTGCTAGACAATTACACATAAACATATACCATAAACATTCATGCACAGATATAAATATATATACTATAATATTTTATGAGGATGTCAAATATACTGGTGAATAATGAGAAGCAATGGCAAATACCAGTACATTGAATACATTAAAGGGCAGACATTTTTCAAGTGATTTGATTTATGTGTACATGTGCATGTGAGTTTACACTATGTCACAACATAAAATGTATTTTATAGCATATATTAAAATAAAATATAGGTTTTAAATGTATCCAGGCAAGAGGTAAACTAGACAATTTTATAAACTAAATATCTACGCATCCAACCATGCTCCTTATTTCTCCAGTAATTTACACCTACCTCCTCTTCATCTCTGCCTTTCCAGTGTCCAGCTTCCCCTATGATAAATGTTGCTAATTTCTGCTATTAGAATAATTTCCATTGTTGAAATGTACTATTGGTATATTTCGCAGTATAAAAATAATAAAAAGAGTGCATCAAAGAATTCATCCTAATGATTTTAGAGTTCATGCAGTTCATTTTAAAGATGTTCAGCACTGGGTTTTCATGTGCTCCTAGACATCTTTTCTTAGTTGTGAGGGTGCTCTGAGTCTACTTGAGTGACCACCAATGACAATACTGGACAGGAAAACCCACTGAACTTTCCTGATGTCACATTTTTTTCCAGGAGAATTAAATCTTGCCCATATGATTTCACTGAAAAAAATACAGTTGGAAAGTTCTGATTGATTCTTCTTTTCTGCTCTTGGCCCTTTTTGTTTTGTGAATTTTAATACATGTTCCTATGTGTAGATCTTTAGGAGTCCTAGGGGTACTGGGAGACCTTTCACTGAGTCATTGAACCTAAGAGTAGTGTTGAAGACCACAACATTACAAAAGATGAATAGCCTCCTTTTGGTTTTTACCACAAGGCATCCTGTTACACGGAACTATTAACATTTACTGCAGTATTCCATTCTTGATGGACATGTACTTTCCATGGTGAAGGTAAAGTATATTATGCCTTTTCAGTATATTGACGTTTTTATTCTAATTATTTGGCTTTGCATATGTGAGAGGCATTTTTACCTGCACTGCTTCTTGTGACTTGTTGCTTTTATTTCTTGGAGTGTAAAAAGATGTTTAAAAGATCTTTGTATTTCTTCTTTTGAAACTCCCTTTTTCTATTAAAGTACATGGAATTCTTATTATTGATTTGTGCTTTTATTGCAGATGATGTGCGAAATTTTGTGGGTATGTTTGAATTATAAAATATCTTAAAACAAATGTAGATATACTGCCTCAAGTATTTGGCAGAGCTTGAAATCAGTATTGCAAGAGTTCTGAAAATGGATTTCTTACTCAGTCTGTGTTAAAGAACAGAAAAAAATGTAGTTATTACAGTTTAGACTAGTCATTTTGCTACTTATTTTATGAGGCAAATTTTTTCTTCCTATCCTAGACTACTGACAAATAAATTTCAAGCACAGTTGGTCAAAGAAACTTTCTGTTAACTTTGTTAGACAATAATTTAGTTATTTTCCTGTTGCTATGATAAAATATCAAGACGATTTATAATAGGGTGAGTTTAATTTGACTTATGGTTCCAGAGGGAGAGTCCACAATGACAGGGAAGGCATGGTAGCAGGCAGACACAGCAGGGAGTTGGAAAATCGCATCTTCAGCCACAAACAAAAAACTCAGACAGTGAGCTAGAGGTGGGGTGAAGCTATAAGTGCTTCAAGTTAGCCCCAGTGATTTCCTTCCCCCATCAAGGCTCCACCTCCACAAGTTTCTACAACCACACCAAATAGATTCACCACCCTAGGGACCCATGTGGAAATACTTAAGCCTGTCTGGAACATTTCTCATTTCTCATTCAAACTACTCCAAGTGTGAAAACAGAATGTGTGTATGTGTGTGTGAATATATATTATTTTAAATATATATATTAAAAATAGAATGACAGGTTATGTTTAACAGTTTCTGATCCTTAAAGTTGTGAATTAGTTGCTCTGCAGCCCAAACCTAAAGCAATCTCAGAAAAACCAAGTGCATTGGCAGCAGGTTCACCACAAGAAAATGATTTTGTGTTAGGCACAGCAACTGATTCCTCAATTCAGTCTTGACACTACATATATCCATGAGAGCTGGGTAATTTTCAGAAATAATAAAAAACAGAAACTGTGAATGGGAGAGAGAGGAAGAGATAACAAGCCTGGTAGTAATGAGATTAGTGTTTGGGAGGGTCCCGACATCATTAAGATCTAATTCACCATTACTACTAGAAAAGCAGAAACTAATTAATGAGACAATTCACTGCACTTTTGTTATTCTTTTAAATCTTAAAATAAGTAATATAGGTTAGCATGACAATACATGCTTATACTACCACCATTTGGAAGTTTGATACATGAGAATCCATTTAAGATCAGCCTCAGCTGAACATCAAGTTTGAGGTCAATCTAGTTTACATGAGCCTCTATCTCAAAGCCCATTCCCCCACATTAAAAAATGCTACATTGCTATTTATAATTTAACTGTATCTCATATTATTTTGATACTGGGCTGTTATTTTATTGGGTGAAACACATTATTCCTAGTTTTAAGTATTATGGTCACTATTATTACTATTATGTGTATTAGTAATAAGTTATCTTATGCTCAGTATATTTTCACACTGTAAATAATGATTTAGGAAAAATGAGAAACATTTAAATGATCAGTAAATAGATTGGTGTGTTTTTGTAGCAGTTTAAGAATAAACACTGATTTGAAAGTGACTTGCAAAAGGATTACCGTTTTACAATCCACACCGCCAGAGAAACTAGGAAACAAGGAGGACCCTAAGAGAGACATGCATGGTTCCCCCAGAGAAGGGGAAAGGGACAAGATCTTCTGAGCGTATTAGGAGCATGGGTGAGGGTAGAGGGAATTAGGAGAAAGAAAAGGGGAGAGGAGGACATGAGGGAGCAGGAAGATTGAGTTGGGAGAATAGAGGAGAGCAAGAAAAGAGATAAACTTAATAGAGGGAGCCATTATTGGTTTAAAGAGAAATCTGGCACTAGGGAACTGTCCAGGGATCTTCAAAGTTGACCCCAACTAATAATCTAAGCCATTATCTAGAGGCTACCTTAAATGCCCTTCCCCAGCCGAGCGGTGGTGGCACACACCTTTAATCCCAGCACTCGGGAGGCAGAGGCAGGCGGATCTCTGTGAGTTCGAGGCCGGGCTGGACCGATAGCCTCCAAAACAATACAGAGAAACCCTGTCTCGTAAAAACCAAAAAAAAATGCCCTTCCCCAATAATGAGATTGATGATTACCTTATATGCCATCCTAGAGCCTTCACCCAGTAGCTGATGGAAGCCGAAGCGGACACCCACAGCTAAACACTGAGTTGAACTCCTTGAATCCGGTTGCAGAAAGGGAGGAGTGATGAGCAAAAGGGTCAAGACTAGGCTGGAGAAACCCACAGAAACAACTGACCTGAACAAGGAGGAGCTCAATAGCTGAGAAACGAGCATAGGACTGACCCAGACTCCCTGAACGTGGGGGTCAGTTAAGAGGCCTAGGCAATCTATGGGACCTCTGGTAGTGGATCAGTATTCATCCCTAGCATATGAATGGACTTCGGGAGCCCATTCCACATAGAGGCATACTCTCTCAGCCTAGACACACAGGGAAGGGTCTCTGTCCTGCTCCAAATGATATTACAGACTTTGAAGATCCCCACGGAAGGCCTCACCCTCCCTGGGGAGCAGGAAGGGCATGGGATAGGCGTTGGTGGGGGCCAGGGGAGGAGGGGGAGGGAGAGTGAACTGGGATTGGCATGTAAAACAAGCTTGTTTCTAATTTTTTTTCCAGATTGAATCGGAGTTTATTTTGCAGTTCTCAAGCAAGTTTTTTTTTAATACAGATTCAATCTAAGGGGATGATTTATGAAGGAAACCCAAACAGATGACATTGTTGTTACTTGGTAGAGTAACGCAGAAATCAAATATTAAGATCATCCAGGGTTAATCAAAACACAAAATAATCCTTGGTTAAGGATAAGCCCATATTTCTTTTTGTTTCCAAATTAGAAATGAGCTTGCTTCACATGACAATCCCAACTCCCTCTCCCTCCCCTCCACCCCCACCACCCACCCACCCATTCCCAAGGGATGGGGAGGCCCTCCATGGGAGATCTCCAGAGTATGTCATTTCATTCAGGGCAGGACCTAGGCCTTCCCCCATATATCCAGGCTGAGACATTATCCTTTAATGTGGGATGGGCATCCAAAGTCCGTTTGTATGCCAGGGATCGATGCTGATCTACTACCCAAGGCCCCATAGATTGCTGAGGCCTCCTCACTCACACCCACATTCAAGGGGTCTTTCAGTCCCATGCTGGATTCCCAGCCATCAGTCTGGAGTACAAGAGCTCCCCCCTTGTTCAAGTCAGCTGTCTTTGTGGGTTAAACCAGGCCAGTCTTGACCCTTTGCTCATGACTCCTCCGTCTCTGTCACTGAGTTCCAGGAGTTCAATTCTAATTTAAATTTTTTAAATTAAAAAATAGAAAGTAACTTGCTCTACCCAAGTTTGTACAATAAGAGGCAGAGTTGTCTCTTTTCATTCTTTCATTCATTTATTTTTTTCTCTTGTCACTTTTTTTGGGGGGTGGGGCTGTTGCTTACCAGTCACTCCTCAATGGTGAGAACTCCACTGCATAATGCAACCTTGTGTTCTTAAGAAACAGGCAGACTGGCTGAGGAGCTTCTCCACCTGAAAGGCATTTTCTCCTCGGTGTGATAATGGAAACTTCATCATGGCTCACAGGAAGAAGCGACTGTGTATCTGGGGAAGGATGGAGACCCACACAGTGGAAGGGCCGCAAATATTTCATAGCAAGTCTAGAAAGAAGGCCTGTCATAGTTCTGAGGAGGCAAGCTAAAACCACTGGTGGTATTACACATCAGAATGTCAGATCACCACCCTGCAATATAGAAAGATGTGTCACTCTGAGGAAAAACACTCTCCATGTTTAACCTAAGGTATTCTCTCTCTCTCTCTTTCTCTCTCTCTGTCTCTCTGTCTCTGTCTCTGTCTCTCTCTCTTTCTCTCTCTCTGTCTCTCTGTCTCTGTCTCTGTCTCTGTCTCTCTCTCTGTCTGTCTGTCTCTCTGTCTCTGTCTCTGTCTCTCTCTCTTTCTCTCTCTCTGTCTCTCTGTCTCTGTCTCTGTCTCTGTCTCTCTCTCTGTCTGTCTGTCTCTCTGTCTCTGTCTCTGTCTCTGTCTCTCTCTCTGTCTCTCTGTCTCTGTCTCTGTCTCTCTCCCTCTCTCTCTTGAAAACAGATTTTTTTCCCACCACATAATATACTCCCAGCTCCTATACACTTCTGCTACCATCTGGATCCATTCCCTTTCTACCCTTGTTAGAAAACAAACATACTTCTATGGGATTATAATTGTAAAAAAATAGAATTTAACACATCAGAACTGGATGAAATAAACAAATAGAAAGAAAAGAGCTCCAAAGAAGGCAAGTAAAAACAGAGCCACTCATTTGCACACCCAGGAATCTCATAGAAACACTAAACTGGAAGCTATAATATATCCTCAAAGAATCTGTAGGGTAAAAAGAGGGAAGAATATATATATGTATATATATATATATATGTGTGTGTGTGTGTATGCATATATATATTAAAATAAAATATAAAGAAAGGAAGAGCCCTGCCATGATGTTACGTGACAAAGAACCTTGAAAGATGCTGTTGAGTTTATTTCCTGTTGTCCATCTCCTGCTGGGCACGCAGCATTCCTTCAGGAGTAGCTTGTTTCCCCAGTGAAACTTCCTTGGAGAAAACTAAATTTTCATTTGCAAGTGGTTAGCAACTGGAGATTGCATCTGGATTTAGGATGTGGGTATCTGGTGGGTTTGTGTATGTCAATTCTATTGATTTAGAGGGCTTTGTTTCTTTGGTGTTCTCCATTCCCTCTGACTATTACACTTTTTTCTCAGCTCCTCTTCTATGGTATTTCCTGAGTCCTGAAGGCGGGGAGATTTGATGGAGACATCTCATTTAGGGCAAAGTATTCCATTGTCTCTCATTCTGCATTATGTCTGGTTGTGGGTCTCTGTATATGTTCCTATTTGTTGTAGGAGGAGTTTTTGCTGATGATGGCTAAGCAAGGCACTGATCTATGAGGATAGAAGAATATCACAGAGTAGTTTTGTTGCTACACTTTTTTTTGTTGTTTGTTTTGTTCTAGAACAGTAGTGTTTGGTTTTACCCTAGGTTCCTGGGCTATCTAGTCTCATGGAGTGGGTCATGAGTCAAATCAGGTATTTGTAGGTAATTCCCACAAACTTTGTGCCAATAATGCCTTAACATATCCTGCAGGTAGAACATCACTGTGGATCAAAGATTGTGTGGCTGGGTTGGTGCTTATGTTTCTCCTTTCATAGCATGTAGAGTACCCTCAAGTACCAAAAATGCTAGCATGAAATGGTAAAGGCTCCATGCAGGCACCAGCCCTGCCTCTCTCTCCAAGTTCAAAGAATTGTGCAAGTGTTGTCTTTAGCAATAGGACCTTGTCAGTTTGTGACAAAAAAACGAATAGCTTAGACACAACCCTTTGGCCAACAACTCAATTAGATGCAATCCAATCCCAATATTGGAAGCTTGCTTTGATTCTCTCTCCCTAGCTGGCGATTTCATCTAGATTGTCATTATATATATATATATATATATATATATATATATATATAATTGTCATCATATATATATGTATGTATATGTATATATATATAGTATTAGGTTTCTATACATCTCTTTTATGGCCCATAATTTTAGCTGTCTCTCTGCATATTTCCTCCCTAGTCCCTTTAAACTATGAATTGGAATAAACACACTTTTAGAATTTTAAATGCTATTTTAAGAAGTTTTTCTAACTACAGAAGTTAAGACTTGTTGAACAAAATTTAGAATTTATGAGAAAAAAATTTAAAGACACAAAATCCTGCCATGTATATATCCATGTATGTACATATTTTATATGTATAGGTATTGTATATATACATACACATAATCTTCCTTCTTGTATATATTATTTTATAAATGAAATACTTATATATAAAATCAAAATTTACACTGATCTTGCATATGAGAGGCTTTCAGGTAACACTTTGTTTAACTGCATAATTTAACGCTTGTTATATCATCAAACACTTTACTTTGGTTAAAGATTTTCCTAGTTATAGATGAGCATATTTCTAAGTTGTTCTAGTACTTTTTCCATCATTTTTTCTTACTTATTTGCAGTGTTATATCCCTACATAGATTACCAGGAACAGAATTTCTGAATCAAAGGTGTAAATTTTGAGCTGTAATTAAATTTGTTCTTCAGAAAGCTGGTACCAGTTCATATGGCCACCATTGTTGACTTGCTAATATTTTAATATTTTTAAATTAAGTTGTAATTTATTTATGTCTGCAAAATAGTAACTCTTTATAAATTCTTTTGTTTTTCTCCTTTGTCAATGCATTTTTTCTACCACATTCAGCAGTGTCTCTAAAGTGGCTTGCCCCGTCCTCGTATTGTCTCCCAGGCAAGCCTCAAGCTCATTCTCATCCCGAGCTAGCCTTGAACTTGTCATTTTCTTGCCCCAGCCTCCTGAATAGCTGAGTGCAAAGTCTTGCATTGCCAGGGCTGTCTAGTAAAGTTTTAATACAGCTAAATGGTATATCTCTTTTATTGGGTGTTCCTCTAGTAGGTTTTTATCTGAAGTTGAATATTATGAAGCATTTTTAAGCAAAAGATGTAATTATCTCCAAAATCAATATTTGAAGTCAATAAAATGGACTTCATCCGGATCTGTCATTACAGAATGTTGCTTTTATAACATCCAACTGTGGATCGGAGCACGGGTATACAAAGGAAAGCTAATATAAATAACTAAAGATGATCTGATTTTAAGGTAGAGGAAAGCTCGGAGTATTCATGAAGTCATTATAGTAGCTGCTACTTTTAGAGTGACTAGAGTTACTACGTGAATTAGTCGTTGAACAGTATAGATAGTGGTGTGTTTCAGACTTCTTTTCTTCAGAAAACTGATGTAAATACATCCACTTAAACAGTGTTAAAAGGCTTGTTTAAACATGGTTTGTATTTCTTAGCTAAGAATGATATGAGTTACCTCTATATGAAAGATGCTGTAACATCATCCACCACTTTCATTTGTGGACTGAAATTATGACAGACAATACCTTGTTGGCTAGTTGTTATTTCTCGTTCCTCTAGATGCCACTTACAATGACATGTTGGCAGTTTTTCAGTGATCAGTCCTAAGCCAGCCAGAGCACAGACGGAGCCAGACTTCAATTGACCTCTATGATAAGAAAGACCACCAGAGACACTTTTCTCAGCCAAACAGCAAATGTAGGACACAATTCATAGAAGGGACTAAGCTTCAAAATATTGTTTGATAACTTCCCCCTGGTATCCCAGTGAACAAAATGGAGCCCAGCTGGCAGAATACAGGGATATGTTGTGTGAGCCGGGTCAGTTATAATTTGTACAACGAAAGAGTAGCAGTTTAATAATTGATATCAATCCAAAAGGTGCTGAGTTCCATCATACTTTCTTGTCTGTGGCTCAGGTAGATAGAGGTTTACTCAACACATTTACAGGTGACCCAACATCACCTAGGCTTGGTGACAGCTTGAGAATTTTAAAAGATCCTAACAGGCTGCAGCAGTGGCATAAAACCTAGTTGATAGAATGCAATGGGAATGAATATAAGATTCCACCCTAGAGATCCCTAACACACCCATTTGGATGCAGAATATCAGAAACAGTATGGTGACAAGTCATTTAAGAGTGGCTTGGCAGGGATGCTAAGGTTCAGCTCTGTAATATGATAGGACACAGCTGTCTGGGAATTTCATGAGATTTGGTTTCAGTTAATAGGAATCAAATATTAGAAAGAAAAGTGAAATTAAAATGAAGTGTCTAAAGACTCTGAAGACAGCACACGAAGTTTTCCACAAAAAAAGCCTCCATGAAGAGAAGTTTACCTAGATGTAGCTTGTTGGGAAAAGTAGTAGGCGATTTAGGCTACTTGTCTTATTCTCTTTGGCATAGTTTTGCTATTAAATTTTAATTCCATTATTTTTAACTTCTGGGGGCTATTTTAGATTCACTTTTCTTCATGGGTAATTTTTGTTATTTTTATAATGCAAGTGAGATTTTAGTGTATTGCTCTCTTTTGTGGCTATAACAAAATACCTGATCCTGAGTAACTTTGTACAGAAATTACATTTCTTTATCTTACAATTGTTGGTGGTCAAAGACACACATGAAATTAGCATTTGCATGGTTCCAGTGAGGATCTCATAACAGATGGCATCACACAGACGGACATCAGAGTGAGAAGATATAATAAGGTGAAATGAGAAACTGAGTGAGGGAGTTGTCAGTACTCTTTCCATCACAAGAATTAGCCAGATGTCCTATCAGAATTTTATTAATCCCTTCCCAGGAGTTGCTCACTACCTCCCACTTCTTAAAAGTTCCAATCGCAACCTTTTAATGTCACTACACTTGGCACAGACCTTTGAACATGTGAACACTTGCATATCAAGCTACACCTAGACCATAATTGTGAAGCTTAGTCTAAACCTCAGAATCATTTCAAAAGCTACACCATCAGAGAATTGACAGTTGCCTTTTTTCTTCTGCTTCATTGTATGTCTCCATTCTTCCCTCCTCCGTACAGTCCCCATTGGCAGCTAATCAATCATATTAGCTTCTTTTTCATCTATACTATACTTTTTGCAAAGATAGCTGATGCATTATAATAGTTTTCCTTTCATGTGTACAAACAAAAGTAACCTACCACATATAGATGGTCTTTTGCACTTTCCATGTTTTGCTACCTATTAAGTCCTGGAAAGCACTCCACTTTGGGTCATACGACTCTGCATTTCTGTCTAATATTTCATAGTGTAGGATAGGACGATTTTATAGATACACTATACTTAAATCAACAGATCTTCTACTTCCCAGCACCTGTTATTTCATAGGGTGGCATCAGATACTTGATCTTCAGCTTCTAAAAGTTCTAACAGAAGATATCAGATCTTTGTGAGTTACTTAGATTAAAAATGTTTTCTTCCCTATGGTGGGATACCTTGCTCAGTCTTGATGCAGGTGGGAAGGACTTGGTCCTGCCTCAACATGATATGCCAGGCTCAGTTGATTCCTCATAGGAGGTCTTACCCTCTCTGAGGAGTGGATGGGGATAAGGGGTGGGGGCATCAGGAGGAGGGGAAGAAGGGCAAGTGTGCTTGGTATGCAAAATAAATAAAAAAGTTAAATTAAAAACAAAACAAAAGAAAAATGTGTTTTTTCCAATGTTGTTATTGTCTTCTGACTTGAATTTGTCTTGATAGGAAATGCAAGAACCTTACACAGTCAAATTCGTCTTTGCCTTTCTTGCTTCTAGATTTTAAATTATAATTAAAAAATATTTTCCTGTACCTACATAAAAGGTGAATTAGCTGTGAATTTCTGGTATTTACATGCCTGTTTTTACTATACAGATATGAATAGATATGAAGCTTGCTTTTCTTACAATATATGGAAGTGTATACTCAACTTTATTCATATAGCCTTAGCTATTACCATTATTATACACTGATTTCTTATGACCCTGAGTCTCACAGATCAATATAATAACATTTTACTTGCAGAGGACAGCAGTCTATCTTAAAATTTGGGGGTACTTTTTGTGTGTGTGTGTGTGTGTGTGTGTGTGTGTGTGTGTGTGTGTGTCCATGCTTCCTTTTCCAAGTGAATTTTGGGTATCAAGTTACCTATCCCTTTTTTCCAAAGGTCCAACACCAAATTTTGATCTAAATATGAACAGTACTAGGAGATAGGAGTGTAAAACGGGATCTCTAATTGGTCTCAGTAATAAAAGCCTGGAGTCAGATATGAAGAGGTGAGACCTGAAAGACCAGAGAGGCAGAGCAGCCAGCGTGAAAGCTCTTCCCTCCTGCAATCCTCAAACTGAGAAGAGGCCAAGTTCCTGTCTCACCCCGCCTATTTTCCTCTCTCCACCCAGCCATCTCACTTCCTGTCTGTCTGTACAGACTTCTAGACATCTATGGTTAGCTAGTGGCTGGCTCTCCCCCCTGATCTTCAAGTAAGCTTTATTTGTTAGATATCACCACACAAGAGAGTTGAAACTTTCAAACAGTTAGGCTGTCCCAAGACAAAGTTCTTGTCATTTCTTTCTTATTTTTAGTTTACATTTTATTCCTTCCCACCCCTCCTACTTCTCATGGTGGGACCCTTCATCTTCTCAACAAGTTAACTTCCTATTTCATTTTGTTGTGTGCCTGGCCCGGATTTAAATAAGGTTGCCTTCATGAGCCTTGGGGAAGGGTGAGTGTGACCTTGTGGATTTAAATAGGATTGTCTTCAGGAACATGGGGGTGTGTTATTGACTGAAGTGTGAGCAACTTATCAGAGGTTACACCAGTGAATACACTCCCCCACCCTGAGCCATCGCTAATCATAACCTTTCCTTACAAAATATTGATGGCTCAGTCTTGTGTAGGTAACCAGAATTGTAGTGAGTCCATGAGTTCATCTGTCATGCTACATCCAGAAAATAGAATGAACTTCCCCAAACTCTGGATCTTACAGTCTTTCTGTTCTCACTCCCATAGTGCTCCCTGATCCTTGAGGGGCAGGCTATAATATAGTTACCTCATTTAAAGGTGAACATTCTACAGTTACTTACTCTTTGCATGTAGATCAGTTATGAATGTCACCGCTGTACACTGCATGAAGCTTCTCAGATGACAGGTGAGGGCTGCACTAATCTATGAGCATAAAAAATATTTAGAAGGCAGTTTGGTGTCATGTTCATTTATCAAAATAATAGTAGAATGTTCTGCCCTAGGATCTATAATATCTCTAGCGACATGTTCTTGACCAGGTTTATAGACCAAGTCACGAGTTTCCTCCTATGAAGTGAACCTTTAAAAATGGAAGTCAGAAAAGGGTTGGTTACACCCATAATATTCATACCACTGTTGCATGAATGATGTATCTTGGTAGCTCCATCATTACTGTATCTCACAAGTTTCTTGGCTAAGCAAGATGTTTAATGGCTTTTCTATCCTACCAGGGTGCCTACCAACTTTGGTTTCCATTGAAGCTTGCAGAGTGGGAGCTTCCAGGTCAGTTCCCTCTTGACTTCTCCACATCCTTTGCCCAAAGAATGCAGTATCTTCATCAATAGGGTTTTTATCACCAAGTTCTGATGCGCATGCAAAAGCAATGGTAATAGGCTGTACTCATTTTGGAGTTCTGGGACTTCCTGACCAACAATGCAAAGGGGACAGGAAATCTTGTACAACAGCCAATGGCTTCTGGAAGCAACATTATTCTCCCTCCCTGTAGGGTACTTCCATCCAAACTTTATTTATTATGTTTTATTAGTACCTTGTTCTTGGTAGTTTTAAAAAATAGAATGTCTCCTTCAGTATGGATTTTTCTTTTCTGCTGAATTTGTAATTCTCATTTTTATTAATGATTTGGTAATTCTGTACAATATGTTTTGGTCATATTAACCTGCTCCTCAACTCCCATTAGATCCACTATTCTTCCCTACCCACCTAGTCGAGTGTCCTCCTCATTTCTAACATGGAAAGTCCAATTTGTGCTGCTCATATATTCTTGAATGTGTGGTCTTCCACTGGAGGACAGTGACCTACCAGGAGCCCTATCCTTAAAGAAAATGAATTCACCTTTTTCCAACAGCCAACAATTTTCATTAGCTCCTTGACTCTATACCCATCTTTCCCTTCTGTGCTGGTGTTCTTGTCTTCTTGAGCTTTATAGGTGTTCTGCATGCTGTCATAACTACTATGAGTCCATGTGTACAACTTTCCTATTGTGTTCAGAAAATATTGTTTCCTTGCAGTCATTTACTAGCTATGTCTTTTACAATCTTTCTGTCCTCTTTCCTGAAGTGATGCCTGACTCTTGAGAGGATAGCATGTAATGTAGATATTCCATTTGGGGCTGAGCATTCCATATTTTATATTCTCTGCACTTTGCCTCATTGTGGGTGTCTGTGTTGCCACCATCTACTCCAAAGAAAAGCTTCTCAGACAATAATGGGAGATGTACTAACCTATAAATGTAACAAAACTAATTAGGTTTAATACTATGTCCATTTGGTAGAATATTCGTAGTGGATTTTCCCTTAGGGCCTATGACCTGTATAGCCACAGGATCTGAAAATGGTGCAAGGTATGAGTTTCATCTTGTGGAGTAAGCATTAAATCTAGTTAGAAAGTGATTACTTTTGTGATATTTATTCTGCTATTGAAACAGTGGCCATGTCTTGCTAGGACAGCCATTATGTCACTCAGGTATGAATGTGGGGAAAGGTAAACACTCACTCCTGATATGAGTGCAACTAGCACATTCTATGATGGAAATCAGTTTGGAGGTTCATTAAAAAGCTGTAAATACATCTACCTCATGATCTAGCTGTACCACCCAGGTATATACTTACTGTGGACATATCTGTTCATCAATATTCATTGCTGCTCTATTCACAATAGCCACAGAATGGAAATAGCCTAGATGTCCACCTACTAATCAATGAATAAAAATTCTGGCATATTTACACAATATAATACTTCCCAGATATTAACAACATTAAATATAAGGTCCATAAGGCTTTTTCAAGCACCCTTAATGTTACTACCCTTCCTTCTCATATCTCTCCTCATGGAAAACCTTTGCCTCCATTTTTCCCTTTCCTTTTTTATAACCTGTGTTCCACTGTCAGACCTCCTTCAACTCTCTCCTCACAGATGTATCAATGACCCCTCTCTAGTCTCATGGCTTGTGTATGTACTCCAAGTTAAACATACAAATCTAAAGATCTGCCTCTGCAGTACTGTGTTAGATTAGTATTTGCAAGACCTTGGGTTCTATCTACAGCAGTATCAGAGTGAGAGAGAGGTAGCTGTCTGTTCATCATTTCTATCTAAGTACAAGCTAAAAAATTTATAGTATTGCTATTCTAGAGCACTGATTTTAATGACTATGTGCATGGTCTGGGAATCTTATTTCAGTCAATCATTTGTAAACATTGATATTAATTTAGTGAATATGATAGAAATGACAGAATTTACTGTATATCATATGAACACTGCATATCATACAAACAATTCATCATAAATCTTACAATTAATACTGTGAACAAAGGAAATCAAGAATTCTGTCTCAGAGACACACATGCTGTTAGACCTTGTTTTTTGTAATTGAGTTTTGGTGTTACTTTTTATTTTTGACAGTTTCATAATTTATATAATGAATTTTAATCATTTTCACTGCCATTGTACTCTCTGATCCTCTCCCTCCCTCTCCAATTGAAACCTTTCTCCCCAAAATCTCTGTCTCCTATTTTCATGCTCCCTCCCAACCCCCCATGAGTTGGGGTAGGGAGGTTCAGTTAGTTTGGGTGGAGGTTTATTTATTAGAGCAGGAACAATTTATCAGAGGCTATACCACTGAAGAAAATTACAGCCTTTCCCCAACAACCCTTAACGATACATAGTCTCAGGGAGGGATGGGACCTCCTGGGCCACTCCCTTGCCCATGAAGAAATGTGGAAGGGTCCCTTCACGTGCAAGTCTTGTGCAAATAACCATACTGCGATGATCTCTTGAGCTTTTAGACAATGGAGTAAGTGAATTTTCATGTGAATAACCCTCCTCCATTTGTTGAAGACTGTCAAACTTTAAGTCTTATAGAAACAGTAAAAACAACAACAACAATAATAATAACATCAAAAAAACCTCAGAGAACCACATCAACTCTGGCATCAAACAGTTTATTTTAAATCTAGAGTTAAACACTTCTTTAGTTATTTTAGGCAATTTCCTTAACCTACCCAAACCCTAGTTTTCTAATTTATAAAATGAAGATAAGTGCAGAATCTACCATCTAAAGCTATTGTGAGGATCAAGTAGTGACATCTGCAATGCTCTTAGCACGGTATTGCTTAAGTGGATGACATAAGTGGAAGCCGTAACTGAGGGTTTGTGCTCATTTGGGGATTGGCTAAATGCACAGTCGTCCTCTTCAGGTTATTCTTCATGCCCATTTGACAAGGCCCTGTTCTCCATGAACGGCTGAGCTTTATTGCCCTCCTGGGAAGTTTTGATTGAACAGCCATGGCTCTATCACAATCATGGGATCCTGCAGTTTTCATTGGGGATCCTGATACACATCTGTTGATAAAACAGATCTTTGAAAAATAGATTTCTGTTTCATGTGGTTAGATGTTCGGCATTCTTTTAGCATCTGGCATGTGGAATGTGTCTTTTCTATTCTTTTAACTAGCTGATTATTAAACAGTAAGGAGATTTTAAACATTTCAGAATGTGTTTTTTAATTGCTGGTTATTCCAAAATATGTTATTAAGATCACTAGTTGTTTTAACACCCTTACCATTTAAAGGGTGTTTTCTATAGTATAATTCAATATTATTCCATCAAATTATACTGACTTTTTCTCTGATTTATGAAGTATAAAACACAATATGTAGTAATTTCAAAGCATCCACAATGAGACATGTAGTGTCTCATGGAAGTCACATAGTAACCATGTAAACACTCATGTTTGTATTCACACACACACAAAGGGAGAAAGAGAGATGGGAGGAATTGAGTTCTTTGTAACATGAGCATTTGAGTATATATGCACAGCAGTAGATGATAAGGATATTATAAAGTTTCAATGAATATTCATTAGTAGAATGAATAAAAGATTTATTCAATGACAGGTAGATGTATGAGTAAGAGTTCTATAAACTTGTACATCTGTTGTGGATAACATTACAAAACGTGCTGCTTATTTCCTAGAGAGACAACTTTTAATTATTAGAATCATGCATTATTTTTATCATTCCCGAAATCTTTTTGTAAATACCATGGCTATTTTAAACATGTAAGGACCACTAAGCCTTTTTTACTATTTCTTCTTCCTACGGGTAGCAGATGTACACAGAGAATCCGTCACTTAATTCCCTCTAATCACCCATTTCTTTCCTCCCACTTCATTCTGTCCTTGGAAACTTCAGCATTCCCCAGTGTGCCCATAGCTGACCCTGGATACTGGCAGCAAGCAACCCTCCTCTTGAAAGCAGCAGGCTCCATATGGTTGCTTCAAGCATGGAGGGTGACCCTGCCAAGTCTCCTGCAAGAGGATTTTACAGAGCCGAGAAGCAAACGTGTCCCTTTAAATGTTAGTCATTGAGCCAGAGAGAAGTTGACTTCCTGAAGAAAGGCAGTTAAAGTACTTTGCAGGCTCTGATCTGAAACCTATAGGAAGTTTTGCACAATGGAGGCTCAATGCCAGGCATTAAAAATAAATGTAATCATCCGATGATTAGCTATAAAATCTTCCTTCAAAAAAATGATAGAGCTGTCAGGTACAATCAACTTGCATATGCATATTTGAGAAGAGCAAGACGGAGAATAACTATGTGGATGAGACCAGCACTATGTCTGTGAGAGGGTGACAGAGGCGATGACATAGCATATGAAGTCAATGGTGGAGTTGTTATTATTTATACATGAGTAAAGATTACAAATGCAAGCCCCAGCTCAGATCTCTCACCCCCTGGATCTGTGAAACCTGTCACTCAGCCTCCCGTGGTGTGTCTTCCTGTCTCAGAGCCATTGGACCACCTGCTGCCAAGACTCTCATCTACTGCATCGCCCGAAGGCCTCGATGATAACGGCATTGATTCCAATGTACATCTAATTACTTCTCATAATCTATTCATTTCACAATAGTGTAGTGAAACATCTGTCACATCATAAACTCTTTAGTAGCCTTATCAAACCACCAAAATACACTCGGCTGCCAGTTGGCAGCTTCCTCGGTTTCCCGTTTATTAATGTGATGCAAACATTTCTAGTCCTTTTTTCAGCTTTAGATGAATTTCCCCAATGACCAGGGAGGTAGAACTGGTCAAACTGTAGTTGAAATGTCAGTGTATTACCTACTGAGGGACAAATCTGGATGTCATGCAGAAATCAGTTAAAATAGCACTGTTTCCTTGGAGGACTCCATCTCCAGATAAAGTTCTTCCATTGGTAACAGTAAGGCAAAGCTCCTTCCTCAGCTTCAGTGTGTTGTATTAACTGACCAAAATAAGCCTCTGGGACATTGTCGCCTTTGAATAGGATATGACACAGGAAAGCATTTTACCTTCATGGACTTAACTTTACCTTTGGGGAAGTTAGGCTCTTTCCTTTTTCTCTGCGTTTAATTTTCTTCATTGCCCTTTCTCTTCCTTATTATTCTTCTTTATGACTACCCTTGTACAGGACATATGCTTATTTAGAAAACAACACCACTACTTTGTGATAAGATCTATTTGGTGCACAAGGTGAAATGCAGATCCACTATTGTCCACAAATGAAATCCATCACTAGATCCTCACTGTTGAATGATACATTTCTATTTCCCTTTCCATAGCCACTTGAATGTGTCTTTTTTTTTGAGTAGGTCTCTCAGGGAGAATTATTCTACCATATATATATATATATATATATATATATATATATATATGACCTAGTAGTAATAGCTGATGCTTGTATGTCCTGGGTACCAATCCTAAGTCTTTCACAGATGCCAGCTCATGTAATCCTTACAAAACAGCCATGTTAGAGCATGGGAACTGATTTACAAAGATTACATTCCTTGCACACTAATGCAGATAAAGCCGTGTGCCCAGCAGCCTGACTGGAATCCCTGACCATAACTTGTACTATGTGGCTTCTTCAGTCACTAAACCATCATGTTTACAGATGGTCCACACGTAATCAGTCCCTGTTCTTGAACAAGTTCAGAAGATATTCCCAAACTGTCTTTGTGTGCTTATAGGATGAATGTGCTGCTGCTTTTCATTCACATGGTAATTTGACAAGTAAACTTAGCATTTCCTTGTATTATTGTATTACGAAGGATATTCTCTCACATCTGTAGAAGTAATTCAAGGTTTCCCATATACTCCAGGATCTGATGGAGGAAATCTTTTTTATATATCTATGAACTAAAAAAAGAAATCCTGCTGTGGACATGTTCCTGGAAATCTACCACAACACAAATGTACTTCTTGTAAGGCATCGAATAGCTGCAATATAACCGCTTGAGACCATCATTATCCTAGATTGGATTTAGTGCTAATGATCTAGAGATGGTGACTTTGTGTCATATTATGCATTGTCCTCTGACAATCCCCTGAGTACCAAAGGGTCGAAGTAAAGGGAAAATCAACTGTTTTTCTCTATTGTCTCTCTGTATCGATAGACGATAACTTCACATATCAAAATAAAGTATCATTTACATAACATGTTAGCTTTTGATTTTGGCAAATTCCAACAAGATAAATGATTCTGTGAGCTCTCAGTTGTTTTAAAATGACACCTGGAAGAGCTGTGGCAGCAAAACTATATGAAAGTGTGTTATCAGGGTACAAAGGAGGAGTATGGTGGAATGGTAGTGCTGCAGGGCGGAGCTTAGGATGTCTGTGCAGAAGTGAGTTCTTGCCTGTACTTTACCACACAAGCTTCTTTGGAGCTATTGTTAGATACACCCGGGCATAAAACACAGCTATTCCTCTTAATAAGAGGTTGCATGACTAGGAAAAATCACCCCTGTAGATCTAGCTTAATGGGAAGAAAGTCTACAAAATTTCTTTAATATATAAATAGCTGAAGATAAATGTTATCTAGTGCTATGACAGTCACCACAGGGCCAAACCCACACTATCCCACTATCTATCCTCAATTTAAGAGAAAATGGTTTCAAAGTCAATAGCGCATTCTTTTTCTTCACATTTATGGCTAAAATTAAAATCTTGAGATTCTTTGAGTGTTTATTGAAATTCTTTTCTATTTTTCTTTCATTTTTGACAATTATAATTGCATTTCTCCCTTCCCTGTCCTCCTTCCAAACCCTCCCAAAAATCCCTCCTCATTCTTTTTTAAATTCATGACTTCTTTTTTCTACACATGAAATGGACCAGGACAACAGCAACAGACATGCTGAAGTGAAGTGGGGGAAATCCCAGGGGGATTCAAGTCTAGCAAAGAACTACGGACACCTAAGGAATGCTGAGAGAGGGAGAAAGGGTCTTCCCTGGGGAGGGGCACATCAGTTGGTTATGCAATACCAAATGAAATTCTTACAAGTGTATCTAACCAAAAGTCTCTGCTTTTTTTTTGTTTTGTTTTGTTTTTTTTCGAGACAGGGTTTCCCTGTGGCTTTTGGAGGCCGTCCTGGAACTCGCTCGGTAGACCAGGATGGTCTAGAACTCACAGTGACCTGCCTGCCTCTGCCTCCCAAGTGCTGGGATTAAAGGTGTGTGCCACCAACGCCCGGCTCAAAAGTCTCTGCTTTTAAGAATATTAGCTCGCATATCTGTGAGACATAGAATTCAGTTCAATGTTGGGCAAACACTACTTTCCAGTTCTAAGCTTTGCAGTGAGAGATGTAACAGAAAGTCATGATCAAACTCTAAAAGAAAATCTGTTTGAGGGTGAATAATTTCCCAAAAAAATGCTCTAGGAAGTGATGCTCTGTGGTCAAGCAATCAGGTGTAGATAGGGAGCCAAACACAGCTGCAAAGGGCAAGTATAGCCTGAGGAGACTCAGGAAAAGGAAGGGTTGTCACAAGATGCTCCACCAGAGATGTACCCCAAGAGCAAGCTGAACTTTGAAGATGAGGCAAAACGGAAACAAAGAGCCAAGTAGAGGTAAATCCTTCCCATCCAAGAGAATAATTATTTCCGATTAATACAACTCTCAAATCAGAGAACCCAAAGAGAGTTCTAGGACATAGGCAGCTATCAATTCCTGTCTGAGAATTCTTGCCAATGCTTCATGTGAAAATTCAAGGTGGATTCGCCTGAAGAAACAGGAGAAAGTAAGGTACAGTAGATTTTCCGAAGCCAGGACCATTTAATTCTTAATTCTCCTAATGCATGCTCAAGCCTCCTCCTTGAAGCTTGGTTTAATCAGTAGAATTTTATGTCTGTATGAAATAGGCAGAAATGCTTTTCCCTCCCAAAGCAGTCCTTGACTGATGGATGTTAGAAAAAGTGATAGAATACTATAATTCTCTAATATTTGTGCAATAGAGTTTTATTTACAGGCACAAAATAATTTATAGTCTAAGCTCTTACACTTTAACATCCACAAATATGTTTTTATAAATTACCATAACCCATTCCCTATAATCTTTGTAGAGGTTCACTCAATATGGCTTGCTATGTATAAACTAGTTACATGAAGACACAGAAATTGAATCAGTGATTTAAAATGTTTTAAAGACAACAAGAGAGGACATTCTTTGATGCTTTGATTTTTCTATCTAAGTTGTTGCACTCTTCAGTCTGCCAACTGGACTTGTTAGAGAATGATCAAGGGAAGGGTTAGATGCCAGAATCGCTATGCAGCAAGGTTCACTGCTCTGTACAAATGAAAGAGATACAGCTAATATCATATCTAGTGGAAAAAGACCAGATGCTTTCATGGGTGTGGTGAAACACACTTGTAAGCTTAGAATTTGGGAGATGGAGACATGGAGAATTATAAGTCCACAGTCATCCTTCACCAAGTGAACTATATGCTAGGCTGAGGAGTAGTAAGAGACTCTGACTAACCCCTAGAAGAAAAGAAACTTGATCTTCATTTTAGGCTGTATTTGTAACTGTATCCAATTACCTGATTTGTATCAGAAATATGTTTGAGAAATCAACTTTGTCAAAACTACAAAAAGAAAGAGATTTTGAAAAGCTTTAGTGAGTATGATAGTTGAAATAAGAGAAATTCTGGCTTTATTAATTATATAGAAACTAATAGACAGAAGCATGTAGTAATTCATCTTTACTGAGTACACAGATGGTTTAGCTTGAGTTTTCCTCTTCTCGGCGACAAATAGCAGAAGGACCCCTTTGGCATCATAGTGTCATACTGTAAGGCCTTAGTAGATAATGATATATACCTATGGAGATAAAAAAAGCAATTGCCACATCAATATACCGTTAAAATCAAGATAACCATACACTTTAAGATGTCCATGGCATCATCTAGCTAGAGAACCTGAGGAGGGGTTATAACTAGCCAGTAATTCTGGTAACAGGGGAACACGAGAAAAGTAGGTGGATTTCAGGGACTCTCAAAGTTAATAAGAGTGTATCAGCACCTATGCTGGCCTCCTAAGAATCCTTGGAATACGCTGTGCTTCTCCATAGAGCTCTGGACAGATGGATACCTTTATATTCTCACAGATTTAACATAAAAATCTACTTTTAGAAACAAAGATATGACCTAGTGCTATTAACTATGGGTAGTCTTCTGTGTGGCAGATTGCTAAGACTTGCTCATCTGGTATACCTGAAGTTTAGTGCCCTTTAACACCTGTCAATCTCCCTATTTCTTGGGTGAGTCATTGCCATTTAAGAGTGAGGGGTTTATGCTAAGTGTTCTGGTAACAAACACTGTCCAAAATGAAAAGACAATGCGAGGAAAGTGTAGGAAGTAACAGTTGTATTTGCGCCATATAATGGTTGCATGACTACATACTTACCAACAAAACCAACTTCTGAGTGTTAATCAGACTTCAATAAAGTGAATTTAAGCTAAATTATACAGTTATCTCCCATTTTAGCTGTATCATCGCAATGCAGTATCCAGTAAGATGAGAACATCTTCATTTTACATATGATAATAATCATACATTGCCTTATATAACTCAGTACTCATCTACACCTCTTTTATTTTTAGTTTTTATTTATTTCTGAGATAATACATTGCCACATGTCTCCCTTCCCTTTCCTCCTTTCATCTTTTCCCACATACCCTTCTTTGCTCTCTTTCAAATATGTGACCTCTTTTTTCATTAATTATTATGATATATATATATATGCATATACATACATCTATGGATCACCTAAGGTTCAGAGAACATTGCAGAAGAGAAGATGGAAAATTGTAAGAGCCAAAGATCAGCAGGTTTGCTGTAAGAGTGTGTGTTCTAATAATGTCAGATTCTAAACTCATAAAGTATCAACGATAGGACTACCCAAACACGAGCTGAACAAAGATGACACCAACATACATGTCAAAGTGGATGGGGGAAAGCTTATGAGGCTTCAACCCTACACAAAGGAATATAGGCAACTGAAGATGCTGAGAGCAAAAAAAATTGTCTTCCCAGGGAAGATCACACTGATTGGTTGTCCAATATCAAATGGTCATCCCTGGGATGTATGTATAAGTAACATCATACACAGTGAGCATCTATTTGTAAGGTAACGACTCAGGAAGACATGACTGCTGATCATCGGCAAAATTCAAAATCTCGGCACTATATTTTATTATTTTCCTCCCCAAATCTCGATTTCTGTATCCTATTCATCCTCTCTTTGAGCATTTGTGTTGCTCTTAGGTGGCATCATTTCATTAGAAAAAATAAAGTTGCGATCTTGGGTCACACAAAAATTAATAGAAGGAGAAAGCAAGTTATTTAAATGCACCATTCTGGAATAAATGTAACTGAAAATAAAGAATAACTTTTGCCTCACAAGAGGACTGTGAAAATTACATATGATTTATTTAAAAGTATTTCCAAAAATAGGTTTACTTAGCAATTGCAGTGCATTTAAACAATTAGTAGTACCAATAACAATAATAACAATGCACTAATCCACTGATGAGACAAGAAAAGAATTTTATAACACCAGCAATTGACACATAGGACCTCATGAGATTAAAAGGTATCCACGTAGTAAATTCAGTGAAGAGACAGATTACAAAATAGGATACAATCTCAGATAATTATTTGTCTAACAGAGGATTGATATCTAGAATATACAAATAGTTTAAAAACTAAATAGCAAAAAAAAACCAAACATTCCAAGTAATGCACATAGAGTTCTTTAAAAATGAATTACAAATGGCCAGTAAACATACAAAAGCTATTCAGCCTCACTAACCATCAGAGAAATGCAACTTTAAACTACGTGTCACCCCAGATGGAATCTTAGTCATTAAGAGAAAATTACTGGTAAAGATGTGGCCAAAGGGAAATACTTTCACACTGTTTGTAAGAAGGCAAACTAGTCGGGGATTTGCAAGTGACCAGCTGTACAAGTCCTAAGTGTTTACCTTGAGCGTTCCAGGTCAACATATCACAGAGACATCAGCACATCAGTATTTACTAAAGCACTACTCACAACAACTGAGCTATTAAACCATCCTATGTGCCCACTAACAGGGGTGGATAAAGAAAATGTGGTGCAATGGGATTTTAAGTCGTGAGGAAGACAAAGTTATGTCATTGCAGGTAAATGTATGTAACTTAAGAAAATCAATCATATTAGGTGAATTAAGCCAGTACCATAAAACATATGTTTTCTCAATTGTGGTTTCTAGATTTTTAGATAGATGTGTAAAATCAAGTGTGTGTATATATATATATATATATATATATATATATATATATATGGAAATAGATATGAAACTGTCAAAAGGGAGGACTCATGGGAAGAGGAGAAAGGGCAAGGTTGGAGAGCATGTAAGCAATAAGCCTGATTAAATGAAGGCAAGCATGAAAATACCTTTATATAACACAGCATCATGTACAATGATTAACACAATGAAATTTTCTTTAAAAGTAAAATTAAAACTAAGTGAATTTCATCTTTTTTGAAATCTTCTCTCTTAAAGTGATTATCTCAAATTCTTGTCCACTACCCAAACTCTGACAAGAGTAATTTTAAAAAAACAAATTCTACAAACTTGTATGTCTTCAAAAGTATATTTGGTCAGTCCTTTATGTGTGCTGACGATTATTCTAGCCATTGAGAATGGTGGGGCTCCTTAGTGCTGGGACAAAGTTAAGTGATGTCACTTTTTTTCATTATTTTTTATTACATTTTTTTAAAAGAGCTTGCTTCACATGTCAATCCTGGCTCCCTCTCCCTCCCCTCCTCCCGCAACGTTCCCCCACCATCCCCCCCCCAGCCTCCCACCCTATCCCCACTCCCTTCCACATTGGGCATATCCAGAGTCTGTTATTTCGTTCAGGGCAGAGTTCAGGCACTCCCCCCTAAGAGTCCAGGCTGAGAGAGCATCCCTCTTTGTGTTATGAACACACAAAGTCTGTTAGTATGCCAGGGATAAATACTGGTCTACTGCCCAGGGCCCCATAGGTTGCCCAGGCCTCCTCACTGACTCTCACATTCATGGGGTCTGGATCAGTTCCATGCTGGCCTTCCAGCTGTCGGTCTGTGGTCCAAAAGCTCTCCCTTGTTCAGATCAGCTGTCTCTGATGGTTTCGCCAGCCCATTCTTTGCCAATTTACTCATCACTTCTCTCTCTCTGTTACTGGGTTCCAGTGGTTCAGTTCATTGTTTAGCTGTGGGTGTTTGCCTCGGCTTCCATCAGTCACTGGATGAAGGTTCTAGGATGGCATATAAGGTAGTCGTCAAGTTCATTATCAGGAATGAGCATTTAAGGTGGTTTCTCCACTATTGCTTAGTTTGTCAGTTGGTGTCATCTTTGTAGATCACTAGAGGTTTCACTGGTCCCAGATCTCTCTGCAAACCTATGACTCCCTCTATGATAGTATTTCTCATCCTCTTCTCCGCCTATTCTTCCCGCAACTCAACCTTCTTGCTCCCCCATGACCTACTCTCTCCTCATCTTCTCCCCTTCTCTTCTTCCCGGCTCCCACTCTGGCCCCCTTGCCACCCTCCCCGCCATGCTCCTAATCTGTTCAGAAGATCTTGCCTTATTCCTCTTCTCTGGGGTACCATGCATATCTCTATTAGGTTCTTTCCAGTTTCCCAAACTCTGTCAGTAGAATTGCAGACTGGCACTCCCCTGACCCATCCATATATGAGTGAGTACATACCATGTTTGTCTTTTTGTGACTGGGTTACCTCACTCAGGATGGTTTCTTCTAGTGCCATCCGTTTGCCTGCAAATCTCAAGATTCCATTGTTTTTTTCTACTGAATAGTATTCCATTGTGTAAATGTACCACAACTGGTGATGTCACTTTTTAAATGTGAATGTAATGTAGCAGTCAGACTGTAGTGGTACACATCTTTAATCCCAGTACTGGGGAGGCAGAGGCAGGTGGATATCTGTGAGTTAGAGGCCAGCCTGGTCTACAGAGCAAGTGCCAGGAAAGCCTCCAAAGCTACAGAGAAAGCCTGTCTGGGAAAAAAAAGAATGTAAGAATGTGAATGTAGCACCCAAGCTCACCTGACCCCCAGCTGATGTAACTGTTTTGGAAGGCTCTGGAGACTTCAGGATATGACGCCTATCTGGAGAACATGACTTGTTCTGAGGAGATAGGGGTTAGAGATCAGAGAGGCCCTGCTTTCTAGACTCACATGGTCTCTGCGTATCTCCACCTCTGACTTTCTCAGTCTCTGTCCTTGTCTCTCTCCATCTCCTTTTTTTCTCTCCATCTCTGTCTAGTTGTCTCTCTGTGTATCTCTCTTTGACTCTGTCTCTGTCTGTCTCTCTCCAACTCTGTCTCTTCCGGAATCCCCCTCCCACCCTCTGCTGAAATAAACTTTCTTCCTTCAGTTGATTCTTTCCTCTGTTTTATCATAACCAGAAAGCAACTAATATAGATAATAATAGATTTATATTATAATTATGATGGTTATTTTGTTATAAAAATGAATTATTTATTAGAAAATAGAGTGTTCACTTGCAGTTTATTCAGACAAGTTCTCCTTATTTGAAAACTGTCTCCCAAAACTTAAATCCATATCTATATCAATTTCACAAGCAATTCTTAATTTTTGAATGAACTATAACGTGTGCATTCTGTGGAATTCTCATGTTTGTTAGACCTTTCTAACTAAATATGAGTTGAAAGGAAATAAACAGTTATTGAGTGCTGAAACTGCCCTGAGTGCTTTTACGTCATCCTTAGCTGTGTTTCTCACTGCTTCCTTTACAACACACAGGATCTTGCAGTGACTTCTCCACTGATGAAGGTCTGTGGTGAATGAATGAAAGTCTGTAGTCCTTTCTTGTGCTGTGACTTTAAATAATTACCTTGACATAATTTTCCCACTGAACCCAATGGGAGGAAGATTTTGTCACATCAAACTGGCACAAGATATTCATATCCTAGTGGACCATGCAGTGTGATTTCCAAGTGGTGAGGTCAGCAGCAAAGCTCGGGGACTGACATTTACCTGTTTTCTGCTGAGCTGTTTTCACAGGCTCCGTGCCCTATTTCCTGTATCACCTTTCACCTCTGGACTCAGCAGGAATTCTCCTACATCTGTTAGAGCCTCATCCTGTTGTTAATTCTAGTATAGAATTGATTCTATGTTTTTGCTATCATGATCCATACTCTACAGGATTTACTTTCTGAAATGCCCAAAGCAATGACTGGGAAGCTCTTTTTGTCACTAATGCAGACTCAAAGCAATTTTTTGAGAAATTTATTTCTGTTGAATGTGGTTTCTACTTCTAAAACAGCATGTAGAGCATTGCTTTGATATCCAGTAATTCATAACTTAGAGATACAAGGAGGAGCAGATCAGTCATTCTACTGTTCTTCTTAGGGCAATTTCTCCTCTAGCCAGAGTCTGCCAAGGATCATGAGTGTGTTCTTCATTCTTTAACCCATCAAACATAATCTAGGTATTTGCATAATTCTATTAATAATAAGTTTTTTCTACTACGCCTACCAATCGAAAATAATTTTAAAAGAAAATAAATGAGCAAGGCTCTCTCAGGTGCTCATGAGGATTCTGAAAAAAGAATGCTCATGTAAAGGGAGTCCAGAGAAACTGACTAAAGTGATAACAGCAAGTCTGATCGATGGCATTAATATTTGAGAATGAGGCACGCTGTAGCTCAAAAATGAAATATTCCTTCAAAACATTTGTATGTCAAAGGATCGATGATGCTATTTGAGAGGCAATTGCAAAATGAGAGTACTAATTTCATCAATGGATTAATCCATTGATTGGTTAGATGGGCTTCTAGAAGGCAGACCCTATATGGAGAAAGTGTGTCACTGTGGGTGTGTTTCAAGGGTTTATCTTAACAATGTGCTCTCTCCTGCTCTCTTTCTCTTTCAATCTTTGCTCTTGGCTGCCATGATGTGAGAAGTATTTCTCTACCTTAATCTCTTTTTCATGGCTTTACATCAACACAAGCCCACAAAGATGGGGCCAGCCAACCATCATCTAAAACTATGAGCCCAAACTAATCCTTTCCCTTTAAGTATGTTTGCACAGGTACTTTATCACAGCGATATAAACAAATCAGCATATATTTTGTTTGTTTTAGTTTTAATCATTTACTTTACTTTTAGTTAGCTAAGTAATGAGTTTCATTGAAAGTACTTTGTTCTTATCCACATAATTCCCCCACTACATTCCCTCATGTTCCCAGTTCCTCTTACTAGTCTCCTTCCCTCAAATTATTCTGCTCTCTGTCTTCATAGCAGTCTTATTCCATTGCTTTCTGTTTTCTCCCCTACCACTTAAGTCAGTTTTCATGACTAATACAGACATGGACAGACAAACAGTAAGAAAGATGGACACACACAGAAATTTAAAATTCTGCACATGAGAAGTACATGGGGTTTGCCTTTCTGAGTCTGTACTATTTTGCTTAACATAGTGATTTCTACCAAATTTCTTGTATATATCATGACTTTATTTTTCTTTATGGCTAAATATATTTCCATTGTCTACATAGATCGCATATTTTCATTCATTCGCCTATTGATGAAAATTGAATAGTGTTTTGGCTTTTGTTGAAAAGGAAGGAAACACAAGATTCACAGCAATCATGGTTGTATGGAAGTGTAATGTACTCAAGGAAGACATTTAATAAGAGGAAGCTCATAATGGGTATGTAGTAAACATGAGGTTATTATTATCTTTACAGGCTATAGAATAGTGCTTTCTGGTTTGGTATTTTTAAGTACTTGGTAACTTTTTTTTCATCGAAAGGTATTTTTATTCTGTTACTGTAATAGAATTTAAAAGGTAGACAATGCAGTATAGCCAGGGAATACAATACTAGAAGCTCAGACAATAACCAGGGCATGATTATTGTTCTGCCCTTAATTGAGGAACGACTCCCCTGTGTCAGACATGCTGTTCGGTACCTAAGATGGAAGCTCAATGTGTCTCTTACCTTCTAGAGTCATCCAGTCTAGGAAGATAAAGAGAAACAAAATTAATCACTTTAAAACAAGAGACTGACTCTCTCATGATCTCCTTTCAATTTTCACCAGAATGTAATTTCCAATGAGAGGGATGTATGATGGCCTGTAGTGGAAAAGGGCAAGGGGAAAGAATGAGGAAGTTTGCATGAAGAAAGCAAAACTTAAGAGAACTTTCAATTATGGTCAAGACAACAGGTCTGGGTGGGGCATGCTGGCCAGAGGGACTCATAAATGGTATCAGTTTAGCTGAAAGTTACTAAGGCCAATGTCTTCAGAGACGAATACAGATACTGATACTTTATTAGCCAAAGAGAATTCTACTTCCACTTAGCAATACAGATGGGGGCACCAATGCTAACATGAGGAGCTAATGGAATACTTAATAAATCCCTGTTGTGCTGGATTTTAGATGTTGCGAGATGATTAACTCTCTGATTTAAAAATAGGAAATGCTAGATTTAATAAAATTAGCATACTGTACTGTCTTCAATATCAGCAAGCATTGTTTGCATGCTGATAGTCCTTGGCCCACTACGAGGAAGAGAAAAGTGTTTCTAAGCATAGTGACCACACAGTTTTCCAGGAACAATGTCCCGAAGTCCAGATAGCTGCTCATTTGCTGTTTAAGTTAATGTCACCCTTAGCCTTTTGCAAACTCTATGGAATTGTCTGAAAAATAGATTTCCCTCTGTTCCCCTTGCACAGCTACCGCTGTCCTCGGACTAAATGAAGGTGGCAGTTCCTGCCCAGCCCAGTTCCCTGTCTTAGTGTATGAACACAGCCTTATCACAACACCACAGCCTGTGGCTTACCCATCCTGATTCAGTTCTTCACGGTTAGAGAACAATATTAACTGAAAGGACTGACGGCATTCATCCTTAGAAGTCTCTCTCCCGGGCTTATGGGTAGCCTCGGACTTTTACTTGAATTCCCTTCTACAAATGTCCTTGTCCTCGTTTTCTTCCTAAAAAGACACCAGGCTGTGGGCTAGGAGCCATTTCTTTAACGTCTTTAAATATCTTATCTCCAAATGCAGTCACTTTACAGGCAGTGAGTTAGGATTTCAGTATACGGGTGGGTAGGAGAGAGGCAGAATTCAGCCCATAAAGCCCTGGTTCTCTGTTTGTAATACTCCCAACATAAGACTGCCAGTTACACAATGACAAGAATGCATGTCCCACCTAACTGATGCTCTTAGAAGAGACAATGTAGCAGCTCCTCAGGTTTTCCACCTACCACCTTCAGTCTGACTCCATGTCTGAGTTTGACTTCTCAAAAATGTTTTCCGTGAATAATCAGCAGTCACCCCAGTGGACGGTGATTTTTGTGAGAACACAAACTGTGTACCTTGTCTGCTATTAGCACTGGGTTTGGTACAAAGGGAAGCTCAATATTGATGCACATGGCTTTGCTTTTATTTCATGTCCTGCTCTGTGTGTCTGATTAACCCTGGCCAGCTTCCCACGTGAGTCATCCTGGAACCAGGATGAAGAAAAATGCATAAAAATAAAATAATGAAAGCCAGCAACTGTTTCCTCATCTCCAGCCAATGAGTAGAGACAGAAGAAACTTCTTTGCATGCCTCGCTTATGATTGGCAACACAAAGATTCATTTCCTCAGACATCCGTCTTGCTCATTCTAGGTTCTTCAGGCGTGGGTTTGCAACACTGACTAATGCTGTGAGGCACTAAGACTCACTTCTTATGGAAAGAACTTTTATTAAGTGGGCAGCAGGAGTGTCACCAGCAAGGCATCAACACAGTACATTAATTTAGAGAGAAAAAAGGTTTCTGTGTAACTTAACCAAACCAAACAGCTATTTCCACTTTACCTGAGTAAAGTATTTCCATGTTTTATCACACTAGTTTCCAAGTGCCAAAGCTTCACCCAGTTTTTAAGAGTAGCTGTGAACTGTCAGGATGCATTATTTGAAATGAAGCCTGACAGCTCCATGCTGGAAAGTAAACTACATTTTATTGTTTAAAAGCATTTCTCCATCACCTCACTTTCATTCCCCCACCAAACCCCACCCACCACACCGCAGCTTATATGCGCACACTGCAAACATTCTGCAATGATTTCATCCTCACCAAATAGGAGGGAAGTCCTGAAGATGAGGTGTTCTTTGCTTATTTTGAAAGGAACCAGAACAATAATGGCTGGGTTAGGTTTTTGTATGTGAAGCAAATAGGTATGCAAGAGATGCTTCTACTACAGAATTGCAGAATTAGAAGCAACATAAACAAACAAAACTCTTTGGAATCAATGTCTGGGGTCTGGTGATTCCCCCCATCTGCTTGGGCCTCCACTACACATTGTACTTTCTGAAATTTCCATAAAGACATAAACCTGGTTGCTCAGCTGAAGGAGGGTGACAAGATGAAGTCCTCCATCCTTTTTATAACACTTACTAGAGATTCGTGGGTCTTTAAAACAATCTCTGGCCTAGTCCCAAATTCCAGTGCTGTTGGCTTGTCACAGAATGCCGCTTTGCCAGAGAAAATTCTCCCTAGAATCTCTGAAATTACCTTGGGGTTCCTCCGCACTCTGGGTATCCTTGATATTTTGTAAGATGTATTCGAGGAAACACCAATGTGGGGATCCTTTGCCAGGGAAGTTTCTGTTCCAGAAACTCATAGCTGTCTTCTTACCATGGTGTCACTGCTGGCTGGAGAGAGGCGGAGCTCTGTTCTGAGAGTTCACCGCAGGAAAGGAAGAACTGGGAAAAATTAACTCACAAATGCAAACCTTTTGTTGTTACTGATGCTCTGTAATGGAAGCCTCATCTCCCATGTATATTATCATCTGGCAAACTAGTTACACATTTAATAAGGTTTTGCTGTATAAATTATAAATGAAATAAACAATTCTGTCACCATGGTGTGCAATGAATACACCACATGTTACATGTAAATATATTAGTCATTTGCCTTTTGTTTATGTGTCACTGAAATCCATTTTCTTTATGCTGTATTTTCTATTCCCAATGGGTTCCAGAGTCGTTTCAGGCCTACGCGCATTGGCCTTTAAAGAGGAATGATGTTGTTATTGTCCTCTTCCTGCCCAGTTTTAATAACACCTGCTTTTTGTGCCAGTTTCATTTACTGCTGCAAATTGTTAATTCAACAGAGAACAACAACAAAAACAAAACAACAACAACAAAAAAAACCCAGCAACCCTAACAGTAAATGTGACTCCAGAAATGAGCTGTGTGATGTATTGACACAATACAGAGAACATATTGAAACAATTTTTATTCTCATTATTTTCCCCCCAAATTAAATATACCCATAAAGCAAGCTTACATATTCTGCATGTCTCCCTCCACTCTCAACACAAACCCTTGGCTTTTAATGAGATAATTAAGATAAAAAACAAGAAAGGGATATTAAAAAACTCAGCCTTTCAAGTGGTGGCATTTTTATTTGAGCAGAGTAGCGTAGGTGCATGAAGGATGCAAATGTGGACTCTTTCAATGGCTCTCCACAATGTGACAGCTGTGGATGGGATCAAGACAAAAGCAGTGACTGCTCCAAGAAAATGATGGCTTAGGCATTTCCAACCCAATCAATAATCTGGCATGTTCAGGTCAATCACTTCATGGCCGTATTTAGTTCAAGCCAGTCAAAGATTATTAGTCTGACACCCAGAGGCTATTACTTGCTGCTGAGGATAGCAGGGAGAGCTTATGTACATCTCTTCAGCACCAAATGTAGAGAGAGTATTTATAATGATGGGCCCAGGACACAGACTTTAGAGAGTGCCCAAGTTTGTCAAGATTGAACCAATACCATAGAACAGTTGCCAGGTTAAATGATTCTTCACTTTATACCTCATCCACTCTAAAACTTTGAGGAAATGTCTTAAGGTCTCTACCATACTTCTGGTTCTGACTTTGGATCTTGGGATGGAAAAAGGAATAACAATGCCTTATTCATGACGTTAGAGAGGACCACCTAGATGACCACCTAAGGGAGTTAATGATCTAATCTTCACAGACCATTGTATTTCCATTCTTACCCTGACATATTATCAACACAGTCCTGGCAATGCCTTTCCTGGATAGAATAGTCAGGCTGTAGATTATCATTATTTCAGATTAGTTATGGACTAATGGTATCATGAGCTGATCAAAGAGACTGTTAAGAGTGAGGTCCAGAATGCATTGAAAGTGTTACAGACATTGAAAGGGCAATAGTTACCCAGGGAGAGCTATTTCTAGCTGCTATTCTGGTTCCATCTCTGCAGCCTGTGGAAGGCATTCAGTTGCTCACCACAGCTTTCACTTATGCATGCTGACGGGAAACAGTTTGTGGAGAGGAGGGATTTGCAGGAGTCCATGGGAGAGGTTCTTGCTGTCGGATACTTCAACGTCATGTTTTACTGTTTCTCCTCGATGGCATGCCACAGAGTATAATAAATCACAGTTTGTTTATATTCTGAGTCTGTATTTGCACTTTGGTGATTATATTTGAATTCATACAAGATCCCCCTTTTTTTAAAGAACTCCAGCATAATCTTCTCATTAACCCTGTCCTGTTTGTCTGTTATTAATAGGCCACTGTACAATGTATTCTGCTGCAAAACTCCACCAGGCATGACTAATTCAGATAATTAATTTGCTAGAACATTAACACCATCAAATGAGCCCGCTAAACCGGTAAATTTAAAGTAAATTAAACTTAATGTGCAGGTTATTGCAATTAAGTCTGCCTTGTCTTTCTGAGGGATTTCAGCATCCTCAGTATTTAAGAGGCAATCATAATGCATGCAAGTGGGCGGGCTTTTTGGCTAATTAACACAAGAGTCTAATCTGCTTTTCAATTAGGATGGATGTTTATAATGTGCGGGTGACAGTGTTGCGATTCCGTGCAGCATAACAGGAGTGCACGGCATAATTATAGCTGAAAAGAGAAGCTCATGCCGGGCCTTTTTAGGGGTTAATGAGACATTGGCAGCTTCCAGCTGAGGAGATCGAGCCAGTTTAGTGTAGCTTCAAGAGGAAACCACCCATAGGGGTTTCCTTTGAAGTGTCAAAAGGTCCCCTTGTTCTGGGTGGCTTATGTTTCATTTGTCTGAGTGGCATATCAAAAATTGATGAGCTGCCAGCAGCAGTCCCTATGACATTAATTCACCAATTGTGTTTCTAATAGTTTCATCCTTAAATAAATTTGGATGATGAGAATGGCGAGGAAAGTCAAGGTTCTGAAAACAATGAGGAGAGCCAGGCCAGTATTCGGTTTTTATATAGTACAGATGAATGTGGCAGTGGTAAATGCTAATGGCAGGCCAGGCCTGCTGTATCCTGGGTTATTAGCTGGTGCAAGACAAAGATGCATTGTGCCGGTGCCCTCTATTGAACACCAGTGGCTCAGACAGCAATAAAGACGTGCCCTTCAGGGACACATGGTTTAAACTCTAAATACTTGGGAGAAGAATCTCACAGAAGACTTCAGAAGATGAAATGTGTAGGAAGCTGAGGTGACTGTTTCCTGCAAACCATGATAACAAAGTCATGTGTGCACAGGGCTGTGGCCCAGAGGTAGTAGCCAAGTGAGCACGTAGTAAGAACACTACCCCTAAGCAAAGAAACAGCTATCATTTCCCTTGTATCCAGAATAAACAGTAGAGAAGGCATTCTGAGGCTTTGTTTGCAGTTAAGTTGTTGCAGTACACATGCATGAAAGTCCTCCTCTCATACATATGAAGACATGTCAAGTAACTATACTTCTAAGACTTCAAGACTCTGTGGACATATGATAAAAGTAGAAGCTATATATTGGAACTATTTCAAGGATGAAATACCATACTTAACATGCCCCCAAATTATCTGGGTACAGAACAAGGTTTAGAAGAAAAAATGCCATACTTTGAAAATATATAGGAGAGCACACACACACAAAAGTGAAGACATCCAAAGCCTATGCAAAAATAAAGGTGCTCACCAATACAGTATGGCATGTTTTCTTATAACAATATAAAATTATGTATGATGATTATGAAGAGAATTTCAAAAGTAGACTTTCCTCTGGACTTTCTGTATATGCATAAAGCAAGTCATTGCTGTGTAAAACACTGCTCTTTCACAGACATGAAAGAGGCAGTCATGTAATGTATTCCAATAGCTGGTGAGGTCACTGATCTAATTATTAAAGTGAGTTGTAAACTCTCCTAAACTACTAGTGTTATAGAGATAGCCATATTCAACGAAAGCTGTGACTTACTATAACAGATACTGCAGTAGAAATGCATTGTTGCAACAATTCATGCACTGATGTTTTTGGCATTGTTGTTGTTGTTGCAGTTGTTACTATATGGAAAACACCTGTGCAATGAGCCAAGACAAGAAGGAAAGAAAGCTCAGGTCTCTGTGATAGAAAGATGGCAATAAGTCTGAGAAATGGGGAAGAGTTAGTCACTTAAGGGGCCCTTTAAGCAGAATGGTAGGGGAAGCTTTTGTAAAGAAGCAGCATTCATACTGAAATCTAAGCGGTACTTTAAAGTTTTGAGTAAGACATGATCTATTTTATACTTTCAAAAGGTCATTTTGTCTCTTACATTGAAACTAGAAGTGCCATGGTACAGCAATGAAGAACACCAGCAGGAACCACGAAGCTACTCCATTCTTCCTTCTAATGTCCTCCTAACCCTGCTACCTATAGTCAACTTCTAGACTCGCAAATACCGTACCGCATAGGTCTGACAAATATTTTTGTGTAGGAAAGTAAATTTTGAGTAAATTATTTTACATTTACATGGGAGTATGGAGTTGAAATTCAGGCCCATGAATATGGATTTGGGATCTTAAGGGAGATCCCATGTTACTTGAAGCCTAAAGAAGGAATATCTTTCTATTTCTCTTTATAAACATCACATATAATTTTTTTATGTAGAGCTGAAGATGTAAGCCCAAACGTAAAAACATGGCATCAAAAGCATGGGCAGTAAGGCTGGCCTGGTGAAGAACACACATGAAATGGTGGGGTCCCATCATTAAGTTACAAAAGCAAGGGGAGTTGGCAAGGGAGGAAGAAGCTGAATGGACACGGAGGTCAGGGGAGCAAGCATGAATATGAAGGAGAATGACACCGCAAACAAAGGGAATGCTTCAAGAAAAACACAGCAGCCAGCTGTGTTGAATGCTAATGAGAGACTGAAGAAGATGAAAAGACCAAATGTCTATTGGATTTAGCATCATGAAGGTCAATTGTGACCTTGACAAGAGTCATTTTCATGATGTGAAGGGCCAAAAGGAAACCTGCTTGGGGAAAGAATGGCTGATGAGGACATTGAGACAGTGTCCAGAGACCATCACAGGGGAACAGAAGTAGAACGGTGGCTGGGAAGATAGAAGACCCAAGAGATGATTCTGAACATGGAAGAACTCGTGAGTGTTGGCAACAGTATGCGATTTTCTGGGAAACAGAATGTCACTGACAGAAGAAAAGTAAATGTGAGACTAGGGAGCTCAAGTGCATGGGGTAACAAATGTCCTTTGGTGACAGCCAAAGTCCTGACAACTAAAGGAGAATCAGCATGGGGAGAGGCTCAGGACGACACCAGGATGGAGGAAACTCGTGAGAAATAGTTTTCGAGAACCCAAAACAACCAATAACAATGGTGTTCAATTCTTAGCTTTATTTTCAGTTTGTCTTATAAGTTGATACATACTTAATGAAAATGGAAAAACAAGGAAACACATGCTTGTATTCCAAGAATAATGTAGTGCTTAACAGTGAAGAAAACAGGCAACTATGTCTCTGTGGATGAAAATCCCATGCTAAGCCTTAAAATCAGTAATAATCTATGTAGTCCTGGAGACCTGGATCCATTCCACAATGAGAGGCAGTTCATCTGCACTGGATCTCTGATGGAAAATTGCCTGGGCACTTTTGGTGTGTACCTGTGTTGGTCACTCTTGCTGCTTTCTTGTGGGTCCTTAGTGGCCTGTGTTTAAATGAGCCCAGGTATTTGTCTTCATAAATCCTAAACTCTTTCAGCTTTATTAACCAGTGTGATAATTGGAAAGAATCTTTATGATGTGGAAATCACAAGGATATATGGGTGTGCGTGTGCGTGTGTGTCTGTGTCTGTGTGTCAATTTATTGAAAGATGCTATGGGAAAACAGACGCACAGAGCTGGGATCATAGAAGCTGGGCACCAAACACACACTGTTTCATGCAGCCTGACCTATGCTTTCTTCACAACTCAAGAAAGGACGACCTCTGTCTCTCTCCTAGGGAGGGAGGAGAAACTTGGGTTGATACGTAAAATGAAAACTAAATTTTTTAAATTAAAAAAAAAGATGATTTCCCACGACCTCTGTCTCTCTCCTTTTAAGAGAGATGACATCAGCAGAAAAGAAGCCACACCCTGTGGCCGGTACCCCAAAGTTATTGGAGGAATGAATTTCCACAACACTTCCCCTTTTTGTCTAAAGAAGAAGGTTCTAAACTTAATTCAAAACTATATACAACAGGAGCAATTATCAAATATTGTCCAGGAGATAGACAAGGTAATAAAATACATAAAAATGGAAACAAAACCAACAGCTTTATACTTTTTCGGGGGTGAAGAACACACAAATTTATCATCCAAATGGTCACCCCTGAAAGCATACATGCAAATAACATAATTCCAACTGAATGAGTTGCACTTAAGGATACATATTTATACAACTATACATACATGAATATAGCAACAATTATTGAGCAAAGAGACCATGAATTTGAAAGGAAGCAAGGAGGGGTATATAGGAAGTTTTGAAGGAAAGAAAGGGACAGAAAAAATGATGTAATTATATTACATGCTCAAGCATAAGTAATCTTGAATAAAAATTTTAAAGTAGTAATTTTATGTTTTTGAGAACCTCAAGCAAAAGCCTGCAACTATATCAACCCTTCTGCTTTCTCTTACAACTCCAATTCCTTTCATGTCCTCCCAACATTTATGACCTCTTCCTCAATTATCGTTATATATAGACACACATATATGCATGTACATATGCTATGTACATGTACACATATGTATACACAAACAGTGCATATGTAATTCAGTGAATCCATTTATCTCTGCATATATGTTCTTGTACCCAGGCATGGCCACTTGGAATTGAACAATATATATGGGAACTAATGCTTAGAGGACACTGATTCTCCTTATCTTGGCAGGCACTGACAATCTGTAGCTGTTCATCTAAGGGTGGGGTCTTATCAGAATTTCCCCATCTTTGTTGGTGTACCAAATGGTGTTATTGTCATGCAGGCATTGTGCAGATAATCGCAATGTTGGGAGTGCATGGTGCACATTACTTGTGGCACTTAAAAGACACTATATCACAGCAGATATCCTGATCTGTGGCTATTACCTCTCTGGCTCCCCTTCCACAATTTTCCTCAAGCCTAAGCTGTAAAGATTACAATAAAGATATATGAGTTGGAGTCTGGCATTCCCGTCACTTGTCTACATTTTACCCAGTTGTGGTTTTCTGTGAGAGTTTAATCATTATTTCTTTGATGAGTGCTGAGAGCTACAGATATCTGTGTGTAGAAATTTATACAGAATACACTTAGAAGTTATATTGGTTTAGGGACAAGGCAGAAGTTTTTCCTCTTGGGTCTATTAGCTTAAAGTCCAAAAGCACATCTGTTGGTTATCCCCAAGATAGTGCCACTATTACATCATTGTGAATATCTTGCTGATCCAGTCATTGTTGTGGTTCATAGACTTTACAAAAGGGTAGATTAACTGACTACTCCTTCCCCTCAGCAGTTTGCATAAACCTTCAATATCATGAGAGGTAAATCCTCAAAGAGGAGGCACTGGGTCAGTTCAGTCTTGACTACTCAGAGTCTTTTGTCCAAAGTATGTGGTGTCTTCGGCCCCAGGGTTTTACCTTCAAGTTCTGGGGAGCAACCAAGGGCAACAACTATAGTCTGTATTGTTTTGGGAGTCTCTTAGATTTCCTTAACCAACAGCTTTTGAAACATGAAGGTTATACCACTGTATATGTTTACCACAGTTTTAAAAATCTATTCATCCATTGATAAACATGAAAGTCACTTGTTATCTTGTGCATGGAACCCAAGAAATTTAGATTTCCTTGACCAACAACTTTTGAAACATGAAGGTTATACCACTGTATATGTTTACCACAGTTTTAAAAATCCATTCATCCATTGATAAACATGCAAGTTACTTGTTATCATGTGCGTGTAATCTAAGAATTTCTTCAACATATCAATTTTGGGTAAAACTCAGAAGTAGAATTGTTTGATCCAATAGATGTCATGGTTTGTTATGGGGTTTTTTTGTTGTCGTTTTAAGGAGTTTCTATGCTGTTTTCCAAACTGTCTGTCCTGACTTACAATACCACCAACTATATTCAAGGATTCCTTCTTCTCCAAATCCTACCCAACACTAACCTTTCACCTTTATGATAGGAGCCATCTTTTTTTAAAAAAATGTTTTTTATTCAACTTTTTACACCTTACTCCCAGTTCCCTCCCCTCCCCTCCTCCCCTGCCCCCCAATCCCTCTCTGCTCCTCAGGGAGGGTAAGGCCTTCCATGAGGGATTTTCAGAGTCTGTCATATCATCCCAGGCAGGGCCTAGGTCCTCCCCCATGTGTCCAGGCTGAGACAGCATCCCTCCATGTAGAATGGGCTAGCACAGTCTATTTGTGTGTGAGGAATAAATACTGATTTACTCTCCAAGATCCCATAGATTGCCAAGGCCTCCTCTCTGACACCGAGGTTCTGGAGGAAGCTGTATCAGTCCCATGCTCTCAGGCATCAGTCTGGGGTCCATGTGTTCCCCATTGTTTAGGTCAGCTACCTCTGTGGATTTTGCCAGTTGGGTCTTGATTCCTTTGCTCATCACTCCACTTTGCAACTGGTTTCCAGGAGTTCAGTTCAGTGTTTAGCTGTGAATGTCTGCCTCTGTTTCTGTCAGCCACTGAATGAGGGTTCTAGAATGGCATATAAGGTAGGATTTTGGTTTTTGGTTACATTTTCATTTCATTTTCCTTGATATATCACCTCTCATCTTTACTAGCTGTATATCTTACAAAGGGTTATAATTTAGAATTTTCAAAAGGCTAAACATCGAGAAAACAAGCAATCTTATTAAAACGGGACAAAGAACTGAATAAAGAGTTATTACAAAGTAAAATTCAAATGGCTGAGAATTTTTTTATGTTCAACATCCTCAACCATCAGGGAAATGTATATTAGGACTACTTTGATATTTTATCTTACCTTAGTCAGAATGGCTAAAATTTTTAAAAGGAAAGAATAAAGACAAATGCCAGCGTGGATATGCAGAAAAGGAAATACTTAGTCACTGCTGATGGGAATGAAAACTGGTGCAACCAACAGAGAGATCAGTGTGGAAGTTTCTCGAGGAACATGGTCTAGCTGTATTACTCTTGAGCTTATGAACCTTATGAACCCTATATCCTACATAATAATACCTGTTCATCCATGATCATCTCTGCTTTACTGACAGTAAACAGGAAATGGAAGCAACCTAGGTGTGCTTCAAAGGATAGACAGATAATGAAAATGTGGTATGTTTACACAATGATGATGGAAAATAATCGGTTTACCTCATATCTGCTGACTATTTACATGTCTGGTTTTTTCAGAAATTTCTCTATTGATTATTTGTCCATCTTTTTCATAAGACAATTTGCAAATATTTTCTCCAAATATGCATATTTTCCCTTCCTTCTTTTCATTACTTACTGTACAGATTCTTTTAGTTTAACCATCTACTTTTGTTTTGTTGGTTTTTGAGACAGGGTTTCTCTGTATTGTTTTGGAGGCTGACCTGGAACTAGCTCTCTGACTAAATAGAGAACCAGGTATGGTTTTCCTTTAAAGTTTCAATTTACAATTCACTTTTACCCATAATAGCTTCTCAACTGGCTGTTCACTATCACATACATTGCTTAGTATAACTCAGCTAACTGATAACTAATAAATTAGATTCATACCAGTTAAGATACTTTCCCTGGGATATGGCTACATAGCAGTGAAGATTCTATCTTAGGACTTATACCTTCAGATCCTAGATCTTTCTATTCTCTGTCATCAATGAGTAGATGAAAATTCTCTCCAATGCTTAATTTTATTTAGGTGAGAATCCAGCAAAATTCAAGGATGGTATTTTCATAAACATAACACAGTGTTCATTCACAGTAATTGGGAGGACTATAAAATAAGATAGTATAAAACCAAGAACCTTAGTATTGTTTACTCAACCATATGGCTTTAAAGCATTTTAAATATCTGTGAGTCCATTAGCCTAGAACAGAGATGATACTGTAGCAACTCACGGTCTCAAGTTTTCAGTGATTGCAACAACTGGTTTTAACTCTCACTCACATGACATGGCCTATGAGCAAAATGTTATTCAGTTCCAAGCTCCAGATCAACATGAGTATCTTAGCCACAGAAGCAGAAAGAAGAGAACCCAATGAGCCACTACCTTTCTGCGTTACCAGATTATATTTTCCACAGATTTCTGCCTTGGGTTTGTTTCATCAATAGCAGCACAACATCTTTAAGCTCCCAAGGCCTAAACTTCAGGCTCCTATAGAAATGTATCTCCCATTCTTCTCAAGCACCACACCAACCATTTACCAAATCCTGTAGATTATTCCTTCATCATATCTGACTTCAGTGTGTTGCTGTTATATATGAGACTGCCTACCACAAACACCATTCAGGTAATAGTCTTTTATTTTATATAATAGATGTAACACTTCAGAGAGACAAAACAGAGCATGGACCTTGGAGTTGTAACCTGTGCTTTTTTCTGTAGTGTTCCCTAATTTTCAAACCACTTAATTTCTGTAAAATGGGGATAATAAAGGCTTCATCCCAATCCCATAGGACTATCATAGGTATTAAATGGCCTAAGTGTTAAAATACTTTGGATGAAATAAAATCCTTAGACCTGGTAGGAATTATCATTATTAATATTAATGTGAGTCAAGCAGTAATAACCTTGAAGCAATTAGCAGCTGTTAATACATTAAACTGGATTTACTTGTCCTAATGAACTATAGGATGACTTTATTTAAAGGGCACAAGCAATTGTTAATTTACTCAAGCATCCATTAAGCACCTATTATGTGGTAGATGCTGTGCTGGGTACAGTAGATACTACAATCAAAAGGGGATGATTGGATACTTGCAGTAATACATAAAAATGAAGCTATTAGGTGACAAAATCAGAAAGAATCAAAGGACAATGATGCATGTATAATCAAGAAGGTTATTTGGAACAGGCCACATTAAGAACAACTTAATTGAGCTGGACGTGCTGGCACTTTGACTATAATCCCAGCATTAAGCTGAGGTTGGATTGTGAGTTTGAAGCTATTATACACTACCTGGTAGTCTTACTGTCTCAAAATAAAGGAACAAAAACGACATTTTATTTGAGATGGTAGAATTTGAGCTGAGCAACTGAGAGAAGAGAAGCTGTCACCAGTGAAGAGGATATCTGGGTAGTGAAGCATGATGAAGCGTAGACTGTGACACACACAATAACGTAGCCTCCAACGTACTGAGTTGTGGTGAGGAATCACAAAAGAAGGGGAAACCCTTGCTTCTGAGAGGAGAGTGTGCAAGGACTCCTGCAGGGTTGGCTGCACTAAGTCTCTCGTGCTGCAAGTGGGGGAATAGGCCACAGTGTTAGGAGTTCCAGAAAGCTTCCGGTTGATGCTGACAGCTGATTTTGGTCTGCATCTGCAGATGCAGGTAGTAATCACTTCTTACAGAGCCCAGAAAGTCTTTAATACAATTCCTCATATTGTGGTGACCCCCAGCCATAAAATTATTTTTGATGCTACTTTGTAATTGTAATTGTGCTGCTGTTAGGGGTCATAATGTAAATGTATGTGTTTTCCAACAGTTTTAGGCAACCCTTGTGAAAGGGTAGTTTGACCCCTCCAAAGGGGTCTCAAGCTATAGGTTGAGAACCAATGCACTAGAATCTGCTTAGTAAATGTCCAGAGAGAGAGAGAGAGAGAGAGAGAGAGAGAGAGAGAGAGAGAGAGAGAGAGCTCCCACCCTCTGTTTCTAACTCCCATTGAGATTCAAGGCTTCTTATTCTTAGATTAACATTGTCAATAAACACTCTTATTGCAGTCATTCCCAACTCAGTGAACAGTACAAGGCAAATAGGAGTTATAAAAGTGTAAGGCCTGCTCAGCAGAGTTACCTGGAATATAAACCAAATTCTCCTATTTGTATATGTCTATTAAATATGAAAGAACTATGATTTTATTTTGTTTTCCTTTTCTGGTTTTCTCATTTTATTTTATTTTATTATTGTGAGAAAGGGTTTTAAAATTAAGCCTAGGCTGTCCAAAACTGATCCTCTTGTCTCAGCCTCCTAAACACTGACATTACAATGAGACACTATGCCCACTTAAATTGTGATGTCTTATAACTGATAAATATGAAGGAAATAAATTGATACTATGACATATATTTTCCACATAGCAATAACACCATCTTTATTTAATGAAATGATTATCTCTTTAATTGAAAGCAATAGTAATTACTTGAAGTTCTGGTTAGTCGAAGAGTTTTAAGGACTTTTTTTTTAAGTCAGGAGTTGCAGCATTTGCACAGAGTCTGCCCATCATTTTGGTTCCTTATTCAAATGGTTTCAATCGGTTTTGCAGCTACCTCAACTTTCTGGAGCAAACACAGGACAAAATTAGGCTCAGATCACTAGGCTGTAACAAACAGTTACTCCTCCCATGTACCTTCCAAAAATGCACAGTGCATTCCCCGCTGCAAGACCTCAATTAAATTTTAAAATTCTGATGATTATCTATTGAGATGAGAACAATTACAATATGAAGATAAACGGTATACAAAATGCGTTTGCCTGGTCTTAGAATTTTTAAACTATATTACTGACAAAGAAAAATACATAGGTATACATTGGGAAAGGTTACAAATAACTATGGCATTCATTTTGGCGATAAAAATAATCTGGGTTTGAGAATATTTCCATCACAAAATTTATATCTTTATTTGTTTTATGGAATGAAACCTTTAAAACTAAAAGACGTTTAAGTTACAAGTGGGGAATTGGAAGAATTGGAGTAAGAGGGCACAGACGGGATTAGAAAAAGATAAGGGAATGGGGAAATGATACTATACTTTAACAAAAAATTTTATTATTTTTTTCTCAATATGTGTTTTTATTTAAATTAGAAACGTGAATGTTTCACATGTCAGCCCCAGCTCCCTCTCCAAAATCTCCAATACTTGGTTCCTGTTTCAGTAGTTTTCTTTATTTTCTTTCTAACCCATGGCACATGAGTTCTTCTGGAATACAGATGACCCTACATCTGAGGCCACACGTGCATGGCTAGTCTAATTGCAGGCTGAAGATCACTTGCTGATGCTCCCATGATTTCTGTTCTAAGTGATTTTCTGAGGGAGCAATTGATGCGCCCCCAGAAAACTTTGAAAAAATGTTCTAGTTAGAAACAACTTTGTCCATGTCAAATATTTTCTGTTTTTATCTCCATCATTTTCATTCTGTAGGACACCCAGATGAAAATTTCATCTCCTTTGCTTGAGAGGTCGTGAGCTATGGTTCATTCCTCACCTGAAATCATGAGCCCACAGTGACAGCATACAATGCCAAATGGAGAATCACAGAAATTATGCTGCAGAATCCTAACCTCAACCAGCACTTCACAGGCACACACACACACACACACACACACACACACACACACACACACGTATGCATGCATGAATGCACACATGCACACGCACAAGAAAAGAAAAAATAGCAGTCACTTTTCTTCAGACCATTATTTACAAATTATAGTTAATTATAGATTGAAATATTGAATCAATATTTCTTCAAGCCTTGGAAATAGACAAGCTGTCAGAGATGTATTGACATCCTTAAGAATGGGTAGTTTAAAACAGTAACTTATACAAATGTGTGCCGCCTATTAGGGGCTGCAAACAACTGCAATAGAGTTGCAAATTCTGAACTTCCAATGGTGGCTATAACTGCAGCACGGTCTTAGCAAGATTTAGTGGAAGAAACTCTGTTTCCTGGTAGGGTTAACTTTCCCATTACTGCCTCATTCTTTATCTTACCAAGTTCAAGACACCTCCATCTGTCCATAATATTCAACGTTCAGTCTACTATGCAGTTAGGCATTCTAATAGCCATACCCAACTCCAGGTTGCAAGAGCCAAAACTCATGGGTGGAGTTCACATAGGGACAAATTTGTATATCGTACTAACAGAAGGGAAATCTGTAGATAAGGAAGGTGTCAAGGTTTTGATTGATATTTATTATTTTAAAACGATCTTTTTTTTCATTTTACATACCAATACCAGCTTCCACTCCCTCCCCCCTTCCTGCTCTTCCCACCTTTCTCCCACCCTATTCGCCATCCACTCCTCAGAGAGGGCAAGGCTTCCCAGAGGGAGTCAAGGAAGTCTGGCACATAACCTTCAGGCAGGATCAAGATGCTCCTCCCTATAGCTAGACTGAGCAAGGTATCCCTCCAAAGAGAATGGGATTCCTAGTGCTTGACTGATATTCTTGATGATATTTGAGATACATTAAAATGGATACCATGAAAATTAACATTAACCAATATATAATAACAGAAACTTCTTAAAGGATAAAATAATAAAATTTCATTAAATTTCATCTTTAATTTGTAGTTTTATTATGTGTTGATACAATTGTCTTTGGATTTGTGTGCCAGGAAATTTAGACTTCTTTCAATTGCCCTGTAATCCTACTGTGCAGACATTTTATTGTAAGTAGAGGGTTGGCAAAATATAAGTGTTTTGGATAGGGTAACTGAGGCTAACAGGAGTTTTGAACACTAAAGATATCTCTGCTGCTCAGTTTTCTAGATTGTCGTTGATCAGTCACTTTACAAGTGTATGATAAAGGTTCTCTGCATTCAGATTAACACACATGCACACTCACAAAGGAATAGGGCACAGTCCTGACCTTGTGCGGTGACAATCGATTTAAATAAATAATAACAGAATAGCAGAGTCTTTTTTAAATCTGGGAAACATGAAATAACAAAATAATTTTACCTGAGGGAGTGATGGGTGCAGCTGAAGTGCATATATATATATATATATATATATATATATATATATATATATATGTACATGCATATGTATATGAATGCAATGTGTAATGCATACAGGAAAAAACAGGAACTTTGGAAACAGGCAATAATGGCTAGAAGACCAGCTCAATTAATGACTAGCTGTGTGATGTGGAGTAATGTACCTAACCTCTTGAGGCCTTGGTTTCCTTATCTCTGAGAATAAGTTAATAATGCATAACTCATGGAGTTGCTGTGAGAATTGAGCCAGGTGATATTTATGAGGAATCTAGCATAGAGCCTGGCACACAGCAGGAACTCAGTAAATATTAGTTTCCCTTCTTCTTTACTGTGGGGGATTCCGGGACATCAAAGATGCAGGTCCTCAAGTCTATGGTCCTTCAATCTAATTAGGAAGATGAGACCATTCCTACAGAGGTGGCATACACTAGGTATCAGTGAAAAAATGACAGTCAAGCATGCACTAGAGCCTCTGGAACTAAGAAAGAGAGGATTGATAACAAATATTGTCAGGAGAAATTTTCCAGGAAGAAGAGAAGTAGGTAAATAAAGGTATATGGGACAGCTGGGGATGAGAAGAAAGAAATCCAGAATGACATTGCCAGCTGGTGACTAGAGAGTTTGGCAGCAGTCATCATGGAGTGAATATGGAGACCTCAGAGTAGAGCAGGAATACTAGAACAAGGGTTAGAATTTTAGGACAGGAGAACAAGTGTGAAGAATTAGTTTAGAAAATAAAGTGATGATAATAATGTCCTATGTGTGCATTCGCTCCCAACTCAGCTATACGTTCCTGAAACAAATAACCATGCCTTCATATCTCTGACGTAATGCAAGAAATAGTCTGTTAAGGTGTCAAAAATAATATGTTATCCTTCTACTGAATGGCATAGTTGGTTCCATGGTTATGATGTTGATTGTTATTAACATAAAAGATTTTTAGTTACCACATAAGTATCAGGCACGGTGACATTATGTAGATACAAAAGACTTGTTTATCACTGGTTATTCAGTGATGTTCAACTCTTGTCTGATAGCCACTTTCTTCCCTTTGAAGTTCAACTCTGAATCATGTGATCAAAAGAATCATCCATTCATTCATTCATTTTTCATCTTGCTTTGGTTTCCCCTCCCTCCTCTTCTCTCAACTCTCCCCACTCCACCTCTGCTCCCACCACCCAATCCACCCCTCTTTTTGTTCAGAAAAGGACAGGTCTCCCATGAGTATCAACAAAACATGGCACTTACAGTTGCAGTAAGACTGAGCACCACCCCATGCATTAAGGCTGGTAAAAGCAAGCCAGTATGAGGAGTAGAGTCCCAAAAGTCAGTAAAAGAGTCAGAGACAGACCCTGTTCTAACTGTTAGGAGTCTGTCAGGAGGACCAAGCTGCATAACTGTAACATATGTTCAGAGTGCCTACGTCAGTCCCATGCAGGCTCCCTGGTGGTCAGTTCAGTCTCTGTGAGCCCCTATGAGCCCAGGTTATTTGATTCTATGAGTTTCCTCCTGGTGTCCTTGACCCCTCCAGCTCGTACTTCCTTTCTCCCTCTCTTCTGCAGGATTCTCCAAGATCCATCAAATGTTTGGCTGTGGTTCTGCATCTGTTTCCATCAGTTAATGGATGAAGCCTCTGTGCTAATGCATGTGTATAGCAGAATATCATTGGGCATCATTACATTGGCATTTTTTCTCCAGTCATGTTTGGTTCTATCCTAGGTCTCTTGGGCCTCCAGCCTGTGGGTTGGTGCTCCAGGCAATTTGTGGGGGTGGGTTTACTCTTCTGGCATGGGTTTTAGGCTAGACTGGTCATTGGTTGGCTACTTCCTCAATCTCCAGGCCAAGACCCCAACATATCCCTTAGGCAGGATGGACTACAGATCAAAACTCCCCTGTTTTTCATGAACACTCTTAGGTAAAATGATGATTTTCTCGGAGATTTATAATGTATCTAATAGTCTCAAAATATGTCAGGAGCAATTAATGAACATAAACTAGCAAAAAAAAAAAACGCCAGACAGTGGTGGTGCGCACATCTTTGAACCCTGCACTTGGGAGGCAGAGGCAGCAGATATCTGTAAGTTTAAGGCTGGCTGGGTCTACAAAGCTACACAGAGAAACCCTGTCTCAAAAAACAAAACAAAACACAAGACTATCAAAACTTTGTCTTAAAAAATATCAAATGTAATTGTCCATGCTGTAGATTATCTTCTCTATATACTTTTTAAATTTCTAAATTGTGGTAATCAAAAACAAGTTAGTTAAGAGATTCCCAAATGTTTTCCTACATTGGGAACAATATCAATTACACATTCCTCCAGTGCCTCTTGAGGCTACTTGGCACATAGCTGTAGTTCGTTCGTTCATAACTACAAACTGATTCATACATTACTTAAAACGGATATTGCAATGATAGTCACTTCGTAGGGTCATTTGAGGAATCAAAAAAGATGAATTACATAGAGATTTCAGCACAGTATCAAACACATAAGCATTTATTAGTGTAAGCAAAATGATCGTTATAAAAATGATGCACATTTATAGACAATTGGAAGTTTTACCTTCCTGCTATGTCAAAAAGACCATAGTTTTGTTTGCTAATGAATTATGCGACCTTAAAAAATAATTCAACAAAGCTGTTTTGAATGCTTCCCTGCCACTCACAAAAGTAGACATGAAGTATCTAAAATAAATAAGACTGATGCTTTGCCCTCTAACATCCCATAGTCAGTTGGGAAATACCCACAGAGAATCCAGAGAAATAAGCACTACCTGAGAGTTAAAGTCAACGTAGTGTGTGAGTGCAGGGAAAAGAGCAATTCACTCAGGGTAGACGATTAGGAAAGAGAGAAAGGTGATTACTTAATGGTGTCTTATTAAGAAAATGAAGCAACCTTGTTTCTAGTCTAAATCTAAATTTAAAAATAAATAAGAAAAAAGAAAATGGAAAAATAGGCATTTTAGATATTATAAGCAATGAATTAAAGTGTGAAAAATGTACTCTACTAGGAGAAAATTAAAACTCTTGCTTGAATGGTACATTTTGTTGGTTTCATTTGCTGCTGTTGTTTGGTTGGCCTCTCGGTTAGTTGGTTGGTTTGGGTTTTGTTTTGTTTGCTGCATTGGGGTTGTTTTGTAATAACCATGAGAGATATTACTGCCCATGTTGATAATGGATGTGGAATGTGTGCATTATATATAAAGGGAGGGTACTTATATGAAAGAATGTGTAGTTTAAGGGTAATGATAGGTAAGAACACTTAGCATGATGTCAACCCTTGCTAACTATAGGCACAGTGTTTGTAGAAGATCCCCTAGACGTTAGTCACCTTGTATAATTGAAACCCACGTATATCTATTGTTCAGAAATTCCAAACAGCTCGGTCACCAGGAGTGTAAAGACATTCCACACAGTGTGTTAGTCATTTTCCTTGTCACTCTGACAAGCTACCTGAAAGAAAGGAAAGGTTTACTTTGTCCCATGATGTCATAGAGGTTTCTATCCACTGTGGTGAGAAAAGCCTGAAGGAGAAGAGAAGTTCCATAGCGGCATGTGTGTGAGGCAGTAGGTATCCACATGACCCAGTCTGAATAGCAAAGAATGTAGGGTGGAACCAGGGTCGTGCAGAGTCTTCAAAAGGCCACCCTTAGTTACCTGTTTCCATCTTCCAGATCCTTTACCCTAAAGGTTCCAAAGCCCTCCAAATAGTGCTAAAAGCCAGGGAGCAAGCCTTTAAGGCATAAGCCTATGAAGGACATTTCAGATCCAAACCATACCACAGTCTCTAAGGCACAGACATTCTTGGAGCTACACAATTCTCTTAGAAATATTGAATATCCAGCATACATTGAGAGCAACAAAGAATGGAAGGTAAGTACATGCATTATGAGAAATTCCTAGAAAAGATATAATTTAGTGAAAACTCTAGTCCCAAACATCATCACATGGCTGTCTCTAATTGAACTAAACAAGAAGTGTGTCCAGAGACAAAACCATGAGAAAGAGAAAAATTGCAGGATGGATCATGAATTAATCAATAGATAAATAGTCTCTGATACAAGGAATCTAAAAGAATATGTCCAGAAAGTAGGTAGACTTCTAGAATTCAAGAGATATTCTGATGGAAACAAATACTTAGAAACCATTATTATGCTAATAGAACAACACTAATCAAGTTCACTGTGTGCTGATTGATTACTAATTCATCTGTGTCTGGTAAGACTGGACAGTTTCAATGCACCAGTTGCATGAAACCAAATTTCTATTAACAGGTGAGCAGTAAGGTAACAATCAAGTCTATGGTTTATTGGAAGGCAGGCTACTAATACTCAGGAACGCATCTCTGAATCAGTCTAAGACAATCCAGATAACGTACCTTTGAAAATATATTGTACCCAATAGATAATGGCCATTGTGGGAAAAATGTAGTAAACACAAAGGTGTCTATTTCACAGGGGCAAGGTGTAAAATTTGGCTACAGTTGTGCTGGGCAATGCCCATCCATGCTCTCTGGATCACACTCCTTTGGAGAGCAGAGCAGCATGACCATATGGGAATTTACATGTATGAATCTGGGGTTCTCAGATCTTTCTATCATCTATCATCTATCATATCATCATCTATCAGATCTATCACCTATCTATCTACCATCTGTCTATCATCTATCTATCCATCCATCTGTCATCTATCTGTCCCTCCATTTATCTATGTAACATCTATCTCTATATGCTGGTGTTGAATACCTGGCAAAAATAAGACATATACTAGTGACTGTTACTATAATTTCTTGTGAGGTTTTTTTTTGTCTTTGACTTGTTTTTTAGTTTTTGCTTTTACCATAAATATTTATTAAGAACCTACTATGAACACAACTATCAGATACTGGGATTGAGGCTCTTGCCCATACTTAAGGACAAGGATATCTCAGTGATGCAAATGCCATACAGTTTCTGCCCTACATGGCTTCCTAGATCATCACTAGTGCTGCTGTTCTTTTATTTTTACTCCATACGTCTTACAGTTATTGTCCTTTAACCGCTATCTGAAAACAGCATGCTGCTTTAGTAAGAAGGGAACAATGTCAAATACGAAGTATACTGGGGTAGGTACTAATGCAGCTGGGTACTGCCATGTCACACTGTGTGCATGCTATCTTGGCCTTAAGGACTCCATATTCACACTAACTGTGAACACCTGGGCAGTTGGTATTTATATGCAGTCTGTTCCCCAGGGATGACCCATGGGCATGCAAGTCTTCCAGAGCTGAACAGCAGTGCTCTCTGAATGCTTATCGTGTGATGTGTTTTTATAGAAATATATTCTAATGTACACTTCAAGTTTGGTATTACCCAGCCATGTACTCCATTTAAAATAAAACACAGGAAAGATGTTTCCAAAGAGGTTTCAATTTGGGCCACTCTCCATAAATCTCCTCTGATTTCTTTGTTTTCTGTTTTCAAAAGAAAAAAAGCTATTGGAGTGTCAGCATGCTAGAGTTTTTGTTGGTTATTTATGGTGTAAAATCAGCATCACTAAATAAAGCAACTGCCAAGGAAATATGTTCTACTTACAAAGCCAGATCTCCATCTGACTACAGTCTTAGATCTAATTAAGGAATTTCCAAGTGCTGTATCTTTGAAATCTTCCAACAACAGCAACAAAGAGAAAACCACATTTTAGCTGGGAGTTGTGAAATGTTAGCTTGGACATAAAAGAAACTGCCTATTTTAAAACTGAAGTTTAATAAATTACAAGAGCATTTTGTCTTTCATAACGCCGTTGTGAGGGAACATTCCTCTGCCAAAGCCTTTGTGTGGCAAGAGCTAAAAGGATTTTTCACTGCTATGAGGTCCTTCTGAAAGGATTAAATAAGCATCATGTGAATTCTTAGGTTACTGTATTGCTTTCAAAATCAAAACCTGAAATGAAAACAGTTAGTGTAAGTGTTTCATATGTGAATGACGAGGACATATAGGTTCAAGAGGTACATTTCAGGCACAAGATACTTTAACAAAGATGTAACAGGAAGCTTACTAGGCATACATATTTTCTATGTATCTCTAAGGTGGAAAAAGGTTTGAAAACTCTGTAACAAGGGGAACTTCTCTGTGCTGTTCCAGGATAGAAGACTGATTATTGCTTTATGCCCACAAACAGTTATTTCTTTATTCATTCTTGCCCCATCCATCTAAAATTACAAAAAGAAAACTTAGGAAAATTTTCTAATAACACAAAATTGGATGATCATGACTCAGAAAACTAAAGATAGTCTATTCCTTGTCATGCTTAGTAGACCTATATGTCTCTATACCATGAGGAAACTACTAAATGCTAAAATATCTGAAGGAAGGAACTAGTCTGAAAAATAGTATGAGACTCTGACATCCATAAAACAAAATACCATATTCTCTTCAAATATGCCTTACTGTGTAGCCATGACTAAAGAATATGTCATAATCTAGGATGAGTTCTCCTAAAATGGACTCTTGGAACATTTCCCACAGTGTGAGAACTGTGGTAAAGTATGTATTTAGGCCCCTCTGATATTGATGATAACTCATTTTTGCATTTTATTTTGTATAAACACACAAGAAATGAAACCTTAATGACACTCAAGGCTTTGAAGGATTGGGCTCCAAAGACTTAAACTGTTTTAGAATGATCTCTCTTATTATATATAAAATTTTAAATGTATTTAAGAAATATCATATTATAATTTGTATTTTCAAATTGCTATACATATGCTACCCTTGAAAGTTGAAAGATTAAAAAATTAATTATATTTAATGTATAGTTTTCATGGACATATATTTCTGAATATAACTGTAAATACATGTCAGTGTATATGTGTACACACTAATATAAATGTGTGTATAATTTATACATATGCATACACAACTACAAATATACATGGGTTTACAGACAAATTCAGACTCATGTGAGTAATTTATTGGGTTCATGTGATCAGCAACCAGTATGTTACTAACTTGGCCTTTCTTCTTTTTTAAACAAAGAGCCAGATTTGCCTCTGGCCACACTCTGCACTCTGTAGAATATACACCCAACTTCAAAGAAGCCGTGTAAGTGTTAGGCTTTTGAAGCTAGGCAGAAGGCATATGTCTACATGCCTTAAGGCACAGGAAGGTCAACCAATGCCCTTATGGTCACACAGAAGACGTATCTTTGTGATCAAACTAGCAGTGAAAAATCTGAACTCTTGAGCTCCTGTACTACTCCTACCCATACAGACAAAAGCTAATTACTACACAAGGCAGTATGATGACCCTACCGGACAGTCCCTCCCTCAACAGCAGCTCAATGGCAAGTGGATGACCTTATGGACAAATTTCTGTTGACAGTTCATGGTAGTTAATATTTGAGATTCTTATAACATGCCTTTTGCATTTTCACTTGCCTAACCAGAATGTGACATAAAGTGATATGTTCTATTATTCTCGTATGTGTTGACTAGTTTATAGTGATTTAACCCTTTCATACCTCTGCAAGACATGCACAAATACTATCTCCATGTTAAAGGTCATAGAGCTAATGCTTTCATAAATAAATGCTCAGGGTTTACGGGCTGCTGAACAGGAGAAACGGGGCTGCAGTCCAGCTTTGAGACACGTTTTCTCTGTCTCAAAACATCTGTCTGCCTCTTGTAAAGTTCTAACTGGAGATATTCATCAAACACTTGAAGGGGCACAAGCATTGTGCTAACCAGTGACCCTGCATTATGTCTGTGGCACTCATCACCCACTATCCTGTAAAGGTTTTCATTACCTGCATTTCAGCCAAAGGAAAAAGACCCATGAAGTGTTCTTAAATCCTATATCCTGCCTCTCCTTTGGGTTTCTTTCCCCTCTCTCTCTCTCTCTGTCTCTCTGTCTGTCTCTTTCTGTCTCTCTGTCTGTCTCTCTCTGTCTCTCTCTGTCTCTCTGTGTGTGTGTGTGTGTGTGTGTCTCCTTTCTGACCCCCCTCTTTCTCTTTGTCTCTCATCATAGCTGGAAACTGTGGCAGAAAGCAGAATGTAGGGTGGTCTTAGAACACAACCCTAAGGTCTTCTTGAGTCATTCCTCCTTGAGGTCATTTTGTCTTCTTTGAGAATCAATGGCTAAGCATACCTAAATAACTTTAAACAAGAGATGCTCCCTGCACCCAAAATCAATGATGAAATCTAAGCTGTGTGTAATGTTTCACAGTCAACTCATGGATGCATTTTGTATTATCCATCTGTGTAGTTCAAAACATTGCCTACGGTGTATGTAAAACCTATGCACAGCCATATTATGGAAGTAACTGAAACCATACAGATTGATAAATCTCTTCAGTCTTGCCCTTCAAATCTTTCTGTGGTCTGAAGCACAGAAGGACCTATCATAGTATAAGTATCTAGCAGTTAAACTCATTCAATAGGCCATTGTCTCTTTCACTGCCTTCAGACAAGAACTTCTATACTGAATAGCAAGTATCTCTTGGGAGCATACATTGGATGCAGTGCTGCTAAGGAAGGAGGTGACTTTTGTGTCTGTGTGATTCTATTGTCTTCCCTCCAAACCCTATTCACCAGAATCTGCCCTTCCTTTGCCAAAGTTGTTCGAGCCATCCACTGTACAACTAGTGAAGCAGGTGGAATTTACAATATCTTCTGTTTCTTCCAGTCGCCTGCTGGCTTTATACCAGATCATGGAGCTGACTTTGGGGATGGTTCATACTCTGGCCATGGCTGAGGCATGGAAATTTACAGCAGCTGAGTCCTATCACCAGGTGTTACAGGCCTGTCTTCCCCTGATTATGGTGCAACCACTGGTGTCTAGCACTGAGTTTCACTTCTTCAAGAGGGCAGACAGCCTTTCTCTTATCAAGAGAGATGTTAGGAAAGTATGGTTTGGATTTCCTAATTTCATCCATGAAACAAGACTATATCAATCATGTTCAATGATTTTACCTGCAAAAGACAACCTGCTTGTTGGCACACTTCTTATATTTAATTAGTTATTACTAAGTATCTCATCTTAAGTATGTGATATCCACTCTCCTTATTCATGATACTTCTACCACAAAAATAAAACTAATTACTCTTGCCATCATAATTCCTGTGTCTAATTCACCGCTCATGATTCTGAGAACAGTGAGTTGACCAAGTCTTCCCTCCAGGACTTCATATCGAAAAATTCAACCCAGAATCCCAACACAGAAACTCAAGCAAGTGAGTAACAATCCTGCAACTTCTGCCATAAAGGAAAAAAAAGGAAGATGGCTAATCAAAATAGTAAAAGGAAGCCTTTACCCACCATGCCTGTCTTCCCAGTTTGGACTGGTGGACTACATTCCCAAAGCAAGGCTGTCTAAAAGAAAAACTGGTTGCATTTAAGCAATGGTGATCTCTGACTATCAAACACTCACAAGCATGTCATAAAATGAGCTTTAAGAATATGCCAAAGAGACCATTAACATGTGGCTTAGAAATAGGAGTTTCCCAGCACTCAGGAGGTAGAGGCAGGCGGATCCCTGTGAGTTCGAGGCCAGGCTGGACCGACAGCCTCCAAAACAATATAGAGAAACCCTGTCTTGTAAAACCAAAAAAAAAAAAAAAAGGAGTTTCCATGAGTGTCTAATGCTGAGAAAAGTAAGCTGGTTTGTTTCTAAACCACCTACTCAACTTGCTACTTTTCATTATAAGTCTTCATTAGAATTACCTTCTGCCAAGGAAATTAATCCAAAATTCTTCATTTTAGCTTCAGGCAGACTCTTTGAACAAGAGCAAATGACAATCACTTTCTTCATCAAATATCACAAGAATGATCTTTAAGCAACACAAAAATTCTTCTCTGTAACCTCTTGAGTAAGGCCCAGACAGTTCAAATAACTCTTAGTACCTCTGTCTTCCATGCCCCTACTAGTATGGCCCATTAAGCAGCATTTAAAGCATTCCATTTGTTTTCATAACCCAAAGTACCAAAGTCCATATTCTTCCAAATAAGCACATAGTCTGACCCATCACAGCAGTACTCCAATCTCTGAAACCAGTTTCTGTCTTAGGTTTTTTTTATAGCTTTGAAAAGATACCATGACCACAGCAAGTCTTGTTGAGAGAACATTTAACTGAGATGGTTTACTTACAGTTTAATGATGAAGAGCATGATGGCCTACAGGCAGATGTGGTGCTGGAGCAGCTGAGAGGCCTACATCTTGTAGACAACAGAAAGTGGATTTACCCATTGGGCAGAATCCTGAGCATATGAAACCTCAAAGCCCACCCCATAGTGACACACTTCCTCCAACAAGGTCACACCTCCTAACAGTGCCACTCCCTTTGGGGGCCATTTTCTTTCAAACCACCACACTGTGCATGCTTCTTTTTGAAATATAATCCTGTTTTTTTTCTGTTTGCTTTAAGGTTTTTCCAAATTTAACTATATCCATCAGACTTTCTCATTTTTTTGGCATTATCATCCTTGAAGATTCTCCCTGGCTCCAGTATATATTCTTCCATTTGTGTGACAGTATTTTGGCAATTGAAGTATTTAATTTTTCCTGGTCTTGTTTTAGTTTCACTTATAGTTGGTCCCAATAGTCTCAGACACAATCACTTGAGTTTTCAGTTATGCAGCTGTTGTAATGACATACTTGGGGACCCCTTAGAGAAAACCCAACTATTTCACCAGAAGCACCACAGTGCTCAATGACATTGAGCAAGAAATAAATGCTGTAAAGAAGTTAATGCAATGTGTTGAAATTCAGAAAACTAAGCAAATAAGACATTTTCAATTTCTATCTAGACAAGTGTAAATATTGATATGTCCATACCATCTGTGCTTCTGAAGTACTACATTACATTATGCTTTATACTGTAATCTCTTCACATAATGGGGACAAGATTTATAACAACCTTTTTATCTCCAGATGATAGTAAATGTTGTACCTGCATTCACACAGAGCACACACACACACACACACACACACACAAAACACCACACAAATACATTTCATATGAGGAGGAGACATACAAACTATACCATTCATGCAACTGGCAACACAAAAACATGAGGTATCTATCAACTTTTCTTGTTTTGTAGATTTTAAAAAATTACCATTGATCTGCTGTGTCAAAGACGAAACCTAGTGCTTTGACTTGGCAATGGGAGTGTTCATTCAGCAAGCATGGGGAGGTCAGAGAACAGTCCCGAGGAGGAAGTTCTCTCCTGCTGCCTTGTGGGATCTGGCAATTAGACTCAAGTCATAAACCTGATGGGCAGACTTTCCTACTGCTGCTCCGTCTTGCCAGCTGAATTGTTTCATTTCATAGTTATATTTTTAAACTTTGAAAGTGTGCGTTTCCATTTTTTTAGAGGACAAACGTTTGGACAATTCGAGTAAAGTTACTCTTCTGTATACCTCTAAAATCATGTAAGGTAGTCAGTTATCTTAAAGGGTGTGTTTTCTTAAAATTTCTGGATGAGAAATGCAGTCCGTGTTGCTCTTTGTGTTTTCATTCATTATTATGTTAACAAGATAAGTTGAGAATGAAGCAGTGGTTCAGTGTAATCTTTGGTATAACCATGAATGCATAAGGTTGTAAAACCATTCACAAGAACTGGGCAAGCTCAAACCAAACAAAATTCCAGCATGGGAAAGGCAGATAGGCACAAGGTCTCACCCTGTTACAGGGAGCTATTAGCTACTAGAAGAAGGAAAATTGGCTTTGTTTAAGGATGCTGTGGTCACCACACTCCAGTGAAGGGCCACACACCCAAGAGTGTATTGGCATCAAAATTGGACATGGTAAATTTAAAAAAAGACAGGAAATAAAGCTGAGTGGGTATGGAAGGGGATAAATCTGGTCTGTGTTGGGGAGGGAATGAATATGATGAAAATGCATTTATGAAATTCTCATAGAAATAATTTTTAAAAATAAAAAAATGCATATGGCACGCCCCATATGTCTGGTGGGTAGTTGATGGTACACTGTTAAATTTGTGAATAGTCTGTAAAATCTAGAGTGAGTACATGGAATGCAGCTTGGTTAGTGTTAACAGAAAATGAGGGAAAGAGATGAAAGTGAGAAGGCAAATTTTCTCAGCTACGGAAATACACTGAATTCTCCTTAATCTTGAACAGTGAAGATAAATTCACAAAGCATCAATGGAGAATTGCAGTGGTTTCGCCTCTAAGGAACTACAAAGTGTGAATTTTCAGGTTTATAAAATCTGTGACTTGTGTTACGGAATGAATCTATAGTTTAAATATCAAGCTATCTTATAAAACTTCTTCCAGGATTATTATTAACTTGCCTTTTTTTCACGAATCACTGATTTCACTAAGGAAAAGGTACAAATCACTTATAACAAAGTGATGCTAACACACTGATATTTAAAATCAATATTAAATTAGACAAAGCATCTTCTCGGAAGTACTATATGACTTGGAAAATGTGTGATTAGCTAAAACTTAGGTGATGTGCATGTTCCCATGTGCATGATCTATTGGAAACAGCTTTCTCTTGCTACTTGGGTTGTTCAATACACTCCCAGCAATGCAGCAAATGTGGCAGGGGCTCTGAGGACCTCTCTGCCTGATACCTGGAGTCTAGTGGACATGAAAAGCAGACCATATGTCATTGGCCAACTGTTGGAACCTGTTCAAGGACCTTTACAAAGCTCTGCCTCTTACACGTGCAGTGGTCTAGTCATAGCCTATGTTAGCTCTCCTTTTGACAACGGACACCAGGGATTCTCCCCATTTCACAAATCAAAAAATCTGTACCTTGAAGAGGTTCAAGAACTTGTCACCAAATAGAGCTGTGCTTTGGCCATGGCCTGATTCCCAATGCACACATTCTGTCCTTCTGCCTTTCACATCTGTTCAATGTCTCCAAGTCTGTTGCATGTAGGCCTTTGAAAACTCCTTCATAGCCCCAAACCCAGCAAGGTTTCCAAGCTGTCAAGGAAGAGCCATAGGAAAGTGGTCAAGAGACTGCACTCATCTAAACCCACTGGGATAGAGTCATCACAACTCTGCCCCTTATTATCTGTGATCTTAAGAAAGGTACTTAGTGCATCTGTAGCTTGGTTTGCTTGTTTGGAAATGGGGGTTATATTTTTATCTTCCTCAGTAAGTTCTTTGAGGAGGTAAGACATAAAAACACATACAAAACAGAGTGCAGAATCCTATAAAGAATTTAATGTGTTACATTGTTGTATTAATCTGAATTTATAATCTCAGATATAAAGCTACAAGAAGATATTTTTGTAAGCAATCATTTTGTAATGACAGGAAATCAGTATATATAGTACCTCTTCATCAAACAGATAAATGCCATAGCTCAGATAAGGAGACTGTGGAAGTGATGTGACTTGACTCTATAGATAACACAAACAGGTATCGTACTAATTTTTAAAATCATCACATTTTTCCTTCTTTTGAGATAAAAATAAAATTGCAGAAACCATGCATGAAAAGTCGATTTTAAATGTGTCCCAGTAAATACCCAGGCAATCTAAAGTTGTTATGATTGATAGCAAGACCAGGTTGCAGCCTGCCAACTCTGCTTTTCTTAATTATAAAATACAATTTCAGTTTTGAGCCACCCAACCCAAGGTTTACAAAAGCTCCGAGAACTCCTCTGCTGAGCCACTGATTACATCAGCAGTGCCACTTTCTCGGGTCCTACCCGACTGGGTTTGGATGATAATTACTTAGGAAGTGTTTGATCTCAATGATGAATACATGATTAGTTTTTCATGAAATCAGTCAACCACACTGCACAGCACTACTCATGTGAGACCTTGTTGATTTAGCTGTTAGAGAGCACACATCTCCCTCGGTTAGGATATGGGGCATTGGTCTTCGGGGAAAAGGGGGTGGGGAAAAGGGCAAATTTGTAGGTAATGATATTGCAGAGGTGGATGGTTAAGATTGCCTCATTTTCCTCCCACTTATACCCATCATGCTGTCATTCTACTGCATGACTCCTGATTCCATTTCAGGGGTGGATTTATTATCAAGAAAAAAAAAAGAAAGACAGACAGAAAGCTGAACTACAGAGTTTCATGACACTTGTTATCCTTCAGCCCCATAGAGGGTGTTGCCTTGATGAATAATATTTTATGTGTGAAATGTTTATGTGATTTTTCAAGAGTGGTAACCCTGCTACCACTTATCTTTGATGCATTGCGACCATGGGTTCCGTTCTGTAGAGTGCTTTTACACACTCCTCCCATAAATTGACTTAAGCTAGAAATGGAACATTCCACACAACTTGGATGCTCAATAGAAAATTGTCTAGAGTATTTTATGTTTGGTTTACACACACACACACACACACACACACACACACACACACACTTTCCTAAAAGGCCTGAGCGGAGTATATGCATTTCTTTGTTTCTTTGTGTCTCTGTGAATAGTGTGTGTGTGTGTGTGTGTGTGAGAGAGAGAGAGAGAGAGAGAGAGAGAGAAAGAGAGAGAGAGAGAGAGAGACCTGCTATTTCTCTGAGTCAATACAACTGTATATTCTTAAACAGCCTGTAATCCTGCTTAGAGATGTTTAAGAAGAATTCAGCTGTTTATCTTCATCTTTAAACTGCACTCTTTTGGCTAAAGAGGTATAAGCAGTGCACTTTATAAAAACAAGGAAATCAATACTGTAAAAGGCCTCATCTTACTAACTCAATAATATACTGGAGTAAACAATTCTCTAGATTATTTTCATGAGAATGATTGATAAAAATTATTTTTCAAATACTCCATCTTCATTTTCATAATATAAAAACCACTTTGAAGAGAGAGCATGGATACAATATATACACATGTGTGAAGAGGGGTTTATTTTGTTTCAAAAATCATCAAATAATGCTATAATATTTTGGTCAAAATGACTTAAAAATTATGTTCAGTTTTTTGTTGCTGTTTTAAAGATAGAAATGAGGCTGGAGAGAGGGTCTAGCAGTTAAGAGGACCCGAGTTCAATTCCCACTACCCATGACCAGTTCCAGGGGATCTGACACCTCTGCTCTCTGAGCGGACCTCAAGTGCACATGCCCAAATGCAAACACATGTGCTCGCACACACACACAATCATAAAATAATTAAATCTTTTTTTAGAATAGAGATTAAGTATTCCCGTGTTAATAATTGAAGTCTACACTTTAAGCTGAGACAGTGAGGTAGATAGGTATTTTAGAAAAGGATTTCTTGGAAGCATTTATGTTTTGGAGCAGATTGTGCCCACTCTTTGTTATAAAGGGCTGCCTTGTATGTCTTCAGAACTTCCCCGGACTCTGCCCACTAAAAGCTAGAAGCGCAGCTCCATCCACTTTACAGCACTGTCTTAGCAATCATAAATGCCTCCCGACATGACCAAATGTGGTCTGGAGCCAAGGGTGACCTGATTAAAAATTGTTATTTGGGGCAAGAAATTTGAGAGAGATGGACCTGAGATACCCATAGTAAATATCTTGACTTTCTGTAACAAGTAAAGCCTTATTCATCACTTGAAGTAGAGTGGTAAAGAATCTTCAAATTTGTGCCATTTTTTTGCCTTTTTTATTTAAATTAGAAACAATCTTATTTTACATATCAATTCCAGTTCCCTCTTCCTCCCATTCTCTCCTGCCCCCCACCTGTGCCCTTTCTGCCTCCCAGGGAGGGTGAGGCCTTCCATGGCGGATCATCAAAGTCTGTCACAAAATTTGGGGCAGAGCCTAGGCTCTCCCCCATGGGTCTAGGCTGAAAGAGTATCCCTCTATAGGGAATGGATTCCCAAAATCCAGTCATACACTAGGGATAAATCCACTACCAGTGGCCCCATAGAGTATTCAGGCCTCCTAACTGACACCCATGTTCAGAGGGTGTGCATCAGTCCTATACTGATGCTGCAATGATAAACAGCACACTTATTGAGAGTATAGGTAAGTATTTATTGTAGAAATTACTCACAAGAGAAAAACAAGCAACCCAGATGAGCCGAGTATTTTTCCACTGCCCAACTGGAAGCCGAAAAGAGGGTGAGAGAATCTGCTGCTCAGTTTTTTATTCCTTCCTCTGTACACGCCCTAGCTATGCCCAAAAGTGGGCCTGGCTAGTGACATAGTTCACTGCCTATGTCCGTATACATCTTTAGTCACGCCTAAAGTGGGTGTGGTTAACAGTGTGGTAAACCGCCCTTTTATTACCTCGTCTCTATGCGCCTCTAATTCGCCACATGGCTAATGGCGGAGTACTAAATTTCCTTCTACACTATATTGGTTTCCCAGCTATCAGTCTGGGGTCCATGAGCTCCCACCTTGTTCACCTCAGCCATCTCTGTGGGTTTCCCCAGCCTGCTCTTGACCCCTTTGCTCATCCCTCCTCCTTCTCTGCAACTGGATTCATTTCTTTAACAGAAAAGCTGCCTGACATCAGGGCATTATAAGAAGCCCTATTTGTCCCATGGACTAAGAACATATGCCAAATTATATGTGAATGCCAGTAGCTGGTTACAGTCAAAGCTCCTCTTTTATACCCTGGCAGTTCTTCATCTGCAACTTCCCGATTTGAATAAAAATGAGTGGAAAGGATAACTTCAGAAAGTCTAAGACTTAAAAGAGCTGGCAGTTCATTTTGATGACATGTCTTGAATAAATGTGATAAACATTAATATTAAAGGAGGTCATTTTGTTGGTATAAATTGTCTAGACATATTCATTGTGCAGTGTGAAAAGATGTCTTTACAGCAGTGAATGACTGAATCTGAAGAAAAATTCTCATGTGGCTGATGCAGGACTACCCCATTGATGACAAATTTTCATGGACTGACAACTATTATATCATTATTATTTTCTAAATGCAATAGTCAGGCTGAAAGTACAAACAAATAAAGCTACTCAATAGCCTAATTTTATCATTTAGAACTGCAAACACATTACACAGTACCAACAAAATTACCCAGTAACAACCCAAATGCCACTCTGTTTTTGCAGTAAGTTCTAGAACATGGCAGGTCTATCTCGGCTTCCTAGGTTCTAAACTTTACTCTAGACCATCAGAAAAAACTACATTTAGATTTTCTTTTCCTCTTCTAAAGGCACAGCCTCAAAGACTGATTTCCAGACTTAGAATTTTAAAATATGATATCAAACTGACAAGCAGGTTATTGTTACCAATGCCTTTGGTTTACTTTGTATACCAATGTATTTACTTAGTGCTATTGAAAATGGTGTTAACACCCATTGACTTAGATTTGTTCCAATAGTCTATCAAATATTCTTCAAGGCCCTTAAATCCATCTGTTGGATGGTTTGATGAAACCTTTAATTATAAATAAAATAACTAATATTAAATATGTCAATTAGAACCATAAACATTACATGTGTTATCTCATTATCTCTTTAATACAATTCTATAAGGTTAGAGAAGTGGCTGGGCAGTTAGCTTAGAAACATGTGCTGATCTTGAAATGGACCTAGGTTTGGTTCCTAACAACGATGAGGAGAGTCACAACCATTTCTGAAACTCCATTTCCAGTGGATCTAATAATTTCTTTTTGTCTCTGTGTATGCTAACCACATAAGTATTCATTCATTTGGGCAAAATTCTCATAAACGTAACACAAAAATAACTATTATTTTAAACAGCCAATGAGATAAGTGCTTCATTACCATTCTTTGAAGAATCTGTAGTGAAGAGAGATTAATGCTTCCCTTGGCACACTAGCTGGGAAAGCAACTGAGGTCTGCTGATAACCAGCATATATATTTCTAATAGGTGGTTTATGGTAGTATGTACATTTTTATGTTTCCCTATCTGTGAAACAGGTGGCACAAAATGACTAGATAGATCATCTTTGGTGAACTGAACTCCAAAGATATAATAATCTTTGTAAACTGAGTAATAAGAACAAAGACCTGATTTGATGTAATGTAAATACTGGACTCATAAGTAAAATCCCATTAATCTATGGTTTGTACTCATGCATATGTTACCATCACTGTTCTGACTAGAAGGGATGGTCAAATTTTGAACATACCCAACCAGACTCTCTCCCGGGCTTCTGCCTAGGACCACAGAGAGAATATTTACTTGGGTGTTGCTCTCAGTTAGGGCTATCTATCCTCTATCCTGAAAACAGCAATGTTCATCTGCCTACAAAGAAAAAGCTGCTGGCTTGGCCTTATCATTCAGCCCAACTTAATTAACAGTCTGCAGAGAATAAAACCATGTTAATAAGGAGAAGCGAGCAGAGAACTGGAGAAGCACACTATTCCTTCTTCTGTTGAGGACAGCGATTCTTTCCTGATGATTTCTCACAAATACAGTGGAACTCCCATTTCTAACCAGATTCATTAGTTGCAATTCCACATCTCAATGATTGGTGCCACTTTTTTCATAGCAACGAAAATAATAAAAGTCCACAAAGTCTTGTATTATCTGTACTGTCTCAGAAATGAAGACTTGCAGAAAACAAGTACTATGACCATCCACCCCTGCGTCAGAAGAGGTCACTATTAAACTAAATGCCCACTTCACATCACATATGTTGAAAATACAACTCAAGTGTTTTCGAATGATGGATGGATTCATTGCTTAGGGTAAGGAGAAAGCAGCTTGGGGCTCCATGACTGGAGGGCTAGGGCTATTTCTGGCACAAGGTGATTCCCCTGGGGCATTGTAGATCATTTCTGCATAAGAAGTTGCCTTGGGTGGCAGACTAATAGGACTAACACCCCACACAAAGGTTCCCATGATAGTATACTGTAAATGACTAGGGATAGATTTATTAATAGAAACATTACAAGAGTCACTCAGCCACATCTGTTGAGGAAACACAATAAAATTGTACTGGTAAAAAGTTGGGGCCTCCAATCAAAACTGGGTAAAGTAAGTCATATACATACATATATATATATATATATATATATATATATATATAAAACAATCAGGATTTCTGTGCCTACAATACCATGCAGAGTTAGTGACCTTTCTATAGAAATTTGACATGTTTATAGCCTAAGGGATGAACACAGACCTCTAAATCAAGCTTGGACATGAGATATAAGAATTGCCTAAGTATCAAAAACACAATAAATGTACATTAGGCATCTGCCTGAATAAGGGGTGATCTACCTCGCATGTGGCATCTAACTGCTATGAAAACACAGCCTAAAATTGCAGCCATAAAATAACTCTCACATAATGAAATGATGGTGAGGACTCTGTTCCCACTGTGCAAGGATGGCAGAGACAAAATCAGTAGATCACAGGGAAACTGAAACCAGACAGAATCAGATTTTCTAGACCCATAAAAAGGTAGGGTGGTGAGTAAGAATGATATCTTTCATTTACAACAATGACCTCCTTAATTTAAAACCCAGGAAACCAAAATAATAGACTTTGAATTAACAGCTTTAAGATTATCTATTTTTCACTTATTTTATTCTTCATTTAATAATATTAAGATATCCTTGAATTATATATATTTAATATTGAAATAATGAGGTCTTCGATTAATTTTTCAGAGTAAGGAAAGACTCCCCCTTCAAATTTGTTCAACCAGATTTACTTGTCTGTCTACCCAGTGCCACAGCGAATGGTGACTCCATAGTCAGTGACTTTCTTGAGATAGCTTTAATGTAAGCAGTTGGAAAAATAGTATAGTCCATGTTGAATTTGCTAAAATAGAAATATATCTTCTTTACTTTCATGACCTAACAAGCCATTTACCATAGCCATAAAAATAGCTTGCACATAAGTCTCAGGTAATCGCTACTCAGAGTTCTGTGCTTCAGGAAAAAAACCACTGTTTGTCATAAGACTACTTACTTTATTTCCATTTCAAAGAACATGGGGTTTAAAACTGGCGCAAGAGTCTCACTGAAGAAACACTCTTGGGAAAACACCTGAACAGTAGTTTGAAACCACTCTGTGGTATCTTTAGAGCTTCTAAGAGGTTACAAGGCAACAATTGACAAGACTAGTCCAGGCTGCCTACTTTGAAGAAAAGGTATCATAATGTTGTGTGCAACTTATGATTATACTTTAACTATCATGGCAGCATAACAACAAAGCAACAGCAGATACTTTTAGGTAGGTTAATCGGAAAGGGCTTGGGTACATCCAAGACCTGAGCAATCCAAAATGAAAGCCAGGAGGCACATGCTCCTGTTGACCATCCAAATGCGGCTATTCCAAAGAAAAGAATCATGTCAAATTTCTAAGACTAGGTGTATAATTTGTCATTGAAGAGTTTGTGTAGGTTGAATTCTGAAATGATAACATTTGGAGGCATCAAGTTTCATTAAAATTTTTATTATGATTAATTTCCTTATATTGTAACTGGGATTTGATAGCCAAATATACTCTTTCCTCCCCAAAATGCTTTTGGTCATGATGTTTATCACAGCGATAGGCAGCAAACTAAAACAACTTATATAACAATGCAACAATGCAGGTCTTTAGTGAATATTCAGTCTTTGGTTTTGGAGTATTTTTTCTTTTTTTCTTGTTGTTTTATTTCATATGACTTCTTATCTGGCTATTCCTGCTCCTTCTTACCATGTCACAGGAGTCAGAAAGAGCTAGACAGTTAGCTATGCCCTCGTGGCTGCCCACTACTGGTGATGACCATCACCAGTTCTTCCCAGCTCTTCTTCCCAGACTTGCTGAAAGGCAGCTTTCCTTCCAATACTTAAGCTTTTGGCAACAGCATTTCTGACTATGAGCTCTGCTCACAGAAGTTTCAGTTCTAGTATCAGTTGACTCCTCGCTAATCAGCTGTTTCCTATATTACTGTGTCTAATATCTTTTTTTTTTAGTTTTTAGAAAGTACATTGCAAGAAGTCCATTGCTCTCAATTGTAAGGTCATATTAGTTAGTTATTGCCCTCTTCTCCATAGACTTCAGGTTTATGTTCAATGCTCTGATTTAAGAGATAGAAGAATACAAAGAAATAATAAGTTGTCTCTGCTCCCAAAATCTGACCATCCGACTAAACAGATAAGAAATCTTTAAAGGAGTAGGAGTTGTGGAAATGTAGTTCTAGTACCAGGACAAAGTGAATGGCTTCATTCACTCTCAAATTGTTGGTCCTGTATTAGAGTTAGATGATCACACTGCAAAAATGACTGTCAGTGTTATATAACAAATGAGATCTTTTGTTGATTCTTTGCTTATACCACCACCAGCAAATTTTGTCACATACATTTCAATAAACTAATAATGACAATAAAGGAAGTGAAATATTCTGCTCTAAGTAGAAACTGAGAATGGAACTGACAGCCAGATATTCCATCCATAACATCCCTAAACGAAGGAGCATAGTTAAGACTCCAGCTGGTTTGCTTGTCGTTAGCTGCTTTGTTCTTATTTTTGCTACTGCTGTTACTACATTTTCCTTCTGGCTACCAACTTTGATCATAAAGTAACTGCATAGAAAGATAAAATGTAAAAGAAGACTACCAGAGATACTAGGAAGACACTGCATTTAAAAAAGAATGATACAAAAAAATTACAACTGTAGGTTCAGAGAAATCACTTTGTGCTGCAATGCAGTCTCAGGGCTTCATGGAGGAGGTGCTCCAATGGATGCGAGCACAATAAACGGTGTTTTTTTTTCAGTGACAACTTCAAAGAAGTATGCAAAGATATTGAGCTGGGATCTAAAGGATTTGCTCTGAGAATTACAATAACTACTTAAAATTGTCAGAGTTTCTGATTGCCAAGAACACTTGAAATCTTGATATAGCTACAACCTTCACAATCACCCAGTGAGATCAGCTCCACCAACCCAGAGGGGGAAAGAGAGTCTCAAAAAGCTGCTATTTACACAAGCAGGAATTAATGGCTTTTCAATTTCCTCTGCCTGATGTCAGGGAGAGGTACCATGCAAGTTAGTCTGCTGTCACACTGTGGTTTGCACGTGTCAGTCAGAAATGAGGCTCTACTGGGTCAGGATGTATATGAGCATGATTCCTAATGAGGGGAATCTCTAAGCAATGAATAGATAACAGTATTGTGTGGAAAGTGAAACAGTGTGCTCAAAGCAAGCCTTTGGATGACTTTGCTTCTGTCGTGTTGGAATTGTTTTAATAGAATGCATGCATCAAGACTGGGAGTGCTGTGAATTACAGTGTGATCCTTTATTAAAATTTAATTCACAGTGATGTTATTCAACACAGATGACTAAATGCATGGCTACTGCATTGTACTAACAGAATGAAAGAATCTCCATGCTGCACATTGTTAGTCTTCCTTTAGAGGAATTTCAAATGCAGAAACACTTCAAAATTCATTTGCAATCAGAAGATTCAACTGACCATATATTCTGCAGTTTCAATGAACTCTAGTCTTTGTTATATGTGCTAAGTCAATGTTTTTAAATGAGGCAAAGTTTTAACATATCTAGGTCATATGAAAGGTTTTTTATGAATTTGTGTCTACTGTTTTTGTGTGTAATAATTATAGGGGGAAAGGTGGAAGCTGGGTATGAAATAGTAATACATAGATCGCTGTCAAACACACTAAACCTGGTAAGACAAGTCTTCCAGACTTTGCTGATACATGTTAAGTCTCCAACATCCAATGAAATATATATGCTTTTAGATGGGCTGTGCAATTATTCAAAACAATTTCATCATTTAATAAATAAATAACATCCAAAAGATTATCTGTTTTGTTGTAAGAGCCAATATTGACTGAGTATATGCTGTGATTCAAATTATCATTTACTAGTTCATTCAGTCATTCACTTATTCAGCAAATATTGGCTGAAAATAAAATGCTAGAACTCCAGTGACAGTATTCTAAGTGCTAGATGTATGTGCTGAATAAGACAGCAGATATCTGTGGTCATTAGGGTTCTTGTCTAATGGTTTTGGTTTTTTGTTTGTTTGTTTGTTTTTGGTTTGTTGTTGTTGTTGTTTGGTTTTGTTTTTTTTGTTGTTGTTGCTGATGACAATGAGAGAAGAAATGATAAGGGTAATAAAGACAATAGTTTAATATGTAGACGGATTGGTTTGGTCAGAAAGGAGGAGGTTACAGTATGTTACATTCATCTGGTTCTAAAACTTACATCCTTTATACTTTTTATAACAACCATTAGGAACGAGTTTTTAGCATTTGTAGCTTTAGGATATGTGTATGTGTGTCTGCAGGTCCAAATGCCAAGGAGGATGAACACAGGATTGTAAAGCATGTAGTTTAAGAATGATGCACTAACATGTGTAAAAAATTAAAATATACCCTGATGAGAGCCCAGGAGGGATTGTAGAATAAAAAGGTACAGTTGGAAGAAAGCAGAGAGAGAGAGAGAGAGAGAGAGAGAGAGAGAGAGAGAGAGAGAGAGAGAGAGAGAGAGAGGAGGCAAAGGAAGTCCATGTTCAAGCTTCTGGAAGGGAGGAGTCCTTAAGGATGCCAGGGAGCTGTCTTCAACTGAGTAGCAAAGTTTCTTAATTTTTAAGCAAGTTCTTTCAAGAGATTTTGGGCTTTTTCCATATAAAATGATACACTTCTATTAGGTATTTATATATAATATTCATATATAAGATCTCACTTGAATTGATTTGTAGTAATTTTAATATTTGTTTTTTTAATAATTACATGTATCTTTTGCCTGATAGGCTACGTGATGTTTTTATTCGTAAGTTGATTACAGCACAGTGATCTTTTTTATTCCAAAAAAAAGGTTAAAATTCTACCACTACATTTATACTACCTCAGGGAAAAGATTTACAAAAATTCTTCATTTCCTAGGTAATAAAGGGCAGCAGTGAGCTGAATCCCTTGATACCAGGAAAGCTTTTTGCAAGATTAAATGGGATTATCATCAATAGGCCCACAGGGTGTTTGGATTTGAATTAAATATAGAAACCTTATTAACAAAATTTACATTCCTCCCTAAACCTTAATCTAATTTTGCTAGCCTTTAATATAGAGCAGTTCTACAGAATGGCACATGGCCTACCATCCACCTTTTGTAGTCTGATAACTAGTCACTGGTCAATGTGGAGGTAAATAGACCCATGCATTTTAGGTTTTCATTGTGTTTGCTTTTTTCTAATATCATTTTTAATCGTGAAAGTGTTAAATATAATATGACTACCAAAATATTTTATACCTTACAATTTATTCTGATATGAAAAGTTTTCTTCATCTCCTCCTAATTATTGCTCTTCAGCTAGCTGCCTATGCAATATCTCCCTCAAGACCAAAGACAGCAGCTTCATCGCCTAACAGGAATAACTCAGCCACACCCTCTACAGACAAGGAATTAATGCCGAGAAATTGCATGAATGACAAGATGTCTATGCCTTGACATTGTCAACGGACTCTGTCAGCAACACAGAGGGACTTTCTCCCACAGGAAACCACTTTCATGTCCTTTGAAGGGGTCAGGACAGAGGGAGTGGGACCCCAGAGTAAAACATATTATAGGAGTAAATTCTTTTGAGACACTCTCAGCGATCAATACTCAAATTGTCACCAGAAATCCTTTGCTTTCATTTAACTGGCTAAGAAAATTAAGGAGAATGGGAAAGAAGGCTATGTTATCAAGCTGTTACATTCACCCTGGTGAGTTTAAGTCCTGTAGAGCAATACATTGGCACGGACAGTATCCACATTAGTGAAAATGCAGTGAAATAACACTGCTGTAGAATCCAATCCATATAAAGCATTCTTATACAGAATTTTACATTACAAAATTCCTACAGTGGCAAATTATCCGAGATCTTGTGAAGTTAAAATGGAAGGTATACTATTCTTGACTTACTCATTCTCATTCTCTAAGCAAGACTGGATAATCTTTTGTACTCTGATATTATTTTGTAGTAGGCACAGATATTGTACCCTCTTTTCTCTCTTGAGTGTACGAAACTTAAGTCCACATGTGCTTTCACAGACAAACAGGTCTACCTGGCGTACAAATACCACATGTCCAAACTACTTGGAAAGAATGGCAAACAATTTCTCCTACCAGTTGAGAATTTGAAAGAATAGCTTTTTTGATAATATTGAATTCCAAGAAGAGTAGTCTACCAATTCCAGCTTTCCAGCAAATACACTAACACCGAAAATATGATGCCGAAGGAAAATTTGCTCCAGCAAGTTGCTAAGGCAATTCCAATATATTATGATCGTGTGAGATACTATGCTACTGGTTATGTGATAGATGATATAAATCCAAGTCATACTTCTAATTTGAAATTGTGTAGAAATACTGAATAAATTGTAAAAACAGAAATTGATTTTAGTTGTTTTTCTGAGCCATCTCTCCAGCCCTAGTTGTTTTTTTTTTCAATTGAATTTTATTAGTTGATTCTTTGTGGATTTCACACCACTCATTTGATATCACTCATCTCCCAGTTCCTTCCCATCAGTCTTCAACCTTGAAACCATCCCCCAGCCTCAGGATACAACAAAATAAAATTTAAAAGAAAAGAACAAAGGGTTAAAAATCCATCATGGAAGCTGTATGTAGTATGACACAGTGGTCACATAGGACACTGTGGTGATATCTTGCTCACACAAATAAAGCCTGTCTGAAGAGCAAAGAATGGAGCTTGCCACTAACTAACCATAGAGGTCTGAAGGTCTGTACAGACAGACAGGAAGTGAGATGGTGGAGCAGAGAGAGGATATAAGCAGTAATAAACAGGAACTTGCTGTCTTGTCTGTACAGTCCTCTTCTCCCGTTTATGCTAGGATTTTTGTCTGGTTTGCTCTCTTACAGGTCTTATGAATGCTGTAGCAGCCATTATGAGTTTATATGTGCAACTGCCTCGTATCGTCATGGTAAACACCGGTTTGGTGTAGTCATCCACTACTCTGGCTCTAACAATCTTTCTGTTCCCTATTCCTCAAAACTTCCTTTGGGAGGGGTGTGTGACACATACATCCTGTTTAGGGCTGTCTCCAATTCTCTGCACCTTGACTAAATGTGGATCTCTATGCTAATTGCTATCTACGGCAAAATGAAGCATCTTTGATGGGGTGATGAGAAGCACTCATCTGTGGTCATAAAGATAAGTACTTAGGAAGTGCTTTAATACTATGTACATTTAGTGGAATAATAGGTTCTCCCCTAGGGCCCATGACCCATGCACTCACAGTTTAGTACTCTCATTAACCATGCGAGGCATGAGCTCTGTCCTGTATAACAAGACCTAAATCCTTTCAACAAGTACTGCCAAAATAACCCTGACGCTATTACGTTTCCAGTCCACTCACCATTGTAGCACACGGGTTCACAGGTAGGCAAGACTGATGACTGATTTACTCCCCCAGCAGCTTGCACAGCATCTCCCAGCACTACGAAAGCTATCCAGGAGAGATGAAGTTTCCAGGTCAACACCAGTCTCTACTGTCTGATTCGCGTAATTGATATATTCATCATCAGGGACTTACATGAAGTCACAGAGGACAACCAAGAGCAATGGTACCAGTCGATAACGTTCTGGGGTCTATGGGACCTCACTGACCAAAACCTTGAGAATCCCACCTAATACTAGGCTTTTCATTTGATACTGAATGGTGCCTGTGAGAGGCATTGTTCGCCTGTCACAGGGTAGCTCCATTTAAACTTTGTATTTATGTATAAATATGCTTTAAGAAGCTTCTACAATAGGTACAATAGATTTCTATATAGCTGTTTCAAAGGTCTTTGATTTTGTTTGTCCTTCCTATACACCGTCCTATGCTCAGTCCTCCCATACTCCTCCTTACATAACCTTTCTTGTCCCATTATTTCTCAGTCTCTCTTTATATTACTTACTTTCTCTTGTGTCACTTGAGAACTCTCCACATGGACTTCACTATTTATTTTGTGGGTTCACATATATCTCAATAATTGAAGGTAGAATCCCTGTATCAAGAACATATGGCACTTTTTTATGGGTCTAGGTTACCTCACAAAAAATGATTATTTCTGACATCATCCATTTACCTTCAAATTTTATTTTATTATAGCTGCATAATATTACATTGTATACATGTACAACATTGTCATTGTTAATCATTCATTGATGAGCATCTAGGCTATTTCTTAACTGTTGTAAACAGAGCAGCCATGATCATGGATAAACAAATATCTCTGTAGCAGGATATAGAGTCCTCTGGAAGCATTACAGGAGCAGTATAGTTCTGTCATATTATAGATCTACTTAAGCATTTTTGAAGAACCTTCACACTGATTTCCATAATGACTGCACCAATTTGCACTCCCACCAAGAATGAATATGTTCCCCTTTTCCCACAATCACACTAGCATTTATAGTCACTTAGTTTGTGGGATTTTTGTTTGGTTGGTTAGTAGTTTGTTTTCTTTGGTTTGATTTTGGTCTTAGCCATTCTGACTGATCAAAGTAATTTTAAGTTGCATTTCATGGATGCTAAAGAAATTGAAAATATTCAAAATATATTTCAAAATGTATTTCTTGATTATTTGTATTTCTTCTTTTGAGAACTCTAGTTCTAGTCCCAATTTTTGATTGGTTGTCTATTTCATTAATGTTGAGTCTTTATTTCTTTGTACATTCTAGACACTAGCCCTCTGTCAGATTTCTAGCTGATAAAAAGAATTATTTTCCATTCTGAAGTCTTCCTTTGCTTTTGCATTAAAACTCTAACTTCATGAGGTCCCATTCATCAATTATTGGTATTAATACCTGTATTTCTGGAGTCCTGTTCAGAAAGTCTTTTCCTGTATGAATAAGTTCAGGCATATTCCCTACTTTATTCTCTATCAGATTTTGGGTGTGAATCTTAAATTAAATTCCTTAATCCTCTTTGAGTTGAAAATTGTTCGGGATGAGATATAATTATCTATATTCATTATATATGTAGTACAACTTGAACAGCATTGTTTGTTCTGGGAGCTATTTTTTCTCCAGTGTTCATTTTGGGCCTCTGTCAACAATCAACTGGTTGAAGGATGTGGGCTTACATCTGGAGCCTCAATTATATTCCATTAATAAATGTACATTTTTATGCCAGTACTATGTTTTTATTACTATGGTTACTTAATATAACTTAATCAGGTGACACCTCCAACAATATTTTTATTGTTCAGGGTTGTTTTGGCTAACCAGGGTCTTTTGTGTTACCATATGGATTTTATGTTTTTTTTCAATTTCTGTGCACTGGAATTTTAAGGGTAGTTGCATTGACTCTTAGATTGCTTTTTGTAGGGTGGCCATTTTCACAATATTAATCCTCCCATTCAGTAAGCTGTCTATGAAGTCATTACTTCTTCTGGAGTCTTGTTCTATTTCTTTTTTCAGAATCCTAACGTTTTTATTGTACAAGTCTTCCACTTCCTTGGTTAGATTTATTCCAGGATATTTGTTAAAGTTTTAAGAGTAGATCATTTCCTTGATTTATTTCTCAGTGTGTGTGTGTTGGTGGTGTGTAGAAAGTCTACTTACTGATTTTGTGTGATAATTTGTAACTTATCCCTTTGCTAAATGTGCTTTTAAGCTGAAGGTGCTTTCTGTGATGTCTCTAGATTCTTTTATGTATCTAATCCTATCATCTGTAAAGATAGACACTGACTTCTTTCCTATTTGGATTCCTTTATCATCTTCTCTGGTCTTACTTCTTTAGGTAAGACTTCAAGCACTGTACTGAATAGAAATATAGAGAGTGGGCATATTTGTCATGTTTCTCATTTTAGTAGAAACTTTTCAAGCTTTTCTCATTTTAGGATAATGGAAGCTGTGCGCTTGTCTTATGTTGCTTTATCATGTTGAAAAACAACTCCATGTCCCTATGTAGTTGGAATTTTCTTTGGACCATCAATCAACTCCCAAATAAATACACAGAAATCTATTGTTAATCTCGAATGCTCCACCTTAGTTTAGGCTTGTTTCTAGCTAGCATTTTTAAAACTTAACTCATTTCTTGGCTGGCTGCCTCCTGCTGGCTGGCTGGCTGGCTGGCTGGCTGGCTGGCTGGCTGGCTGGCTCCCCTTTTCTCTCTGTCCACCAGCCCTCTGCCTAGCCACTGGTCATTCAGCTTCTTATTAAACCAATCAAGTGCCTTAGGCAGGCAAGGTGAAACAGCAGCACATCTTTAAACAAATGCAGCATAAAAAATGTAACACATAGTTTAACACAGCTAAACTTTACACAGTTAAACAATTATTCTGCAATGCAAACAAATGTGGCACATCTTTATATAGTTAAAAAATTATCTATTCCACAGTACCTCTAGACTCCCCAGAACTTTTACCATGCAGAGATGTTGGATTCCATCAAAGGCTTCTTCTTCATCTAATGAGATGATTATGTGGTTTCTGTCCTAAAGACTATTTATGTGATAGATTATCATTTTATATGCTTGCATGTTGAATCATCTCTGAATCTCGGGGATGAGGTTGGCTTGATTGTACTGGTTTGATGAATTCAGCTTGCAAGTATCTGAGAACTTTGCGTGTCCTATAATTTTATTTCTTGTCATGTCTTCATCTGACTTAGGTATCAGTGTAATGCTGGCTACATAAAAAAATAATTTGGAAGTATTCATTTCCTCTTCTTTTCCACAGAATATTTTGAGAAAAAATTGATTTCATTTTTTAAGTCTGATAAAATTCTGAGGTTAATAACCTGGTCCTGGGGTTTTCGAGTGGGTTGGGGCTGTTTTTTATTCAGTATTGCTTGTGACACATCTATTTAAATTCTTATCTCTTCTTGACTTTGTTTATCTGTGTTCTTGCTGATATTTTTATATAGCACTTAGAATTATAACATTTTCTTCATTGTATCCATAGGTTTTGTTGTGCTCTTATTTTCAATCGATTACAGGAAATTTTGATTTTTTTTAACATTTCTTCACTTCTCCATTTATCATACAGTACTGTTATTATTCAATCTCTTTGACTATATATTTTCTGTGGTTTCTATTACTGTTAATATTTTATCCCACTCTGATCAAATAAGTTACAATGAATTATTTCAATTCTCCTATATTTGTTGAGAGTTACTTTGTGTCCCAGTCTGTGGCTTATTGTAGCAAAGGCTCCATGCATACTCTCTCCAGTGTGGATGGGATGCTCTGTAGATATGCTAAGTCCATTTGATCTGTGGTGTTATTTAGATCTGTTATTTCTTTGTCCATATTTTTGTCTGGAAGATCTGTTTATTGGTGAAAGTGATGTTTTGAAGTCACTTAATATTAGTGTGTTGGGGCTAACCTTGGGTTCTATATTTACAAATATTTGTTTTATGAAGCTGGGCACATCTGAATTTGGCACATACATACTGAGAATTGTAATGTCATTGTGATGCATTTTTCCTTAAATCCATACGAAGCAACCTTCTTTGTCTTATTAGATTTTATCACATATTAGAATAGGAACTCTATGTTCCACTTTAAGGCAGTTTCTATTTTAAGGTCAGTCTGCTAGTCTGTGTCATTTGATTTGGGAATTGAAATCACTTATTTCAAAGTTATTATTGAAAGATGTATATGGATTCCTGTCATTTTAGTGATTTTACTGCTTTTCTTAGTCCCCCTTTGTTTAATCACTGACCTAATATTGTTATTTTTCACTGTCTCCTCTTGAATGTTCGTATCCCTTTCTTTTATCCTCTATAGGGCTAACTTGGTGTCTAAAATTCAGGTTGGCCTCTAACTTAGGGCAATTCAACTGCATCAGTGTAGTGCTAGGATTACGAGCACGAGTCTCCATGTTTGGCTTCCTGGCTGCAAGTTTCCTAACTATGAAGAGAAAAGACAAGGCATAGTTTACATTATGACTCCCAACACACATGGGTCAGTGTCTCTAAGGAAATTTAAACTAGTAGTTTCAAGGGAAAATTAGCCTGTTCTAGTTTTACATCTCTGCACTCTCACAAGCTAAATTTTGAACATAGAATGGTAGGCTGGGTGATGAAGAGTATGCGTGCTTTGCTATAATAACTTGAAGCAGGATGACTCTACTTTGTAGCATTCTAAAAACTGATAGTAAGTAAATCAACTCCATAATGCCTTCAGATGATAGCCATAATTAAACACATATAATTATACAGTGACTTGGCACTTGAGAATCAACTTCTAAAAAAATTATACTGGCCATATTGTTTTGCTCTCCCATACTCTTCTTCTCTTTCAAATAATTAAACAGTTGATCTGTTTCTATATTGCATATCTAAAATAATGAGCTCCTCTCCCTTTAACCAGGAAGTTGGCAATAATTCTGTGGCACTACAGTTAGAACTTCAGATCATAAAATAATGGAAATTCATTAAGAACTTTGTTTACAGAATACTTTTTAATAAGCAAGAAATAAATACATTAAAATTTTCATTTAAATATAACAAACCCACAGTGCAACAAACTCAACATCAAAATTAGAACTGCCTTGGATATCCTTCCACCAGCAATCAGGGTTTTTAAGGAAGGAATGTAGCTTATTCTTTGGTAATATAAAGAGGGTGAGCCATAGAGACTTTGTTTTAAATATACTAAAATTCTTCTACCATCTTATTTATTGTGTTAGCAAGATATCACTTGAACTAATATATTTAAATTTTCACATGAACTGTATAAAGCAGCTAATTCTTAATGAGCTAATTGAATGAAGAAAACACAGGATAACTGGGTAACTATCTCAGATTGGGACTATATTGACATTAATATGGAAGGCTTTTGTATAAATAATCTTCCCAATCAGGCAAGAGGGACACTTTTAGTGTTTTAATAGCGCCTAAGAACCTCAGCATATGACTGGTATGCAAATCTCCCTGTCCCACCTCACGTTCAGAATACACACAATAGATAATGGATTACTTCATTGACTCTCACTCAGAAGTGGGCTGGATAAGAAAAAGAGTCATAAACACTTTCTATTCTTTAAAAGGGCTACTGATACCATATGGTTACTAGATTCTCCAGAAGCCACAACTAAAATATCAAGAGTCCCTAAAGGCTAAACATATGACTAAAGATGGAGCTATTGATTTTTAAAGAAATATTCCATTGACAATGTTCTCATAACTAGCTATCTTAGTACTTGAAAGGGTCTTAGTTCTTCTTAAAGTGGGAGATATATATCCTAGACATGTGATGACACATGCAAACTATTAAATATCACATTGTGAAACATGACCTGAATAGGCAGAAGAACTAATTGGAATTTTTAAACAGACTCAACTCTATTCTTTATATTTTCCCTAATGGTTCTTTTCTCTTGAATGATGAAGGTTGTAATTAACTACTGTGAAATCCAAGGTGGAGCTGTAATTACAGACCATCAACATTCATTGACAAAATACAGTTGTGCATTGAAATCTTTCTATAAACACATGCAGAATTCATGGATAGCAACTCTAATACATAGAAAACTGCTACTCATTCTGAGTAAATTGAAATTTTCTCAAATAAGAGGAATACAGGCAACTGCATTTTTGGGACTGACAATCATGTAGCTTTTCTGTAGATCTTAAAAGTCTAATAATGGAGCTTGTGGATCATTATGAGCTACACCCAAGCTAGGGACCCATTACTTTTATTGTGGTCCATTAGCTGACCATTAGAGGCCACAAGTGTCCCCAGCACAACTGTGTAGCAGTTTGCTGAGGAAAAGGTATGGAAAGTGTGGATGGATGCAGCAGGCTTTCTACCATCAGAGATATGGAAGCTCCAAAATCTCCTATTTTGAGACCATTAAATTTCCCAAATGTTTATGGTGAATGATTCTTGGATAAAGTTTTCCCATGCAGTCCTCCCAGAAAACTAAATATATAATTCAGTACCAGTATGAAAAATGTTCCTGCTTATTTTTCCTCATCAGTCCTGATGCTAAGAGAGCTTGTCATAGCTACTTTGTATACATGCTCAGGTTGGCTTAGAAAATAATATTTTTTCTTTGCCTTTTAGACATTATTGGGGTACACAAAATATACTAAAATACATACAATTCATGTACATCTTATTAGTTAAGAATATATTAGTTAGGGAATATATATGTGTGTATATTATATATATATTCCATGGTAATTTTATAGAATGAAGGTACTAAATGTATGCATTGCACATCACCATAATTTGTATTGTAGATGTGTGTAAGTCTGTACATTGTGTGTTTTTCTAAAAACAACACAAAATTCCTTGTCTTGACGTGTTTTAAAGTGCACAATATTGCTTCTAACAGGTACTATGCTGCTCAGAGGGCACTAAAGTTATCTTGCATAATGTAAACTTAATATGCATTGAAAAACAGTCACTACTCCTGCTCCCTTGATTTCCTGGGTCCTACTCATCTAATCTCTGCTCCCATGACCTCACATGAGCGAAATCACAAAGTGCTTATACACTGATGACTGGATTGTTTCACTCAGAATAAAGCCTCTGGGCTCATCCATGTCACTGAGATTGCAGTATTCACTTATCTCTTAAAGACTGCATGGTATTCTATTGTATGGTGTACCATGTCATCTTTATCTATTCATGTCTTTATGGGCATTTAAAACTGTTTCCATATCTTGGCTATTGTGAATTATACTTCAATGAAGATGTAAGTGGTAATACTCTTTGAACTCCAAATTTTAACTTTTTGTGTGTATACTTAGAATTGGAATTGCTGAGCCATGTGCTTTCTATTCTTAAATTTTGGAGGAACTCCCATACTATTTTCTAGAGTGGATGCACCATTTAGCATTCCCAATATCATTGTCTGATGTCTTTCATGAACCTATAGAATCTTGATATCTTTTATTTGGTTTGTTTAGTTTTTATAAAGATGATCATATCAGGCATTGTTTTTACTTGCATTTCCTTGAAAAATTGGCAGTGTTAAATATTTTTTTCTGATTGAAAAAAAGAGTTGACCATTTGTACTCTTTAGCAATGTCTGAATGAGATAACTATGGCCCCTTTGACTGCTATTCCATTTGTTGCTATTGGAAAGCTCTTGGCTGAACCAACCAATCGCCAGCATAAATACTTTGAATTTATATTATTTCTTTGATCACTGTTTTATCATCTGATTAACTTTTGTTTCCAAATATGGTTACTTGTAAAAGGAGCATAATTTAAGTTGCTAAGTTTTTTATTTGCTTTGTTTTGTGCCAAGGTAATCACATTTGTTATCTAGGGAATGAGGGAGAACAAAGGTGTCAAATTTCTTGAGCATAAGGTAAGAGCATACAGAGCTTAGAATAGCTCAAGAGTCCCAAAAGTCATTACATAAATTGTTCCCATGACTCCTGTGATCTATCACATAAAAGATCTTGAAAGATTTTATGGGGAAAGTATTCTAGTTTATCTCTAACTTTTTTCATATATCAAGTTCTACATCTTCCATTAGCAGGTGGGGAAGCTTTATGTTAGACTGTTCTGTGAAGCATGCTGACCCAAGGCTAAAGAGACCATCGCTGAGACTATTCTAACGCTTCTGTCTATGGAGCCGAAAGTCTGGGGCCTTAATTAGGGTTACCTCATGGTATTCTCTAAACAGAGGAATTTCTGCCCTTCTGTCACATAAAATCTGTAAACCACAGTCTATTTGACAGCGTTTAAACAATAGCATTTACTAATCACCTACTATATACCAAATCTCTGTCTGATGTCAAAGAACTGGCATTAAGCAAAGCAGGTGAAAATTCTCTTATCCTGATATTTAATAAAGGAGAGGAAAAAATAGAATCTCACCAAGACATATCACACACTGACTCTGAAAAGATTGGAAATAGTTTACTAACAGACAAGCACATGCCAGGGTGTTGGAAGGATATATCTGTGGTGGTGGCATGTTTTACTAACTGCTGAGCAGAGGCGGTGCACACCTTTAATCCCGACACTCAGGAGGCAGAGACAAAGTGGATCCCTGTGAGTTTGAGGTCAGCCTGGTTTATAATCGAGTTTCAGGAAAGCCAGAGCTGTTAGACAAAGAAACCCTATCTTGGGGAAAAAAACTAGCTACCCATTAGAAGTCTAAGGGTGAGCGGGCTGTGCAGAAGGATGCTGGAATGAAAGATCTGTAACTGACCATTGAGTAGTGGACAGCGTGCTCGAAGCAGAAAACACGGATGTGGGAGCTAAAGATGAGTAATCAGAGAATTGGGAGCATGATAGCTTCTAATTTGTATTTCCAAACCCTCAGTTTAGCTGATGTCTATCAAAATGATAAAGACACTGCCTTATATACCGAGAGGGGATTACCATTCTGCCCTAAGACAGAAGGGAATTCTATTATGTGCAGCAATGACTGGAGGAAATCATGGTAACTGGCGTAAGGCAGACACAGAATGAGGAGTACTTACAAAGCCAACACGATTGTACTTTGTGTTAAGTGCTAATTGAGACGTTGACATCACATGTGCTGTGGAAATGCATGAGGGAGCTGATTAAGCCAGGGAACATTTCAGGCAAAGGTGGCAGCTAAGCCCTGAAACATCATGTCTGATAGTAGACAGTTGGGCTTAACTGGGCCCACAGTCGACACAGTTGAGCATGGCTGGCTTTCACTGAACCAAGACTAAGCCTGAGAATCTTCTCAACACTTGGCTAATCCATAGTAACTGGTTAGAACTGACTGAAAGGAAAACCTCTTTCCTGTCTCTAATATAAACCACCAGGAAGGAAAGTTGAGCGCATTTCAGGCAGGAGTTAGAAATGTTAGCCAGAGTAGATACAATCAAGTTCACAGACTACATTTGGTTTGGAAAGGGGATATCACATGATAAAGAATTTTATTAAAAATTAGAAGAATAAATTAGGTCAACCTGTAGGTGCTGTACTGGTCTCAAATATTTCTATGGTGAGTCTGGATGGCTAGAGTATTATTCAATACCATACTTACATAGTAATATTGTATCACACCCACTCTTCATGTTTCTGGATTGCAGTTGAAGCTATGCGCAAAGATTTTCAGCCTATGATTTTGCATTCTGTCTTTTCTTGTGATGTTCCACTCTTTCATGCAGTACCTCTAGGAAATAATCTCCTTCCTTTCCTATCAAAAACATCTGTGGTATTGATTGCAAACAATTGCGGACTATACCTGGGGAAAAATATTCTCTCAGCATTCCTTAGTTGCCTGCAGTTTTTGTCTAGATCTGGGGCCTCATGAAAGTTTTTCCTTCCATATCTAACAGTGTTTCTTTTGTTCAGGTCTTGTTTAGCAGCCCTAAAATCATCATATATATATGTATTCATATATGTGTGTGTATGATATATGTATGTAATATGAACAGACTGAGCAGGTTGTATTTATATGTTTAAATAGATAGATTGATTGTAGATAGATAGATGATAGATAGATAGATAGATAGATAGATAGATAGATAGATAGACAAACAGACAAGTTTATTGAAAATTTAAGAAAAGCGGGATATAAATCTTAAAGACAGCAAGAAGTGTGTATCTGAGGAGAAGAGAGAATAAGAGGGAGGGGGAAAGATATTATTATACTTCATTTCAAAAAAGGAAAAGGAAGTAATAATAAGTAATAATGGGAAAAGCTTCTTTGACCTAAAATAAGGGCAAACTCACAGTACGGCATCTATGGGTTCAGTTGTCATCTCTGTTGCTGGGATTAAACACTCCGGCGAAAGGCAACTTGTGGAGCCAAAGGTTTATTTGGTTTATATTCCCTGATCACAATCCGTCCTTGAGGGGCATCAGTTCAGGAATTCAAGTCAAAACTACACAAGAATGCTGCCTGCAGCTTTCCCTCTCCAGCTCAGCCACAGGCGTGTGCTTAGTTGCCTATCTTACACAGCTCAGGAACTACCTGCCCAGTGAATAACCTGGGCCTTACTGTATTCATCGGCCCCTCACAGATGTGTCCACAGACCAACATCTTAAGGACAAGTCTTCAATAGAGACTCTTCAGGTGCTTCTCAGCTCCATCAAGTTAACAGTTGATACTAACTCGGAAGTACCATAAAATGAAAAGAACTAATACATATTAAAACATTAGTATTCTCTAATTTACAGGCACTGGTCTTTATAGTATTGAGCCAGAGACCTTAAAATTGGGCAGTTTCCAAGTCACAGCACTATCATATTTTGAACTGTAATAATTTTGTTGAAGGGGCTTTCCAGCATATTGGAGAATATTTGGGAGAATTTCTAGCCTCCTCCGATCATTAGACGCCAGTGACATCTCTTTGTAGTGACCATGAAAAATGTCCCCAGACATTCCCAGATATCCCCTGAACATCAAACCCACCCTGGTTGAGAAACACTAAACCCAAAGAATAGATCTCAGAACACTGATTTCGTTTGAACTCTCCTGAAACCTTTTCACTAGGCAGCTAAGAAAGCTGACCCAGACTTGATAGTCTGAGAAGTCTTATTGGCTGTCAAGCTAACAACAGCCAAGAAGAGGTAAAAATGCAGTGATTTCCTTTTGAAAGGGTTGCTTGGTATCAATTTAAATAGAAACAAATGTAAATTGACATTTGTACTGACATTCCATACATTATCGTTGGGTTAACGTCTGGGAAGACAAGTTTTGCAAAGCATTATAGTAAGAGATGCTTTGTGTGAATGAAGACAAATGGATGGATTCAGAAAAAAAACATAGGATGCTATTGGCATCATCTCCCATGAGCCAGAAAATGTTCTGACACTGTAAGATGACAAGCAAAAGCCTAAATTCAAACATATTTCAGCATGCAATAAGAAAGGATTTCCCATGCTTTTAAGGACCAGGCAATATATTTTCTGATATTCAGGAAGTGTGTGTGTGTGTGTGTGTGTGTGTGTGTGTGTGAGAGAGAGAGAGAGAGAGAGTTCTATATGTGTATGTGTGCATGTGTGTGTATACCAGAAACTCTGTAGTATATGTGCCTTAAAAGTACTTCTCTCTCCTGGCATTTGTCTTTTACACTGTTGAGAGCTTGATGTTCTCAATGACTGATTAATAGAATGAGACATGTGTCTAAAGGAAAGAGCAATATTCTTTGTAGCAGTAAAATTCCATGATGATGAAACCAAAATTTTATTACACCAGAAGTCTCTAAGAAGCAATAACCCAGTTATATCTAAAATAGTTTCAACCTCTTAACTATATTAACAATTTCTTAATTCCACAGCAAAGTCTCTTGGTGTCATAACAGACATATTCAAGTGCTCTAAATGAACTGTGCAAGTCATCTTTTGAAGTGCACTTGTCTTACAAGTGTGCCATGGTGTCTCTTCAGGAAAGCTTCAAGTCTCATGCTAAAGTTTGGGGACTTTAAATTGGTGGAATTCGTTCCTCTAGGAATTTAAAATCTAGTTAGGGAGATTGGCCATTACACGAAAAACATCACCACATTTTGGGGTCAATGGCAAATGAGAGACATAGACTATGCAGGCTAAGGAAATTCTCAGTATTATGAGATAAATATTACAGATTAAAGAAAACCTTAATGACTGCCCAAACTTCATCACGAAACTGTGTTAGTGTTCTGAAGTTGTTAAAACACACTGACTCTGATATCAGAAAGCCTGGAGTCAGCATCCTAATTTCCACTCCTGTTACCTGTATGGTTCAAAACCTATTCCTTAACCTCTCTGGTTCTCCATTGTCGCAGCAGCACAAAGACAATAGAATCCCACCAAAGGTTGACATGATGCATTAGGGGATTAAGTCAGGCTACTCAAGCCTGCATCTGGTACATGCAGTTTGCTATCAGTACTTGTTTAAGAAGAACATAGCGCAATGCACCCCAGAGATATAGACCCACCACTTAGATATATCCAAGACTCTGATCTGACCCATAACAACACACCCACCCTTTCCAAGTCCTTGGACTCACTAGCATCACATTCACTGAGTTTCAGAACCATCATCTGTACCTACTTTGTGGGACTGTTTGAGAAGGAAAAGTAGTAACACATAGTGTGTGTCTACGGCATGCCCATTGCCACACTCAGCACAGTCTACCACCCGATGTAAAGTCTGTCTCCCACACCCATCCTGTAAGTGCTCGCCTATCACTTGAGAGATAAAGCAGTAATTACTAAGAGAGTTGTGGAAACTATGGCAATTCTAGGCAGTTTCATAGTCATAACTTCATACATATCATTAAGGAATCAGAATAGGCTTACCCTTACTCTGTGGTAATAGCACCAATGCAATAAAGAAAATCCTTGAGTTTGACTGCTGAATCTTAACAACAACTAGCTCAAGGCCTTGGAAAACAACCACTTCTTCCCTTTCCATATGTCTTTCTTCCTGCACACCTCAAAGAGGAATGTGACAGCTTCTCTGCTTCACAAGACTGTGTGAAATCTCCAGGTGGGTGGTGGATAGACCCGTCTTGAAAACAGTACAAACGAAAGGTGCCAGAGCATTTAGAATGGAAAGGATGCAGTAGAAGATCCACAGGTAGAATTCAAAAGTATTGCTTGAAAGAGGAATAATTTTAAGAAATTCAGTCAGAACCACCTGGCATTTCTGGGCCTGGCGGGGTAACTGTGGAGCCAGGCTGTCAGGCACCATTACCCTCTCTCAGCAGACATCGCCAGTCCAGATATCTGGATAAATGACTTTTTTCATGTTCTTTAGTATTATTATTATTATTACTTTAATTTTAAATAGCTTGCTTCATAAGTCAATCCCAGTTCCCTTTCCCTCCCCTCCTCCCGCACCCCTCTACCTTCCTCCCCAGCCTTGCACCCCATTCCCCCTTCCTTCCACATAGGGGATATCTAGAGTCTGTCATTTCACTCTGGGTAGGGTGAGGCACTCCCCTAAGAGTACAGGCTGAGAGAGCATCCCTCTTTGTGTTATTGACACACGATGTCTGTTTGTATTCCAGGGATAAACACTGATCCACTGCTCAGGGTCCCCTAGGTTGCCCAGGCCTCCTCACTGACTCTCACATTCAGGGGGTCTGGATCAGTCCCATGCTGGCCTCCCAGCTGTCATGAGTTTGGTGGGACTGGCCCTGAACCGCTTGTCTGCCATGTGATGTTGAGGGAGAGGGAAAAGACGCCCTCCCCTGCTTGCCCCTTGCCACCTATGGCAGGTGAGAGACCCTGCCCCTCACCAGATGCGGCACTTGGGAGAGTGGGCCCTATGCCTCACCTGGGCAGCACAGAGGAAGGAGGCCTGGATGAGCTGGCCCAAGAATGTGAGTGTGAGATATCGGACTCGTTCCTCCATCTACTACATGGTAGAGTGGGCAAGGGCACCCTTCCATGTCCCTGAGGTCGTAAGAGTGAGAGACCTGGCCCTGCCTCTCACTAGCTGCAGCACTCTGCCGAGTGCTCCCTACATGTCACCTAGACAACACAGTAGAGCTGCCCCTGATGGTGTAAGTGTAGGTGAGCCTATCCAGAGGATGTGAAAGCAGGAGAACCAGCCTTGCTGCTTTCTGCATAGGGTGAGCTATCCAGGATGGTGCTGTAGAGCTGGGCCCTGGAAAGCTCACTCTGCTGTTAAGGATGACAAAGAGCTGGTGGGCTGACTAACCCAGAAGCCCATTCAGACCCAGAACCAGGACTATGAGTTGGTCCATTCCATCATCCGCCCCATCTCTGATGTGCTGGAACATGTAAAGGGACTGATCGCGCAGACCCAAAGTTACAGGATTTCCATCATTGCACAGTACAGCAACAGTATATCCAAGAGAAGCCCACTGAGGGCCCAGTGTTGATGATAAAGCAAAATCCAGAGACCTCAAACCAGACCAATGACTCACTGCAATGAGGCCTTGTAAGTAATAATATATGGACTAAAAAACTGTGTGACTCACTGTGTCACACTGGAACTCCAACAAGATTTTTCTTTTTCCTTCTTTTACTTTTTCTTTTTTTCTCTTTTTCTCTTTTAAATTTTACCTTGCTCTATTTGGGGGACAGGAGGTTGCAAGGGTTGAGGACACACAGGAAGGGACAGAGGAGTGAGTTGGATTGAGCTGCATAGTCTGAAACACATGAAGAATCAATTAAAAGTTCAATTTGAAAACTAAAGGCAATTCAGGCGCATGCCTTGTTTGGTTGCTCATGACCCAAAGAATAATCCAGCTGTGCACTGTGTTGGGGTGAAGCCAGCAATGCAGCAAAGGACGCCTTCCATGGCAAGTGGCGCTTGTGTTTGCTTTAATGCAGTGGGGCGGATGAGCCTCCTAAATCACGTGCCAGACTGACATCCTGCAGGATTAGCAATCTCCTTTTCTTCTCTTTGCAGAATGTTGAGTGATCTGGGATGAAACGCTAACAAGCACCTGTCAAATCTGAGACCCAGGCTCTCCTGACAGAGGGTCCATTGGACTTTCTTATCAAGAGGGCCTTTAGATCTTTCTCTCTCTCTGTCTCTCTCTCTCTCTCTCTCTCTCTCTCTCTCTCTCTCTCTCTCTCTCTCTCTCTCTCTCTCTCTCTCCTTTCTGGCTCTCTCATCAGAATTGCTGGACCCTTGACTTAGAGGGCACACTGTCTCTCATGAAGGACTTTTGATCACGGAGCTTTGTATTCAGATTTGACTTCACATTATGGCTAATCAATATCTTGCCACTGTCCAAGCCCCAGTCAGATGCGCATGTCTCCATCAGGCAGGGAGGCCTCCTAATTGAGGAAAAGGCAAAGACCTAGGCGCTGAGCCCTCAGGCCATAGCTGCACCCACTCTCTCCTTTCACAGCCTTCCAGGGATGGTGGAAATAAAATTTAGAGACATGACAGGCACAGGCAAGGAGGATCAATTCCTGTCACTTGCCACCAGTGTTTACTGCTGCCCCCGGTCTTCAGAGGGTGTTTTTCTTTCATAGCTTAGGGGAACTTAACCTTTTAAAAATGGGAAGATGGTTTCTTCATGAATTTTAAATTATTTTTATCTCCTTTGTCTAGTATTGTTGATTAGATTAAAATGAGTATTTGCTTCCCCTTCCTCAATACCAAGTTTTGTTCAGTAATAGTTGAAGAAAAAAACTGTAAATTGTTATGCTGGTTTGTGGCCACAAATAGAAGGAGTCATATTGGTAAGTATCTGTGTAACAAGCACCTAGAAAAAATAGTATCTTCCTGCACGTGTGTCAGCAGAAAGTAGAAAAGAAATTCTCTTCTCAACTTTGTCACTGTTTTTGTTGTTGTTGTTGTTTTGTTTTGTTTTCCGAGATATTTATATGTCTGGAGAGTCTTAAAGGAGACCAAATGCCTTGGTAGAACCTAAAATACACGACCATAAGTTTTAGTAGGTCCTAATATCCCAGTACTGTATGTCTATATAATTAAGGATGTTTTTTCTTTTCAGTTAATTGTTTGAGAATCTATCAAACATGGCATGATTTCTTTACAGCTAAGCTAGAGGAGAGACTACAATTATGAAAACATAGTTGTACATTTACATAAAAATTCCTGGCTTATCAGAAAGCCTACATTCACTACATTTTTATTACAATATTGAATTTTTCATGACAAGTAAACAAAATTTCTTAAAATGTAAGTGCTCTTGGTTTGTGAAAAATCCTACAAAAACATAAACATTGATTGTTTTCAAACCCAATGTTACTATTATCAAAGAGTAAAAATTAGTCATTCAGCCAGTTAACATATAGTATAGCTTCAGTTAAATACATTTAGTGAATCCCTGTACTTTTGACATATAATTACATGTGTGTATGTCTTTACATTAGTATATTTAGTATATTATAGTACTTATTTAGTATAGTTAATGTATTTTATATGTGTATATAGTGTGGATGTATATTTTGTATATTATATCTATATAAGCTAAACTAAATTGTTATAATTTTGTAAGCAGAAATTTAAACATTTTCTAGTTGATGAAAATGTTCACAAAGCAGCTTTCTAGGAACAATGTGCAATAAGTTTTGATGTGGTCTTTATTTTATGAAGGGATTTTATTCAATCTAAGAAACTTATGTTTGAAAGAAGCTGGAATTAACAAAGTTAGCCAGAATGTTTAAGAAATTAAATATCTAAATTTCACCTCACCGTCCTCCCAATAATTTTAGCAATGCAATCTTTGTAGATATTTGTATTATTGCTTTGGTTACATCAATTTACTATATGGGACCTATTTTTCTTTGATAAGTTATGAAAGACTTAAGAGTGTTTTGGGCCTGTGGATTATTATTTCTAACATCAGTTCTTTAAAAATAGGTGGGTACAAAGTTCTTGATAGTTTAGAAGAATGGATATCAGTTCTTTCAATATATCTCATAATATGTCTTTAATTCACTGAATTCTTTTTTAAGATTTTTTATTTAAATTAGAAACAAGCTTGCTTCAAATGTCAATCCCAGTTCCCTTTCCCTCCCCTCCTCCTCCAACCGCCACCAGTCCCCCCAAGCCTCCACCCTATACCCACTTCGTTCCCCAGGGAGGGTGAGGCCCTCCATGGGGGATCTCCAGAATCTGTCATTTCCTTCAGGGCAGGGTCTAGACCCTCCCCCAAGGGTCCAGGCAATTCACTGAATTCTTATTGTTTGGTAAATTTATTATCATTTGCACATTTCTTCCAGAAAGATGCAAAAAATAAAACAGCCAATTCCTCAGTGACTCTTTTGGCATACTAATGATGTATGCATCTTCTTCCAATGTGTCTACATTTTCATCAGTACTTATACAAGCTGAGCTATTTCTAAAAATTAAGAAAATGCATAGAAATAAACCAACTTCAAAGGCTACATACTGAGCAAAACATGTTGTGGGGTTTGGAGTGCTCACTGGTATGAGAGAGAAGATGTCATGTGTCTCCTTCCAATGATCCATAGAAGTTCATTTTTAATTTAAAAGTAAATCTTCCTTTGAAGTTTGGAATAGGTCATCTCACTCTTCTGCATTTGGAAAATGTCTTTTCCAACTCAAAATTTCACCATAATTCTCCCACTTCTATGTATTCTTTAGTTCTTACAATTCTTGCCTCTACTGCAAAGTCCAATACAAGGACACTTTTACTGATAGAAGTATGTCCTGGATGTAGTAAACCTTCTCCCCTTTGGTGATTTTGATACTTGGTGTCCAACTTAGATGTATTCGGAGGCTCTTAAAACACCTGTCTATCTTTCCAATAGGATCCCGTTAATTGCATTCCATTCTTTCCACTTTGATATCTCATTAAAATCTTATAAATGATCACGTGGTGACCTTGAAGGTTATGCATAATACATGAAAGTAAACCTGCAGTAAAATGTATTCTTTCGCTCCTGACTGGCCACAGCCCGTGCTTCTAGTCCTCTCCCAAGTGACTGCAGTTGGGCAAGCTTTGCTAACTGCACCAAGGTATTGCCAGGATGGGCACACCTCTCAGCTCTGCTAGCTTTCTTAGTGGTGACAGCTGCAATATGTTAATGGCTTCCTTTTGGATGTGATGGCCTGGTTACCACTTAGGGCACTATGCTAATTAACATAGGACGGGGACAACAGGTGCAAATGTCATTTTATATCAGCATCATGCACATGCAAAGAGAGCTTGCAGCCCAGAAGCAGGCCAAGAAAATGTTAACTTGAGTCAGCAGCCTTGGAGTCTCTGAACAGATCATCTTTAATGGTCATGATTAAAGGGTCCACAGGAGACTGGCTGTTTCCCCATACCTCCTGCAAGAATGGCATTTCTGAACATGTGGTCGTGTCTTCATAATATTTTAAAAGCTGTAATTCAACAAAATTCACTTCTATAGTAGATAAAGCAAAAAACGCACAAGGTCTGTATTTAACGTTTCCTTATTGAATCAAAGTTCTGCTGAGAAACCTAGTATACCTAACACCTTCAGAAATTGACACACTTTTGGATAGAAATCATGTCAGTTAGCACAAGGTGATGTTTCCTGCATATTTGTTGCATCTTTCTTTATTTTTATGTATGCTTATTTGGAAGTTGGCAGTTTTAAAACTATACTTCCCTTACTTTCAATGGAATTGAATAAAAGTGTAAGCATAGTAATTTGTCTTAAGGCACAATTTCTTGTGTCCACTTTAGCAGTAAAGAGGAAATTTGCAAACTTACACCCTAAAGCAAGAAACAATGGTTTCTTCTTTAAAATACAACATCATAATTTATCCCACGGGATTTAAGCACAACTTTAATAATGATCAACTCACTTGTTGTATGAGGTGTCTCCCAAAAGAAATTTGTTTAGTGTTTCTAATATTTTAGTTTTGAGACTCATGCTTAATAGTTGATCCAAAAAGATGGCAGGTTACAGAGGAAAGAGAGTGACCGTACTGTACCCTGTGGCTATTCCAGCACCATTGACATCTGTGAAACCGGTGCTCATGTAGCACATGGATGTCTTTAATGAAGGGACAGTTCAGAAGGACTCACTCCCAGAGTTTTGTAACTTGAAATTTGACCCTGGATACAACTGGCTTCAAATATTGTACCTAACTCTGTGTGATTTGCATGAACAACTTCACCCACATTAGAGATACCTTTCTCTGTGACAATAATAGTTTTTACTTCAAAGTATCACTATGAAAACTAAAAAATATCTACAGATGATGTGTCCAGCACATAGTGTTACTGGATAGCAGGGAGAGGAGGAGAGACCCTTCAGAACACACCACAGGCGTGACACCATGAGATTGATAAGGTCAGACCAAATATACAAAATGACAGATAAATAAACACTAAGGGCTGTCATATTTTTGCAGTCTGTATATAAGCTTACAACTTACCAGTATCACTCATGATACTATTCTCCTCTGCACCAGTATTTAATTCATTGTCCCTCTCTGTCTCTGTCTCCCTCCCCCTATCCTGTGTCTGGGCCACAGACTGTTCTTTTCTCTCTTCTAGGACCTTTCCCTCTCCCTGCAAACTCTAGAACTGATTTTTCCTTTCCTGTGCTGTCTTGATGTTCCAAACTGCAGGAGCCATTCTGGACAAGACAGATCTCACCAGAAGCACAGACAAAGGAATGGAATGAGAGAGGAGACAAGTAGAGAAGTGAAATTGGGTGCTATGGTGAGGAAACCCTGAGAGTATGTCCTAACTCTCCCAAATGGTGACTACATGCCCCGACATCCATTGCCCTGCTAGTTGATAGAACAAAACAGACTCAAAGGAACAAATATGGTGGAACATCAACTCTTGAACCCTCTCTGAAATTCATGTTCAGTTCATGTTTTGTGTGTTTATTTTTCACCTTAGACACAGATATATCAGAGAGAAAGGAAAGATGTACAGAGAGCATACAGAGCAAGCTCTACCAATCCTACCTAACAAATGACATATATTCATTAGAAAATGCAGAGTAAACCATCTCTACACATTTCTACTTTTAATGAGGCAAGGCACTATTTACTGAAAGGGTTTCTAATGTATTTTTCATATTCTGTCAATTCTGTCTCCTTGTATGTTCTCATTCATTGAATCGATGGCATTTCTCACTCACAGATCAATGGCAATCTGAAATAAAGCAGTCCTTCTTGGTTTTAAAAGTTCCCAATTAGACAGTTTTTCTAAGACTATAGACTTAAGAGTCAGATGTGTTGGAAAAGAATGGATTTTCTAAACTCCAATAGCTTTAGTATATTCTAAACCCAAACAAACCTGGACAGCCGGCTTACTGGGAAGTGATGAGCGCACTCACTTTCCACAGTGTGAAACAAGCAGACTAGAGGAAGAAAAGCCTTAGACGCTGCCTGGGTCCTCAAGAAGATAGCCTGTCTCTGCTACATGGTTCTCCTCTTTCCATTTTTCTGTCCTGTTCCCTCACTCTCCCTGGGATTCCCCTTCTTCGTGGGCAAAGGCCTAATCCATGGGGTTTTATAAAGAAAGCCTCAGGTACATACTTGTCAAATACTTAAAATAAGACCTAGGAGACAACAACAGCTTAACAAAGGTTAACTGTCACTACGGCAAATGGTAATGGAGTTACTGCATCTGTAACCATTTTTACTCACATTGGTTAGCCTATGTAACTAGCTTCTTTAAAATCAGACAGATTGAGAGGAGAAAATATTAGGTGACAGAAAGGAAAGCCAGTAGTTTAAATTTATGCAACTAAGCATTGACTGGGCATCTACTAGAACATCCTGACCATGGTGCAAACTTAATGACCACAAGCAAACAACCAAATCTAGACAAAAACCTGTGTGTGACGGGAAATAGGTATGCCTGTAGACTAATGGGAGGTGTCATCTCCCTCTGCACAGCAGAGTTTTTTCTGTCATCCATCTAATAAACAGTGAAGGCCGACAAAAACTGTCTGGAAAGTGCTATTTGTCACCCAACAGCTCATACGGCCTGCTTGTCCACTGTCCCTTTTCTCAATTAATCAAGACATATATAGAAGATGGTGTGGTCTGCTTTGTTTGTGATAGTTCTATTGCTGTGGAGGGCAGATTAACAAACAGTTGTGAGCCAGGCCTTGTAGCACAGGGTTTTGAAAAGAAAAATAAGAACAATTTTTAACTGACTTTGTAGAACTTAGTGTTTCCTCTATAAGCAAGGACGATATAATGAAGCATCTCCCCAAAGTCTCCCCCAAAGTCACTATTTTAAAGCAGAAGCTCTTAAACACATAGTTGGATCAGAACCTCTCTGTGCTCTGTCACAGAGTCCTTATTTGCCTTGGAAATGAGGGTTGTTATTGAAAGAATTCTACTTAGGAGCACATTAGTTTTTATTTGTTTGGGTTTTGTTTGTTTAGTTGGTTTGGGTTCTGCTTCTCCACCTTTGCCTTCACAAAACAGGGTTTCACTGTGTAGTCTTGGTTGACCTAGAGCTCATAGAGAACCAGCTGCTTCAAGTGCTGGGATTAAAGTTGTGAGTCACTATGCTGAGGTGCAGTTTCTCTATGTCACACTTCAATTTCCCATTCAAAATTTTTATTCCTCTTGTAATTTTTTTATTAAGCATATGTAGAATACACTGGTAGGTTACTGCTGTGTTGTTGTGTCAGGCTTCTTTGAGCTGTGGATCTGTCTTTAATCACTATGGTGAAGTACTTTATATTCTCCAAATATTAAATAAAGGACTCTTACTTGCTATCTCTCATCCTGACTTGTGAGAAAAATGGAGAGTTCATGTTTGTTACTCATGATTCAAGTTAGTTGAGCTGGCTTTTGGATCTTTATCAGCCTCTGGGCATTCCGAGAAACATTTTTTTTCCTACTTTGGAAACTATTCCTCAAAATCAAAACAGGAAATACTGGTGTAACATAACATAATAAGGAAGTCAACATTCTTTTTTGGGGGGAAGTCAACATTCTTAAATTACGCTTAGAAGCAGACTAGGGAAATTTTTGTAGGAAGTAACTGAGAAGTATGTATTTTAAGATTTTATGGCTGTGTCATGGCAGGTGGGGGATCAGGCGTCCTATCTCTTCATCAGAGTATTTTTGGGAGTTCCTTAGTGACATAGTCACTTCTTAAGACAAGGATGAATGGTTATGGCTGTAATAAACTACTAGATTCTGTAGATATATATATACTTTTGGCATGAACCTGTGAGACTAATGTATTAAAATACTTAATTGTCAAAACAGTATACAGATTCCCTAAACTGTGAAAAAGTTACTTGTTCTAAAAGGAAGCTTGGCTCTGGACCATTACTTATCTTAACAACATTGTGTAATAATTTATATTTAAAAAATTATGTGATAACACAACCTCAAATGTTCAAGCCTTCACTTATATTTTTCATAACTATACATCTTATAAGGTAATCAATAAGGGAAGGTTGAAAGATATACTTTCCATTTCAAACACATAACAAATGAGTAAGTAGTTCAGAGCCAAAAGTCATCTTATACCATATCCTAGTAAAATGTTGCCCTATGAACAGCTCTATACTTTCAATTAAAAAGTCTGTCATTTTCATGAAGGGGTATTTAGCTAATGGAATTATAACTCCTTGCCTTGGCTTATGAATTCTGCTTGCTAAGTGAAGCTCTCGCAGAAATCCAGACAGCATTTACAGGGCTTTTAACTCCAAAAAGGCAAACCCTGGGTGGGCCCACTAATACCGATCACATTTTATTTTCATGCACTTCCATTTGCGTGTGCAAATACCCATATTTGCTCATGGAAATTGCGCAGGCGAGCAGATGTTAATTTGGAAAAAGGACAGCCCTATTCGGCATGCACCGATGCGTGAAGAAGCACATGCTTTCAGAGCATGAAGATTTCCCAATCTCTGGGCAGCTCAGGGTGAGGAAAAATTAATGTCCGTGCACACATGGTGAGAAGATTGACAAACAAGAAGGATGCATTTGAAGAAACCTGGTAAAAGTTAGCATTATGGCATTATTCTACAGCCGTGCTTGTCTATCGTGCTATATAATTCACTATAATTATTTGCTGCCTTGAACAACAACTCTCCTAAGCTAAGGACAAGAACTAACTGCTTTATTTCCTCCTCCTTAATTCTTAGTGTCGTTCTTCCCATCTGTAGAAGCACAGGACCTCTGGTGAACACCTGCATGGCAGTGCCTTTGCTTATTGCTTGGCTAAAATATTTGGTATGGGGAAAACTAAGTTCTCCTGCATCTTCTCCCTTAATTACTTTTCTTAATTCAAAGAAACCTGGCTATAACCTTCAAAGACTCCCTCCTAGAGGCCTCTGCCAGCTAGATCCCACTCCCTGAAGACACAGTGCCACTGGCTGAGGGAAACAAAAACACTCAAAATGTGAGAATGTGAGGGACATTCTGTAACAAGGGCTCCCACTGTAGCTTGTGGGTTCTGCTCTGGAACCCCTACAGAATTCTGATGATACATGATCACTCCATAGAGAGTGAATTTGCAGAGTGACTCTGGTGGAGAATCTCTGATCCCTTCAGCTGAGCTGAGTGTTCACATCGGATCAGTCTTCTCAAACATGGCAATGTCTCCATTTAAGCTGTGTTGTCTACTAGTAAGATCCTCAGTGCTACACACACACACACACACACACACACACACACACACACACACACACAGCTTTAGAGGGACGTGATTCACCAACATAGATAATGGGCTCAGAGGATGAAGCTCAACACAGAGCAGTCCATAGTTAAGATCCCTTTGAGTCTTTAGTGGATCTTTGATCTAAACTGATCACTCATTGTCAGAATGATAGTAGAAATATCAGCATTATAATTTGTAGAAGAAGTTTTCATTTTACAAGTCAGTGGTACTTTTGATCCAGCTGAAAGGAAAGAGGCAACGAAAGAGAGAGCGACTGTAGCAGAGAGAAATAGACACAGGAGAATCACAAGGCATTCTAAAGAGGGACAAAAGGATGAATCATTGAATGTCAGTATCTTCATTTGCAAAGGACTTACATTACGCCGTTGTTGAAAGGAGTATTTGACATGATAGTTTTTAAAAACATCTAATTAGATAAGACTGACAAGACACATAAGAGAAATGAAAATATTGAAAAATTAGAAAGGGGAGAAGGGGAAAAGAAACAAGTTTTACATCAAGGATTTTTTTTCTTAAATTGATAATTCTGTTTTGTAATTGAGGTGCCCTGAATAGGGTAACTATTAGATAACCCAGATTAGGACAGATTAAAAGGGAAATTAAAATAAATGATGAAAGAGTAATGAATTGAAGCTTATTTATGAAAATAAATAACTGAAGGTGGCAATATATTAATTTTAGCTCTTTCTTGTGGTATTATAATTATCTATCTAGGTGCTAATGAATGATTCATAGTGGTGACAAGGTTCTTAACCCACCTTCTTAAATTGAGGTTCTTTTAAAAACAGTTAAAAAATGCCTCTTTACGTTCTACTTGTTATGCTTAAGTTAAAGAAAAACTTTATATAATTATGACTACATTTATAAACTATATATACAATATATATATACATATTATAGGATCTGCATTGCAGTCATTAAAGGAAACCAGAATTATTTTAAATGAGCAAATTTCGATGATGTACCCTTGTGTATATGTGTGTTCAAAGAGTCTATAACACAGATTTAATATTAAATTTAGATCAGACTGAGAGTGGGTATGGATCAAAGATATAATGCATGTTTTATATGCATAAGGCCCTGAATTCCTTCCCTAGTAACAAAGAAAATTTCAATTTTGGAACTAAAACAAGAAAACTTGATTAATAAATATTTATAGACAACAGAAAAGCTGTTGGCACATGAAAAAAAAGTTTTCTTTCTAAACTATGCTATTGACTAATTTTGCAACCACTAATTATTATATAGTAATATAGTATTTTAAATGCCTATAAGTTTGCCAGCTTAACAAATATATAAATGTAGAAACTTCACCTCTGATGAAAAAATCTGAAATGTGAAACAGATTTAACCATGTTGGGTTATTTGTATATATTTCTAAAACATAATTTTTCGTTATATTGTAATTCATCATTGTTCAATAATCAGTGCACTTCCTCAGTTACATTGACCTTGTTCATTCTGTGTTAATCTAAAAAAATGTTTTAAATAATCAACTCCGGTCAAGTTCATTTTGTTGTTAATAGGCTGCCATATAACATAATTACTATATTGTAATTATTCTGTATGTTTGTAAAGATTCTATTATCCTGTTAATAAACATTTACATTTTTAACAGAGTGATTTGTTCATAATACAATATAATCTTTGCTGCTCTTCATCTGAGGCATATTCCACATAGGTCAGAGGTTAATGCCAGTCAAGATGATAGTGAGTTAACAACAGCTCAGCTGTAGAGTCTTGTCCAGAGCAGGCACCTTTGCTATCTGGGTCTATCTTTGTAGTAGAGTTACAGTAGTAACAATCTTATTAGTTGTAGAAATATCATGGCCAAGATCTTTCCCATTCCCTGTTTCTTCTTTAGATACATAGCACACTAAGTTTCTTTACGTTGCAACTCACCTTATATTCCCTTACTTGCCTGGCACTAACATCATTAGCTAACAGTACATGTAAAAATGATAAATGAATCATATATAGCCTGTTTCAAGAACTGCTTTCTGAAATTCAAGCCAATTCATTGCATTGAAACCTCTTCCCATTGAATGACTGTTGATAACTCTATCATGTGGCAATAGCAATTCTGAAAATATGTTTTAACTATCCTTAATAATTTGATAGGCGCATCCTTAAGCATTAACTCAAATGTTTCCCCGATATCAAGCTGTGTCCTCTCCCATGTTAAAAAAAATCCTGCCTCAGTATGAACATATTGTATGTCCTCATTTATTCCTACAGCTTCATTTGTCAGACAAAGTCATGTGAGAAATATTAATTAATACAGATTCTCTTTGAAGAAAGAAATATACAAGTATGATTAAATAGTTTTATTAGTCTACTTTGTCTTGGCCATGATGGTACCTGCCTTAAATCCCAGCTCTCAAGAGTAAGAAATAGGTGGATATCTATGAATTTAAGGACAGCCTAGTCTGCATAATGAGCCTCAATTTAGACAAGAACACATAGTAAGAGTCTGTTTCAAAAACAAAGTCTACTTTGTGCTTTCTGATTCTTTTCTAAAATTACATGAATCAATTTAAATCATAAAATATTACATTTCATCCTCTTATCTATCTAGAATTATCACTTATCAAAATAACTAATATAATTATATGCTAATATTTTAATGTAGGTTTGAAAGTCTTGCTTTCAAAATTAATGTAACAGTGTTACAGTATTTTTTTCCAAAAAAATCTCAGTGATCCTACAAATGAGGCATTTTCCCACACATTGTATGAATGAACGTATAAGGGGACCATGCGGTTTGACATTTCCCATTAGCAAAAATACATCAGATAAGAGGTTTCCATTGCTTAGTTCCAGGATCAAGAAATGAACTTTGAATGAAAAAGCAAAGATCCAAAAAAAAATGAAGGTTATGCCCTGCTGCTGCAGTAGGGGTAGAAAGACAGGATAATGCTAGTGCAAGCCTTGGGAGCTAGCAGGGGAATAGTATCGCCAAGAGGGAGAACCCCAGAGAATCCTAAAAACACTTATTGAGTGTTGCCTCAGCTGCCCTCAAACTTCACCAACCTGGAACAGTGTGGAGGGACTCCATGCTCAGAATCTTCACCTAACGGAGACTCAGCCAACCTGCACACTGCCTTTCTTTTTTTTAAGATTTGTAAGTTTTATTTTATTAGTACTTTTAAAAATACATTATATTACATAGTTTATTCCCTTCCTTTCCTCCCTTCAGACATTGTCATTCTCTATTTTTTATTACTATTATATATAGTTTTTTATTAGTGTGTGTGTGTGTATGTATGTATGTATATATGGAGAAGAATGCAAAACTATATAAATACAACCTTCTGGGACCGTTTTTGTATTGGATATCCACTCAGGGGATATCTCCCTCTCTGCACAGTCATTAGCCGCCTGTAGTTCTTTGTATAGGAGTGGGATACTGTGAGATTTTCCTCCTTCCATGTTAACATGTCTAGCAATACTGCCATTGTTCGGGTCTTGTTTATGCAGCCATCTCTAGGATAAACTGGCTCACAGAAGTCTTCCTGGCATTCGTACACTGCCTGTCTAAAGTTAAATCTCAGGATGGTTGTCTGACCATCACAAAATGAATGGATTTTTTATTTCCATTCTTACTTCCTAAGAGCTTTCTGACCTGATAAAATGCAAGGACCTATTCTCTTTAAAAGTTACCTTGCTTGGCAGACATCTGTATCTAGTTCCAGCAAATCTACTGAAACGTGCTATTTGGAGATTCATAAAAGTTGAATAAGTCAAATTTGCTCTGTGTTTTATCGCTCCATCAACCTTCAAGTTTGTTTTACTTCTCCTGTTTTAATATGTTTAAAGGGAAGAAATAAGATCCTTTAAGTGTACTATTTAGGTCTTTACCCTCTCTGTTCTAAGAGCCTAATAAATCAAAAGGGAAACAAACATTTTCTAGATTTTTCCACATTCCTGTCATCAAGGCAATATTTACTAAAGGCAAAGCCTACACAGGAAGTACAGTCACCCACATATGATAAAGACAAATTGCTAAAATATTTCCTTCCTCAAGACACTCAGAGAAACAACAATGCACGCTCCATGGGTTTTATGCAACAGAAGCTTCTAAAATTAAAATTAGCTGCATTCTGGGTGAAGAATTTGTACATCCCTAGTTTAAGACAATGCAGATTCCTTATCAGAAGACAAAATAAAAGCTCAAGACAAAATTTCATTATGATCTGGTTTCTTGCCGGGGGGGTGTCTTATGCAGAAAATAAACAAAGAAAATGTAAACAGCATATACTTAGTATCAAGTACTAAATTTTGATGTTAAAAACTAAATCTCTCAAGACAGAAAGGAGTATAGTCAAGCAGAACTGGAAGGTTTCTGTTTCCCCCTTTTTTCTTTCCTCCTTCCCTCCCTCCCTCTCTCCATCTTGTCTTCCCTCCCTTCTTTCCCCTTCCTTCCTTCCTTCCTTTCTTATTTCATTAGGGTTTAGTATGCATACAATAAATTAAAGGAGTCGATGAACTGATGAGCATACAGCATAATCGAGTTTCAAACCGATCTGCACCTGTTTGACAACACCCACATCAAGTTCTAAAATGGTCTAGCACTTTCTTCTCATCCAAAGTTCAAACTGTTCTGATTTCTCTCACATAAGGTGGAACAATAAAACCTGAACGCTACCAACTCCAGAAAGAAGGAATAAAATGAGCTAAAGCCTGAAACGCAAGGAACAGAGTGTAGGGGAGATAGCATCACTGGGGCTGTTGGATTTTTTTAATATTTGTAATTATAGTATAATGAAATTATATCCCCCTTTCCTTCCCATCCTCCAATCCCTCCCATACTCCTTCTTGCTCTCAAATTCATGACCACTTTTGCTTTATTGTTTCATATATACATAAAAACATAAATACAACCTGTTCAGTCTATATGTTACTATATATTATAATCTTGTCTATATATATATTCAATATACAATCTTACATGCATATATATGTTATATACACACATACATACACATGTATGTATATGTATATATATTATATATATATATAAAATCAGTGATGACCACTTGGAATTGGATAACCATTTGGGGGTCTCTTCCTTGAAGAACTTTTCTCCTGCTCTCAGCATTCCCTCTTGTCCATACCTTTTTTGTCTAGGACTGAGGCCCTGCAAGCTTTCCCTCTTCCTTATTGGAATGTCCACTCTCACATTTATGGGGGACACGCTCTCACAGCAATCGTCCTGCTCCTTTGGTTCTTACAATGCTCCACTCCTTTTCCCAGTGATCCCTCAACATTGGGCATAGGAATTGTCTTGTTGATGTATCTTTTGGGACCAGGTACCTACCACATAGTCTCTTTGTACATTTTGATCAATTAACATCTTTTTGTAATTGTATCCATTTATTACAAAGAAAAATTTCTGTGATGAGGGATAAAGTGCTCACTGTGGTTATAAAGACAAATTTTTTGAATGTAGTTAAGAATTAAAATGGTTTAGGAAAGTGATAGTTGTAGGTTTTCTTCCAAGATCTATGTCTTCTGTGGTCATGGGTAGTTGACAACCTTCCAGTGCCAGCATGATTTCCCTCTTGTTGAGAGGGCCTTAAGACCAATTAGAGAACGATTAGTTGTCACCAGCATGTGTGCCACTGTTGCATCCTTAAGGCTACCATGCTATGCTGGTCATTGTTGTGGTTCATAGGTGTCACAGCTGGGTAGAACCACTGGTTGCTTCCCTCCCCCAGTGGCTTGTGGTTCCATGATAGCTAGTCTTCCAGGAGGAAACTTTCAGGTCAGTTTCAGCTTAAGAACCCTGGGCCAGTGCCTGAAGTGGATGGTTTCTTCAGCAATAAGGACTTACCTACTGCCTTTGGGAGTAGTGCTTTTGCAAATTCATTACTAGACACAATTCTCTTCAACACTACACAAGCCAATTGTCGTTTCTTCCAGGGCCTGATACAGAGAGCAGGGAAAACCTTTTCTATCCTTTCATTTAGGAACTACATCTGTAGGGAACAACTACCCGTTGTTAGCTCTGTCAAAACCTTGGTTGTACCACTGGGGTTATGACTATGTGTCTAGCAAACTTTAAGATGGTTTCTGTTTATTTTATTTCTTATCTATTTGTTTGTTATTTGGGTGATGAGGCTCATATACCATGGCACATGTGTAGAACTCAGAGGACAAACAGCGGGAGTCAATCCTCTTCTTTTACCATATGGGTCACAGAGATCAAACATCAGGCTTGGATGAAAGTATCCTTAACGCACTGAGCCATCTCAATGACCCAAATCTGTCTCTCAAGGGCTAGGATTATATTGTATTCATCTTTTATCCTCTAGCCATATGCAAGCTGACATGTAGAACTTGCTGTATACCCTGCTTCAGAAATAATCCTATGACCCAGTGAGTTTCTCACGAAATCCCTATTGTGTCTCTTCACTAAAGACTTGTTATTTTCTAACCCATTCTATAGATTATTAATGACACCATGGTAGTTCTCTCTTTGTGAGGGTGATTGGCATAGTCTGTTTTACAATCTAACCTTAAATCCCCTCTCCCATCCTCTCTCCATTTCTCTGCACTGTACTTAGATTCTGATTCCGTCGTTCAGTCTCTCCTTCATTTGGGAAGTGATTTCGATCCTCTGCAAATAGTTCTACCAACACTTTCTGTTAGTTGGCACCTTCCCCTCTTGATCATAAAAATATTTTCCTAGCGCACTTACATCAGAGTCCCTGGAATTCTGAGGCTGGAGTCAGGTTCTGAGGTCTGTAGCTTAGCTTGCTGACATAGATGAAAGATCTTTCCTCCTCTAGTTCCCTGCTGCTAGCCCAGGCCCCATGATCCACATACCTGCTTTGTCTTGTCTTACCATTCTTGCTCATCTCCAGTCTTCCATGCTGTTGTAGTGATCCAAGTCTAACCTCTGGATAGTATCTCATAAAGCTCTTATTTTGACACACTTAAAGCATTACAAATGCAAAGTGTTGGTCGGGTAAAAAATACACAAAGAAGTCTCGTGGAAGAGGAGACGGAGACAATCGAGATAACGGAGAGGGTATGGCCCAGAGTGGGTAGAACACAGGGATCCAACAGCTGCAATAGAAAAGAAACTATTAAAGTTTCTGGAAGAATGATAAGTCATTTCATAAGAACATAACAGATGAATTGAAAAACTTTCATTTGGAAGTCATGAAAGCCAAGATGGTGTGTGTGTCAACTCACCATCTTTGGATGTCATGAATTTACTGTAAATAGGTAATATTCACTAAGATCAGGACCATGAATAGTCACATGTAGTGAAACAAAGCAGGTATTAAAGATGGAGCCTTCACCATCAATTTTAGAACAATTCCTTCACATGTGCTATTAAATGCACTTATTTCATCTACAAGGTTTGCCAAACTAACAGCTCCACTGAGAATGCCAAACTCCCAATTGCACCTGAAATTACTTTGAATTGCTGGTGGCTGTGAACTTCCTAGAATATTAAATAAAATAAAATCGAATAAAATGTTAAATTTTTTAAGCATTTAATTCCCACAGTTAGAAATTCATCTGTATTTCCCACAGCCTGCCTGTAGCTAGAAACGGCAAGTTCACTGACAAGTAGATTTCTGTCAAGAATTGCAACTCGTTTACTGCATAAACAAGTTAGAGGTGTTTTAACAAACTGAAATAGAAACAAATGCACCCATTGGTAGCTGACTTTCTTGGAACAAGACTTTTAAATTATAGGTGAAAGCATAACAAAAACCCTGAGAGTCACAGTTTAAATGTGCAAATGCTACACATAAGCACTGCACCAATGCACATGAATTCAATGCTTTCTCTAATGTGTTTGGAGTTTATTTTATTTGTGAGCAGCATTCCTTAAGTTACATAAACCTTTTAGTATGAATGTGTTCATGTTTTGCTAAGGCATTGATTCCCAAGACTCTCAGATGCCTAAGAAATTACTATTCACAAATGTCATTCGACAAAAAAGAAAAGATGATCAGGCTACCAGCCATGCAGTATGCTCTTGTCATTTCTTTTCAGAAATGCTGGGAGCAGCCTTAGCAACATGGGGAGTGCATGAGTAAATAAGTGACCTTAGAAAATAATAAAGTTATTGCTTAAAGGTAGTATGATTCTCTATACAGAAATGTAAAAACATTACCTGAAGTTGCTGTCAGGTGTAGGCAGACTTCTGGGAAGGATCAAAGAGAAGATATTTTAACCTTACTTGATCATCCCATCCCTCTCATAGCTCTCAGCTCTGTCTTTAGAAATGAGAGCAAGCATGGACTAGTTGCAAAGAATTGTCAGGACTGTGTTCCAGTGAACTTGATTTAGGAAAATTAGCAAGAAGATGCGGAGCAACCCGGAGCTTGCACAGGCTCTGCCCCCAGAGTGTGCTGACCAGCCGCATGACCACCCTGGCTCTGAGGAACAAGACATCTGTGATGAAGAAGGGTTCATTTTGTGATTGAAGCCTCCTTGAAAGACCTCCATGGTCTATGCTGCCAACAGAGGCCAGATGGCTATGTGTGGTCTTTTGTGTAGCTGAGGGCCTTGCTGGTGTCCACGATCTGTGTTACCACCAAAGGCCATGTAGATATCCACTATCCCTTCTGTCACTGGAGGCCATGTTGGTGTCCATGATCGAAGTTACCACTAGAGGTCATACGGATGTCCATGGTCTGTGCCGCTGCCGTAGGTTGTGTTGATGTCCGTGATCTTCATTGTCATTAGGCGGGGCCATGTTCTTGTTCATGGCCATGTAGCCACTATCTGTTATGGTCAAAGAAGCTTCTTCTGTTGTGAGATCAATGACTGCAGATCCATGACTGAGAATGACACTGAAGTCTCCTGTGACAGCCTCTTCTCCATCCCACCCCCGAAAAAGAAACAGTCCAGCCAGAAACCTATTGAAGAGAGCCCTTGAAATTGTGACAAAGACGCTGAAGTGTATCTCTTCGCAGTTGATGGGTTCTGGCAAGGGGATAGGGAAGGACTTGGTTATCTTTGAGGGGCTGGCCACGGTGAGATTGACTATGCTCCAATGAATATATGGCTAGCACAAATAGGACTTGGTAGATTTTTTTTCATTTGGGGGTGGGAGGAGTCACAAGAGTTAGAGGGCGAACCTAGGAGAAATGGAAAGCAAGTGTGACTAGGGTGCATTGTATGAAACACCAAAATAATCATAGGAAACATAGGGAAATTATGTGGGGGGAGGGAGATAGAGACAAAAAGATTGACTTGGTCCATAGGCTGTGATTTGTATCACCAATAAAAAATAGGACTATCACTTTCAAAAATGTTGGTTTTGGTAGGTGTATTAGTAAAACCAAAAAAGTCTCTTTATTATTAGTGTTTAATGGAGTTGGCCACCTTCTTACTCCTCATGGCTTAGAGCCTTATATAAAAAGTGAACCAAAATCCCTGTAAGCAAAGTATAGTTAACAGATATGTGCAGTTATATCGTTAACCACTACTTCAAAAATTACCTGAGACCCAGTCCAAGTAGAGTGTGTGACTTGCTGACCCTGAAGACCCCTGAACTCACAGTCCCTTTATCAAACAACGCAGCTTCTGGAAAAACCTCTCAGACACATTATTATTGATGCCCGCCCTCCAGGGACAGAGGGCCGGCTGCCAGAAGGATGCCTTATGACTTCCCAGCATGCCTTTCAAAAGTTCTGAGGAAATCAGGAAACTTACATAACAGGATTTTCGTTTAATAAGCAGTAATTAAAAATGTGCCTCATCTCTGTAGTCATCCTACTTTTCAAAGAGTCACTAGTCCAATAATATCAGAATGAAGCAATAATCCATCTCAACCCAAGGAAGTCCTCTTCACACTGCTCTTGTAAAATTTATTTTTAAAATGCTGTACATTAAAGTGATCTTTTCTCTGCTGTGCATTTCATAGTCGCTCAGGGAAAAGTTGCTGAATTTGAATGTGTGCGTACAAAGAAAATATATAATTAATTACGGTTCGGCAATGTCTTCAAAAGGTGCAGGGACTACAGTAACACGAGTTTTCAAGTTTGGGCAAGAATCCGTGGAGGTGTTTGCAACTCAGCAATAATAGAATTACAATGCACCATTTAGGTCAGAATTATAGACTACGTGAGGCATGGGAGGAGAGCACCAGAGAAGGCCCTGCACCTACAAAAGTGAGCTTACAGAAGCGACAGAAAGGGAAACGCTTCACTTTGTTGGGAGCGTGATGTGAAGAAGACACAGGAGACGAAGCAGGAGAGACGAGGTGAACACCATGGAGTTAACGCCTTGTTTAAAATAAGACCACTCATGAGAGCTTCCATCAATAGTTAAGATCCTACAGGAGACCGTCCTGGGGAAATAAACTGTGCACTGGGGTCCTGACCAGAGAAACAAAGAGAATGGCTATGCAGCAGGGATCTGCCCATCAGCTTGGAGCACCCACTGCCCTGGTGTCACAGCTCTGGGAAGGATCGGGTTTCCTAATTACATGAAAAGATACCCTGCGCAGTACAGAGGGAGACTCGTGTTCACCCGCACTGAAGATCTTAGACACAGTGTTAGCCAAGAAGCCACTCAGGTGCAGGTCCTCAGGCGCCCTGTCCTCTTGAACTCTCACCAGGTTTGGGAGCGAATTAGAGTAAATCGTGCTTTTCTTTGCCAAGAATGAAAAGGGGAGAGGATGAAAAAAGAAGAAAGTCTCCTTTTGTTTTCCCTTCCCACTGGGTTCTTGATTCGTTAGGAATCAGTTCCAGTTGCTGAGGCTCCCCTGGAGCTGGCTGCCTTGGCTTTGGCTGCTGGCCTCCAGTGTAACACAAGCAGCCTGCAGCCTCACTCTTCACCCGGCCTTTTATCCGCGGGAGCAGGAGTGCCTGCCTGCCTTCGGAAAGCTCACACAGCTGCCTGATCCAAATGAGCAGCTCTCTGCCTTTTAAATAATGCTGAGACTCGCTGACAACACGCCCCCGGTGCTTGAAAACCGGGTGCTTGTTCCATTGTGATCTCTTCATTGGTTCCTAGACCTCAGACTCCCTAGAGAATGTCTCAAATGCACGTGATAACTCTGATATATATATATATAGCACCCGCAGCCTGATTAGCCTAGAAAGGGGTGTTAGAAAAAAAATAAAGAAAAACATATTCTTGTTACCAGACATCTCCCTGTTACTGGCATATATGAGGAAGCTTAAAAAATAATTTAGTCTATTAAAAGGGTGAGCAGAGCCTATTCACTAATTTCCTCTACAATACCTTAAGGAGCTTTCGAATGACTTTTGCCTCCTTTTTTGGTCATGGAATATCAACAGGGAAAGTGATTATAAAGTAGCAGCCAATGTAAACCAGAATTCTACAGAGCGGTACAACAGGAAGGTTCAACGGGACATGGGAGCAGAAGCCGTCCCCAGTCCTCTGCGTGGTCCGTGAATACTTAACTCTCTAAGTCTCAGTTTCTGGTCATGGTAAGCAGCTCCCAAGGTTGGCAAAGCTAAATTAGTCATGTGCTGATTTCAGCGCCTGCGGGGAAAAGGCACCCAAAGTGTGCATTTGGGAAAACACCTGTGAAGCAGGAAGGGAGGGAGCAGAGGAGCCAGCAGAGACATCGAATGGCATGGCCATCTCCATCTGACCTCCGTGAGGGAAAGAGAAAGCAAACAAGATCCAGTGAAAGTCTCTCCACTGTGGGTCTAGGAACACCACAGAACACAGTGAGCATTTCTCAAGCTTATGTTCTCGTCAACGAACCCTCCCTCCCTACCAAAGCATTCACTAGAGCAGTGTGTGGGAATCGGAACCTCCTGACAGCAGTCATGATGGATTTCCAAGTACAGCAGTGACAGCAGACAGTTACACTCGCTGTTGAAAGAGGTCTTCAATCTGTGTTCTCACCGACTGAACCAACATACACGAAAAGCACTTGACACCAGTGATTGGCCTAGAGACGCCATTCTGCAAAAGCACCTTCCCCCTTAAATGTCAGATATTTTGTTGGTATGGTGGACAAGCATAGTACACACAGTTTAAATTAACTTTGAGTTGTAAGTTGATCACTGTTTAGCTAAACAAAAGGTTGAATTTGAGAATAACATAATAATGGGAGCATTTGTTCATTAGTAACTTATGCACATATTGGGAGAGGTTAAAGCAGTGAGAGGCTATTTATCTATTTTAGAAAAATGGAGAAATTCACATAAGCAACTTGGGTACAGAGTCCATCAGTCTTGGCGAATCAAGGTACAAGTTAGCATCAGCTTTTGGATGACAAATTCTTGATAGGCAGTATCTTATTCTGAATCAGAGCATTCTTAAAGAATGTAAAGGGTTAATTTTTTTATGGAGACAGGTGTAAGCTTGCAAGCATGAGGTAGATATAAACATGCTACTTCATGTTCACAACAACTTGTTGTGGAATTTTCAGAAATTCCTGGACAGGGTACTGTGACAGGCAAAAGTTCACCTCCTTCCTTATTTCCTGGCTCTAATTTTGTCTACATCTAACAAGAAAGTTTCCATTTATAAATAATGATTTCAGCTATTTCTCTCCATGGCTTCTTGATGATCTGCCAGGACCATGAATGACTTGGTGACTATCCAAACTAAGAAGTTCATTGATAACTGACTGCATCAGGGAAAAGAAATAGTCACCAAGTTCCTTCACCCTGGGAAGGCAAGACCTGAGAAACTTAGCCGAAATGTATGAGATGCACAAGATATATTGTGTATGATTTCAAAACCTATTTGGTGGTAGTAAGACAATTGGTTTGGGCAAAATCTGTGATTTCTAGGAATGTGCAAGGAAAATGAGCATAAACAGAGACCTGTAAGACATGTACTGTATGAGGAGAAAAATACTTCCACAAACACACACACACACACACACACACACACACACACACACACAAACACACAAGAACAGAATGAAGGTCAAGGGACTACAAAGGCCAGAAAAAAACAAAAACAAAATACAGTTGTGTGTGAATGTGTGTGGAGGCCAGAGACTGACCTCTCCCTTGGTGATTTGTCACTGTCTACTTTATTTACTGAGACAAGATCTCTCACTGGAGCTCCCTGATACGTCAGTCTCTGGTCTGCCTGTGTCACGGATTCCCTGTCTCTGCCTCCCAAGTGCCACAGCTACGGGCGGGAATCCATGTTGTCCCAGCATGCTAGAGATCCAAATTCCTTGTCTTCAAGCTTGCATGAAAAGTGGTTTTTGTTGTTAGCTGTTGTTTTCCCCTGTGGAGTAAATCTTTGCCAGGATAATTTGTGGTGAAAACCTTCTGAGTCGGTCCGCCTTCGCATGAAGTCTCTTTCCCTTCTTGAAAACTCTGAAATAGATTTTTAAAATACAAAGACTAAAATTGAAAAAGAAGAAACTCAGTATCTGGTAGTATGTTCAAGATTGGATAACAGCTGAAGGAGTAAAGATTCTGTGATGACTTGATCTTCCATGCTGGCCAAATGTCTGAGGAGGGACCGCTTGGTTATAAACTCTCCAGGGGAGATATAGCAATATGGGCCAGCGGTTAAGAGTGCTGACTACCAGAGGGGTCGAGGTCTCCAAGAGAACATGGCCCAGAGGATCAGCTAAGCAGGACTCACAGTGGCTCCGAGACTGAAGCTGCAGTCACAGTGTCCATATGGGGCTCAACTAGGTCCTCTGCATGTATGTTACAGTTATGAGACTACTAAAAGTGGGAGTGGAGTGTCTCTGGCTCTTTTGCTGGCTCTTGTGACCCTTTTCCTCCTACTGGGTTGCCTCACCCAGCCTTGATATGAGGGTTTTTATCTTGTCTTACTGTAACTTGCTATGGGGTGCTTGGTTGATACCCCGGGGAGGCCTGCTCCTTTCTGAAGGGAAATGGAGGAGGAGTGGATCTGGGAGCCAGAGTGGGGCATGGACTGAGCTTGAAGTGTAATGTATGATAGAAGAGTAAATTTAAAAATAAAATAAATAAAAATTAAATCAAACCTTACCTTTAAAAAAAGAAAAGGAAGAGTGCTGGCAGATTTTTCAAAGGACCCAGTTTTGGTTTCTAGTACCCACATGGTGACTCAAAGCAGCCAGAGCTCCAGTTCCACAGGGCCTGACCCTCCTGACCGCCACAGGCTTCTTTATGCACATGCTGCACAGATATCAACTCAAACACATGGGGGTATGCTCCCTCTCCCTCTCCCCTTCCCTCTCTCCCCCTCTCTCTTTCTCTCCAAAATCTTTACAAAAATAAATAAACGTCAAACATTATTTCATCTTAGTATTGAGGCAATTTTCATATGCTAAATTTCGGGAATACCATCTGGGAATTAATGATATCTCACTTCAGTTTGGAAAAGGGGGTATTTCCCCTACTCATCTTCCAGAGCAGAGTTGTCATAACATGTCAGCCCAGATTTATAGGTAAGAGGGTCAAATGTTTCCAACAAGGTTATATAATGCTTACATTATGAGTTACATTCTTTAGTGCAATAAATGCCTGTTTGGGTGGGTTCCACACATTGCTAAAACATTTCATTCATTCATATTCAAGGAAGTCTTCTGCTGCCTCACATCTTCATTGTCTAAGTTCTAAATCTCTTGACATTATCCTTTTCTCAAATGATCAGAATTGTCTGTCCTATAAAAATAGAAATTCTTTATGTGTGGTGCTTCTAATCTTTATACAAATATCTTTTTTAATTTTTTATTTATTTGAAAGGTTTTTTCAATTTACATACCAACTACAGTTCCCCTTCCCTCCCCTCTTGCCATCATAGAACGTTCATCTAGTAATGATGGAAGCAGATGCAGAGATCCATAGCTGAGCACCGGCCCAAGATTCTGGAGTCCAGTTGAAGAGGTGGAGGAGAGATAATATGAACAAAGGGGTCAAGATCATGATGGGGAAACCCACAGAGATAGCTGACCCAAGCCAGTGAGAGCTCACTGACTCCAGACTGATAGCGGGGAACCGTGCATAAGACAGAATTAGGCCCTCTGAATGTGGGTGACAGTTCTGTGGCTTGCGCAGTCTGCGGGGCCACTGGCAGTAGCACCAAGATTTATCCCTAGTACATGAACTGACTTTTTATACCCCATTCCCTATGGCGGGATACCTTGCACAGTTTCAATACAGGAGGGAGGGGCTTGGTCCTGCCTCAGCTTGGCATATGAGTGTCTTTATAGAGTGGTGCATAAGTAATGCATGTATTACTAGATATTTATTTAATTTTATTCAGTGTGTATTGATGTTTGGCTACATGCATGTCTGTGCATCATGCGCAAGCCTGTTGCTCTCAGAGGCCAGAAGAAGGCATTGGATCCTCTAGGACTGGGGTTACAGATGGTTGTGAATCAAAATGCAGGTGCTGGGAATGGAACCCGGATCTTCTGGAAGAGCAGCCAGTGGTCTTAACCACTTTGCTATCTCTACATTCCCAGATGTATTTTCAGGTATCTAGGAGTCTAGGCTCTTACTAACTTTTTGACCTTGTAAACGTCACTTAATCTTGTATCTCAATAGCACAACACCTAGGATAAAGCCTAATACATAATCAATCAATGCCTACTCACTTATGGTATGCAAAGTATTTCCCAAATTATTATCCATAGGAAACCATGTAGGAAATGTCTTACAATTTGTCAAAAGCAAACTTGCCAAAGTAAACACGTCTAATAATTAAAGCCATTAGAGATGCTTAGAAGTATAGCAGAACACAGGAAACATCCAAATAAATAAATAAAAATGAATCTCATAAGGTAGTCTTCTCTACTATCAATGAAATCCCATGAGGAACACTTAGCATGGTATATGGAAGAGAAAAAGTAAATGTGACCAGCTATTTACTACCAGTCGCGTCATAAAGGCTTTCAGATCAAAGAGTCGCTAATCTTCACAAACCAGGAGCCTGTAGTCACTATGAGATACCTTTCCTATATCTTCTTTAATATATCCTCAGTTTATTTCATACTTTGATTTTTGCATGTCTGAGTCCAAGTATATACTCCTTTTCAAGCAAATTGACATATTACATCCCCTAGGAAACAGGGCCTTCTCTGAAATGTATGGATCTTCTCCTGCCAAGAAGAGAAAAGTCTTCCTATCTTAATCGGGTCAAGGTCCCTCCTTGTTAGGCCCAGAGGTTTCTCAGCAGTAGCTGGTACAGAGAATGATTCCTGCTCTGCAACTGTCTGTTACCATGGAGACATGCTAATTAGTGAATGATGAGAAAGCCAGAGGAGTGCAGGGTCTATAAAACCAGGAGAACCAAAGGGAAATGAGTGGAGAAATGCAGATAGATAGAAAGGAGAAGATTTTGTGGGACAACAGCATGTTAGATGTTAGATATGATCACATGTTAGATAAAATCACAATGAAGAGGGAAAGAGGGTTGCGAAAGGGAAGGAGCTTTAATGACCCAGAACTTGATGAGGGCCAGGGACTATAGCTTGAGAAAAGAAATGGACACTCCCCTGCACTATTACTTCCCAGAGTCATAGGATATAACAAATACATATTTGAACAGTATTAGAGACCTGTGGGATTTTTTTCCAAACAAAACAAATATGACATGCAGGACCACTAAAAAAGTATGTAGATTTCTATGCTATAAGTTGGGTCCACATTTGCCAGCCCATCAAAATGTTCTATGTGGAGTGTCAATGTGTAACATTCCTCTCTAATCTCTGAGCCAAATGTGTCCTTAGATTTCTGTATCCAGATCTCTGAGGCAACAATGTGGCAGCAGGGGTGACACAAGTGACAACTGCAGGTATAATGTTTTAAGAAGATAAAATATACCTGAAAATGCTGTACTCATAAGCATATAAGCTTATGTACCTAAGGCATTTTGGAATCTTGACTGGGTGATAAAAATCATTCTTCTAGATTTAGCAATAGGGTGGGAGGCTGGGGGGGAAGGGGAGTGCGGGAGGAGGGGAGGGAGAGGGAACTGGGATTGACGTGTAAAACAAGCTATTTAAAATTAAAATAAAAAATGATAAAAGAAAAAATCATTCTTCTAAAGAGATAATCACATTGTATTCACAATATAAGTATTTTCTGACTCATTTGAATATCGTATATTATGTGCTAATACTGTGTTATATTTGACTTTTGCATATCTTAATGGGAGATTTTATGAAAATGTAAAAATGTTGATATACTAATAAAGAGAACAAAATGCCTGGTATTCTGACCAGAATATTTTAGAGAAGAAGGAAGAGAGTTGGTCTGTTGTGTTAATTAGTGGAGGGTTTTGAAGGGAGATGAGTCACATACATAAAGTGCTTGTCTGCCCACACCAGTAAGAAAATCCACAGCCCCACACCTTGGAAACTCCACTCCTGGCTTTTCTATCTACAACACTGCCCACCACCTTTCAGGTTCTCTCGTCTGCTAAACCTATACCAAGTATCACTCTCCTCAGCATCCTTGGTATCTGTGTATATTATACACAGATATCTTAAAAGACAAATACTCCATCAGTGAATGCTCCTCTGAACTGACTGATGCCATTTGTGAAAATTGTGGGATTATAGACATTTCTTAGCTTCAATTAATGTCTGGGCTCACTGTTAGTCTAGAACCAATTCCAAGTTCTAGTACCTAGAAAGTCAGCTTTGGAGTGGAGTCAGCAGGATAGAGCCACCTGACTAGCTCATGAGGAAGAAAGATGATGGCCCATTTCCTACCCACTGACTTTATTCTTTATTACTCTGCTTCTCCAAGACATTTTATTACGTGCAGTCATTGCTTCTGCCTCACTGTGACCATAATCCCAAACACAAAAAAGTTAAGAAAGGAAAGATTTATTTGGGCTAATGGATGCAGAATGTTTCAGTTCATCACAGTTGGGAAAGCGTGGCTTCCTAGAGAATCAGGAAGCAAAGAAATAACAACAGAAATCAGAGGCTATGACTTTCAAAGACCCAGCCCTTGGGACTACTTTACTAACTCAGCCACATCTCCTTCCACAGCTTTTCAAATCAACACTGTTGTCTTGGGAACAAGTATTCAATGAGCCTGTGGGGGAGATTTCAAATTCAAACTATAATATTATGGTGTTAAATATCATATAATGGAAATTACACGGAAATGGGCTTTTTGTTATTTTAAAGGTCATGTGTTTCTTTTACTGCTTATCATACTTCTGAGCTACCCAAGAATATGTAAGTAAATACATGGACACTGTATTCACAAGCCCAAATTACAATATAATCATCAAACATTTCTCCCATCGGAATAACTCAAAATAGCAATCGCAGGAGATGAAGAGTTGGTGGTATGCATGTTTGTAAAAATAATGTCATCCTCCATTATCTAGGAGTGTTGATTGTGAACCACAGGTCATGTTCACTTAGATAAACCAATAGAAAAAACTGCAGTGTAGGATCCTAGTAAGGGGAGCAGACCAAGTTCTAGTGGTGAATTCTAAGCATAGCACATGAGCTTGAGAAGGCTAATGACCAAGGATCACTTGGTAGGTCTGGGCAGATGAAAGGAAAGGAGACAAGAAAGAGAGACAGAGATTGAGAGAGAGAGAGAGACAGAGAGACAGAGAGACAGAGAGACAGAGAGACAGAGAGATAGACAGAGAGACAAAGACAGAGACAGAGGACAGAGACAAGATCACATACAAATCCGCTTGTTTTGACTCAAGACAACTATATAGAAAATCAAAACTAAGTCTTCTTTCTCCAGGCCATTAGGCAGAAAAATATGGCATGGCCCTTTGAATGTGTGCTACTGTACTTTTTATATTATACCATTTCCTTCTACCAAAATAGACTCCAATACTGTAACTGTAAGTATGTGTGTATGCATGAGTAAGTGTGTGTGTGTGTGTGTGTGTGTGTGTGTGTGTGTGTGTGTGTATTTGAAGGGCAAGAGGGTTGCCATATTTTTCCTTTCATTGAAAATGGATTTTTCTTCTTATGTAATATATCCTGATAATACTTTCCCCTCCTACTACTCCTTCCAGTTTCTATTTATCTTCCCTCCTATCTGGATATAGTTCCTTTCTGTTTCTCATTTGAAAACAAACAGGCTTCTAATGGATAACTATAATATAATACAATGCATAATATTTAGATAAAACAAAACCTAACATATCAGAATTGGACAAGACTAACAGAAGGGAAGGATTCAAGAAAAGAAACAATAATCGGAGGTCCAGAATTGTGCACACTCAGGAATCCCATAAAAGCACGAAGCTGGAAACCATCAGAGACACACAGAGAACCTGCTGCAGATCCATGCAGGCCCTGTGCACGCTGCCTCAGTCGCTGGGACTTCATGTGACCTTTGCTCGTGCCTGTTTGGAAAGCCTTGTTTTCTCAGGCTCCTCCATCCCCTCTGGTTTTTCAAATCTTTCTGCCTCCTCTTCTGCAGAGTTCCCTGAGCTCTAAGGGAGGGATTTGATGGATACATCTCATTTAGGGCTGAATGTTCCGACTTCTCTCACTCTGCATAATGTCTGTCTGTGGGTCTCCATGTTCTTTCTCTCTATCAGTCTTTCAGAAAGTGAATCATAAAAGTACAAATGAAAATTCAAACAAAAATAGTAAGACAAAAAAAAAACACCAAAATGATATATAAAGTCCAAAAAAGCATTCCACAGATTTTGTTTCTTGTTGGCCAACTGCTCTTAGGTATGGGGCTTGTCCTGAAGTGAGGTTGATAAACCCAGGGACACTCTATTGGATAAAAATCTTGATTTGTCCCTTTGAGCTGGTATCAGTTGCAAGTAGGTTCTTTATTGGGAGGGGGTGGAACCCCATATCCATTTCTGGCTCTCATGCTGGGACCCCATCTGCCTTGAACCTGTGCAGATCTGTTTTCATAGACTTAGTTTTAAATCTACATTAATCCTCCCATCTTTTGCCAAGAAGGGAATGATATGGGGATTGAGTAGGGAGCTGGAGGGGTGCTGGTGGATGGACAAGGGAGGAGGGAGGAGTGGGAGAAGGAGCTGGGATTGACATGTGAAACATTCATGTTTCTAATTTAAATAAAAACATATTGAGGGAATAAAAGAATTTTGGGAGTTTATTTGGTCACAAATGCATTCGCCTATGTAAGAAAATATGAGGTCAGATTAAACCCTCTACTTCAAAACATAAAACACATCAGTATCACAATATTACCATCCATATATACATTAGGAAGCATATTTCAATTTTGTGAATTGAGGTTATCATTTTATCATATTTTCAGAGATATAATATACTTTCCAGATAAACTGAGGAAATATTATTAACATAATTTAGCCCTAATATTTTAAATTTACATTAGATTTAGATATGCAACACAGGCCTATGTCTGGAACTTAAATCATAATTTGCCTAGAAATGATAATTTGGGAACTATCCAATAATACAAAGAGGTATTAAAGTCAGTGAATAAAACACTGGCACCAAGTTAGTTTGTCTTCAAACACCTCTATGTCATGGGCATTTTGATCCTCCAATCTTTCTCTCTATTCCCAGAAGTCTTTTGGCATCTGCACTTACAATACAGTCTCAGGGACTGGCTCCATGCCTCCCCCCACCCGCCAGAGTCCCTAAGCAGTTTCTGCAGCCTTCCTAGGCTTCCCCTCCCTTTTTTGTTTGCAGATTGTGTTTTGAATTACAGAAAGACTGCACTGAAGAAAAAAAAGCAAAACCAAGGAAAGTTTATCAACCCACAAAGTCCTTCTATGACATCGAAAGACATTATCCCATTTCTGACTGACCCTACTGAGAGAAAAAAATATGAACCAATAAGAAAGGAGTTCAAAGTGCAAAGATACAAACTGGAAAGAAAATGTGTGTGGTGTGTGTGTGTGTGTGTGTGTGTGTGTGTGTGTGTGTGTACTGTGTATGTGTGTTTTGCAATGTGTTCTCTCCAAGCATATGAATATCAGAAATGACCATAGGTTCTTGATGAGTAATAACAGAATAGTAAATTAATAACATAGCACTGTCCCTTAGACAGAATAATTCAAAATTCACACAAAAATTTGTCCCACACTAACCAGATCATTATGGGATAGTTCTGCCCTGTGTGTAGTTCTGCAAGAGAATAGAGGAGGATAGGACAGACCTAGGACCCTTACACAATGATGATGCAAATGCCAGCAAAACAGGAATTCAAGGGGTTCCATGTGGAGTATCATACTTATGGGAGAATAAAATTGAATCCATATTTTAATGTAAAGCATAGGATTTACACATAAGGAAACATCTTTGAACTTTGTTTATTTTTTAGTAATTGATTCCAATAATTAGATGTCCTTCAAACTAGATATTTTCACATCTCTGCGAAAGAAAAAGACAGTAAATTTCTTATAATTTCTCTGTTTTAGTTGGTTCCTTATTATCTGAGATGCTGTACTGATTTACAAACTATTTAAACAATTTGCAGGGAGCAATGTTTGTACTCTAAAGGTGATAATATCTAAGCATAAGATAGCCTAAGCCCTGCCCCAGATGATATGACAGACTTTGGAGATCCCCCATGGAGGAAGCAGAGAGGGGATGAGGTGGGGAACGGGGGGGGTCTGGGAAGTGCGGGGGAGAGGGATCTGTGATTTACATGTGAAGCAAGCTTGTTTCTAATTTAAATTTTTAAAAAGATAGCAAATGCAATGACTTAGTTTTGTTTCAAGGGATTTTCAATGGAATGGTGACACAACTTGAAACAATACCATAAGCAATGCTAAATGAACCTTTTAAGGTTTATGAACGTGTGTTTTGTGTGGATGAGTGTCTGCATGCCTGTATATGCTCAATGCCCGCGGTTGGCCAGCAGAGGACACCGGATGTCCTGGAACTGGACTTACAATGGGTTGTGAGCTGCTGGGTGGATGCTGAGAAGCAAACCCAAGTCCTCTGCAAAAGCATCAATTGCTGGGAACTGCTCAGCCAACTCTCCGGGCCCCTAAAACGAACTTTCCATTTTGCTAAACATAATAAGTATAGTTTTTCTTAAACTGGGAAAATTATCTGAATAAAGCCAGCCAAAACCATGATATGCTGGTCCCAATGACACATATCATTATCCCAAGCTTGTTGTGTCACTTTAAATTACTGAGGTATAGTAACTTTTAAATGACAAAAATAACGGAAAACTAAGAGGGAGGGGGCTAAATGGTTTGTCTCGATGGAGTACCCATCCCAAGTATACACACGGACTTTGGACTCCCATAGAACAATGTGAGGTGCACTCTCACCCTGAACTCTTGGGGAAGGGTCTAGGCCCTGCCCTATATGAAATGACAGACTATGGACACCCCCATGGAGGGCCTCACCCTCCCTGGGGGAATGAGGGGATAACGAGGGGGGTTTTGGGGGAAGGGCACGGGAGGAGGGGAGGGAATGGGAGAGGGACCTGGAACTGACTTGTGAAGCAACCTCGTTTCTTATCTAAATTTAAACTGGAAAATAAAATATAAAAAAAAGAATTTTAAATCCACCCCTTTTTTAACAATATCGAGGGCAAAGTCTCAAAGAATAAGTTCTCATTCCATTGTAATTACAATGCATAAACTTTGCCCTTTGGAGAACAGTGCTTTCAAACTTATAATACAAACATTACAGTAGTACAAAGAGTTTGCAAAACATGTTTGTTAAAAGACAGGCATTCAAAAGCAAATAGAAATATCTCCCAACACAACAGTTAGAAGATGTGGTGCTGAAGCTTTTTTTAATGGAAAAAATACTAAAGTATTTTCATACTAAAGTATGAAAACAATGCTCATCTCTGTCATCAATAGAAATTTAAATCAAAACAACAAGGACATATGACTATAGACTAATGAGAATGACAAGAAAATTTAACTGACAACACCATGTGCTGCTGAAGATATTAGGGCAGCTGGAACTATCTTCTGTCTCCTGAAAGGAAATATGCTTCAGCCTCTTCAGAAAGCAGCCCAGCTTTGGTGTACAATCTCACCATGGCTTACCCCGGAGTTGGAGAGACAGATGGCTCAGCCGCAAGGAGAATACACTGCTCTTGCAAATGCCTTGACGTCACATCCCAGCACCCACATCACCTTACAGCTACCTGTCACTTAAGCTCCAGAGGGATACGTCACTTGTGGCCTCCCCAGCATTGGCACTCATGTATACAGACACACAATTTAAATGAAATATTTTTAAATGTGCTTACCTATCAACCATTCTTTTGACCTAGGAATAGGTATTTCATTCAAGAGAGATGAAAAGATATGTCCATTAAGAGGCCTATAGACAAATTTTAATAGCAGCCCTATTCATAATTATAGAATTTGGAAGCAATCCAAATTCACCAGAACCATTTAGTGAATAGATAGGCAGAATAGAATAAAATTGAAAAATAGAATGTTATATAGGAAATGAAAAGGGAACAAATTCATAACACATAAAACAGTATGGATGAATCTTAAAAACAATATGCAAAAATAGAAATCTATATGCCATTCAGTCTACATAATAGTCTAAGAAAACAAAATTATAAGGTCATAAAATAGTTATAGGAGGGAGGAAGGGCAGGTTGTACAGAAGTGTGGAAGACCTATGGAGTAATAGGAATACTTTAAACCAAAATTGGGATTTAAGCTATGTATCTGTGTATCATTGTACTGCTGTATATCTTAAAAAATTATAAAGAGGAAGCTTTTGCTTTTTGTAAACTATATTTGGATACACCTGATGAGAGATCACTCTTTCCAAAAGGTTCTCTATGTGTGAAGAAATGTACAAATTTGTGCCTATGCACATGCACACTCACACACACATATAAACACCCATACATACACATACACACACATATAAACACACATAGACACATATACAAACACATATTCATACACACATACACACACATGTACATACTACACATATACACAAATATAAACACATACACACACATACATACACATGTACATACATGCACATACACATACACACTCACAGTAAAGCAGTCAAGTAGCTGACCTTTCGATGATGATGGGAATTCAGAGGACTAAACCATGTGCTATGGCTGCATTCCATATGACTAGCAGACTTTAAATAATCAGGGCATTTAGACCCCCTGAATCTGGGCGTCAGTGAGGAGGCCTAGGTAATCTATTGAGCCTTGGGCAGCAGATCAGTACCCATCCCAAGTATACACACGGACTTTGGATTCCCATAGAACAATGTGAGGTGCACTCTCACCCTGAACTCTTGGGGAAAGGTCTAGGCCCTGCCCTATATGAAATGACAGACTATGGACACCCCCATGGAGGGCCTCACCCTCCCTGGGGGAATGAGGGGATAACGGGGGGGGGTTGGGGGAAGGGCACGGGAGGAGGGGAGGGAATGGGAGAGGGACCTGGAACTGACTTGTGAAGCAACCTCGTTTCTTATCTAAATTTAAACTGGAAAATAAAATATAAAATAAAATAAAATAAAATCCAAAAAATAATAATAATAATCAGGGCATTTTGCAAACAACACATCTACAACCGTGAATCAGCATCACTAAGTGTTTCCCTTCTAATTTTGTTTCACCCTTTGTTTATTTTTCCCTCTAAGTGAGAGGGAAGTTGGCAGTTGCCCAGTCGGCAGCTCAGCCACCCCCAGCTCTCCTAACATGTGTGAGCGCCCTTCATAGAGGCTTACACTTAAGTGGTATCATTTTCCACAGGGCAGTAAGGAAATTGTTGCCATCAGATCTCGGTGCACACTGCATGGTGATGCTTTTTACTTAAATCGTTCCTACCCACAAAATCAGAACCTGACGTCACCATAGCAGGCCCACAGCAGTGTTGGTTATGTGAAAAACCATTAACAGAAAGATTCATCTCTTCCTCACATTGGACCTTTTGTTGTAGTTCCTTACATAAAGATCCCTTTTTCCCCTTGACCATTAATACTCATAATTATATCTGTATTTCTTAAGAATATTATGAGTTGCCATTTCTGCATAGTAGCAGATTGAATTTATTCACCTTACGGATATATTATTATCACAGATAATAACTGCAGCATGATAATTATCATTAATTATTCATTTGGATTAAGAGGCAAATAGGCTTGTATTCAAGGGTCTTCCAGAGCACTGTTCATTGTTCCTGAGCGCTGTGTGCCAGTGTGACTAATTCATACTCTTTGCTGAGCCACTGTTGACATCTGACGGGTCCCATATGTATTTATTTGAAAATATAATAAAAGGAGTGAGGATACCGTCTCAAGATGGAGTCACTAAAACAGACATATGGCTTCTTCGTTGCCTTTTAAGTGAGAGCATGTGATTGTCTGTTACAGCCAGGCTGCTGTGAGCATTGTGTTAGTAGATGTGTATGTATTCCTTTCTCTGCATCCTGGACTTGGGCTATTTAAGTGTCTATAAGCCTGTACATTTACATAATAGCTTTTTGGAAAATAACAATAATAATAATTGAAGTGATACAGTTTGTCTGTCAGTGAACCAAGTGCTTTGGTACAGTTTACTTGTATTTCCATTTTTAAATGACTTGCGTTTAATATGCACGGTGCAAAGTTTAGAAATCAAGATGGGAAAGGAGCAGAGAAAAGGAGGAAGATAGATTCTAAAAACAGTTCCGGTGCTGGTTTAGTTAACATACTCTAATGTGGATATGAATATATTGGTAGCATCTTTTTTGTTTTTTTTCTCTTGGTCTTAGTCATCATCTTTTCAATCTGAAATTCATGTTCATACTTTTAAATAGATATAAAGAGGCAGCCGGAAATGTGTGGCATTATACCTGCTACTGAAGGTGGGGTGGAAATCTCGAAGGGTTGAGATTGAGGTTGTATATTGAGATGACTGCAAGGCTTTACCCCTCTCTTTCATTCTGTCTAGCAGAGGAATAAACAGGGGGCATGACACAGTGTTGATTTATATTTTAAGCAGTTTTGTGCTTATGTTTGTCAATATATTGTGTGTCCTCACTTGTTTACTCTTCACAGTAGTATGCTGTGTTAGTGAATGGCAGCTCACATCATCCCCATTTTCACACAGGAACCTAAGTTAGGTTAGTAGCAGTGTTAGTCAACCAATACTGCTTTAAGTAGCAGTACTTAAGCCAAAAAGATTAAGTAGTAGAGTTTAATTAGGAGCACACAGTGGTAGAGCTGAATCGGGAACCCACAGCTCCTGACTCTCGAGTCCAGTTTCTATGTCTCCCTGAGCACATCTGCACATAGCTTCACAAAGGTGCTGAAGGGGGAAAGGCATAGAATTTTGAAAACCCTATTCCAGATGGACAGAATTCCAGAGGAAAAAAAGAAACTTGGGATGGTGGTGATGGGGCTCTCCTGGTGCCCTTCCATGCAACTTTCTAAGAAGAAAATCTTCGTGGTAAGCACATTTCATCCTCTTAACAGATTTTCCAATGCTTGCTATGTACAGTCTTATGGCCAATAGGCACAATGCACAGCATACCTCCAGAATTTAAATCTGAAGTTCTAAGGGCTTGATCAGCACAACACTCCAGCTAGTCACTCTTCCTTACTTCCCAGGATAGCCAAGGCAACCCTGTACAATAAAGGAACTTCCAGAGGCATCACCATCCCTGACTTCAAGCTCTATTATAGAGCTATAGCCCTGAAAACAGCTTGGCATTGGCACAAAAACAGACAGGTAGACCAATGGAATGGAATGAAAGACACTGATATCAACCCACATACCTTTGAACACCTGATCTTTGACAAAGAAGCTAAAACTATACAATGGAAAAAAGAAAACATCTTCAACAAATGGTGCTGAAGTAACTGGATGCTGGCATGTAAAAGACAACAGAGAGATCCATATCTATCACCATGCACAAAACTTAAGTCCAAATGGATCAAAGACCTCAACATCAATCCAGTCACATTAAACGAATTAATACAGGAGACCACTTCCTGAACATAACACAAGTAGCACAGACACTGAGATCAACAATTAATAAATGGGACCTCCTGAAACAAAGGACCTTCTGCAGGGCAAAGGACACTGTCAACAAGACAAAATGACAGCCCACAGAATGGGAAAAGATATTCACAAACCCCACATCTGACAGAGGGCTGATCTCCAAAATTTACAAAGAACTCAAGAAGCAAGTCTCCAAAACACCAAAGGATCCAATTAAAAAGTGGGGGATACAGAACTAAATAGAGAATTCTCAATAGAGGAGTCTTAAATGGCTGAGAGGCACTTGAGAAAGTGCTCAACATCTTTAGCCATCCGGGAAATGCAAATCAAAACAACTTTGAGATCCATCTCACTTCCGTCAAAATGGCTAAAATCAAAAACACCAATGACAGTTTATGCTGGAGAGGATGTGGAGAAAGGGGTACACTCCTCCACTGCTGGTGGGAATGCCAACTTGTGCAGCCATTTTGGAGATCAGTATGGAGATTCCTCAGGAAAATGGAAATCAGTCTACCACAAGATCCAGCAATTCCACTCTTAGACATATACCCAAAAGATGTACCCTCATACAATAAGGACATCTGCTCAACTATGTTCATAGCAGCATTATTTGTAATAGCCAGAACCTGGAAGCAACCTAGATGTCCCTCAACTGAAGAGGGGATAGAGAAAATGTGGTACATTTACACAATGGAGTACTACTCAGCAGGAAAAAAATGGAATCTTGAAATTTGCAGGCAAATGGATGACACTAGAAGAAACATTTCTTGAGAAAGATGGAGATGTAGTCATTTCCTGGCATACAGAAGGCCCAAGGCTGTATCTCCCAAGTGAATAAGTTCAAGGCCAGGCAGTGATTCATTGTCATGCCTTGTTTCAAAAAGACGACGAGACAGGGACACAATGCTTGCCTACCATACACAAGACCCTTGATTCTGTCCTGAGCACTGAACAATTAATTAGTTTATTCTTGGGAGTTTGGACCTTCACTCCACTTCACAAACATCCATTCACCAAAATGCTCTAGACAAGGACCCAGTGCTGTGCCTCTGAGCAAAAAAAGAACCCTGCTCTTTTTTTTCTTTCTTTCTTTTTTTTTTTTTTTTTTTGGTTTTTACGAGACAGGGTTTCTCTGTATTGTTTTGGAGGCTGTCGGTCCAGCCTGGCCTCGAACTCACAGAGATCCGCCTGCCTCTGCCTCCTGAGTGCTGGGATTAAAGGCGTGCGCCACCACCACCCGGCAAGAATCCTGCTCTTACACAGTGTTTGTCCTGTTGTGGAAGATAGAGCCTGCACGAACATTTCCTAGGAGTGAACTGCTACACAGAAAAAGAGTGTAGACAGAGCAATAAGAAAGGCAGGTGTAACCTTGATCACATCCTTAGGAGGGGATAGGCAGAGAAGGCACTGTGAGATGCTGTAAATGAATGCAAGGAGCAGTGTGGACTGAAACCATGCATCTCAAGACAGCCAGAAAATGCAAAGATATTCATATGAATGCATGTTTTGAAAAAAATGAATCAGAAAGCACCTTGCACTAGATAAAAATGTTCTTGCTGACTATATTTAATTTGTTGTCAGCCTCTTTAATTTTCCCGAACAGTTTTTCTCTCTTGCTTTGAATAAGATTCTCTTTGGCTGCATCTCTTTAATCTGATTGTTTATGTATTTCTTCTTGGCCATGTTATGTTGACAATTCTGTCAACCCCGTGAAATCAGATTCTAAAAATGGAATACTCTTCTAATGGTGATGATCAGTTGAATATAAAATAACTTGGAATCATGGGAGGGTGAATTAAAGTTGCTTTATAACTGGATTGAAGAATGTATCCATGGGCTGGGGGAAGAAGGCAAATGACATGGATTGTTTGTCCTGATCCTCTCTGCTTTTCAGAAAGGAAAACTGACTTTAAATCAATCATGTCCGTTTAACACATAGCTAAGAGCTGGGATTTCTTGAAAGGTGGTGTAATGCAACGGTTTCCGCTAAGCAGTTCCCTTGTCATTGCTGACCCCCCTAGTGACCCGCTGCAGTTGGGATCACTATTCCACAGCCAGATCTGGAAGCTGAGGCTGAGACACGGAAGCAATCCCAAGTTCTTCCAGCTTCTTTAACCTAGCTTTAAAGTGTATACTCTTAATTCCCATCTCCTAATTACAGTCGGGAGACAGCAAAACTTTTCAACAGTGTATGGTACAGTCACATTGCTCTTTACAATAGAGAATCTGGCAGCAGAAGGAAAGTGTGGAAATAAGAGAAGTGGGAGGAATTTTCAGTTCAGGGGAGAGATACTCAGAGTCTTAAACTAAGGTTAACAGTGACTACAGGAACACTTGGTCACCTGCCAGAGGACGCCAATGAAATGAACTTTCAAAAGTGACGTGATGGAAATGCCTGTTCAGTTAAGCCACAGGATAATCATGTTGCCACAGTTTATGTAATTTTCATGGGGCAGAGGAAAGCCAGCCTTTATTTCTCTTTGTCTCGTGGCACAAGGTAAAACACCCTCCCAGAAAGAGATGGTGTATCAATATGTATGAATAAATAGGCATAAATTTTGCATTAGAAACACGTCACTGGGTGACCACTGGAAGTGACTGCCATTATAGGGATTTTCATTAGCATCACTGGGAAAGACCTTGGCTTGCTAGCTTCTTTAGATCTTTAAACAGTTTGTCAGTGATGGCAAATTTTGTAGGAGAGTCTGTTCTGAGCCATTAACCTCCTGTAAAGGGGAAATGGGCTAGTTACCAGAAATATCTTAATTGAAGCAGGATGAGCCATGGGTGAAGATTGTGTGTTTGTCTTGAGAATTAAATACTGTGAAATACCTTTGTATACAACTGATTTTTAAAAATAAACACATTTTAAAGATAAAACTACTATCACCAGGTCTCTGAAATACCTTTCTGTCCTTCTGATGCAAACATGATCTTCAGCTGTCCACTCTAACAGAAGTGATAGAGGTTTTCACAAAGCTGGTGCAATGGCACACTTTTATAATTCCAGCAGTTGGGAAGCTGAGGCAGGGGCGTTGCCTCAAGTTCATGGCATAGTAAGTTCCATACTTGCCTTGGGTACAAAGTGAGATTCTGTCTCAAAAACAAACAAAACAATATGCTTTTGTATGCTTTCACAATTGCATGCTTGCATGATTTCCAAACTTGATTAAAAATATCAGTAACTATTATTCATTTTCCTAACCTAAACTGCTGTGCAGAAAACACTGAGAATACGCGTTCATCCCTTGCTTTTTAAAAGATGGAGTAATTATTCATGCAAATGGCTCCTGTTTCCTTCATGTTAAAAAAAATAGTGTGTATGCGTAAGTCAAAGAGAGTTTAAAGGAGAAGTAGATGGAGTGTAATAATGATAAGAAACAATAATGGCCGCATGGAGGTAAACAGCAAATTGCCACTCGTGACTCCAAAGGGGAGAAAGTTAGTGGGCAGTTAGCAACAGCAAATGACACTGGAAGACAGTCTGTAAGACAACAATAAATGTAGTCCATGCTCAGCGAGACTGAAGGAAGGGCTATCAGAAATAACAGCAGAGTGGGCACAGCAGCCATGGGAAGCCGGGCTTTTCATGGAATGAAAAATATAAAATGCATCTCCCAGCCCTCTTTCTCTCTCCCAGTATTGTCACTTCCCAGTTTATTCTGGACTGACAGAGGCAGCAGCCACATTCAGAGAGTCAGTAACAATGAGCCTCACTATGTGGGAAAAAAAAACTTGCTCTTGGTGAGCTAAAACATTCCCTGGGCAAGAAAAATGTTTTGCAAAGGGGAAGCTATGAAGTAGAAAATGGCAATTCAGCCCTGGAAAATCAAAGCACACATAATTATACTATTGTGAGGAATGGCCTAAGGGATGTCTATCAGTCCGGTCAACCACACTCATAAGCAATTCAGAGAAAGAATTTTCAGAATTAAACACAAACAGTGATTGGAAGCCCTAGCATATCCACTGGTTTCAGTATCAGAGTCAGAGCACCCAAGGTCTATTTAGATGCCTCCACTTAAATGATCTTTACAGCGATTTCAGTCATGTCTCTCAGTTATCCATTATTGTGCTAGGAAGCTTTCTGCACGTATGTAGAATAACGCATATGAGTCATATATACAAGGAGGAAGCTTGCAAATATTAACACCTGTCAATTCATCTTCAGTTATTTCAGAAACTTTTAGATGTATACACAGTTAATTTATATTCTTCTGCTTGCTCTGCATACTCCATACTTAAGGAACTTAATTTAAATCTCATCTATAGGAAATGAAGGGCAAAAACTTTGTCTTGCTCGAAATAAAGCCAAAGCATGAACTCGGATCTCTCAAATTACTAAACTTGAGCTCTTGGCAAATAATAATATACATTATATCTCGGAAGAGCATTCTAGAAAGCAAGACTCACACAAAGTTGGGATCTCCCTTTTGATCAGGCCACTTGCCTATTTAGAACCCATTCAGTCTTTACAACAACCCCATAAGGGAAGTGAGGGGCTGAGCATGAACATGAATGGCAAGAAGGGTGATAAGCAAGAGGAGAGTGATGGCTGCGATAAGTGGAAGGATGGTATGGTGGTGATGGGGTTGTGATGATGGCCATATCTGTTCTGTAGATGAGAAAAGACGAGAGGTTAGGGGACCAGCTCAGAGTCGCATAGCAACACTGCACAGCTAGGCGACTGGAAGCCTGTGAATCGCCTTCTCTGCTACCATCCTGGGTCCCTCCTTCTCCCACATCAGTACTATTTTGCACCTCAGCTGCTGTGTCAGCTTGCTATTGCCATATGATAAATGTCCACAAACTTGGATGCCCAGAACACGCACCTATTTTCTCATAGTTTTCCTAGGTCGGGACTCCACATAGCTGGTCCCTCGGATCAGGGTGTCCCAGTGTGTTGACTTAGGAGACAATTGATTGATGTTCGTTTCCAAAATTGACATGACTGGAAGAAGCTAGTTCCCTGTGATCACAGCAGTTGTGGTTTCTGCTTCTTACTGGCTGTCAACCAGGGGTCTCTTTTGCTTTCTGGGGCCCCCACAGTTCTTTGCCTTGTGGTCCATTCACAAACCCTTTTAAAAGATGGCTGCGCACTTCACTGGCTTCAGAAGGCATTTCTCTGTGGCTTGTTGGCTTTCCATTACCTCACCTGATTAGGTCAGGCCCACTCAAGACAACCTCCCATTTGTTTAAACTGATAAGAGATCTTAGTTATATGTGCCACTAGAAAACTCTTATAGTTTTTCCATATAATTTAGCATAATCACAGAAGTGATATCATATTGCCTTTACTGAATTTTACAGACAGAAACAAATTCCAGGTTCTATTCACTCTCAAGAAGAGAGGACTATAAAAAGTCATCAGCCTTAGAACTCTGCATAACACTCCAGTGTTAGCATGACAACCTTCAGGATTTGTTTTCTTGCCACTACAACTGAACCAGTCCCTGCTCCCATGTACTTTCCTGTACTTATCTATCAGGTACAATGTATTCCTCAATGTATTAATGGCTTACCCCCCAAGAGGTTAATCCCTTCCAATCATCAATGTTATATCATCCCCTGCAATATCTCCACCATCCCTTACAAGCCTTGACACTTCTTCAGCACATGATAAATGGCAGCAATTAGTATTCAAATGGACTTTCTTCAGAAATAGTAGTGCTTGTCAATAAGAAAGGTTTAAAAGCCGTGTTATCTTCTTGGACTTCCACTCAGACTCCCATTCGGGCACATAGAACACCTCAAACATCTGCATTATATTAGCAGATGCTACTCTTCACATCTCCACTGATGGCAGACTTCTGATCCCTTATTTCTTCACGATTTTCTTGATAGAGATACACTCATGCTGATGCTAACCATGGGGATTTATCTTTACAAGACAGCTGATATGCCTAGTTTTACTGTAACTTTCTATGCCATGTTTGGTTGATATCCCTGTGGGGTCTGCTCTTTTCTGAAGGGAGATAGTGGAGACGTAGATATGGTGGAGGAGACAGGAAGGGGAGGAAGGACTGGGGAGGGGGGACAAGGGAGGAGAAACCACAGTCAAGATGTAATTAATATATGAGAGAATAAAAATGCAGTATTTTAAAAAAAGTGGAACTTCAAACTAACTCATATAGGTGCATTAACGAACAAAAATTGATTTACCTAGTTTAAGACTGAGAGAGCTCGTGGTTGCTCAAGTACTCTGAACCAACAGTTACAGAGCCTCCATTGGGACCAACCTAGGCCTTCTGTATGGGTATGACATTGTGTAGCTTTGTCTTTTTGTAAGGCTCCTAGCAGTGAGATGAGGACCTGTCCCTGGCACCTAGCTTGTTTTGGAAACCTATTCCCCATGATGAATTGCCTTTCCCAGCCTTGATGCAAGAGGAGGAGATTGGTCCTGCCTCAACTTGATGTGTCCATGCTTTATTCAAACCCATGGGAGGCTTGTCCCTTTCTGAATGGGGATAGAGGAGTAGGTGGGGAGGGGGTTGGGTGGGAGACAGGGGAAGGGAACAGGAAGAGAGGAGAGAGGGAAAACTAAATGTTATTTAAATAAAATAAAATTTGATGCAAACCAGGAGAAGGCTATTACTACACATTTTAGATACCTACAAGCAAGAAAGTCTGTGGAGAAAAATAAATAGAATATTTTGAAAGAAAATAGAGAGAGGAGTTGAGGCCATGGAGAATGGATCTATAAGAATAAAAAAAAAGTTTTAAAGTCTCAAGCCATAACCTAAAGCAAGCAATTCAGGAGACTCAACAGTGGAAACCAAACTGACATGCCTAGTTCGCTGAAATCTTCACAACACTATATCTCTTCATCCATGGGCAACTTAAATTTATATTGTTCTTGGAAAATATATCTAGAAGTTATTTAACATTTTCACAAGTCGAGGACACTGAGTGTTTTTATTCGTTTGTTTTCAGGTCACAGTTGCAAAGCTTGGATTATTTTATTTTCTCACTGTTTTTTATTTCCTTGAGTATGGCACAGTCTTGATCTGTAGTCCATGCTGTCCTTGAACTTGCAGCAATCCTTCTGCCTCAGTGTCCTGAGTGCTGGGAACACAGGCCAGGACCACCATACCTGGATCTGTTTCATCCTTTTTCCTATAAAGACCCAGAATGTGGATATTCTAAGAATCCTTTGCTCTATCTATATAAATGCCCCCTGAGATAATCAGTGTCCCATCTCAATAATTATCAAAGAGTGCAAAATATATACTTTGAATTTAGAAGCCATTCAAAACATTGGCTACAGCAGACTTTTTGTAAAAGTTCTAAGGCAGTTCTAAAACTGGTTCATTGCCCCATTAAACAAAGGTGTACCTTTGGATGGCATGAATTCAGGATTTTTTTATTGGTAGAAAACCGAGTTTGAAAATTCCCAAAGCAAAAGCTTGTGAATCATGTATTAAAACAAATGTGCATGTGAATACTGTGAGCATCTCAGAGTGAGGAGAGAAGTAATAGACAGAGAAGAAGCTTTCAATAGTTTTTAGACAATAGACAGTAAATAAAGACAAGAAAATAACAGAGATTATCTCTTGTTTTATGCTGTGAGTTTGAAGACAGATTCAGGTCTTCTGTGTTTCCAGTCAATTGTCTGCAGTCTCTGTACAAAGACAAAAGGAAGGGATTGTGTGTGGAGGCCAGCAGATCTCTGTGGGCTGAAAAAAAGTCAGCAGTGTAATGATACCTCAAATCTATATTTGTCAGTCTCTTACAGTAAACTCTGTTCTATGCCATCTATTAATAGTCGGTACTTCTGTAAATCTGTATCTCAGCAATGAGATCCAACGTACATAATGGGGACCTGAGGACTGCAAGAGCTTCCTGTGCCCTCAGGAGAGGCCCCATGCCCTTTGCAACTGTAAGCTTTGGTCTAGACAGGCTTGCCAATTGTGCAGTGTGTATAGAGAGAAAGCCCAATTCCTTCATCTGTTCTAGCAGCTTGGAAGCCATCCCTCAGATATTAGCACGGTGTAATTTTCAGAGTAAGGACCTCTGTAAACAATCTGTCATTGAATGGAAACCAGTGCTACAGATTTTCTCATGAAACTTCCTTACCTCTAGCACCAGGACAAAGTGCCTATTTTGTCTTGGTGATTTTCCACAAATGCTCATGAAATACCCTTCTCTACCCATCTTGAACCAACAAGTCTCTTTCCATAAGCTTCTTATAATTTCCCTCACCATCCTCCATCCCTTCCCTTATCCTACAGCAATGTCTAGCTTTTAGACTTCCTACATTTTCCTTGTCATATAAAGCCTTTGCTGGGTGGCTATGGGGAGTCCTTCATTGAACCTACAATCTGCATAGAGGTTCTTTATTCTGCATTGCTAAGTCATTGTTTCTTCAACATGCTGAGATTTGCCCCTGATCTTCCTTCCTTGCTAAATGCTTTCCGTAATTGACTCCATCAGTAGACATTCTTTTTAGTAAATATACTTTTTAATTCTTTGATTATTTCAATGTATCTTGATCATATTCACCCCACTCCTCTCCCAGTTCCCCCCACATACACCTCCTCCCTACTTCCCCACTTTGTGTCTTATTTCTTTTTTTAGATGAGACTGTGATCTCTAGTCCTTAGGATCCTTCTATGCTTTTCTTCGGTGTTCCCTTGGCCTTAGGTTTAGAGGTTGTGTTGTAAATGAACTCACAGTGGGCAGGTATTTTGGCCAGTTGTGGCTTGCCGTAAGGGTCTCCATTTGCTGCAAAAAGAAGCCTCATGGATGAGGGGTGAGAACTGCACTTTTCTGTAGATACAAGGCTGAGCATTTAGGATGCACACACAAATTAAGCTGTTTGGGAAAGGTGGTAGTAGTGTGTTCTTCTAATGTTCCCATGGCTTGGCCAGCTGTGGGTAGTTGAATAACTTGGGTAGACACTTGGCAAAAATTTATTTTTAGTCTCCAAAGTGAAGTTCAAATTCAAATCTCTCTGCAAGAAACTTCCTTAGGTACCTTGGTTGACCTGTGGTCTACTACATTTTGTATACCACTGCAAATGATGCAGAGTCCCCTCCTTCTCCCCACAGAGACCTCTTGAGATTCAGTTTAATCAGTAAATAGCTAATTCTAAGACTGCTGCCTTCAGGATAGTATGACTATGTTTAATTATAGAAATTCTGAGTATTTGGGATAAAATAGCTCATTTTCTAAACCTGGAATCTCCTCGTTTACCCAAAGATCTAAAATTTACTCTCGACATCATATAAGTGAAGATAAATACAACTTGATAAGCAAGAAGGAAGACAGGAAAGAAGAAAAGAGGGGTTGGCAAACCTTTTAGATTATTTAGTAAATGCATTGTTTTAATTATAAGTGGAAGCTAAGCAAAGCTTTGGATTTCCAAATAGTAAGTATTCCATGATCTTTTTAAATTGTCCAAATGATTTGATTAATACATCTTTCTTACAGGATTATAAGTGTTATGCACAACAAAAGCTGTTTTAGCTGGGCAATGGTGGCATACAACTTTAATCCCAGCACTAAGGAGGCAGAGGTAGGAAGATCTCTGTGAGTTTAAGACAGCCTGGTCTACAGGGTGTGCTTCAGAACAGCCAGAGCTACACAGTAAATCACTGCCTCAGAAAAGAAAAAAAAATCTGGTTTTATACCCCAGATAACACCACTAGGCTTGGTAGCTTATTGACAATAACTCTGAAGGCACCTTCTAGAGTGCTTAATGCTATAAACAGAATTTGAGGTACAAACTGTGGTCCTAGCATTTGTGAAACACTTGGAATGTGATGTCTGGTTAGAGTGCCTTTGTTGTATGTTCTTAAACAGTATGAAAGGAAAGCATCTTTAAATACCCTATCTCAATGCATATGTACCACTCTAGAAGCTGGAGAGCAAGTAATAGACCCCAACAAAGAGAAGGATGAGAACCCAAAGAGAGATGGTGAAGACATAGCAAGCAGGCAACACCAACTGAGAGAGATGTCAGAACACAAAGCAGTCTTCTGCCAAGAGATACCTTTGCTATGTCTGAACTTCTACCCTTAAAAATTCATCCCTTCGAATCAAGAGATCTCATAGGCAATTGCTGATAGAAAATAAACACACACCGGGGAGATGGATCCAGGGCTAAGAACGTTTTCTGGGCAAACATGAGGATATAGGTTTGGATCCCAACATTCACACAAAATTCAGGCATGATTGCACGTGTACCTATAAAACCAGCCCTGTGTAGGAAAACATGGGATTTCTGAAGCTTGCTGGTAGCCAGGTAGCTACAGTTCCCTAGACACCCTGTCCCAATGGAATAAGATGAAGAGTGATAGAACAGAACTCCCAACATTGTCCTCTTGCCTCTAGAAATGCGGCTGTACACATATGTGTGTACACCACAACATGAGAGGGGGGGTGTGAAAAGCTACAGATTAGCTAGTTGCATCATAGGGATAGCAATATCTCTGGAAACCTACATAGGATGGGTGTGTCTAAAGACAAAATGGAATGCTATGGCTTTTACCACAGGAGATCCCACCCACTCCAGAGTTCTTTGAAACAGCTGTGAGAATTCTCAAATGGGGTTTTCATCTCACGGTGTAGTAAATTTTAGAATACAGGTGCCCAAGGAGCACCTAGCATTGTGGTCACCCTTTAGTAGGTGCAGATAACCTGAAGCATAGATGTGCTAAGAGCCAGAAGGGGATGCCTGTTGAATGTTGAAGTGCAACCTCTGAGCTCAAAGGTTCTGACTTTTAGTGGCGTCGATGCTGCCCCTGCTGATGCCAACGTTTCCCAGGAAGCCGTCTTTCCTCGCAACTGAAGTGTCCTCAGCTGATGCCTCTTCTGTCTTAAGCATTCTGTCCCAGCATTTCAGAACTTTAGTCAGCATTGTATAGCCACTTCTGTGTCCCAGAACTCTGGATGAAATCATTGGAGGTAAGTTGTTTGAACAAATCTAGTGAAGACCACATGGGAACCCATTCCACACAATCCTCTCAAATGATCCTTTCCCACTGGTCTGTGACACACTTTGTTCCCTCGAGAGACAAATCTTAACTAAAAACCAACTAAAACTACAAAAAAATCAAGTTCTCTAGAGAACTTCATCTTCCAGCTTCCTGCTCTGCTGTTGGAAAGGTTACTCTACCCTCGATCCTCTGTATGTGAACAACTGTTTCTGTTTTTTTCCTCTCTGAGAGAAAATTCTGAAGAAATTTATTTTTCATTCTGTAGGGCCTGATAGATCCAAGCCGGGTGACGTGTGATGGAGAAAAGAGAAATATTTAAACTGTAATTTCTCCAAAAATTATTCCCTCAGAGACTGTCTCTGAGAACTTTAAAAACACTGACCACACCATTCAAGGTTGTAATGAGAAAGATAAGAAAGATGGCAATCAGGAATAAACATTAGAACTCAGATGCAAGGAGCCCTGAGGCAGAGAGGTGTTTGCAGGAGTCCACCATGTAGTCAAGGAGCAGGAGGTAGTAGGACAGACTTGTTTTAAATGAAGGTGTCTGCTCACTACAGCAAGGTAGAGTATTGAGGAGAGATTTAGACAGGCAGGATTGGCTCTGTGAGAAGGGCACGAGGACTAAGGGAACAAGTAGTTAGAACTGTCAGAAATAAATTTTTTAATATATAGGAAAATAAGGACAGCCAGCATCCATCCCAGCCCTCAACCCTAAATCACACAGCATCAGAGTGATGGCCATGCTGGCTAGCAATCTCATCACAATTTAAGTTAACTGGTTCAAGACCATGCACAGGAAGTAGGAATGTATTATGTTGCAGATGAGGAAACTCTAGAAGTTTGCAGAATGCGGATCAATTAAAAATGGAAAAATACATAGCAGTGACATAAAGTGTTATTTAAAAATAGAAATAATGGCCAGCAGAATTGGATTTAAATGGTAGAATGGCTATCCCTGAAGAAAGGCACATGTTAGTGGTTTAGAAAAATAATTAATGGAGACAATTACCAACAAAACTTAGAAACACGTAATTTACCTTAAAGTCTGTGCATAGAAACATTTGGTAAAATTAAAAGTTCAAAACTTTTCGAGAGAATATAGGTGCTATCTTGGAACCACCCATCTCACTACCTTCTTGCAGTATCCTCAATAAACATTTTTCTTTCTCTATTCTGGTCTAAAAGTTGAATTCATTCACTACCCACCAATCCTGCCATTCCCTTCCCCCAACAAACCATAGATTAAACAAGAGAGGCAGCAGTCAGGACAATGAGTCCTGTAAGAATGCCAAGTCTTAGTATGTGCCTAGATCTGAAGCAAAATTAAAGCAGATGACATTGTACTCCCACAGATGCCACCAGCCATTTGTATCTAACAACAGTCACATGACGTTGTTAGATGTTACATTGTGTTACCACTGCACAGACAGAAAACCAGGGCTCAGTGGAATCGGCTCAGTTGCTTACAGTCACAATTCACTTATTTACTCAGTAGCAATTTATGGATCATTGCTTTTCTACCTGCCAGACTAGAATTTTACCAGGCTGTTCAGACTTATAAACTGCGTGTTCCTCTCCCTTTACTATTTTGTCTCTCACGAAAACAGTCCCAAAACTAAAAGAAATCTCAAGGCAGATTCTGTAAAGGAATAGTTTTCTACAGGGAATGGAAGCCTTTTAAAATATGTAATTCTGGCTATGCAAGTGAAGCTAATTTTAAATGAGAAGGAAATGAGATTGAAGGTCAAAGTGCCCAAAATAGATAAAAAAATTATCTTCCTCCTGAACTCAGACTTTTTAATATACTAGATGAGTCAGAAAGAGATTGGAACAAGAAAAAGTAGAGAAAATAGGCACAAATCTAAAAGGCTTAATTCACCAGTTTCCCCAGTGAAAACAAGATGGTCTCACAAATGTCGAGGATTTCCAAGATAGGCCACATTGAACACAGAAAGACAGGTCTGCATTTGCTTCTCAAAGACGCTGGAATGTAAGCAAATATCTAAAGGGGCCACATCGTCCTTTTCAGCTTTCTTCACTGAGGAAATGAATTATACCTAAAAGTTGATTGAAAGCCAAACCACAAGAGGACCTGGTGAGTAAATGTTTTAAAAAATTACATGAACATTGAAAGTTTCCTTCCAAACTCCAACATTCTTGTGTGCAAGGATTTTGAGGTATCCCGGGTCGTTAGTCACAGGGCAATCTGAAAACTAAGAGACTCATGAAGAAACAGAGTTTAAGTGTCAACGTGTGAGAAAAGATGGGCTTTGGAAACTGAGGACTGCTGGGACTGGGAAGGCTCTCAACCACATTGTTAAACTGCTCAGTAAACATTCAGGAAGGAGGGGCTTACGGAAGGCAGGGGAGCCCTGTAAGCACCACCGTGACCATGCATCTGATGTTGCGCCACTGTCCTCCCCCTTTCTCTTCTCAACACACATCTGGTCTTTGAGCAGAATGCCTTTCCAAACCATCTGTTAATCAGTCCTCCCTCCCCACTGCCGCAGCCTGGTCAGGTTTTGTCACTGCTGGGTTTTCATTTCATCACTAGCGCATTCCTCATTGAGCCGACTGTCCTTCCAACAATGCATGCTTAGACCAGTAACTTCAGTCTTCCCTCACTTCACTGAATTAAGGCCCTGCCTGATGAGACACTCTTTTTCTTCAAACTTGCATTGTGACCTTGGTGTCTCCCGTCACGCGGCCAGCTCCAGTGCTGCTGATCTTGTGTGAGTATGGTCTACACAATCCCTTCTGCCTGGATGCTCTCCCCAGTTCTCCTCATGGCTGCTGCCTCTATCTTTCAGGCATCATCATCTCTCATAAGGGACGCCATCCCTGGTTCTCCTTAGACCTTTCTATGTCATCATTTCCTTCATAATGCCAATCTCAATTATAACTTGGGTTTGTTTCTCCCAGTCAGCTGCACAATAGCAGTGGCCTTGTCCAGTTTGATCTCCTTTCAGTTTTCAGCATTTAATATAATGTGACAGTTGAAAGAGACTCAAACAATACCAGTTGGGGGGGGGCGAAGGAATAACTAAATGCTGAGTGTTTCTTATTTTAAAATGGAAAGTAACAGCTGGGATGAGCTTGCCAAGACAGTTGTGGTAGCACAGTCGGGAGCAGAGTAAGAGAAGAGTAGACTGAAGGACTGATAAAAGTGCTATTGTTCAATAATTTTGACAGTAAATTTCTCAAACAATAGAATAAATGTAGCATATGACCTGGAGATGCAGCTGGAGCGCTGAAGGACAGAAAATATGACTGAGCTCTGGTGGCGAAAGTGACAGGAGAGTTGAAGCTAAAAAGAGGTTGTTGAAACTGGTAAGTGTAGATAGAAATCTACTAGGGTTCAGTGAATTATCTAACTCCAAAAAGAAGGGGAGTCCTCACTTACTAATGGCTTGTGAAATGTGGTCCCAATGGTCAGGGAGAGCATTCACCAATTCATTTACTGCTCAGTCTTATAAAAACAAATCCTGTCTACAAGAAAGGTGAAGTCTTACATTTTAGCTGTAATATTTAAGGCAGCAGGATCTAGATAGAGGATGGGAATGATATCAAGGTAAGCTATATTCCATGAACCTCATATGGTACAGGAAACTCACTTCTGGAATCATATGTTGGAAAATATGGTGTAATCCTGGAGGAAGTATCAGAAATGAGATAATGTAGATGTCCCTAATTTTAAGAGTTATAACAAGATATATAATGATTAAGGGAAGTGGAGCCATATAGCCTTGTGATATAAATAATGTGAGAATCAGGATAGTATCTTCGCTTATTTTGAAAGTGCTATGACATAAGAATTAGAATTCATTAAAACTCTTTTGAACGTGGCTGGGATGGACAAGTTAATGCCAGAGGATGGAGATGAGTTCCAGTGGGGAACTTCAGTCTCCTTGGTCTAAATAAATCAAATGAACTCCCCAGCAAACAGAGATCACTGTTCCTGAGGAATACATGTGTTTCTAGAATGATCTTTGGAAGTACAGACCAGGGACACAAGCAATTGGAGATTGGTATCTCTAACAGTAGTCCCTTCCTTCCAGTGTTAAACATAGTGTTACTAATCTGTAAGAGTCCACAGTTGCCTAAACAGTGTCAACCTGTATTTAAAGTCAAGGAAGAGCATGAGCTAAGACAGCTTCACGTTTATTCTGAATTTTGTACTCTTCTCTGTGGAAGCTGCAGTTGGTGAATGCACTTATCCTCAGAAAGTTTTCCTGCTACCATTGGTCAGTCCAACTGGCTAGCAACTATGAGTAAGTAGACATAGATTCCCAAATAAGCAGACACTAGGTTTTGCTTTTATATTTACTGAAAACGATTTTTCTATCTACATCCTGTGATGTAAGGGGGAAAGCAGCGAGATTAAATCCTGCACATGATTAAATCACAAGCCTTTTACTAAAGAAAGGAAATTATCATTACTGTGTACTTGTGCTCTTTTATGCCACCATTTAGAACTTCTCACTGTCGTCCCTTTTCCCTCTCAGCCTTCACAGATGTACACACACACACACACACACACACACACACACACACACACACGGTATCTTTCCGAACCCAACTGACTATATAGCTAGAGTACCCTCATTGATATCTTTATCCCAAGTCTACCATAAACTTGCTCTGATAAAAATGTTTTTTATTAATAACCTAAAATTTTAATGAAAGCCCAATCTTTAAAAAAATCCATTTCTCCTTTTACACTAAATTTATAATGAACCTTTGGGAAATTTCTGAAGTTCTTACACACATATTAATTCCCATTAATTAACATAAAGGCTAAAATGCAAATAAAAGTAGTTTCAGTCCTTGGAAAGGGCAGGGCTCCAAGCAGAAGAATCCCTGACTCAGGATGTTCTCCATGCTTGGGCGAGCAGCTGCCTCGCTCTGCATTCCGTATCCTTAGAGCAACACAGGGACTACAGCAGAACTCGGAGGGCCGGCGCCAAGAGCCACAATAGCAGCGTTCCAGGAGCTGCCGAGGATAAGTGAAAGACCACGTGCAGGATAAGTTCAAATCCCACCGTGTCGTGGATGATCTTACACAGCTTTGTCACTACAGCACGGAAGTACTGTGCACCCCAAATGCAAAACGGGCCAACAGGACACAATGTGCGTGTCTCCTGATTATCTTCTTCCTACACTTTCAAAAGTTTTCTAAGATGTTCTCCCTGAGTCTCTTTAGGAATCGATTTAAAAAGAAGACACATCTTGCTCCATTTTTGAAATGAAGGAAATTCAGGAGAAAAATTATTGGATTTGTCACAAAATGTAAAGGTCTTTTTCTCTTAAAAGGCAGAGGTCATATGTAACAGTCAGGGAGCTGAGAGTGTAGACCATGATCAGTATATACATGAGGTCCTGGTTTTCACTACTAGCATCATAATAAAAGAGTCAGAAAATTCTGAGATTCGGGAATATTATTTTATCAAAACAAAATACCAAGCCAGCTACTATTACCATGGTAAAAGCATAATTTATATGTTTCCCTGGACACCAGGATACTTTGAAAGAGCAGGAACAGAATTCATGCAGGCAATACACCCCTTCCCAAATGCACAGGCATTCAGCAGTTCCAAAGCATGACATGAGAACAAACATCTGAGTCAGAATTTGAACCTGCCATTTTAAAACTGGTGCTCGAGTTGCTAAAGCACTCCTTCAAATAATGGCCCCATGGAAGGAGGCTGCTGGCAGGCATTCTTCCTCATCCGGCTCCTTGATGCTGCGGCTGTCTGATTGTCCCACAGGAAGCCCTGCCACAGAGGGGGAAGTAATTATGTGCCCAAGCAAGGAAGAAAGTGTACCTGGTTTGCTTGCAGAATGTGAAGGGATTACAATGGGTATTGCTGTGCTAAAACAAGTCTCTGGCCATCAACTCTGTCATGACGCTGTGCCCCTGTACACACTAACAGCATGTAGCAAAGAGTTGGGAGTTTCTGCTGCCTTGCTTGATATACACAGAGAACACAGGAACACAGGCAGAAAAGCAAATGGTGAGGAGGAGGGAACTGAAGTGTGTGTGTGTGTGTGTGTGTGTGTGTGTGTGTGTGTGTGTGTGTGCGTGTGCGCACGCGCACGTGTATTAATTGAGTGTAGTCACAAGTTGAAAGAGTGCCTCAGTAACACAAGGGAAAAAGAAGATATATACAAGCTTAATTAATAGAATTCAGATGAAAGAAGGGGGAAATTAAATATTCATTATAGATTCCATAAAACTGTGAAGGAAAATAAACTCTCAATCAAAAGATTCATTGGAAATATAAAAAACTTTAAAATCAAGAATTGAGAAGGAAACTTGGAAAATACAAAGTATTTAAATTACCATTTGGGGATGTGTGACAAATTTTATTTGAATGACTGGTTGAGGGCAGAGCATAGATTTGTGAAAGGAGACAGTAGGAGTCATGAAACATCTTAGAGATAATAAGGGACAAGAGGATATGTCTGTGGTCAGTTGAGGTTACTCCTTGATGAGCTGGAGAACTGACAGGTTTGCTGTTGTTGCTGGTGGTGTTGAACTGTTTGGTTTTTTTTAAGTCCTGAATAGGGAAGAGAATAAAACAGAGCTGAGATATAAAAATAATGATGCTGATTACGATCGTAACAACATCTGAGATCATAAAACGTTCAGAGGTGCCTGAAAGTGTACCGTATCATTTTGTTGTCTGCACGTAACAAACCTCAAAAAGCAGGTTCCGTTACCACCTCATTTTGCATACAAAAAGGGGAATCAAAGAAATAAAGTTCTGCAAAGTTACATGAGAGAGATATTATTTTCACCCCATATCTGCTTGAATTTTATGTTTAATCAAGTAAGATTTAAATAAAATATCCAAAGTTGTGTGTGTACCTTGCATGCCAAACTTCTCTGTAAAAGTTCTGTACATACATTAAAAGAATAGTTTGTTCATTTTTGTTTTCTTTCACTTTTTTCCTTTTACTAAAAATAGATTCTCTTCTCATAAAATACATCCCGATTATAGTTTCCCTCTCTCTACTCCTCTCAGCTCCTCCCCACCTTCACTCCCCTCCAGATCCACTCTCTTTCTGTCTCTCCTTGGAAAACAGCAGGCTTCTAACAGATAACAACCAAACATGACAAATTAAAATACAGTAAGATGAATTAAAAATGATATCAAAGTTGGACAGGCAACCCAACAGGAGGAAAAGGGTCCCAAGAGCAGGCACAAGAGTCAGAGACATACCACAAAAGTACTAAGCTAAAAGCTGTGATAAATACAAAGAGGTCCTGGTGCAACCCCACAAAGGCTCTGTGCTTGCTTTTGCTACTTCGGTCTCTGTGAGTTCTTATGTGTCTTTCTTAGCTGATTCAGAGGACCTTTTAAAAGGCCATTTCTGAAAACGGCAGGTAAAACTGAAACTAAAAACTCACCGTGTTTGTAGGGGGAGCAGAGGTGGGAGGACCTAAAGGATGGGCAGGGAAACTGAGTTATGAATTTATATTTTAAAAGACTGAGAAAGTTTTTCTTTGATTTGCATTTTTATCTGAGCTAATTGACACTTTGGAAAACTCAAAGCATTTCAAAGAGCCAGGCTTTTTAAGTCTAGGCCAATTCTCCAGTGTTTCTTCCACGATCATTGAACCAGGTCTCTTTAGCTCTAGCAAGACATTAATTTGTAATATCCACCAAGCAAAGGGTCTGCCCATACAAGCAGACACAGTACCACAGAAACGCAACTGTTACTGGATAGAAGGATTGATCATTCCTTCCACTTTCCTCATAGTTACACGTTGGGACTTGCTGTTTCTTCAAATCAAAGTATATGTGAGCCATGTGGTATTTATTCTCTGTGCGCCTTTGATTCCAAAAAGAAGCACTCCCTTCCCATAATAATCATCAAAAATCTCAAATAACCCACAGAAAGACAGAGATCCATAAAGAAAAGAGGAATGTTCCTGCCCTGGGGATGCAGCCCATTCAGTCAAAGGAGCTGCACAGGGATCTAGAGGGACCACTTTGATGTGAGCACCGAGTTCCTCCCACCTGCCTTACCGTCCTTCCACCTATTGGGGTTGGGATACAAAAGCAGTCACTCCACAGAGTCTCAGCTAGAAATATATCTCTAAATCAGCAAGCAAGGCTTTCATTTCTCTCATCTGATCGTGATGAACTCATGAGTGTTAAAAAAGAAGGCACATGAAATCAGCTTAGATTTATATCATCCAATAGCACAGTGACTACCACATATTGTAACCTCCATGTGTGGCAGTGTTCACACTCCTCTTCCAGACTCATAACGGAGGACCCTAAATCGCCATCAGTTCTTCACTGATCCAACTCCTCCATCCTGCCCTTGGTTTCATCTGCACACATCCTGTTTATCGAGCACGCACCTCTCCAAGTGCGCAAGCATCAACTACTTGCAGGAATCAGAACATCCACAGACGGAAAGAATTCGATCAGTTATTGGATGATGACAGAGTGTTCATTGACTTCAGTGGATCAAAGACAGCCAGTCGTTTCAAGTGTGCATTTTGCCCTGTAATAACAGGGCATGCTTTGCCGGGAATCCATTCCACCATCCTTTTCCGTGGTCACAGGAGAACCATATTGCCCTTGACCCCCAGAGATTAAGAGGATGCACTTTTCCATAAATAGCCACAGAGAGAACTATCATACACTTAACAATCAGTTGTTCCCTTGGAAACTCTATTTTTACCTGTTGACGGTCTCTCCAGGAGCCAAAATAAATGAGTCCATTAACCTGGTCTGTTAAAATAAGAAATGAAATGCATTCAAGTTTCCCTCCTTTGCTACTGAGCCTAGGTCTTTTCTTAGGTATTTGCATTTAGTTTCCTTCAGTGCCTTAAGAAGAACAAATAAAACAACTTTTTTTAAAAAATCACAAGAAGAAATAGCTACAAACGGAGAATATGTTTCCTGCTATTTCAGAAATTCTAAGTTTAACCTCTTCGATGTTCCCTCCGTGATGTCGAATAGTTCATCATAACCTCCCTTTTTTTCCTTATTATATATAGTTTTAATACCCCGAGAAATAAAAGCGCTGAACTCCATCTGATATTTTACTGAACTCCTGAACTATTCTGAGTTAAGTATGACAGATGCCCTAATGCTCCAGAGAGGGAAGATGTTCTTTCAGCTCAGGCTCGGAACGTTTCCATTTAAAACCAGGGACCTCAGTCTTAACCTTGGCAATGCGTCCTCCGCGTGATTAATTATGCTTGTGCACACTGCAGTCCATTAAGGAAGTGTCCGTATGCCTTAAGACGCTGGCTCCTTCACAAGGATCCCTTTGCCAGTTTTGTTCTCTATCTTCGTCCAGGAAAATAAAGAGTCATGGTTCCTGCACTTTTATTCCAGAGTTTTAAAAAGACTTTATGAGTTTTACATTTTACCTTGTGGTTCTCCTTGGTGCTATTCTCTTGAAGATTTCTTTTGGTGTCACTGGGCTTGTTTAAATTATTTAAATAAAAGGTTAAAACAGGAAGACACAATCACTAAAACTCTAGGACAGTCATTCAGCAGCCCTGAGAAAGGAATGACACGTGTGGTCTTTGTCACTTAAGGTTCACTGTGACTTTATCATTTGAACAGATAGCATGGCCTGCTTTAAATATGGCCGTGGTCACTGAAGCATGTGCGTGACGGCATCTGCCTATTTGGTTACCATAAGAACTGTATTTTTGCATGGAACTAACGTGAGGCAAGGAAAACTGGTGACTCGTTTGCACTTGAGAACCTGAAAGTAAGATGCTTTCTGTATATCTGCTAAGATATTTACGAAGAAATGAGTCAAAGGCGCAGCATTATTATAAGGTTTTATCCTTGAGTCAATGAATAAAATGGTGTGTTTTCTTTTCTAACTCTCGCATTGGAAGGCAAAATAGCATTTTTAGGTAGCAGGCAAATACATGAAATGTCTCTTTAAAAGGAAAGGAAATCTTCTCTTTCAATTGTTGAAATTCTAAGTATTGACACTCCAGTAATTAGATTTTCTACCCATAATTGTGTACAGGATTAAGAAATTCCACATGTGTACAATCCTATTTTTTCTCTTGATCAGTGTCTATAATTTTTAATTATTAAAACGCTTGTTTGAGGTTAAGTTTTGGAGTTGTTATAGCTCTTACCTGCAGGTTAAAAAAAAAGGAGAAAGGAAAGAACAGCAGCATAGTATCATTTACTAGAAAGGGACTGAGATATGTTGGGTGACCATAAATTATATCTCTAATGCTTCCGCAAACCTACAGACAGCATTGCAGAGGAAGTACAGACTATGAGCGTAACTCTTAGCTAACTGGCATAGTGTTTGGCCTATTGAAGTTTATTTTTAAAACTTCCACTCTTTCCTATAAATAAATCAGACATACTATTAGTAATATATATGTAAATATCAATGTTCATTTTTATTTTTTTAAGATTTACATAGATTGATGTTTTGTCTGCATCTATGTACCATGTACGTGCCTGGCATCTATGTACTGGTGCATAGTGCCTGGTGCACGTGCCTGGTGACCACAGAGGCCAGGAGAGGGCGTCAGATGCTCTGGAACTAGAGTTTGCAATGATGGTGAGCCATTGAGTGGGTGCTTGGAGTTGATCCCAGGTCCTCGGGAAGAACGGTCAGTGTTCTTACCACTGAGCCATCTTTCCGGGCCCTTCACTATCGTTCTTAATACTGTCTACCTTTACTTTGTCCACAGCTTTCTTGGAACGTCCATACGTATCACAAGAGTACTGTGCAATTTATCTCACTTTGCATCCAAGGAAACAGTGTCTTCGGATAGTTAATCACTGTGGCAGAAGCTGTGTGGCACAGAGGAAGGATCTCCCATTATATCCTGGTTAGATTTTAGCTGCTTTTTCGGAAGTGGCTGTCAGAAGTAACTGAGAGGTCCATGGGCATCTCCCAGTCATACAATAAAAAAGCACATCCACCTACTCCCCAAAAGGTAAATACTAGACATTAATTATCAGCTTTAATAAAGATGAAGATGCCCATGTACTGAGATTAAGGTAAAGTTGTCACTAACAGGTGTCACAATCCTAGTGTCCATCAAGTGTTGACATATATTGTCATCTTTTTACTTCCCATCCTGTAATTCAGGTGTATTTGAGAGCCTTCTATTACCACAATAGTCTCATAGAGGATTATAGTGTCTGTAGCAGCCCTTGGTAAATAAAGGGTAAAGAGTATTAAGAATAATAGTGAAAGTAACCCCAGCTGAGAACTGTTGTCAGTTGAGGAAGGAAGAGTCAGTTTTTTCAGTGGTGTGGCCTTTGGTACAAACCCTCCTATCACAGTGAAGTCACCTGTGACCATGCCTTCCCCATAGCCACAGACTGTCTCTGAGAGCCGTCCTTTTTAGTTTATTCAGCTATTCTGTCACAAAGACATACAAAAAGGTAAGAAGCACAATCAGCTTTGAGAAGACACAGTAAATCAAGTGTACAGTATCTGCCTTGGCTGCAGCTTTGTGCTGGCGCTAAGGAGGCTGTAGAGTAGCAATGAAATGAAAAAAAAACCATGGAGCTCAGTATAGATTTGTGTTTCATAACTGGTTTGACCTACATTGCTCTGAAGATCTCAGCTGAGGCGGGAGACTTGACTCAGTACTGGCTGTTCTCCCAGAGGATCTAGGTCTGACCCCAAGCACCCACAGAGCAGCTCACAACTGTTAGTAACTCCAGCCTCAGGGGATCTGCCTTTTATGAGTACCAGGCATGCACATGGTGCATAGACATATGCAGGCAAAACACCCATACACATAAAGTTTTCAATGGTCCTCTTGTTTTAGATATCACAGCTGTTCATAAACTTGTTTTTTAAGGGGGGTGGGGCTGGGGTCGGGGCTCAACAAATAAGAGAACTTGTAGCACTTCCAGAGGACTGAAGTTCAGTTCGCAGCACCAACGTGAGGTAGCTCCCACTCAATTCCAAATTCAGGTACAGAAGAATCCATTGCAGGTACTGAACTCATATCACACACACACACACACACACACACACACACACACACACGCACACACTTTTTTTTGGTTTTATGAGACAGGGTTTCTCTGTATTGTTTTGGAGGCTGTTGGTCCAGCCCAGCCTCGAAATCATAGAGATCCGCCTGCCTCTGCCTCCCGAGTGCTGGGATTAAGGGCATGTGCCACCACCACCCAGCTCACACACACTTTTAAATAAAATAATAAACCAAGAGTAGCTGATTCTTCCCATCTATTACCTTGAGTTCACACCATCTTCTCTTCTGAACACTGTCTCGGTCTACACACCAGAGGAGAACTGGTCCAAGGAGACCCTTTCACAAGCAGCTTGAGGCTCAGGACTATAAGCATCCCCATGTTTAAGCATCTGGCACAAGACCTATGGTTGTTTGAAAGAGAATGGCACTTGTGCAGGCTCATATGTTTAAATGCTTGGTCCCCAATTAGTGAGACTGGGAAGTATTAGGAAGTGTGGCCTTGTTGAAGTGGGTGTGGCCTTGTTGTAGGACATGAGTCAATGGAGGTGGGGGGAGGTTTCAAAAGCCCCTGACAGCCACAGTGGCCTGCTCTCTGCCTGCTGCGTGCAGATCAGGAAGCAACTCTCGGCTACTGCTCCAATACCATGAATGTCTGCTTCTTGCCATGATGGTCACTGACTAAACCTCAATACTGTACAAAAGCCCCTGATAAACTGCTTACTCTTATAAGTTGGTTTCATCATAGTGTCTCCTCACAAGAATAGAACTGTAGCTAAGATAGGGCCTCTTGAAGTGTCTACATTGACATATAAATACACTTCAAGGATCTATGTGTAACAATACCATCTCTTCCAAATGTGCATGTTTGAGTAATTACTATGTGCCTAGCACTGTGTTAACACTAGGAATACCATATTGAAATCAGATGTATCTTTGCATTCCCAGTACATATACAGAAATTTAGATGAAGAAATTACTGATTACTAGTAGCAGACAGGAATCACTTGCATGAGTATACTGACTGCTCTAATAAGCAAACAGTTTGTAGTTCTAATAGCACAGAAAAGAAAAGAAATTGTCCCAGAGACAGCTTCTCTAAGAAAATGATTTTGAACCCACCGGTAGAGGATGACTGTAAGAAAGTTGCAACCCTCATGGGGAAAAGGTCTATGCTGAGCAGAAGCTTGCATTTCAAGGGGCCAACTCAGCACAGCGTGACTGTAGAGAAGACGGTCAGAGTGGGTACTAGAACGTGCTGTGCAAGCTTGGAGATGTGACTAGATCTTATGAAAAACATAGCCCTTGAACCAAGAGAAACAGGAAGCCGTTAGAGGGCTTGAGCTGCTGACAACATGTTTTCATTGCCCCTGCAGAAAGTTTTCTATCTTCAGAAAACTAAGAGCAGGTCAGCTCCCACATGGCCATAATCCTTTTCCAGATTTGTTTTTCTCTTCCTCTTTACAGAAGGTTTAGTACCATGGTGGAATGAAGTTGGGAATAGCTTTTGTGTGACCTTGGTAGGCGGGACAAGCGCTGGGGAACTCATAAAGGTAAGAGAGCCAAACACAGGCAAGCCCATGCCTACTGCAACGTGCTCAGTGAGACAACCAGGGTCAGTCAGACCTATGCTGTCATGCAGCTTCTTACTAGCTATAAAACCATGAAAAAGTGATTGAGAACCACTCGGCTGCCAATGTCAGTTGTTGGTATGAAGCCAGAGCAGTTGGGCCAGCAGCCCCTTTGACTTACTGATTCTATGTAAACAGATAATAAAGAATAGTTCCCATCTCATAACACTGCATGTGCTCATAAGTAAAGGAGAGTGTGTTAGCATAATAAAACACAAACGGGGAGGTAAACACACACACTCTAAAATTTAATTTTTCCCTTTTATTTTTAAACTACTACTTAAAGTTGAAAAACTTAATACATATTCATTTATTTTTATTTATTAGCTAGCTTAATGTTTTGAAACTTGTGTTTAAACTCTTAAAAAATTTTTCTGAAGTCAGAACCTTCCCCCATTTAAACCAGGTATGCAAATGGCTCACTGAAAGAATTGGTGGTAGGTGTTTTTCTCCCACCACACACACACAGACAATATCAAATCCTTAAGGAATGTGCATCTAATTTAAGCTCCATTCTATTAAACTCGAGACTACACCATAAAATACTGGTACTACAAGTTGCATCAAACAAGTAAACATTTGTTATGGGGACAGTAAAATTTACTTTTCACAAAAGGAGCCTACAGTAATAATGCATTCCATTCTATTTCCCAGAATGCTTCTTAAGTATGTTAATAAAGTCTTTATTGTGTCTGCTTATAAAAGTCGCCACCATTTCCCATTAGAAAGTCTCTGTTTATTCATCAAACATTTACTGACAGTGACTGCTGGGAGCAGGCTCAGATTTCCACTCCATTACACGTTTGTGGCATAAAGCACATTAATTATAGATATATTACAATATTCAACTCATTGAGGAAAAATTAGATGATCAAGGCTCATTTTCCTTGACAATAAGCAAGTTAATGAAAATACTAATTACCTGGTGATGAAGTGGAGCCTTCAGGATTGAATGCTGAGCATCTGTAAGAGACTTCTGCGGATCCAGCTCAGAATATTAAAGCCAGGAGCATTCCGAGTCTAGGAGATACCCCTCGCAATGGTCCAGCACTCTTTCATCTGAGCGATATGGGTAGGTCAAGGTGAGGTGGAGTTGTGTCAGTTGTTAGGGGGAAGGCACTGAAAATTGACAGCCTCAACCAGGAAATTTTAAATTAATATTATATGGATGATAAATCGACTTCATTATTAGAAAAAGAAACACAGAAAATAGAATCATTGTCAGTTAGGGCATGCCTTCTCTTCCTTGCCCATTTTAGAGTAATATTAGAACTCTTTCAGCCATTTTGAATTCCGTGCTGCCAAGCATCTTGAAAAAATTTCATCTCTCATTTTCTACAAATTCAGACTCAATAGTGATAAGCTCCCAGCACAAGAACACAAACCCAAATCAGGTAAGGTTATTGTCATCCTGTGAGCTAGGCCTTCTGGGAGCTGGGGATTAACCCACTTGGTAGAGTATCTAGCAAGCACAGAGCTTAGAGTTCTATCCCTAGCACTGAACATAGTGGGCTTGGTGGCCAAGTAGAAACAGGGTTATCAGGAACTCAAGGCCATTTTCAGATATATTAGATGTTCAAAGCCAGCCTGGGAGCTTAAGAACCTGTGTCAAAAAAATAGGTTCTTTCTAAATAAGCATATAAAAAGATGATCTATATTACTTGTTATAAAAAATGCACACTGAGCCGGGCGTTGGTGGTGCACGCCTTTAATCCCAGCACTTGGGAGGCAGTGGCAGGTGGATCTCTGTGAGTTCAAGGCCAGCCTGGTCTACAGAGCAAGTTCCAGGACAGTCTCCAAAGCCACAGAGAAACCCTGTCTCGAAAAAAAAAATGCACACTGAAATAATGAGATACCATTAGCCTTTAGGATGGCTAAAATGATAGTTGGAAGTGCCAATTCCAAACTAGGATGCGTAATGACAGAAAGTCATGTATTGATGGCAAGGATACAAAACGGTGCGGCCACTCTGAAATACAGCCAAGCAATATTTTTTGCAAAACCAAACATAATCTAAATATTATATGTATCCCTTCCCACTTACTCAAGTAATCTGAAAACGTAAGTTCACATAACCCCTGTACATAAATATTTATTTCCATTTTCTCATAATGACTCTAAATTAGACACAACCAAAGGTATATGATTTGGTTATGTTTCCTATGTTTTTGTTGGTGGTAGTTGTGTTGCAATACTGGGGCTCAGGCAGGATTTCATATTGTAAGGAAAAGACTCTACTGCTAGGTCACACTCCCAGGCTTAAGGTGTCTTTCAGTAGGTAGGCATGTAAAAACCTTACACACTCATGTAATAAACCACTCAGAAATAATAAAGTAATAATCTGTAAACATATATAAATGTTGAGCGCATATTGCTGGCTGAAACAAGCCAGGCTGAAAAGGTTGCATCCTAAATGATTCCAGTAGGACACTCTGGAAAAGACAAAGCTCTAGCAAGGCTCACATGGTCAATAGCCGTCAGTAATAGGGGGCATGACTGAGGACTGAAGTGAAGTTACTTAGTTATTTAGACAGTAAAACCACTCCGTGTGATATTGTAGACATGAATTAATGAGTCTGTGCCTTTGTCAAAACCTTTGTAGCACTAAGAATAGATATAAATTATACATTTTAAAGAATAATTCTGGGGACTAAGAGAAGACAGGATTAGATGCAGAATGTAATCAAAGAAGTCTAAGTACAACTTATCCAAAGGAGATGGGGGTCCGCTACGCTAAGTAATATTATGAATGAATAAACTATGCAATATTAAAGGGAAAACATATTACATACGTTCTTTAACTCTAATTGATAAAATTGCTTCCCAGAAATGCACAGGTTAGCAATTTGAAAATTACCATGTATATATAACAGAATTAGGCAGTTGGATAAATGATGATTTATGGATTTCAAATACTTGCTGTTAGAATAAATGTTTATACATAAGCAAGGAAAGGATCCAGGTGATGATGTAGTCAGTCACCAGTATATGTTTAGTTTATATACAGATACACAGCTATATACTGAACACCACATGAAATCACTTGTTTATATACTTGCATAATACATTTTTGAAAACCACAGTAATTGGGTATGTCAAAAGCACACAAGCACAAATCAGAAAATCTCCCAATGACCCCAGATACAATGGTTTGAGCAAAAACTAAAGCATTACTGGATCATTTCCCAAAAGTGTATAAAATAATTATCTGTAAATACATATGGAATTTGTATTTAGGTAAATGATCAATAGATGATACATAGACAGGTAAGTAGAAGATAGATGATAGATGGGTACATAAAAGATAGATAGATAGATAGATAGATAGATAGATAGATAGATAGACACATAGATGATAGGAAATGATTATGAAGAAAATATAGATAGGTAGATAGATATAATAGATAGACACATGATAGATAGATGATAGAAGATAAAAGAAAAGTCCCCTGTGAAGAACCCCAAATAACGTATATAACTTTTCCACTCTCAGAAATGTGAATATAATTTCCCTTTTCTTATAACGAAGTTAAGCATTATTACTTTTTTCCAAAGAGAACAACATTGAAAAAAGAAAAATTACAACAGTAAAGAAATCTGATAAATATTTCCTAAATCTGGTGATTGGTTCATATCAACAGCAAGAAATCAGACTGATAATATGTACATTCCATATACAAGGAGCGGAAAAATACCTCTGTAGTCCCCCTTCCAAGAGCATATTACTATAATCTAATCATGAAAACCCCAAATAAGAAACACTCAAAAACAATTCTTACAGTATTCTTCAAAACTGCCAAGGTAACAAAAAACAAGAAAAATCTGAGAACCTCTCACACTGGAGTGGAAACCAAAGAGACATGACAAAGTGGAATTCTGGGTAGAAAGAGAAACGTGATACTAAGTAAACTAAGGAAACACTAATAAAACACAGAATTTAATTAGTAATAATAATATACTGATGCTGTTTCACTATTACAACTATGCAGTGCTAGTACAAGAAGCCACAAATGGGGGAGATTACTAAGGGCTCAAAGGGATTGTGTGCAGAACTAAGTACCTTTGCAATTTTTCTACGGACTAAAGATGTCCTAAAATAAAAGTTTATTCAAAAAACACTAGAAAAATTTCCCACACGCTGCAATGATTTCGTTTGTCCCTCAAGCTGGCAGTCTAGAGAAAGCACACTGCTGGGCAAACCTTTTGGTTTGTATCAATGTGTGTTTCCCATGAACTTGTGGATGTGTACAACTGCCCTTCTTCTCCTGTGGTATCCACCGAAGGTGTTCCAGACAGCTCTGCAGCAGAGTGGCTGAAGATCCCATCCGACGGGTGTCTTTTCACACACCTGTTCTTAGGTTCTGGATTGATGCACACAACTTCTGACAAGGGGATGAGGAAAAACACACATTTGTGCGACCTGAAGTTCAGTTTGTCACTCACCCAAGGTGCTTAATTTGGAAGTAGTTACTTAATAATTCAACGTGAACACTTCTTTGGTTCCCGCTGACTTTCAATTCAATCAGAAAAGCTGTCTTTGGGTTTTCCATTATTATGAAGACTGGTGTGTTTTATAAGAGCAAACAACTCTTCTGTCAGATTAATATTCCTTCCTCTCACCCTCCAATGAAAACTTACTTAGATATTTTCTTCTGAGAGGCTGTTTGGATCCAAAGACTCTAATCCACTGACCACCAATACCTTTGCCACACTCTTTTGCCCTGGGTCAGTTCTTGTAACCCTTGCCTAAGTTCACTGAGCTCTTGATCTGGGTGGCCTCTCCTGGATTCCTCAATTAAGTGTCACATGCAACAAAATGTGCAAGCATAAAGAGATCAGAGAAAGATATCTCTCTCTCTATCTCTCTCTATCTCTCTATCTCTATCTCTTTCTTTCTCGCTGTCTCTCTCTGTCTCTCTCTCTGTCTCTGTGTCTCTCTGTCTCTGTGTCTCTCTGTCTCTGTCTCTGTCTCTGTCTCTGTCTCTGTCTCTCTCTCTCTCTCTCTCTCTCTCTCTCTCTCTCTCTCTCTCTCTCTCCAGACTTGTCATGTCCTCGCACAAGTGACTTCACGTCTAAAGGCTTTGTTCTGCTTCGACTGGAAAGTGGCATTTTGCTGTCTTGTTACAGAGGCATACGGATGACCATGTGTTTAGTCCACAAATATTTTTTTAATATCTGCTATGCTGTTGACAATAGAAAAGGCACTGGGGATATAGAATTTAAGAGGAGAAATTATGGAACATGCATTCTAGTAGAAACAAATAACTAAAAAATAAAATAGTAGTGCATTGATGGTTATAAATGATGGTAAAGAATAAGTAATGAATCCAAACACAGAGGCGCACAACTGTAATTCTGGTGTTTGGTGGGGGGGGTGAGGTCAGGTCAGAAGATCAGGATTTCAAGGCCTGTTGGGCATACATAATATGCTTGAGGTAAGCCTGGGCCACCTGAGATAAGCATCAATTAAATGGTAATAAGATAGGAAGTAGCGGGGAGAAAAGGAGGTAATTTTAAGTATGATCAAAATAGGCTTTGCCTAGCATTTACGTTTTTGAGTCAAGACCTGAGGAGACATGAAATCATGAGAACATCTGAAGAAAGAATCTCTACAGGAGAGAGATCAGCACTGTGTAAAGACCCTCAGGCAAAAGCAGACTGCAGTATTCCAAGTACATCTGTGAGGAGAATGTAGCTGGTGCAGGGTGGTTGGTGGGAAGAGTGGCAAGACATAAGTGATGCAATTAGCAACAAATTGATAATGTGTTGTGAAAACAGACCACTGGAGTCTGCTGTACTGTTTACAGAATTTTGGGTTTTATTCTGGGTAAACATGTCATTGTGAACAAAGCAATAACATAATCTCTTTATGCTTTCACAACACCACTACAGATAGAAACTGGATCTGGACAGGGGCAGAAGCCAGGGCACAAGAAATGAAGCTGTATTCTAAGGAAGCAATTACAGCAACTTGGGGCCAGAGTCCTGATAGAGAAGGTACTAAAGAATGACTGGACCTCAAATACGTTTTAATGATGTTGTTACTAGAGTTTTCTGAGATATTCAATGCAGGACATGAGAAAAATAGAAGGATCTTTTCTCCAATGTTTCTCCCTCAATTAGATTGCTGGAGTTGTTATTGACATAGGGCATACCGTTGGAGAAATAATTGGCAAGTTTCATATGTAATACATCTATTTTAAATATTCAAATAAATGTTAATGATTTATAGCTTGACTTTTTTTTCAAGAGAGGGTTTCTCCATGTAACAGCCCTAGCTGTCCTGGAACTTACTCTGTAGACCAGGCTGGCCTTGAACTCACAGAGATCCTCCTGCCTCTGCATCTCAAACGCTGGGATTTAGGGCATGTGCCACCACAACATGTCATATAGCTTGACTTTTGAGCCTACTATTAATGGGGGAAAATGCCAACTAAATTTCAAAAATATGAATGTGATAAGGGTATAGAAGATGTTGAGAATAACGAGAGTGGTAGGGAAGCCAAGGAAGAGAAAAATGTAGGAAAAGGGATGATGTTTCCAAGGACTGCTCTCTGGGAGTCCTGTGTTAAAAGGTCAAGGGGTTTACAAGCAGCACTAAAAACAGGCATGGGTTGAGAATAGAGCAGTAGAGAGAGTGTTCCAAGAGAGAGAATCTTCAATCATGTGGCATAATTGACGGGTCAAATAAGGCGAGGTCTCATATGTGACCTTTTGATTTAGCAATGTGGAAATCATCGCAAGCCTGTTTGCAGACAAGAGAGTATAGCTGAGTTAAGAGTAAATGAGAGATCTCCTTTTTATAATCGCTGTATTATGGATGCATGAAATATTAACACCAGAAGAAGCTAATTACAAGTTTTCTGAAAGTCTGAAGTTGTCAGAATAAAAAATTGGCAAGTGTAAAGAAGGGAATAATTGAAGGCTGTAGTATAGACAGAGCTTGCTTCGAGTTTTCTTGGAGAGGTAGGGGAAAGATGAACAGTAGCATGAGCAAATGGGGTCAAGAAAGGTTTTGCTTTGTTTGGTTTGGTTTTCTTGCTTACTTCAAGGTAGAAGAAATGACACCACATCTGTGCACCAGCGGGAATCAGCTGGTAGAAAAATGAAGGTTGCTCATGCAGGAATACGGTGTGCAGAGCAGTGTCCACGCGGGGGGAGACATGCGACCTGCTGCTCCTGTGGAAGTGCTGGCTGCAGACAGATGGACAGGCGCACTCGTGCAGATGCTATGTGCAAGGCAGATAGGCAAATCCTCTCTGATCGCTTCGTATTTCCAACCAGACCAGAAGCAGCTTCATAAATGGGGGCAAGCGTGTTTGAATTTCGGGAGTGTTAGACTTTTAAAGAGAGGGAAGTGAAGCTGTCTCTTCTGGAGTGTGGGAATCAGTGAGAGCATTTGAGATGCTTAAACATAAACCGGATGCAGGCAAAAAAAAAAGCAAGACCAGAACATGGAAGAGTGAGAGTGATGCCCTCCTCTTTTCCTTTCTGATGATTATCAATTGATAACTATATCAATAACAAAGAAACGGCTGTCATAAGATGACAAAAATCTTCACATGGGTTTTGTTCAGTCTCTTTAACAGTTGCTAAGCAAAAGTCACATTATCCCTGATAGGGACAGATTCTGTCTCACAGACAGCATCTAATCCTAAGCATTGGGTGTGCCTGTGTGCCTGTCTGTCTGACTGTTTTTGTTTGTGTGTCTGTATGTGCTTATGGTGCCTTTTCTCTAAGAGAGTCCAAAGCAAAGGAAAGGAGCTTGGTTTGGCAGAGTGAGTGCTGCCCTGTGATGTTCATCTGTTCCTGCTAATTTCAGAGGAAGGGAATGGTCCTGACCTCCCAGGGCTCACTTTAGAAGTCAGGCTGGAAAACAGAAGAGTCCCAGGAGAACAGTCTCTCTCCTCAGCAGTCAGGGGAAGGCTCCTGAGTGACATTTCAACCAAGCTCAAAGGAGATTGTTACCACCTACTTAGTAAATGAAGCTCCGTGTGCTTCCAGTCGATTCCTGACCCTTGATGGGGAGCGAGGATAGTGTCAAATTTTGGGGTGCAGAGGCTACCAGCCAAATTCCTCTCCTCCAGAAGAAAATAGATGAATAACGAAGACTAAAACCTCATGGACAGGATGAGATGAAGAAGCTAAATAATTATTTTTGATTGCTTGGACTAGACATGTCAGTAATGGAGGGGAAGGGAAAAAGGTGGAGCTCAGTGGTTCTCAAAAAAGCAAGGAGATCTCTAAGTGATGAAAAGTGGCCATTTTCCTGCCATTACAGAATGTCTGTCGCCCCAAGATTAAGTTAAAACATGTCTCTACCCATGGAATTCCCACACATCTACCACACTGGCACCCAACAGCCTGAAGGAGCCCAGAAGCTCTCTGTCCATGGTTCCCAGCAAGTTTGTATCCCACAGATACAGATAGGATTGCAGATAGGGCAACTTCTTTTCAGTTCTTTAATTTCTAACTCCTGTCAAATTCTATCAGGCCTAATGCCCATTTCTAGATATTTGTTGGTGTTTCAGTTTTGACGTGAGGATTTTTCTGTCATTTCGCCCCTTCAGCACAGCATGTTTCTGTTAAGTTTAAAAGACCATGGGATCTTTATGAGGAAATTACCAACCCGGGGTCTCCTAAACGGTGCCAACGGTTATAAGGAACAAGCTGGCCAGGAAGTCCTAATGCCTCCATTAATACAGCTATTAATTTTGAAAAGCCTTGGCAGCTATAACATCTTTTTTTAAGCAAAATCTCTTTTCCTTTATCTCCAAAATGCTCCTTTCTTTGTACGTAGCGGCAGCCTCAAGCCCCCTTCTACTGACTGTTTTAATTTGTCTTTAATATCAGATGTGCTTTATCGATTTTTTTCTGTGTATATTTTCATTCTGAATAATTCAGAGGCATGAATTTCTTCCCCATTATGGTCAATAGCAGGAGCAAATTTTGAGGATAATCAATTGAGCCCTGACTGACAATTCCTGCTGTTGATATCCCCAGAAGTGAGGGCGGTGGAACAGCAGGGGATAATACGACCCAACAGTCAATCACAACTATCAGCAAACGAGCCAACACGGATTTGTGTGAGCAATGGAGATCCATACAGCAGGCCCGAAAGGCCAACTGATAGTTGGCTCTTTTTACTTTTCATCATACAGCACTCCAGCTGTGCCAGGGAGAGTTATGGCCTATTCTTCTATACATTTTCCTCTTTACTAATGTAGTCTTCAAATCATGACTTAAAGGTGTCATCTTTCATATGAATGTGTACATCATGGAGGCATCAATTCTTAATGATTTGTTCGTATTTTAGCTGTGCTTTTTTCCAAAATAGGATAAGAAAATTGGACGGCTTCCAGAAAGCCAGTCTAGGGAATAAATAATTGTCACATTTTAATTCAGATAATATGGTTGAAATTAATTATCATAGAGATGACAGAAACAATACAAGTTGGTCTAGTCTCCCCTCACCTGCAGGAAAAGCACATTTTCTGTGTCTGTCTTGGTGTTGGCATTCATCCAAGTCTTTGACACACTCAATTTACCACAAAATTGGCAGTCCTCTATCTCATAAAGGAATACAAGTGTAACGATAAATATTGTGCCTGATGCATGATACGATTAATACAAATCAGAGGAGAACTAATAAAAATCAGACAGCGGACTCCAACAATCATAGTATTTTAGATCATATATCTCTTTGCTAAGACATTTTTATAAGACCCCGAAGTAGCAGGATGTAGTAGAGGCAGGTGGACCTTTTCATCCTCCCAGAGCTGTTGAGAGCAGAACCAAGAGAGCAAAAGAGAGTTGGGTTAACACTGCAATTCAATTTTAATTATGTAGAGTAAATGGTCTTTTTCAGGTCTGGTGACTTTTGAGAAGTATTTGAAGGTGTCATGTCACACACATTTGGTTTGTGCTTCTCTGTGAAAGAATAGCTGTCACAATAATCAGTTCAAACCTTGGAGAGTAATTATCATGTCCGGCACTCATGGAAAAATATTTCTATAGTGATGTCTAATAAACAACCAAGATCCCTTACAAATTGTTGGTTAAAAAGTAAAGGTCATAGAATTAATAATTTCTGCAATGATTATCTGGATTTGCGTATCTCCAGCAGAGATCCATAAAACTTAGAAAACAACTGTAGTTAATTGCAAAGTAGCTTACAGTTAAATAATAGCTCAATGTATGCAAAGCAATGGAATTTAGAAGTCCTGGTTTAGTTTACCATAGATAACTTATTTATAAATCTCTGTAATTTATTATTAATGCCCTTATACAATAATCGCTCATGCATATAAACACAGTTAACCTTAAAATTTCATTCTGATTCCTGTTTCTTTACAAAAGAGGTGTTTTGGCTTTAGAATTCATTAGTCTTAAAGGTTCTTGAGGACATTAAAGACATATGTTACCATTATATTTTATTGTAGAAAATAGTGGTTCTTTGTTCCCAATCTCATTTTATTCATCAATAAACTTCATGAAGAAAAATTACTCTCATTAAAAACTTTATTTTCTTGGAATTAATTTTATGATTGTAGTTTATACATCAAAAAATAAAGTATAAACTCTGTAAAGTTAGAATTTATTTTCTGAATGCCAAAAGAGCTTCCCTTAAGCACATTATACCAGTGCTCACATGTTCCAGTGTTCTCTTCAGCAATGATGCTCTGATTTGTTCACTTTCTTTCCAATAAAATGTGATCTTGGTGTGACAAACTCTTTTAAAATTATGTGGTATATCAATGTGATATGCTGCATGGAGAAGAGAGTGTAAAAACAGATTTTTTTGGTTTATGTAGCAATGAATATTTTCCAAAATTGAACAGTCGTTGATGTAAGTTAGAACAGTAAAATGGCAAACATTGCTATTACCAAGCAACAACTAGAGATATTTAACAAAGCTAAATTGATAAGATGATGCTGTTAGTCTGCCTTTCCTGGTCAGCTATAAATGTTTTAATAGTTGATGTTAATGTTGATATCAAAATACAGATCTCTCTTCATGAAACAAACAAGAGGTATTAGACTGAGAAAGAAGAACTGGGTTCCAGCACTACTCAGATTCTTGTGTAATCTTTGTTGGATTAGTAAATAATAATAACAATAACTGCAAATCATAGAAAGCTTTCTTTCAACCAAAATTTGTTTCCATTGACACACACAAAGATACTAAAAGAGAGCCATCATTGTTATTCCCATTTTGCAGATGTTGAATCTAAGGACTATGGAGGTAATAACTGCCTAAAGTAACTATATTGCAAGTAATAGTGTCAACAGGACTAAACTCAGGTCTAGCAGACTCTTAACCCCCTGAATGTGTATTGTCTGTACAAATACCAGAGGTGAACAAATAATTGCCTTCTACTTCCAAAGTTTGCTGTTCAAATTTACATGCACTCCCAAGCACAGAGAATTCCCCTGCTCTTCTCAAAATGTACCTTAATTTAAATTTGTTTGTTTTGAGTAAGAGGTTTTTGTTCTCTAAATGCTTCTATTCACAAGGCTCATAAGAAAGTTACTTAAAGAAATGAGGAAAGGATCCCATGGCTGACTTGTTACCCTTCCCCTCAAGAATCTTGGCAGATAAAGAGAAAAGATAAGAGCATCTGTTGATCAAAATTGATGCTGCCACAGATAGAACATCTCCCATCATAAAATACCTAGCTAAGCACTTGCAGGGCTGTGGCAAGGGATGGCAACATCTGATAAATGCATTTGAAGGACATGTGTCCTTTCTGCCAACGTTCTCAGCTCAAGTTCTCTAATTAGTAACCACGTCACTGGGGGAAAAATCATTATGGTCCCTATATAAAGTGCCCACCTGTTAAAGAGTCAACAGAGAAAGCTCAAGAAATATTCACTAATCTTAGGTACAATTTGGGGCTAAGGGTGTAAGCGCAGGTTCAAGTCAAACCCCTTCTGCCATGTTCTATGTGATCCTAGACAATTTATTCAATTTCTTTGAGCTCTGGTTTCTTCAACTGGAAAGAAAAATATAATAATTGATTCTTGTAAACAGATACATGCATGGGATAGTCATGAAGAATTAGCAAAACCATGAGCATTCAGCACCAGTCACAATGAATAAGATCAGAAAGTATCAGTCCTCATGTTTTAGAATTCCATGACAAAAGAGATGTCTGCCTGAATATTACCTAGAAATTACCACAAAGTTGGACAGGACTTATAAGGAGGAAGATAGTACCCAAGATTCTGAATAAGGATATGACAAAAAAGGAAAAAACAAGATGATTATCCCCTTCACAAAATTTAATTTCCTACCTGTTTGGCCAAACCAGTCCTGGAACCCTGAACTCATTATGAACTACAGGAGTACACAGTACCATAGTCACATGCCTACTCGAGTACCTTCGGGAGGCCTTGAGGATCCCCACATACCCAATAGGATGTGTGGTGGGGTGGGTACATATTTCATCTTGAAGTCGTTTAGCACTAGGAAAATATGTTGAAGTATTATGGATAAGATTCAGCAAAGTAAATGATGGATTTTTATATGTGTGTTCAAGAAAGAAAAACCTGTCTCTTCTGCAGGCCATAATTGTGAAACTATGCTAATGAAAATCACTCTAACACTTTATTCATAAGGGTCATTTATAAATGATGCATGAGTGTCCATAAATGCTTCTCTTATTTGCTATTAATAGTTAGGGATGCTATTATTTTTACGTAAGTCAGTGTTACGCCTTCTGAATGGAAGCAACAATAGGTATAACGTGTTGGAATGAGTCTACAGATAAAATAAGCATATTTTGCTTGGTTATTAACTACAATAAAGTATTTCCACTTGGGTTATTTAAGGTTGTATTTAGATTTCATCTTTAATTTGGAAAAACCTCAGGGTGCTATTTTCAATGAAATGTATCAATCATAACACTTGGAGCCCAATTATTACACTTCAGCTAAATTACTTACAGTGATCTTACCATTTGAAGCACACTTCAAAACCTCAAGCGAGTTGTCATGGAAATATTTTCCTTTCTTAGAGTTTAAAAAATATTTTAATAATATTTTCTAATCAGATTTGTTTGAACGGAAGTTTCCATCACACACCAGCATTGCCGGGAACAGTGAGGGGAATATAAAAACCTGTCATTAGTCCTTTGGTTCACCATTTCTGTCAGAAGGAAAGGGTCAATCATCATCTTGCCCTTCTTTCCAACAGGGGAAACATGCTTCAAGAGTAGAAATAGAGGTTTTGAATGGTCTCTTGGGATTTGGCACATCTTATTAAAAGTTCGCTTCATGAAGTGGTTTGTTCTAGATGTAGAAGAAAAGGCAAATGCTCTCCAGGGTCATTTACCTAAAGATTATTCCAACAGTGATTTACACGGAAGAGCCATTCAGTGTTATCCTGAGCCATATTTACTCTTATTTCTCTCATTCAGTACTACACCTATCCAAAAAGGTGGAAGTAGGCTTCAGAGAGCCAGAGACTGTGGAGGAAGCTGGTGGATAAGTTCCTAAGGGGTGGGGAATGGTCACCTAAATCCTCCTGCAAACTCTTACATGATAGGGGAGACAGAGTGGAGCAAGAGGAAAGGAAGAACGTGCCTCCTTCCTGACCCACTTTCCCCAGCTTTTCTGACACTTTACCTTCTCCTACTGTATCAAGTTTGGGCCTTAAGTAAATCCAGACAAGAGGCAACACTGTACTGTAGGCCATTACCAGAACTATGGAAAGAGTGGGGGGGGGGGAGTCAACTGATGCTGTGAGTTAAAGAGAAGAGAAAATTAAATAGGAAGTAGCACGTGGCTTTTTAGAACAACAAAACTACCCTGCCTTGTTCGCTATGCCATTATGCATTTGTCCAAGCCCACAGAAGTGCATGCAACATGAAGAACGTACCCTAGTGTAAACTACATGTCTCGGGTGTTGATTACATCCCAGTGTAGAGTCTTCGGTTGAAGCACGTGTGCCACTTTGATGGGGAACATTGACAGGAAGACTATGAGTGTGGAGAAGGGGATACACTGGAGATCTCTGTTCTTTCCCTTTAACTTCTGTGGTCCTGAAGTTACTCTGAAACTTTAGTCGAGTTGTTTTCGGTAAGAGCAAGCTGCTGTGAAGGAAAGCACTTTCAGTCTCTTCTGTGTACCCCAAAGGACACTGAGCAGCAGGCTGTGAGAGCTGGGGAGGGGTGGAAAGGAGGAAAAAGGACTTCAGGCTCCCAGGCCAGTGGTTAGAAGACCATCTCAGTCAGATTCACGTTTTTGCCCTGGGCAAGATGTGCCTAAAAGCTTCATGCCTTTGCCCAGCGCCTCCCACAGGAGCATCAGCTTCCTGAGAAGTCACACACTTATGTTCCCAGTTTCACCCCTGGGAAAACAGCAGATCTATGGATGCGTCACCCAATATTACCTCCATCCTTTGCCATACAGAGACTAGGTGGGGAACCTGCAATAATGCAAAGAAAGTTTTGATTCCTATTAAGAAAGGCAGGAAGGTCTGTTAACCCTATTGCAAGGAGCAGAAGGATGAAGGTTCTAAACGGAACATACCTTCTTATTTGAGGGCCTGGAAATTCACTTTCCTGGCTAGATTTATGGGATTTAAGCAAATAAAATATAAAATCAAATGGGGGGAAGCAAACTAATACTGTGGCATCTGTTGTTCTCCACTCCAGGGCAGCATACACTGTGCCTGACACATAAGTAGGCTCACAGAAACATTGATCAAATAAATAGAAGACTGGTCAGTAGACTCAGTGGGTGAATGGGTGGATGGATGGATGGATGGATGGATGGATGGATGGATGGATGGATGGATGGATGGACAGATGCCTGAACTCAATGTGTGTAGACACTCTTTTAACCCTTACAATCTTATGCAGCATATGGATTACACCTTTGCTTTGCTTCTCTCCAAAATCGTTGTCCATAAACAGTGAAGAACGGATTTTTAAAGGGATAGGGAAAAGAATGCACAGGAGTTAACATGTCTACCCTATTTTTCTTGCTACAGGACTTTTTTTCTATCAAGAGACTTTCTCCCCTACCATTTCTCAACAACATTATTAAGCTATAATCTCAGAAAACTTGAAGGAGTAAAGCCCTAAATACCTAGACTATGATCCATGTAGATGGGAGGATAGGAAAATATGAAAAATGTTTTCCTTCTCTGATCAAGGAAGAATCTCACTATACCCAACAATAAGAGGGAGCTGAGTACTGTGGTCAGTTTCCTTCATCATCACAGCTCTGATAAAGACTGTTACCCCTAGAGTAGATCAGCGAAGTACAATACATGTTTGTGGTTATATCTTCCATTTCTTAGTTTTTCCTCCCTTATTAAAGACAGTTGTATGTTTAAGATTCTAGTGTTTACCTGGAGAAGAGGGTTGTGGTGGCAGGGGACAAAAAAAATGAGGAATTAACAATAGGATAGTTGAGAAAATGTCTCATTTAATCTGGAGTTGGTCCATGGATCCCATACGTAGAACTGATAAGTAAAATACAAGACTCCCTTGAAGTTCCCTGTCAGCCATAATATGAGCAGAGATTAAACTATAGTGGGGGTTACGGGTGAAACTGTACACCTTTAACCCGTAGCAAGCTGGAAGACATCTATTTACACCTCAAGTTCCTGAGCTGCTTGAATGCCTTAAATCAAACCTACATCTTATTGGCATTCCTTTGCTGCAAGAGTGTGGAGCATAAAGCACTCAGTAGTTCACCCAATCTGACCCCAGAGAGAAGCACTCAGCCCTAACCATAGTGCTGAGCAATGACAACTACGGAAAGAATTCACTCACTGATTATATAACCCCATTTAATCTTTACAATGGTAGCTACCATTGAGCCCCATCTTAACAGCAAGTCAGAGTATTCAGTCAAGTCACATTACTTACATAAATACAAAATGTTTTGTTAAAATGAAGCCTCAGTGTGTTGAAGAGATGACTCAGCTGTTAAAGGCTAGGCTCGCAACCAGAAATAAAAAGCCTTAACTAACCGAAACTCTGTATTTGGCAAGATTATAATTCAAGAGAGACTATTGTAGAGCTGGGAATACAGTTCACTTTATTAGCATGTGAGACAGCATCTTGGACTCTATCCCTATCACCCCCAAAACATTAAGAACAAAAGAGGCCATTGTGATTCCAATTTCTAACCTTGGTCTTAAGGCTAAATAAGCTTGTCAGCATAGTTTTGCTCCAGTCTTTACACACACTGGAAAGAAAGAGCAAACCCAAAAATAAGATAACCAGGACTAAACTTTTAAAGCAAATAGCACATTTTGCGCATGTCCTTGAGGAAACACAGAGTCTTGTATTATTGCTTCACTGTTTCATTCATTTAGTCAGTGAGTCACTCTACAGGAATTTAGGAATTTATGTTTTGACTGAACAAATATCCTAAGTGTAAGTTTACTATATTTATTACAACGCATGTAATGTTTATATGTGTCACTGATCTACTATAATTTATTATATCAGCCACAAATCGGAAAGTTATGCAAAATGTTAAATACAGTTAGACAAGCATGTGTCTTTTTCAAAGGTAAAAGTTTCTACTTTTTCTATAGTTTAAATCAGTTAACCATCCACTGATCATTACAGTTTATTGACGTTGTACTGTAGTGTTTTATGTAACCTTAGATGAGTTGCTAGTAACAACTAAGAAAATATCCAGCTAATTACCAAGGAATCTGAGCTCTCTGAGGCCCTAGTTATTGAAGTCCAGTGAGACACAAATCAATACAAAGACAGAGAGTGAGAGTGAGCAGAGAGGAAGACCCAGGGTGCCCAGACTAGACAGCTTCTCTGAGAATGCCAGAGTACTCCTTTCTCCTCATTTTTAGCTAATTTAAAGTAGAAAGATGTAAATAAGTTAGACCTCACTGGTAACCAGCCACACCACTTCTCAAAAGGGCTCATCCATCAGGCTGGAATAACCCGGCCCTTCTTGAGGAGCCTATGGAAGAATCCCTGGAAATAGCATAGCATATTTGATTTCACATTATCCAACAGCATAAGATGATATATTAACATTCTCCCAAATTAAAAATGTTTATTGATTTTTTAAACCTTAGATAATTTAACTAGGTTACATTTGCATCATGTAGTATAAAATAAACATTTTAAATTATTTCTGCTCACATCTAAAATTGAGTATTGAGTTCAAAATAGCTCTTCTTTGCCTGAATTGATGGAGCAAGCGAACCAAAGGTAACCATCAAATATTTATGTATATTAAGTATTACACTTATTCATAGTCAGAATATAAAATAAGTTTAATAGGGATATGTATCTGATAGTAATATCAAATTGAGAGAAATTCATTAAGGACTGTGTGGTATCTAATAACTAAATATGAAAATCAATGATATACAAAACAAAAAGGGAAATGCACTGCTTTAAGTAAAGAAAAAATGAGTTTGACAATTTATGCAAGTGCATTTCTAAGAACATATAATAAGACTTTTGTAGAAAAGATATTTATTAATTTCACAAAACACCAAGTTTATACTCATGTCTTCCCAATTGTCACTGGTGCTTTCCCAGAATTGTTTCTAGTTCATTGGCCATTGTGCTTGTATTTAATATATTTCTTGGCGTTTTATGGTTCCTTATGCTTTTCAAATTCAGAAAAGTCTTTCTCTTTGTCTCTTTTTGTGATTTGGACTTGTGGAAGGATCTGAGTCCACTTGTCTCCTGTGCTATTCCTCACACTCTAGATCAGATGGTCGTTTTCTCACGGTGCACACTTTAACTCAAACTGCTATCTCATCTCTCCTGTTTCCTAAAACTGGCAATTATGTTGAAGTCTTGTGCTTACTGTAAGCATTTCGGGGAAATATAGTTCATTGGCAATGCTGGAAAGTTCACATTTTTATACAGTGGTACGTAAAGTCAGATTACTCATCTAGGAGGTGAGGTGAGTTTTATTTGTTGGTAAAGTACTTTTTTCCCATTTCAGTTAGTCTATTAGCATCCTATTCCTCAGTACCCTTTCTCTCACTGACTTATTATTTCCTCATCTGTAAAAGAGTTATTACTTAAAGCATACAAGGTTACATAAAATTGTAATATCTTGGTCTCCAGATAGCATGCTGGCATTTTCCCTCTTAACTCCAAATTATGTCGCTCTTTCTCACTCCACTTCTACTGTTTTCTTCTAGAAGCAATGAAATGTCTGGGAATTTATAAAAGCCAAAAGGACATAAATTTATTATTTCATTAAGAAATATTTAATATTGAGTCCATGATTAAACAGATGTACTGCAGGATCTTAGAGACACAAAGTATCAGGGTTTTGTCCTATGACACCCATCATAGTGTTGTAAATACAAAAACAAAAGTATATTTAGTAGGTTAGGGAGCTCAAACAAGAAAAGAAAACTTCTGCAAAGTAAAGAAAACCTTTCCTGTCTACTCCTATGTTGACTTGACACAAGCTAAATTCATCTGAGAGGAGGAAACCTCAACTGAAAATATGCCTCCACAAGATCAGGCTGTGGGTAAGCCTATGATGGTATTTTCTTAATTAATGATTGATGGGGCATTCAGTCAATTGACTGTGCAGTTACTCCTGGGATGGTGGTCCTGAGTTTTGTAAGAAAGCAAGCTGAGCAAGCCATGAGGAGCAAGTCATTAAGCAGACCCTTCCATGTCCTCTGCATCAGCTCCTGCCTCCAGGTTGCCCCATGACCTTGCAATAAGAAGACAAAAAGGTTATTGTGCTTAGTTTATTGTAATTAAATAAGAATCTAAAGAGAAGATTAATCATTCTTGTGTGTGTATCAGCAAGTATATATGTACATATATATGAGGGTATGTTCATGTGTGCAGTCAAGAGAGCAACGAGAGATGTCTTCCTTTAATACCCTTCACTTTACCTTTTCAAGACTGAGAGACTCACTGAACCATGAGCTCACCAGTTGGCTAGACTGACTAGCCAGGAAATCCAGGTATCCTATTGTTTCTACCCCACCAGCTCTGGGATTACAGGCAAACACCACCAGGCTCATTTTCACATGGGTTCTCAGACTCTAAACTCAAGTCCTCATACTTTGGTGCAGCAATTACTTTCCTGACCTAACCATCACTGCAGACCCCTAAATGGAGAATATAATAACCATGATCAAATTTCAAAGAATAAGCCTCAGGAGGCAGAGGCAAACAGATCTCTGTAACTTCAAGGCCAGCCTGGTGTACAGAGAGAGTTCAAGGGCAGGCAAAATGCACAGAGAAACCATGCATCAAAAAAGTAAAAAGTAAAATTAAAACATATAGGGTAATAAAAAAGCCACATAAAGATGGAAAATACAGAACGTCTGGATACTGTAAGTTATTGTGTTGTCTTTGAATTGTTTAATTGCTGGGGAAAGAGCAACAACTGCTAAAATACACTTGATTATCAATGCTGCTGAATTAATTCAACTTACATATTTTAAAAATGCTTTGACTTCTAAATTTAAACATAAGGACAGGTTACTTGGGAAAAGAATTTTTGCTTGTGTTTCCACAGAAAATGAAAAGCTGTGGATTCCTTGCAGACTGATATGGTTTGATGAAGCAAGACCTCCTGAAACAGTGTCCCAGGTGGTTCAACATCTAAAACAGTTGAGACGATGCAGCCTTGCAGACTACAAAAACAACGACTTAGCCAGGTTTCTGTATTTTGTCATGATCCCCATGGTATGGGTAGCACCCCCAATCAGCAGGAAACAGTTTGGAATGAACAACACCCAAATTCCCAAATACTGTTTCTACATTTTAGTTTTCATTTGAATGGTGTTAGTTATAAGCAGTTAGTGATCAAAATCAATCTCTTTTTAAAGGTAAAGGATTATGGTATAGAAATAAATATTTGTCTTGGAATACATTTTCATTTATTGAAATAAATTTAAGGCCAATTTTGTGAAATGTATATTTATCCTCTTGTTTAAGTATTGTATTTATATTGATCTTTTAAAATGTAATGCATAATTAAATACAGATTGTATATAATCACCTGTAATAGTCAAAACTTATAGTTAGGTTAATTAGGTTTTCTAGATATACAGAGATGTATTTGAGATGGATAGATTTTCTTCAAATCTTTCAAATACCTACAGAATATATGGCATTGAAATGGTTTAGCGTTTTTCTTGACAATGAGAAATGTCTGGCAGCACCAATCTACATCAGAGAAGGTGATGGACATCAAAGAAACTCGTTATGGAGTTTGCTTTCAAGGTAGCAAGATTAGTCATTTAGGCAAGAAACTGTTCTTGCCTGGACAGTTTGACTGTTGTATAAACTGGACATGCAGGACCCACAGGAAAGTGACTGCTAAACTTAGAAAACAAGATGGATGATCCTAAAGGGTTCGTGCTTCATGGAAGAGACTGCCAGACATTCTACACAACACAGAAAAATAACTGGCAAACTGCCAATACAGACAGACAGTTTACAAATTCCTGCTTTGCTGAAAGTCTGGCAGACACACTGTGGCCTATGGGCTGAAGATGGATGCCTCAACATTATAGAAGAGCTTCTGGTGACTGCTCAGGTAGCAAGATGTCTCTGTCAATTCTAGTGTTAATATATTATCCTTCTGTGGTCTTTGATGTAGTTGAAGACAGATAGTTATAGTTTTCCTTAGTTATATTAAAAAGATAAACTACATATAAGACTTTAGACTCACACAGATAGGATAGATGATAAAATACTTTCTTTAAATTTTACTAAATGTTAATGGACTACAATTTATACTTCTTGCTTAATAACTGCCTTGTTATATATTTTACCATGTTAAAGTTAAAACCTTTCTTTTTATTTAGACAGAAAAGAGATGATGGGGGAAGTCCTTCTGTGTATATGTTTTTCTGATTGGTTGATAAATAAAGCACTGCTGGCCAATAGGGAACCAATATAGGTGGGACTAGGAGTCAAGGCGTATTCTGGGAAAAGTAGTTAAGAGCGGAGAGTCACCATGTGATCTCTGGAAGAGAGGACGCATGAGGCTGTGTTCTCAGTAAGATAAGTCCTTATAAAATATATATGTATTAGTAATTATGGGACCTTGGGTAGTAGGTCAGTATTTATCCCTGGCATACAAATGGACTTTAGCTGCTCATCCCACAATGAGGAATGCTCTCTCAGCCTGGACTCTTGGAGAAGGGCCTAGACCCTGCCCCGAACGAAATGACAGACTCTGGAGATCCCCCATAGAGGGCCTCACACTCCCTGGGGAAAGGGGTGGGGGTGTGGAGGTGCTGAGGGAGGTGGGGGAGGAGGGGAGAGAGAGGGAGCTGGGGTTGACAGGTGAAGTAAGCTTATTTCTAATTTAAATTTTAAAAAAATTAAAAAAGGAAATCATAGCAAACGGTCAGCAGCTTTATAATTAATATGGCATCCTGCCTGTTCATTTGGGACTGATGTGGCTCTGGGACCAGGCTGGTGGGGAGAATGCACATTACAATAGGGGAGCTGTCTAGAATTTTTCCAGCCAGTAGTGGTCCATTTACCTAACATCTTTAAGGAAAATGGATATTTGAGTTTATATCAATACCTTTGTAGAAAACTCCAAGTGAGCAACTTCCAGAACTTTGAGCCCAGTTGGAAAAAGAAGGCCGTTTCCAGTAGTTCAGTTAAAGTACTTGCCTTTGTGAACATAAACAACAGTAAGAGAGGTCTCAGTTTCCTCATTTGTACACTGGAAATAAAATGTTGGCCTTCTTCCTGGGCCCATTAAAGGGAAGCTCATTAGAAATGATGAGTTCTTCTAAGTGACAGAATGATCTGAGTGATGCTCACTTTATCCATCCCAATGATGAAAACCATTGCTGGCCTAGAACACTCTTAACTAACAGGTCTTCCCATTCACAACATGTGTAATGGCACACTTTCACACTGTCTGCAGCTGAGTTTCAATTACAAGCAGGAAAACAGGAACTCCGAGAAGGACGTTGAAGCCCATTCTTCACAGAGCCTAGGGACATCTCTATAAGGAAGAATAATAGGCTCTTCCCTTGCCACCTAAGAACATGTTGTCTATGTGCTTGTGAACATTTTTCCTAAGAATGTGTGTATTTGGCAATCTTTCCAGCAAATATTTGCTCTACATCCAAAATGTTCACATGAGAATGAAATTCTTTACAGCTCAGAACCCTGTAGAAATAACACTATTACCCTGAAACCCAAGAATTCTTGTTACAGGATGATACCAGAGGCTCAAAGCCAGCCCAATCATGTTATAGACGCAGCAAATTCTGACCGGGGACCAGGTAACAGCACAGCAGTGGGTACCAGGCTTTGCCTGCTGTTAGATCTCTCAGAGCAGCTAGCACCAGATATATTTTCACAAAACAACTTTTTGACACAGATGAACCATCTGTCAAGGATTTGGGCTGGATTTTTCACTATAAATAATTTAGAATATTATGTGTGTCTATTCTTCTAGTATTATATATACTTTGAGCTCAAACTAGAGGTGATTCCGTTATTATTATTTGAGATAGTTAGGACATCAACCTAAGTAGGAATCGATGCCAGGCAAATACCCTAATGGGACTTGTGTTTTACTGTCTAATAGTACCACATGGAGTAAAACATGGACACTTAAGATGGTTGTATTTTCTTTCACACTTAATTTGAGCAGTTTCAGAGTTCATCAAAGGGCATCTAAATGTGAGTAGTAAGAGGGGCTAGTTAATTCAATCAAAACATTATGTACACAACATTGTACAATTGTTAAGCACTAATTAATAAAAGTTATTCCAACTTTCATTCATTTTTACATTATCATACAAAGTAATAGGCTTCATTGTGGCACATTTGTGTATACTTAGGTTTGTTGATTTCCTTTTCCAATATGCCCCAGCCCTCCACACACACCTTCCTCCCTTTAATGTCTCCTGCTTTGAATCAATGTATTCTACCATCCTCCTTTTGTTTCTCCTCCATTTAAGACCTTATTATTTTCTCCTTTCTTGGTCTCTTTTCTAGTTTTATAACCCACACCCACAGGCATGCATGTACACATCAAATTAAAATATAGGGTCCGTCTACATTGACTTTTTTTTAAATCAAATTAACACAAGCTTGAATTATCTGGGAAGAGGAACCACAACTGAGAAAACACCTACATCAGGTTGCCTGCAGGCAAGTCTGTGGGACGTTTTCATGATTAATGATTAATGTGGGAGGGCCCAGCTCACTAGGACTGGTGCCACCCTGGGCAGGTTGTCCTGAGCAGTATAAGAAAGAGAGCTGAAATTAAAGACTTCCTCGAATTCAATGAGAATGAAGACACAACATACCCAAACCTATGGGACACTTTGAAAGCAGTGCTATGGGGGAAGTTCATAGCACTAAGTGCTCACATGAAGAAACAGGAAAACAGTTATACCAGAGAATTAACATCACAGCTAAAAGCTCTAGAACACAAAGAAGCAAACTCCCCCAGGAGGAGTAGACGCCAGGAAATAATCAAATTGAGGGCTGAAATCAACAAAGTAGAAACCAGGAAAACAATACAAAGAATCAATGCAACGAAGAGTTGGTTCTTTGAGAAAATCAACAAGATAGACAAACCTTTGTCCAAACTTACCAAACAGCAGAGAGTGAACATGCAAATTAACAAAATCAGAAATGAAAAGGGGGACATAACAACAGACTCTGAGGAAATCCAGAGAATCATTAGGTCATACTTTGAAAACCTGTACTCCACAAAATTCGAAAATTTAAAGGAAATGGATGACTTCCTGGACAGCTATCATTTGCCAAAACTAAATCAAGAACAGATAAGCAATTTAAATAGACCTATAACCCCTATGGAAATAGAAGCTGTCATCAAAAGTCTCCCAACCAAAAAAAGTCCAGGTCCAGATGGCCTCAGTGCAGAATTCTACCACAAATTCAAAGAACAGCTTATACCAATTCTTCTCAAAGTGTTCCACACAATAGAAGCAGAAGGGTCTTTGCCAAACTCTTTCTATGAGGCTTCAATAACCTTGATCCCCAAGCCACACAAAGATACAACCAAGAAAGAGAACTTCAGACCAATATCCCTCATGAACATTGATGCAAAAATACTCAATAAAATACTGGCAAATTGGATCCAAGAACACATCAAAACAATCATTCACCACGATCAAGTAGGTTTCATCCCAGGGATGCAGGGATGGTTCAACATACGAAAATCCATCAACGTAATCCACCATATAAACAAGCTGAAAAACAAAAATCACATGATCATCTCACTAGATGCTGAAAAAGCCTTTGACAAAATCCAACACCCCTTCATGATAAAGGTCTTGGAGAGATCTGGGATAACAGGGACATACTTAAACATAATAAAAGCCATATACAGTAAACCAACAGCCAACATCAAACTAAATGGACAGAAACTCAACGCAATTCCTCTAAAATCAGGAACAAAACAAGGCTGTCCACTCTCTCCATACCTTTTCAACATGGTACTTGAAGTTCTAGCTATTGCCATACGACAACAAAGGGGGATCAAGGGGATACAAATTGGGAAGGAAGAGGTCAAACTTTCACTGTTTGCAGACGATATGATAGTTTACATCAATGACCCAAAGAACTCTACCAGGGAACTCTTACAGCTGATTAACACCTTCAGCAAAGTGGCAGGCTACAAGATCAACTCAAGAAAGTCAGTAGCCCTATTATATACAGATGATAAAAGGGCTGAAAGAGAAATCAGAGAAACATCACCCTTTACAATTGCCACAAACAACATAAAATACCTTGGGGTAACGCTAACCAAACAAGTGAAAGACCTGTATCGTAAGAACTTTGAATCTCTAAAGAAAGAAATTAAAGAAGCCCTCAGAAAATGGAAAGATCTCCCATGCTCTTGGATAGGTAGGATCAATGTAGTAAAAATGGCAATCCTGCCAAAAGCAATCTACAGATTCAATGCTATCCCCATTAAAACCCCAGCACAATTCTTCACAGACCTTGAAAGAACAATAATCAATTTTGTATGGAAAAACAAAAGACCCAGGATAGCCAAAACAACCCTGTTCAACAAGGCAACGTCCGGAGGCATCACCATCCCTGACCTCAAGCTCTATTATAGAGCTATAGTCCTGAAAACAGCTTGGTATTGGCACAAAAATAGACAGGTAGACCAATGGAATCGAATTGAAAATCCGGGTATTAACCCACACACGTACGAACATCTGATCTTTGACAAAGAAGCTAAAAATATACAATGGAATAAAGAAAGCATCTTCAACAAATGGTGCTGGCATAATTGGAGACTGGCATGTAGAAGAATGCGGATCGATCCATGTTTATCGCCATGCACAAAACTTAAGTCCAAATGGATCAAAGACCTCAACATAAATCCAGCCACACTGAACCTCATAGAAGAGAAAGTGGGGGGTACCCTTGAACGAATTGGTACAGGAGACAGCTTCCTGAACATAACACCAGTAGCACAGACAGTGAGATCAACAATTAATAAATGGGACCTACTGAAACTGAGAAGCTTCTGTAAGGCAAAGGACACAGTCAGCAAGACAAAAAGGCAGCCCACAGAATGGGAAAAAATATTCACTAATCCCACATCTGACAGAGGGTTGATCTCCAAAATTTACAAAGAACTCAAGAAGCAAGTCTCCAAAACAGCAAAGGACCCAATTAAAAAGTGGGCTGCAGAACTAAATAGAGAGATTTCAATAGAGGAGTCTAAAATGGCTGAGAGGCACTTGAGAAAGTGTTCAACATCCTTAGCCATCCGGGAAATGCAAATCAAAACAACTCTGAGATACCATCTCACTCCTGTCAGAATGGCTAAAATCAAAAACACCAATGACAATTTATGCTGGAGAGGATGTGGTGAAAGGGGGACACTCCTCCATTGCTGGTGGGAGTGCCAACTGGTTCAGCCACTTTGGAAAGCAGTATGGAGATTCCTCAGAAAAATGGGAATAAACCTACCACAAGACCCAGCAACTCCACTCTTAGGCATATACCCAAAAGATGCCCATTCATACAACAAAGATGTCTGTTCCACTATGTTCATAGCAGCTTTATTTGTAATAGCCAGAACTTGGAAGCAACCTAGATGTCCCTCACCCGAAGAGTGGATAGAGAAAATGTGGTACATCTACACAATGGAGTACTATTCAGCAGAAAAAAATAATGGAATCATGAGATTCGCAGGCAAATGGATGACACTAGAAGAAACCATCCTGAGTGAGGTAACCCAGTCACAAAAAGAGAAACATGGCATGTACTCTCTCCTATATGGATTTTAGACATAGATCTGGGGAGTGCCAGCCTACAATCCTATGGCCAGACAGTCTGGGAAACAGAAACTACATTTAGTGGCTGGTTAAGTACTGAGCTGAACTCAAGAAAGCCAGTATCAGAGAGGGAGGACTGATGATCAAAGGGATTAAGACTGGGCTGGTTTAACCCCCAGAAACAGCTGACCAGACAAAGGTTAACTCTTGAATCCCAGGCATCAGCCTGGGAATCCAGCATGGGACTGATCAAGACCCCCTGAATCTGGGTGTCAGTGAGGAGGCCTAGGTAATCTATTGAGCCTTGGGCAGCAGATCAGTACCCATCCCAAGTATACACACGGACTTTGGACTCCCATAGAACAATGTGAGGTGCACTCTCACCCTGAACTCTTGGGGAAGGGTCTAGGCCCTGCCCTATATGAAATGACAGACTATGGACACCCCCATGGAGGGCCTCACCCTCCCTGGGGGAACGAGGGGATAATGGGGGGGGGATGGGGGAGGGCACGGGAGGAGGGGAGGGAAAGGGAGAGGGACCTGGAACTGACTTGTGAAGCAACCTTGTTTCTTATCTAAATTAAAAAAAAAAAGAATTAAAAAAAAAAAGAGAGAGCTGAGCAAGCCACAGGGAGCAATCCAGTAAATGGCTCTCCTGCATGGCCTCTGCTTCACTTCCTGACTCAGGTTTTTGCACTGATTTCTCTTCACGATGAACAGTAATAAGAACAGGGAAGACAAGTGAACCTACTTCCTCCCCAAGCTGCTTTTGGCCATGGTGTTTTACAACAGCAACAGAAACTAATCTGGGAGACCAAATATGAGGGAAAATATGGTATTTGACTTTTTTATTCTAAGTTACTTTGCTTAACATAATAATATTCAGTTACCTACAAATGCCATGATTTCATTTTTCTTTGTTGAAGAAGTTTGTAAGTGTACATGCATGGGTGTGCCTCCATGAAATTGTGTGCAGCATATGCATACAAGTGCCAAAGGAGGCTACTGGGCATCGGATCCCCTGAAACAGGAGTTACGGGTAATTGTGATCTGATGTGGTTACTGGAAACTGAACTCAGGTCCTCTGCCAAAAGCCATAAGTCGGTAAGTGCTCTTAACTGCTGAGCCATCTCTCCAACCCTATTTTGTTTTTCTTTATAGTGGAATAAAATTCCCTAGTATGGATTTACCATGTTTACTTTGCCTTTTGTCTGTTGATCTAGGCTGGTTCCAGATCTGAGCTATAGTAAATAATGTGGGAATAATCTTGATGTACCAGTTTAATATAGTAAATCTACTTATCTGAGTCATTCACATCTATTACCAGTTTTTTTAAAAAAAGGCACAATTGTACTTGTCAACAATTTGCAAAGTAAGAACTCTAGATGGATCGGAACTGGGCTATGGGCCAGTAGGTAGATCCAGGGCTCAAGCACACCACTTTTTATCCTTGTAATTTAAATTATTTGTTTGAATTTCTTCCTCTATAAATGAGAATAATACTATATGTTATTCTTACATTAAGGGTCATTATGAGAGGAAAAAAGGATGGTATACAACGAAACTTCTTATAAATTAAATTGAACTCTACAAACTTAAGGGGTGTTGGTGGTGGTGGTGATGGTTCTAAGATAAAATACCTTGGAAGAAGTGAGTCTGGAGGCATCCCATTGAATGAATGCAGATGTTGATATTGTGCTGTGGGAAGAAATAAATATCCATGAATTATCATAAGAGGGAAGACATGGAAAGTATTTTCTTTGGCCTCTGTCTTCAATTAAAAAGATATGTCTGGCTTCAGTGTGCTTTTGGCAGCTATCACACTTATGATCTTTGCCGTTAACTTCTCAATTTTTCCTATTTAAATGGCACACTATAGAAATAGTAAATTCAGAAAATTACTACATGTGGCAAGACTAAAGAAAAGCAGAACATTTTTCTTCATTCTAAGAATTTTCAGAAGGTTGAGAGTCATAGATAATAAATGTTATGTGCTCTCAGACATAATATCCTCAACTAATAAAAAAATAAATTTTTGGAGTCCTACTGGGTATATGAACCATATTTAAAGGGAGGCCCCACGTCAAACAGTAGATGGTCAACACAAAATGAATTTAATGGTATTTTTGTAGATTTTTTTCTCATATTGCTTAGTTTGGGTATTTTTCTCTTACACAGTAGCTAAAGACAGCAAATGGCTTGCTATCCCATTGCTTCTATGATTCAGGAATTTGGCATTGTTTGCTAGCTCCCTCAAACTCAAAGTGTTTCATGACATGGCAGGGAAGCTGTTGGCTACAGACTTGGCCATCTCAAGACAAATGGGGCTAAGGATCAGAGCTTTTTCCTCTTTTATTTTTGAGATTATAATTTGATTATAACATTTCTCCCTTCCTTTTCTTCTCTCCAAACCTTCCCATGTGCCCCTCTTTTCTCCCCTGAAATACCATGACCTCCTTCTGTTTTTTTTTTACTACATATATATCCTGTTCCTCCCTCACTCCCAGCCTTCCTCCGTAATCTATAGTTCTTTCTGTGGGTTTGAGGCCTTGGGGGCTTCTCTCTGTCAAGTTTGGCATGTTCACTGATGTCAAAGGATCATACTTTCTAGTTCAATAATATCATTGTTGTTAAGCTAAAGATAATCATAGGTTATCGGACAAAAGACCTCAGTTTCTAACTGTGTCACAGAGGTCCTGTATTGGAATACAACACAGCAACTTACTTTCTCTGGGCCATATAACATGCAAATGAATATCACTAAGGAAGTATTTATTTTCTATAACCTAATCTTAGAAATGATATGCCATAGCCCCATGTATTCTATGCATTAGAAACAAGTCAGTAAGCCCAATCCCTCTTACCTTCTGACAGGGCATGAGTACCCTTGTCAATCACTTTGTATCCTCTACCTACCATAAACAATATTTCATGTCAAACATTAAACTTGTGAAATGCAAAATATTTATCTGCTGCAGGTATAAAAAGAAATACCAATGACCAGTGGGTTTATTTATGATTTTAGAAAAGAGGAAATATTCACATGACCAGCATAATTACACTCATTACTTTGATTAATCCATTTCCCTCTAATAATCTAATTTAGTCATATTTCAACTCATTTTACATCAACTAGCAAGTGCCCAAGGTGTGTCTGACACTGCTCTCAGTACTAAAGGCACAGAAGCAAAGGAGCTGCAAGCAACTTCCAAGGTTGAACTGGGAAAATTCTCTTTAACGTTTTATTTGCTTGGGTATTTATTTGGCTGAAGTAAGGAACATTTATTAAGCGAAACTGTACTCAAACGTGGCCTTCTAAAGGCCATAAAGTACTCGGCCAAGTATCTGAGTACTTTAGACTTCATGAGTACATTGGGTTTAGAGAAAAGCAGACTAACATCTAAAATAATTAGATTGCTGGGCTTATGACACTAGGTAAGAAATGGGCTGGCAAGATGGCTCAGTGGTTAAGAGAATTGACTGTTCTTCCAGACAACCCAGGTTTAATTCACAGCACCCACATGGTGGCTCGCAACCATCTATAACTCCCGTCTCCAGGGATCCGATGCCTTCTTCTGACATCCTTAGACACTCCGTGCACATTGGGTGTTGACATACATACAGATAAAATACCCAAACATATAAAATAAATAACTAGATATAGTTTTAAGTAAATCTTACCTATCTATCCAATTTGCTACTCACTTGGAGTGACGACGTATCTCTGAACTCGAAAAGCCAGACCATGCAGAATAATCATCAATTTCACAAACCTGCTTCTGTATAAATCATTCTAATGTTGGAATTTCTTTGTCCCTTGATTTAACTAAAGTCACAAAAGACCTTATGTCCTGCTATTCCGAGTGTGACCTTAACACAGTCTGCTTTTCAGCTCTTTTGTCCTTGTCCTAAAGTGTCTAACCAGGTCACCAAATAGTTGATCTACCATTCCTCCTTCTGCTCCAAACAAGACTGTGCTTTGCCACAAACACTGAGCCCATTTTCACAATGCCATGCTAGACAAGATTTTTGTTTTGTTTTGTTTTCCATTTTTTATTTAAATTAGAAACACCTTCTTCTACATGTCAATCCCAGTTCCCTCTCCCTTCCCTCCTCCCCTGCCCCCCACCAACCCTCCTCCATGGGGGGGGATCTTCAAAGTCTGTCATATCATTTGGAGCACCGCCTAGATCCTCCCCCATGTGTTTAGGCTGAGAGAGTATCCCTCTACGTGAAATGGGCTCTCAAAGTCCATTCATGTACTAGGGATAAATACTGATCCACCGCCAGAGGCCCCATAGATTAACCAGACCTCCAAACTGGCAACAACGTTCAGGGGGTCTGGGTCAGTCCTGTGCTGGTTTCCCAGCTATATCAGTCTGGGATCCATGAGCTCCCCCTTGTTTAGGTCAACTGTTTCTGTGGGTTTCTCCAGCATGATCTTGACCCTTTTGCTCATCACTCCCCCCTCTCTGCAACTGGATTACAGAGCTCAGCTCAGTGTTTAGCTGTGGGTGTCTGCTTCTGCTTCCATCAGCTACTGGGTGAAGGCTCTATGATGGCATATAAGGTAGTCATCAATCTCATTATTGGGGAAGGGCATTTAAGGTAGCCTCTAGACAATTGCTTAGATTATTATTTGGGGTCAACCTTGTAGATCTGTGGACATTTCCCTAGTGCCAGATTTCTCTTTAAACCTGAAATTGCTCCCTCTATTATGGTATCTCTCTTCTTGTTCTCTCCTCTATTCTTCCTCTGACTCAATCTTCCTGTTCCCTCATGTCCTCTTCTCCCTTCCTCTTCTCCCCTACTCTTTCTTCTAATTCCCTCTCCCCTCTGTGCAAGCTCCCAATTAGCTCAGGAAACTTTGTCCCTTTCCCCAGATGAGTTTGTGCTCCTAGCAATTAAGTCATGTCCTTTAGGAACTCTGTACTCATCTCATCTCTGGCGAAGTCTTCCTTAGTTGACCGCATCCTACAGGGCTGCATTTCAATCATAAAGGACCTTCATCTTCACATTTCTGCATGGACCTTCCAAGTGTGTCTGCTCCATTGGTTCCCATTAGATAGCCCAGCATCTCCATAGATTGATCCTGCAAAAGCTTACAGTCACCTATGCAAAGCTACTGCTTCAGAACTGTCCCTCCATCTAAAGCTGCTTAAGAACAGCAATAACGTGACATGTTAAACAATCTTTTCACATAAAGGTGAATTCCATCTTGTTTCTCACAGTCAGCGTGTCAGGATGAAGATTACAGCAGATAGTTTAAAAATCTCAGTCCGTTCATATTGCTTCTGGTTCAGAATTTCCAAGGTCTGTATAAAATGCCACGCAAGACGCAGTTATGTGTTTGACACCACATCTGCCTTCCTCTGGCACTGTGAGTTTAAGTCATCTGAACAAGCAGGCCTGATGAACCATAGGACTTTCAGGGATCTGAACCTCTTAAAAAATCCAAAGAAGAAAACAGGACACATTTCTTTAAAAATTATAAAGCAGACAGAAACATACTTGAATTACACTGGGCCCATCAGCAATGCCACGGGATGGTTGTAAATGTATAGACTAGTGAGCTGACAGTCATAAGAGCATAAATTGCTGTCGCTGGCAATTAAAGCAGTCTTGTACCCTAGGGAAACTAAATGCGCTCATGGCTTCTACTGTGGTTAGTAACACACAATAAAGAGCAAAACTAGGCCTCCAGAGAGATTCTGCACAAGGTTGTAGACAGATGTTCTGAATCTTAGAGTCCAACTGGAGTGTATTTAGGTCAAGGAAGAGAGCTGAACAAGAAAAAAAACAAGAACAGAACATAAATGTATAATGTTGGCTCTAGTAGAAGTTTCAATGGCAATTTTTCTTGATATGTACCTTTTAGAAAGAAATGTGATTCTCAGAGAACTATGGCTACTTTAAAACTATAAATTTGGTTCCAATTGGAACTACATGAAAATACAGCATCAGATAATTTTGTACATGGTTCATTGAAAATTGTCTTAAAAAAACAGGAATCAAGGCACAAATGAGCAATGTGGATTTTTAAGTGAAAATTATTTTATATCCATAATTCAGTTGAATTAAATTTTCTTAGAAAAGCAATTTCATTTTACTTTTTGAGAAAGGGGGATTGTGTGTGTGTGTGTGTGTGTGTGTGTGTGTGTGTGTGTGTGTGTGTAGAGCTTGACATTTTGTCTCTTCCTCATTTGATTTTGAGGCAGAGTGCCTTTCCCTGAGCCTGGACCTTGCCAATTGCCTACACTGGCAGGTCAATGAGCACCAGAGATCCTCTGGTCTTTGCCTCCTGTGGTCTGGCTACACGTACACCTCACCAGTGTTATGTGGATGACTGGGAACTGAATGAACTCAGGCCCTCATGCTAAAGCAGCAAGTCACTTACTAATTGAGCCTTCCCTCACCTCCTAAAAGTAATTTTTATTTTTCTACATAGTCCTCCTCTCACCAAGATCCCTTTAAGTTGATGTACGCAACAAAAACAAAAGTCCATGTTTCCTTATTTCTCCAAATTATATGTGATTCTTTAGTGAGAACAGAGATATAAGAGAAGACTCTGTATCAACCCATTTTACATCATGGATATAACTTTGACACTTATATAGAAAGAAACAAACATTATAATGTGCTCAGATGACAAAAACACTTGAGTAATTATGCGAGTATCTGTCTTAACAGACTTCCGACCTCCCCCTTACTGCATCTTAATCGCTCTTCGTCTCTATTACTTGCTCGGCCGATCGCAGCTGACACACATACACACTATTCACTCAAATCTAAATCACTGTCTTGGGCTACACACAACATCTAACAGTCCCGCAATAACTGAAAGATGGTTGAATTTCTAGAGTCTCGTTGACCTTCACTCCCCAGACCTTGCTGCAAAGAGAATGAGAGAGTGGCATCAGCCACATAAGATGGACTCACAGAGCTTCCTAGCTGTGTATAAAATATATAAAGGGGGCAAAGGAATACATGCATCCATTTTTTCCTTCATTGGACTGATTTTCCTGACTTATTTCCTCCAATGGAACATCATGGGGCTGTAAGGATGGCTAAAGTGGTCTGTTATGAGACTCGTGAAGATGAGTGTGAATACAAAGTGAGAAATATCACTAACATAGTTCGATCTATGCTATATGATAAGATGTGAAAATGACAATATGAATTGCCGTCAGCACATCTGCTCACATTGGGTTGTCTAGAGATTCCAACTTGGTTACCCTTCGAAAATGTTTTAATTTGGTGAGCACAAAAAAATACAGCATACACCCAGCAGGCTTAGAGTATAAGGTTTGAGCTTATTGGTTTAAAGCTAAAGACTACAGAGACCTCAAATATTTCTTTCTTCTACTGTGACAGCAAGAACTAAGTCAAAAGAGAAAAACTATGTAAAGTCCATACTGTACCATCCCTCTGGTGCCTGCCATACAGATTGAAGACAAAGGCTCTCCATCTCTGAAAGAAAGACTCGTGCAACTGTCCATTTTCCTATTAATTTCTGTTGTGATGGGGATGCTTGTAAAATTGGAACTCACCTAAAGAGCTAATTCTGCCATGAAAAAACTGATGGGCATAGCAATGCACTCCTGTGATCCCAATACTGGGGAGGCTGGGGAAGGAGAAAGAGGTCTAGACCAGCTTGCTCTACACAGTGAAACTTATCTCAGAAAAAGAAAACAGGACTGGGTTGAAGGGAATGGGTTGGGAGGTAAGAATTCTCAGTCTGCAAGCATGAGGACCTGAGTTTGAATGCCCAGCACCCATGTAGAATGCCTAATATGGGTGTGAGGAGGAACAGACAGACAGATCCCGAGTGCTCACTAGCCAGGCATTGTAGCCAAAACAGCTGGCTTCTGGTGCAGTGAGACTCACCACCTTGAGGCAATAAGGCAGGAAGTGATAGGTAAAGAGTCCTAAAATACTGTCCTGGTTTCCATGTGTAAACAAATAGACAGTGCACCTGTACACCCATGTACATGAACCATGCTCATACAGCATTCATGATACATACAAGTGTATACACACTGAAAGGGGGAGAAGAAGGAAAAGGAGGAGAGGGAGAAGGAACATGTCACGTGTCCAATGCACATGATAGTAAAGAAGATGGGTATATGCAGAAATTAATTGAGCAATCAGAAATACAGCAGTGAAAATTGAATTCCTAAGAGAGTGAATGTATAACTAAGGAGAAAGGCAATATTAAAAATCTGTTTTTCCACATTCCAACCGACACAAAGCTTCTCCTGAGTTTTAGGGATCATTAAATGATTTTTCTCTGTTGGCAAAGTGTAACAGGAGACGACACTGCTAAGATCAATGCATGTTTATTTTTAGGGAATCCCAGAGAATGACATCCAGCAGTCAGAGCTCCAGTACCATTGCCATCCCACTTTGATGTGTCCTCCGTCTTTGTGATTTCTGTCCACTAGAGATAGAGAAAACATGCACACCATCTGAAAGGCGGTTAGGGCCACACCAGCTACCTGCAGGAGAAACAGGCTGAGAAATTTCCCCAATGCTGTCTTTCCTTTAAGTTCCTTACTAAAGGAGGAAACTCAGCTGTGAGGTATAAAACATGTGTCTTAAACACACCACACACACACACACACACACACACACACACACACACACACACAAAGAAAAAAGACAGGAAAAAGAAGGAGGGGAAATAAATATACACCCAAATCTCTGTTTTTAAAAAGGCTGCACCAAGTATGAACCATCCAAAAATAAGCATCCAGGGCTTCATTGGGAAGCTAAGGAAGGAAGAGAACGAAGGCATACAGGCAGACAGTGCTGGAGAAGTAGTTGAGAGTTCTACATTTGGATCCAGCAGGCAACAGGAAGAGGGAGTGACACTTTGCCTGGATTGAGCATTTGAAATCTCAAAGCCCACCCCAGTTGTAACATGAAAAATAAAAGACCCAGAGACACATATTGGGGTTTAAATTTCAAGTTGAAGATCAGAAAAGCAAAGTAGTTGGTCACTAGCTCTTATTCTGCCTCAGACGGTTATGCAATTCATCCTGGCTCCACCAAACCTCAGATTGCTGTCTCTCCTCAGCATGGCTGAAGAATCCTGAGACTCCAATGTTTTCCTAGCCTCAATATGGCTGGACAATGAATGCCAGCTCTGAGAACCTTTTCGTGTCTTAAATATGTCTCATGAGTCCTGGGATTAAATGTGTGTGATCCCAAGTGCTGAGATCATCTTTGTGTGAGCTGTTTCTCTTTAGGACTAGATCAATTTCATGTAGCGTGGTGTGGCATTGAATAACAGAAATAAATCTGCCTCTTAATCCTGAGTCCTGGGATTAAAGGAATGTGCCTGGCTTCTATGGCTTGTGCCTGACTTTGCGTTCTGAATCCTCCAGTCAAGTTTTAACAAATCATAAATAATATATCACCACACCTAGTGGCACACTTCCTCCAACAGGGCAACAAATGTTCCAACAAAAACACACCTCCTAATAGTGCCAGTCCCTATGAGCCTACAGGGTACATTCAAACTACCACTCTTTGTGAAGACCATCCCAACTACATTTTAGTTCCCTACAACAGGGAATATGGATCAAAGGTTTAGTCAACACAGGTATACTGTTTATTCCAGAAGTGTTGACCCTTGGCTGCTTTGGGTACCTGCTTATTTCAGTATTTTCTTAACTACAACAGTGAAAGAAAAAACAGATTTAAGGATGAGGTTTTTTTCCCCACTCTTCTGTCACTTGGTAAAATCCACCAAACTCATCTGATCTAAGACTACAGATTGAATTCAAATTGTGTACTTTATCTGTCAAAGTAAACATTTCCTGGGACTGGAGAGATGTCTCCACAGTTAAGAGCCCAATGGCTTGATTTTTCCCAGTACTCACATGGTGGCTAACAAGAATCTGTAACTCCAGTCCTAGGAGATCTAATACCTCTTCCGGCCTCTGCAGGTTCCAGGCATGTGATACACAGGCACGTGACACCAGGCATGTGACACACAGACATTCATACAAGCAAGACACTCAAGCACATAAACTTTTTAAAAAAATCTTATTTCTTTTAAACAACCAGGAAAGGAGAGATTCTGAGAGTTTTAAAAAAACTTAAGTGGTTATTGAAGAATAAGACATTGTTGAATCAGTGGCCCTTGGCTCTTGGCCTGAAGTTGTACATTCACCAAGACCCAACCCAGAAGTGCTCAGAATTGACCTACAGAGCCAAATTCACATGGCTTGATATGGAATGGTGATGAATATTTTTCTCCTTTAATTTATCCACAAAAACACTAGAAAAAGTGTAAGTCCTTACTACAAGGAGCATAAAGTTATTTGCCAGAAATTAGTAAATAAATTTAGTGATCATTTAGTAAATTTATTACATACAATTTAGTAAATAAAATTAGCAACAATTAAGACACACATTTAAAAATGTGCTGTGAGCTCTAAATATATCGAAGACATTGGGAAATGTTACAGCTATGGTTTCCTTAAATCCTTGCAGGGTGACAGAACAATTCTAAAATGTCTTACTTAACCAGAATTTAAATTTCTGAAATATTACTTCAGGCAAACAGATGGGTAGCTTAGAAACGGGGTTAAGAGAAGACAAAGTATAAAAATCTGGAAGTAAGGAAGAAAGGAGATGTTTCTAGTCATTAGCTGCAACAATGCAGTGTACAATGAGACACAAAAACAGCCAAGAAAGTAAGGACAAAATTACGAAGTAATGATGATTTATATAATAAGACACTCTGAGACAGGACCGAAGCCACAATACACCAACGAGGAAATCTTGTTTGCTCAAATTATTTGTTTCTTCTGTCTAATGAACATAACTCTAATATACAGGCGATAACACTGGCATTTCTTTGAAATGTTGATTCAGTTTAATTATGAAAATCACCAAGGTATTTCCTAGCTGCTGTATCACTCCCTGTACTAGGATTAATCACATCAACATCATTCATTTAATCTTCAAAGAGGAAGCAGTTGTCCGCAAAAGCCTTCAAATAGCTTCATTAGTGCGATTTTTCAGTCTCAAACGCTTTGCTGGCAGCATATGATGGAGAGTAAGGTCATTATATTCTTCTATTTCCTAATCTAATTTTTTTAATGTTTCCACATTTAATATAGAAATGTGCAAGTGTGGAGGTCTTTGTTTGGCAAACAGCTCTAAATAAGAAGAGAATATGGATTTTGATTAACAAGATGTTTGGTCACTATGAATGACTTCGAGTCATGAAATTTGACGCACATGTCCAAAACCAGTTATTTTCCCCTTTGGGGCTTTTGCTTGATAGAAAAAAAATTGGGCCCCAAAATATTGCAGGTTATTTTGGCTTTGTTATCTTTTGTTTTATGTAAACAAAGAAAAACTTGGAGCATGAGAGGCATTTCCTGGTTCAGGCAGGAGAAGTACAATGGTCATCACAAATAAAATTCCTTCGGTGTTTTAAAATGAAAATAAATTTTATATTTAAAAATAGAAAAAAGCACTTAATAAGCATCATTTGCTATCTTAAAAGCACTAATAGTTCTTTTCCCACATTGGAAACCAATAGTTACCAGAGTCTCACAAAACAGCACTGTTCTATTTGAAGTACTGATCTAGTTACAGTGCCAACCATAAAAGTTACTCAGTCACAATAAAAAGAGTTAGGGTCTAGCACCTATTTAAGTGTGGTGCTAGTCTTCTATAATAATAGCACCTACTCTGGAGCATTATAAAATATATCATAAAATAAAATTTGCTGAGCCCTATTACCAAGAATCAAAACTTGCTAAATGGCACTTTAAACTTTGCATCTGATAAAAGAATGATTCATTTGGCATTTGACTGGCCCACTTGCAGCAATCATTACGTTGCTATATTCAGAGACTGTGCAAAGGGAAAAGTAAGAATAAATCATCCAGAGACGCTCTCGAGTTAATATCTTGTGACCACATAATGCCAAATTTTTAGCACAAGATCTGTCCATGACAGCATAAATAATGGAGTGTACTTGCAGTTCAGGTCAAGAGATTGGGGCTTTTGACCATGAAAAACAGTCTATAACTAACTGAAATGACATGACATAATTGCACAGAAATTGGTAACACAAATTATATAGAGAAAATTATGACATTGAAAATATTAACCTTATTTAAATTGCTTCAAATAAAATGGTAATGTATTTGTGAAACCAAATTCAAATCAACACAACATAATTTTAAGATAAAATACAATAATGAAAACAACTCTAAATGAAAATGATCCCGACTGCCTTTTGCCAGCCTTGATGAGAACACCAGAATAAACTGGCACTATTGGAAGAGAAGTAAGAAACTGTATCATCTATGTGTGTTCAACATGATTATAAGGGGAAAACTTGTGTGGTCTTTAACTTGAGTATGTATGATATTTTATGATTTACTATATATATAGTATATACACATATACACTTATACATATATATAGTTATACAGTAGATCATAAAACATATGTATGCTGTGTTAGACACTTGAGAAAATACAGAAATAAAGCATATAAGCTTTTCTTTTGAGAAGACATTATAGAAGAAAAGCCAAGGGTACAAGCAACTTCTTACAGCAGAAGGCAATGTAAGATAAAAGGTTACAGAAAGAAAAAGATGTCCCGTGCACAAAACTGGGATGTCTTCATGGTCTGGCAAACCCTTAGCTGTGCAGGGTGGGGAATGTGTTGAAGGGAAAAGATTTTCAGAGAAAACATTAATTCTTACAGTTTAAAATATTTTACCTACTCTTCCCACCACTTAATATATTTGTGTCTTCTGCAAAGAAGAATTACACTTTTTTTGAGTCAGAAAATCAAGAGAATTTTCATGAAAATAAACAAATTCATTATGACTCGGTATTCATTCCAGAGAACATTTATAATAGTACATGTCAGATGTTTAATCCACACAATGTGAAATAAAACAAAAATAAAGGCATAATAGTGAACATGAGCGAGTGTGTCTAACCATGTGGAAAGCATAGGACTACTTTTAAAATAACAACATATGGTTATTTTTGCTCATGTGAAGCTTGATAAAAATGATTACCATGAACACTGTGGTGGTCCATATCTTTAATTCAGCAGTCGGGAGGCAGATGCAGACAGATCTCTGTGAGTTTGAGGCCAGCCTGGTCTGTAGAGTGAGTTCCAGGACAGCCAAGGGTACACAGAGAAACCCTGTCTTGAAAAATGAAATGTATATATATCATCTTGAGACCATGCTTATAACTCTGTGTTTTTTATTATTCATTTTCATATGTGCACATTTTCAGTATCTGTCTGGAGTTTGGAGTAGAAATCTGATGGTAGATAACATATAACCTATGAAGACACATAGTGATGCAGAGAATCAAATATTTTATATAATAAAATCAATAAGTATGAATTCACTGGATTTACCTAACTCACAAATACTTCTAACATGATCTTGGAAATCTCAATAATCATCTTAAAAGTAAAGAGCCTGTCTGCAGTACCAGAAGATATTAACAAATCAACAGAGAGAATTAGGTTTGACTGTATATATACTCCTGCAGGCTAGCATGTAAAGGGTAAATCCTTCAGACTGAGAAATCCTTGGAAAGTTTGGGAAACAAAAGCAATCTTATACACACTAATCCTTGATATTGGTCCCTTCTGGACTTCTGAAATTCATCTGGCTAATTCCAGTACGTGCAGGGGCTCTTTAGGCTCCGTGCATAGCTGAAATGCCTCCTTCTCGAACTCGAAGGGGCTGAGAGTCACCTTTCTGACCATCTTTCCTGTCTTCTATATATCCTCATAAAATATTTACTCTTCTCCTGAATGACCACTCTGATTATCCTTAGACTCTTTCAGATTCCCTGATGATGTCATGGAAATGTTAAACCCATTATGCTAAGTTAGGACCTCCATCTGCAGTGACCTCTTGGCACAAGCTTCGAGGACAGCATGATATTTTTACATAAAAGTTAGTCTTCATTCAAATCCTTGAGGTCTGATCCTGAAAAAAAAAACACTGACAGCTCAATCAACCCTAATAAATACTTAACTAGGTCCATGGAAAAAACGCAGAATACAGTCCACCAAGAAAATCCATTACACATTTACAATTGAGTCATAAAATATGTCTATAAAGTGTACAATTATTTTGCCATATTTTTATTGGAAAATAAGCATTTAGCGTAATTTGCAGGTTTAACCCAAAGGTAGTGAGTGTACGACATTCTTTTTCATTAAGCTATTAGGGGAGTCAGGAGTGACAGCACCCAGCTCTAATTATCCTTAAAGTAGAGTTTCAAATTGATCATGCATAATGCAATTACAAATCATAATTAAATTAATTTATATTGATTTAAGATTTTATAAGTTTTTAATAACTACAGTGTAGAACATCTATTTCCACAAGCTAACATTGGTATTTCCAAGCTGGCGGAACACTCTCCTGTCACCAAGAACTTCATAAGCTTGAAGCTACTTTATTGTGGATGAGGACTAACTTTTGAACCTATAAAAGGGGGCTGGAGTCGGAGCTCAAAAGTTGAACCTCACACCTCCTGGAGGTCCTGGGTATTAACCTTGCCACCACTAAAAATGGTATCCCACATCTAGAATTTTGGAGCATTTAAATGCGGTTTTGCCACCAAATTACATTCCATTTAGAATCATCGGAGTTCTAAAATACATCCACATTGGAAGCATATGGCCCTCCCCTTTCAAATCACTCCTCTTGCCTCTGTTACCCCCACAAACAGTAGCTCAGGCCTTGTGTGAAGTTATCAGTGACTTTTCAGTACTCTTCTGGCGGTGCCATTGATTCAAATAGCAAAAAAAAAAGAAAGGGGGAGGGGATGCGAGTCCCAGAGTCCTTGCCCCAACTTTAATGCGAGTAGTGGGAACTTTGGAAACCCAAGCAAACTCTGCCCCACACAGCAACCTGCCCTGCCTCCAGCCTCAGTCCATCCCAGACATATCCCTGCTTCCCCAGCTACTGCTGTCAAGGAGTAAACTTTCTTTAGAAGTGCCCACATCCTAAGGCCCAGTCAAAGATACCAGGACACCTCCCCTGGTGTCTCCAGAACTGCAGAGAACAGGGAGCAGTGATGGTTCTGAAAGGGTCACTTTCTCTTGTGACAGAAACAAATATTGGAAAAGCTCGTCACTTCAGTCTGGTTTTGTCACTACTCAAGAATTAGTCCTGCATGACAGAGTGATGTAGGCGTTCAGTCAGATGTGTGGAGGAATCTAGACACACAGGCCACCTTTTCAGATCTCCAGAGCCTGGGAGCTGGGAGCTGCTTGTGACGGCCACAGCTCTCAGAGGGAAGTTTCGGTAAAGACTTGAGGATTTTTGTTGGGTTTTTTTTGTTGTTGTTGTTGTTGTTGTTGTTGTTGTTGCTTGGTTGGTTGGTTGGTTTTTTGTTTTGTTTTGTTATGTTTTTTTGGTGGTTATCTTTGAATGTCGTAAATGCCTTAAGGTCCTATGAGAGGAAAATGGAAATGAAGTCATCGGATTCAGGAGGGCCAGCTTGGAAATGGAAGCGATGTAAGAAAAGCTCATAAACGACTCCTATAGGCAGAGTGTCCTAGATTTCAGCAGATTTCAGTAGCCTCTCAGAAGGCCAGCTTGTCACCAAGCACCTCCTAGCTTTGGTGAGCAAGCTCCAAACATGCTGAGACAGGAATTCTACCTGCTACCTGGGCCACCTCTGCAGGCCCCATTTGCTGCTCATTAGCGACCCCTCTAGGTAAAGGGTGCAGCTTCAGGAGCACACAGAAGCCACATCAGAGCCCCTTCCTGGGACCACCAGGACCTCTAGGACTGAGTTCCTTGTGACCAAGACTGTGGAAATGGAGAAGCAGTAACAAGGGAAGAGTCCCATCCTCACCGCTCTGCAAGTCCATGACCTCAGAGCTTCCCAGCGTGCAGTGAGCAAAGGAGAAAAGTCTCCGGGCTCAGCCAGAGCTCATGAGGGCCCGAGAAGGGCAGGAGACATAGGATAGAAACCCGGAGCAGACACAGGATGGAGACAGAGGAAGTTCAGGAGCCCCTTTTGTTGACCACCTTTGACCTAAAATACGTTCTGTGAGTGTCAGTCATTGCAATGGCTTCAGATCCAAACAAGCTAATGTTGCTGTCTGTACAAGTGCTTTAGTTATTGAACAGCTCACATAAGTAAGCAGCCACTCACACGTGCCCGGGACAAGAAAGCACAAGGGGAGCCAAATTTCATCAGAGTCAGCTTGGTCTACACCCCTTCCCCGACATATGTCAGGACTGAAAACCTAAGACAAGTTTTGGTGGTAACTGCCAACGCTCCCTGTTCTACTTTCAATGCCCTGTGCTCTAAGTCTCATACTAACTGGTAAAACTAGTCTTCTGGTGTGGCTCAGATGTTTGTTTGGTTTTTTTTTCTTTTCTTTTTCTTTCTACTAAGGCACTTCCCATTACAGACAGGTGTAGCGCTCTCACTGAAGCTCTGTAAAAGGAACTTGATGACTTAGCCAAAGAATTCAGGAAGAGTCTTAAATTGTACTCTTTGCAATGAAAAGCCCTAGAGGGGAGAGGCACTGGGTAATCTCCAGCAATTTCTAAGCACGTGGCTGGGAGAAAATAAAACTAGCTCAAGCAACTATAACCCATTACTTCCGTTAGCTAATGTCAACAGATAGCAATATGAATTTTCTTAAACTTCAGTTAGAGTTTACCAGGAGACTCAAGACTGTAACCCTAGGACTGGAAATTCCAGGCTGGTCCTGTGTGCCATATTTCTGAGACTGAGATAATAAAACTTCCCTTCTCCTGCATAAATTACAGTATTTCCCCCTCCATAGTGAACTAAAACCCATTGGGAAGTGCAAGGAGATAGTTAAAATGAACTAGTTAAGTCTTCCAATTAAGGGTCAATTTTAGTATTTATTGAAAAAATGTGGGTGGGGTGGTCTGACATTTTCTTTGGTAGGGGACATCGGTATGTATGACCAGCAGTCTAGGTTGTTAAGTTTCCAAGCAGGAATGAGTTTAAAATGCATGGATTCTATTATGTGTACAATTTAATCACAAGGTATTTAAAATAGACATTTCCATCTAAAATCCAATCAGAAATCAACACAGTTCCTCGGGCATTAGATGATCATCTCGATTTTGCATTTGTAAACTGGGAGAAATAAATGTGACTTGTGGATACCAAGAGGTCAAGTACGGCTGCTCAAATATTTTTCTTACAAAATGACGGATTTATTAGACAAATAAGTAGCCTGGCTGATGCAAAACCCCCAGTGATTGAATTTTGACGTTAAGTCAACAACAACTCGAACTACATCAGTGCTTCAAGATTTAGTTATGATGGTAGAGATTACTGAACAAATAAGAGGCAGAAATGAATACAGATTTCCGAGGAGCTGCCCCTAGCATCCTCGTCTTGACATTCTCCTCCATATGCTCCCCCTCTCATACTGTATTCTAATTAAAGGACTTGTCTACGTCTCACGATTGGAAAGGAACTTTAAAATAATTAGGCATATTTTTCTGTTTAAAAAGAAAGCAGCCTCAGACAGAAAGCAAATTGAGTTTCATAATAAATTCCTTCCTGGCCTGAAAGTCACCCATAATTATATTGAAGGGAGAATGCATAAAGTGTTTTTCTCCCTTCCTTCTATCCTTCCTTTCTTCCTCCCTCCCTCCCTGCCTTCCTTCCTTTCTTTCTTTCCTTTTTCATAAAGAGTTTTGGTCAATACTCCTTCTTCTGTCCCTCATATTATAAAACACAGCACTTTGTGTAGTTTGAGCACACGGGCCATGTTAGCATCCCATCGGAAGATTAGGACCCACTGGTAAATAATTAAATTACCTACACAGTTTCAGGAGTATGTAAGATGCTCCAGGGTCAACAGCTGCTAGCACATGCTTGCGCTGGCCGTGGTGCTGGAATTTTGACTTGCAGTATAGGAGGCTCAGGCACCTCTCAAAGAAGATTAGGAGGAATTATCATGTATGTTTCTTGTGAAAGAAACCTTTAAAAGAATTGACACTACATTTAAAAATAAAGCAGTTAGCTTCGGGTATTTTCATGGACAAGAAGACTAATCTGTTCCTGGTGTGAAGAAAGTGTGTATTTTATATATGACCTCCTTATTGTAGAGGGAGGGTGACTCAGTTTCCCCTTGTGTTTTAATGGTGCCATCAAGCATACAATCTTTGTGCTTTCTCCTTTTTCCTGATTTCTCCTTCTCTTATGGCATGATTCTCACTATTGTCTCTAGTGTATGGAGTTTCTTGTTGTATAGAGAAAACTACATTTGATTTTAAGGCTTTGTCTTACTAAGGTCTTGAGATAACTTGTTCTTGCAACTAGAACTTTGCTCTCTGGGTGACCAGCCTCAGACTAGAGGCAATAAACTTGAGCCAGATCTTTATTTAAATGCAATGATAATTCCACTCTGGAAAATAAACGGCTCATCTAGGTTTCTCTCCCATTTTACCATATTCTCTTCCCATGCAAGCCTGCACCCCTAAATTGCACATATGTTGTCACTAGGCTAAACTTTAAAATCAAAGGTGCAAGACGACCCCCCTGGAAAGTACATCTAGCAGCCTAAAGTCTCACCTTGCATGGGCAATAGAGTCTACGCAAAGAAACACGTGATACATTGTTGCCCCTTGTTGCTCCCAGGATTAGATAGTTACTTGTAGCAAATTAAACCTTTCTATTAGGAAGGAGAATGTGCTCTTTAAAAAAACAAACAAACAAAACTAAATAGCATCCTGTTGCCAAAAATACTTCTGTTTACAGTTGCCTGGACTCATCTCTAGATTTATATTTCAATATGCTCTTTAGGATGCAAAATTCCTGTCAAATTAAAGAGTGCTCGTGTCTTGCCCGCTTCCAGCAAATCACCGCAGCACCTAATAAATCCAGCTGGGGTTCCTTTCCCGGCCTGATGCTGCTGAAGTCATTATTGTCCTGCCTTGCTTCGTGTCAGAGGCCTCTCTGCCTCATCTGTCATGAAACCAATTTCACTTTATTTACATCCATTTGCTAGTTTAATTACTGCGCTGATGAATAGCCTGGAGGAATTAAGTTACGAGTCTTTGGAAACCAAAAGCGACAGATATATGGGCTACCTTTTAACTACAGGGAAAGAAATAAAGGCTGGTGGCTTGCACCAAAATTTAAAGATAAAAAGTGTTTCTCCCTGCCAAGCTACTCTTGAAATCCAGGATGCGCCATCTTTATGTATTCATCATCTCTTGGATGGACGTATGATTTCAAATTCTTCATATTTACAGACAGACTTCAGTTTTGTATAATAGACTTTTCCATTTTTAATTGTATCACCCCCTTTTCTTCTTTTTTTTTCCTCAGTCACTTATGATTTCCCAGCCAAATCAATCAACCTTTAGTGGAATCTTTATTAAAGGCAGACACCAGTGTTAGCCTTTCCCTGTATCTAAGATAGACAGATGCCTTTATGAAAACTGTCAAACTTAATATCTCCAATCTACCACATAGAACAAAGTATGACACCTGTATTTTGCATATACTGTGACAGCACTAAGATAATTTTTGTTTCTTATAGTTAAACACAATCTCACTCTTGCCTTTAGTGTACTTTCACGTCTTGAGTAAAAGAATTCTTCTATCTTTCTCCTTCACACACCCAACATAACAGAATGTTGTGAATATGTGTGTGTGTGTGTGTGTGTGCGCGCGCGTGTGCACTAATGGCAAGGTCTTAAGATGTGTGTGAAAGACCTGACCTGCTCTCCAGTATATGTAAGTAATCGAATATTTATTCTCACACACACTTAAAACATAAGGTCAATAAACTTTTAGTCACTCCATATATTTCATATTAACTTCTGGGATATAAGCTTAATAATCATGGCAATATTTAAAAAGAAAACATTTTCAATGGTATCTATCCCTGATTATATCACCTAGATTTTAAAGTAGAAAAATGATAACTTTACATGTTATTTATCATCACCATCAATGGAAAAAAACAAATGCACCCAAATTGACTTTTGATTTTATATTTACTCTAGTCTCAAGTAGTACTGAACATGGGGGAAAGTTAGGTTTTAAATTTATCTGAATTATTTTTTCTTCCATAGCTCTGTTTTCTGGTAGAGTTCCTAAACTTTAAAAAATTAATATAACCATTTGATTTACTTAAGAATTATGCATCAGTTCGCAAAATTTTAATATTTTTTCTTATAGAGTTAAGCATGCATAGCATTCACAGATACTCTGTGTTGAGTAGAGTTTTTTCCTAAGGTTGCCCAAACTTTTTTAACTAAATACCTAATTGAAACTTACTTCAAACATTGGAAAGTAAGAGATATTTCTAGGCAGAAATGAGAGAGGTGAGTTTTTAAATGTTTTGTTATTTAATGCTTTTCCCACCTGGATATTCTGCAGTTTAATTTATTATAAAGTCAGTCTAGAGGAGGGGGCAAAAATGTAAATGCATTACACTTCCTGTCAGAGTAACTAGAGGTGGTTACAAAAAAAAAACCTATTGCCCATGCAGATGTATATTAATGTATTACATATTCATTATAAATCCCCAGACACTCCCCTCCATGCCTTTCTTGTGTCCCTATAATAAACATTTCCCCTACTCCTCCCACTGTTTTAATCAAATTCATCTATAAAACAACACATATCACAAAAGTATTTATGTGTAGAGAGTCTTGCCAATAAAAGTTGTTAAATAAAGGAACCCTAGACAGAACTCTTGAGGTAAAATTTCCCTCTATTCAGCACACCCAGACACAATGCTAATTCCTTGATAGACATCTGTGAGCAGTGTTCCTCCACTTAATACAAAGGAAAGCTGCATTGATTTTTTAATATATATATTTTATTCGTCTTGTAAATAAAAGAAGTAACTGGAAGGGATTTTAAATGCTTTCTCTTTCCCTCGCCCCCATCCCCCATTCTTCTCATTCTCCCCCTTTCCAAGAGCTTCCCCAGCTCCTTTTGATTAATAGATCCATGTGGCTAACGGCCTGACATATGGTGTGCGAAGCAGCTTGAGATAGTACCTTAGGCATCCCCTACGGCCATTAACATATTAGGGGCTTATGTGCAGTCAGACCTCATTGAGAGCCAGCATTTGCAGAAAGGCTGCACCCCAGAGCTGTGAGATAGAGAGTTTCAATAATGTACCACTCTCCCACTTTAGGGGAGTAGCTGCTGCAGCTGAAATACTGAGACGGGATTGAATGAAATTTAGAAATAAGATTCAGTTACATTCAGCAACAACTGGAGAAAAAAAAAACAACTGTGGTTACATCTGTTTGTATATGGATATGCACGTGGGCACTCAGCTTTAAGCTCACAAACAGACACGCTCCTGAGTATCGAATCAGCAAACAGCCAATGTCAGCTGCCTGGATTTATTTTGTTTAAGGATTTATCTTGCTTAAAATCTTCTTTATACCCAGAATACTAGCAGTAAAGTGCCAGTACAGTTACTAACAGGTATTCGTCAAAAGCAAAAACAAAACCACATCATTTTAAAGGCAGACTTTATTCTGAATCTTGTGGGTTGATATTTTTTCCCTAGTAGAAGAAATCGAATGCAGCAACCCTTAAAAAGAAAAATAGGAAGAAAAGTAATGAAAAGAAAACTTCAAAGGGTGTATTCCTATCTTAAATATATTGTAAATCAAATCCTTAGAGAGGTGGCCAGTCTTCCTGAGAAAAATCTCAAAGTTTGCTACCTGAAAGTCTAGACAACAACTCGAGAAGATGGAACGAGCCTAAGAGCTAAGAGTATACGTTCGGATATATAAATTTTGGGTAAGGGAGATAACACTAGAAATCAAAGGAATCATCTCATTCCGAGCTTATTTGATTCACTTTAACGTCCAAACTGAGACTAGGAATTCGCTTTGCCCACACTCCTGCCCTCCCAGCCTCCTGCTGAGGAGCACTGCACCCCGTTTGAACTGCGTTCTTGCTGTTTGCTTGGCAAATAAATACTGTTCCGCCCTATTAAACCTTTTAGGTAGTTTTCATCTCTGGATTTCTCAAACACAGAGCTAATAAGGCAAAGCTTTGATGCTGTTTTACTTTCAAACTATAGCCCCGAGGCGTTAAAACCCACAAAAGGTAACCGAGAAAGTAAATTGCCAGGAGCAAGGCGCGCCCTCCCTTTCAAAATTGCTGGGATGGTAGCCTAAAACTGTCCCGTTTCAATGCAGAACCTGGTTTCTACTGACAGCCCCTGGGGTTTTGTTCCGGTGCCACTCTACCAAGGGAGTCAAGAGAGAAGAGACACGTTTAAAAGCCTGGGGATTTCGTTTAAAAGCCTGGGAAATTCTGGGAGGAAAGTAGAGAAGGGTGGTAAAGGCCGAAATGCTTTCCCCAAGTTGGTGTTGGCAAACAAGTGTCAGATACAAGGTAAGGATCAGGAATTGTCGGTGAGTTCAAAGACCCAGTAACAGAACTTCTGCATGAAGGTTGGCTGTGTGCGCTCACGTCTGCTGGCCGCGCTTAAACTCACTTCAGCCTAGCCACTAAGATTACTCTTTGGAAAGGCTCTAGCTTAGCATACAGTTAGTTGCTCCCCGCTTTCTCCAGTCCCAAGACCTCCCCCGCGCCCCTACATGAGATTCTTTAGTTTAATACAGGCGAACAAAGCAACTGAAACATATCTGTTTTGTTTAAAACTGGGATGAAAAGCGCCCTGCCGCTCAAGGCTTTACATTCTAAGTAGCTCTGAGAAGAAAGACAACCCTACCTGCCTTTACGAATACCATTGCTAAAACAGAATGCAGACTAAGATTCTGCAGCCCAGAACACACCAGCTCCCAAAGCAACGAGCCTCAGAGCCCTCTTCACACTTAGCTTCTCTTCCCTTTTCTTTCTTTCATCACAAGGATTTGGTAAAGTCGCATAGATGATCAAAATTAACATAAATCATTATTAGTTATTAGGATTTGCTCTAAATTACACTGTGAATACCGCACCAGCCCCATCTGCCGCCCCTGCTCTCTCAGCAATAGATTGCAGATAAAATAAATGTCCTTACCCCATTAGAAGGTTCCTGTCTCTGTAGCCAAAAGCCAAACAAAAGCAATAAATACCAGGCTTTTTCTCTCCACTATTCAGCTGTGACTCTTTTCATCAGCTCTTCCACTGGAAAAGCTCAATAGCTGCCTGAAAATATTGCATTTTATATCACCAAAGGGCGATTAATATTGCATTAACTGTATTTAACATTTTTTAAGCGCGAGTAATCTACAATGAGTTAGTTTCTGTTACTAAATACAGGGGCATCAGAACTTCTGCAGCCCACTTAAGATAGCCTTATGGACGGATTATTTATCTCACACGTTGTAATTTTTTTTAATAATGTAGGGGTGTGCCGTGCGATGTTTGAAGTAGAAGAAGCCGTGCTAATGGTCTGCTTAAAGTATTCCTACACTGTCTGGAGACGGCCAGGTCTCTGCCTTCATTAAATGTTTATTGTCAACACTTGGCAGGGGCGGGAGGGGGAGAAGAGACCTGTGCATGTGAGTTTCCGCGGCTGGAAATTGTCAACGTTTTGTTTGATTCTGATTCACGTCTCTGGAAGTTTGTATACGTTGTGCTGTGCTGAGGCTAGGCGTCGGAGTTATTAAACAAACTTTCGCATGTAATTCGTTTTACTCGGCAAATGCTCAGTCTCTTCTCCATCCCTCCTTTTGCAACTCCGCCAGTCCCTTCAGCTCTCCTTCCGCCCTTCCGCCAGTCCTCCCGTTCCCCATGGTTTCCCGGGAGCCACCTCCTAGGGAGACAGGCTGGGGCGCACTTCCCCGGGGATCCGAGGGAGAAAGCCAGGACTTTGCGGGCGGGCTTCTCTCAGACCTAAGATGGTCCGCTTTGATTTAAGATTTCACCGAATTCCGCAGGTCGAAAGCCTTAACAGACCAATCCTTCCGCCCAGGTATAAATTTCCCCTAGTCTAATAATACGCCCCCAAAGCAGGTCATTGGTCAAGTTGCGTCTTGGCAACAGAATAGAAACCGAGGTCAGGTCGTAGTCATCCAATTGTTTTAAAATAACAGCAACAACAATACAAACAAAACCCACGCAAAACCAATTTTGAAACTTCTGCATCCTTTGACTTTTGACTTAGGCAACTTGGGATGTCGGGAGAGTATTTTTAACCAACATGAGATCTGAGTCTTCTCCCGTTTCACTCAGACCATCCCCAAAGGCACTTAGGAGAACGACCCGACCTCTGACAGCGCCTAATTTTGAAAACCGGAACCGCAGCTGACTCCCCCAGGGGTCCTGGGCGCGTTCAGTGCGCATGTGCGTACTCAGCTCCCTCCCTCCCCCCCCCCCCCGCCGCGCTGCACGCGCTCAGAGTCCGCCCGGACTCGCCCCCGCCGCAGCCAACACTCACACTCGGTGGCCACCTGTGCGCACGCGCGCGGGTTGCCTTGGCCTTGGGCTCTTAACCCACTCGCGTCCTGCGGGGTCTGGCTGAATGCTGACCCGGACCGGGGGAGTGCTAGCTGTTCGGAGGTCGTTTCAAGGCAGCTGGAATCCTGGGGGCCAGGGGCCTCTGGGCTGGCGGGTGGAGGCAAGCACACAGTTAGTGCCCACTAGGGTCACTTGGCCACAGACGCAGGAGCCGCGCATTTGGTGACTCTGGGGACCCCCCGCGTCGGTGGCTGTTGCAAGGGGAATGTAAGAAGCTCGCACGGGTGGTGGCGGGTAGCCGGGCCCCTGTTAGCTGCAAATGTGACCCACTTACTCTGGTTTGGAACAGCACCTCCCTTCCCTGCAGTGAAAAGTTAGGCGGGTGGGCCTCGAAAGGCAGGCTGCAGTCACGAGGAGTTGGAGGAGCGCTCGGACGGCCAGCGCCACCCTCTGCAACCCGCCGGTTTGCATGGATGGAGTCACCCAAGGCTGTTCCCCCATCAAGCTGACTTGACAACAATTAAGAAAGTTTTTAATTAGCTTCTTGTTATCATTCATTTTATTAATTTCCAGAACTCTCAAGCCATGAATTATTCAGAGGCCAAGCCAACCAGAGTGGGGTGGCCGCGCGTCCGCGTCGCACGCGCCCAGCTGGACTGCCCGTGTTGCGCGCCTGAAATCGCAGAGGCGCGAAGGTTTGATCAAATATTAAATAATGTAATTATTGCGACAAGGCTTATCTCACAGGTGAAAAAGAGGCCCCCCGCGAGAACTTGATTTCAGCTGCTTTTTTTTTTTAATCAATTAAGCTGGTGGCCTCCTTTGAAACAGCCCACAAGGATTGTGTGGCTTTTCTGGTGTGACTAAGACTGGTGATCGTGATGGCAGAACATTATCCAGTATAATTGTGGTCGTCACCTCCCCTCTGGCCATCAAGACCCTTAGAATAAGGTTGAGAACAGTGGTTGTAGCCTGTCGGAGGCACCTGCTTGTTTATACTGGAAGCACTAAATAAGGAAAGCCCACCCACTTGCAGGATGGAATAGGGGTGTTTGGGCAGGTGACACTCAAGTGGAGAGGCCCAGGGACACCAAAGGTGAATCTGAGCCTGGGGCTGGGACTTAACATCAGAGTCTTGCTGTGGTCCTTCTTCTGCAAGACCAAGTGTAAGACCTGGACCCACACAATCTTATCGCAAGAAAGTAAAAACCGATACAATCACGGCAGTGGGGTGCCTACGGTTTATTTAACAAGCTTATAATTGAGAGTGATTTCAGAACACGCATTAGACACAAATCTATTCAGAAGTTAGTTGATGGATGCTGAAGGCATCCTTTCTTAGACCTACAGAAGAGTTCAGAAAGCAATTTAAGAGGAAGACAGCTTTACCGTGGCAGGTGCACTTAATGCCTATTTCTCTCTTTCCCTTTCTTGTTGTGCTGCTGTGTGTCTTAAGAATCTAAAACAGAATCCTCCACTTTGAAACTTGTATTCTTTAGAGGAGTTCAGCAACACACATTTTATTTCCACCCACTAGCAGATGCAGGAGGAAATCCCCTTAGTGTGGATTTCCCGACTTTCGGAACCAGCGAACTTTGAAAACCAAAACCACCGCAGATCAGCACTTTGCCATCTCTTCAGGAGTTTTGTTTTAAACTGAGCTGACAGTAAAAGAAGACACAGAAGATTCCTTCTTATCATTCCTTCTTGCCTTGTACACATCCACTCACCAGAAAGCAAAACTTTTGTTTTGTTTTGCACAGTTTCCTACTACATAAAATAGGAAACCCTGCAAAGCAATGCGTTTTCATGATGTTTTATTAACATAATATTCTTTCTTTTTTGTACTGGGCAAGGATTTACTTAATACAAAACAAATGCTTAAATTCTTAATACATACATTATCCATTATTTTATAATACAAATGTATTTGCCTGCAACATTTCTGTTTGAGCAGATTATTAGAAAAACAACCTTTGTAAATCTTTTTATTTGTTCATTCCTGGATCTCCAACAATGAAATCTGGTCATACTTTTCTATAAAATAATGTGTTCTTTTACAAATGTATTTTATTAGAAACTCTGATGATACTTCAAGTCAATAACAGAAACAAATCAATTTTGATGGAAGAGATCTATTTTTAAAAATACCTCTAGTGCTTTTTAAAATATTAACAACTGTTTTTAAATCACACCTTTTTAAAATGTACTATTCTCTGCTGAACACCACTTTTCTTTCACAGATATGCCGGTGAAATTAAAAAGATTTAGCTAAAATAGGATGACTTCAGAGGATGTAGTCCCAGCTACTAAGAAAGTTTGTACATTTGGCATTTGATCGAGTCCCAGGTCACCAAAAAGAGAGAATCTCTTCTCAGTCTAGAGCAACGGGTGGAATGCAGAATCTCTAAGTGAAGAGAAGCATTTGACAAGGTATCTGGACAAACCAAAGAATAATTTTAAAATTTACTAACTGCCAACGAAAAGCCATTTAATGACAACATTTTTAGAAGTGTTTGTAGAGCAGTACATTCATCCCCCCAGAAACCTGTGTCCCTGACCTTCAGCCTAAATGCCCTTCAGGTGCCTGGCTACTCATAGCTTGCCACCATCACTCCACATGGAGGGCTGTGGATTAAGAGTTTCTGTAATTAAAATTAAAGCACTGATGAAAATGGGCAAGTAATCATCTCGCTCGGAGCACCAGTTTTCTGAAAGTTACTTCTGAAAAAACAAAAAAAGAAAAGCAAAAGCTCTATCTCATCCTTCTTTTGATGTATCTTTCTGCCCCTTCTTGTTTGTTTTGAATTTGTTTTGGTTTAAGGTTTCCGTCTGTTTGTTTGGCTTGGTGCTTTTGCTTGTCTTGTCTCATTTGTTGAACAGCTCTACCAGGACTTGGCTCAGTGTAAACACAAAAATGCACCCGAATCATAAAACTGCTCTTCTTTCAGTTATGTTTTATTTGTAAGTGTACTGGGACGCATCTCCCTGTTGTATGTTGGCGCACAGAAATGGTTCTGATAGAAAGGGGGGGTGGGCGATAGAGCAAAGACACAACCAAGGAGAAAGCTCTGCAGACACAACATGGACAGGAGGACCAGTCAGTGAGACATTGCAGGAGTAACACTGGCAGTTTGTAACCACTGTGTGAGCCTGTGCGCGAAAGAAAATATTTACAATAATGCTGTGTTTTCAGTGGAAACAGGCAGTAGACTGTGAAATCACACTATCCACAAAACGGCCTACCAGAAAGCTAGCCCAGTTGAGTGCTCAGTTTCAAATGCATAGAATGTTTGTGCTGCAAACAATGATACACAAGATAATTAAAACAACACCTAACCAGAGTGAGACCTAACCGTATTTCTCTCTGCACCTTTCAAATCATGCATGATTTCAGTCTTGTTAAACGGTAGTGTTCCCCCCCCTGTCTGTTCTGTTTTCACCTTGAGTTAGTTAAATGGATAGTCACAAACCATCTCCATGTGAGATCCAAATAGTACGTTGTACACAAAGCAGGCATTTCACCGAACCACCTTCTTTCTTAATTTTTCTTTTTTAAATCTATCAGCAGTTTGGGTTGTTAGTATGAAATACCATACGTGATTTTCTAGTTTGGAAATTCATAGTGCAAATTAAAGTGTTTTCCGCCTCAACATTTATCCCCAGTAAAAATGATCCCGGGGAATAACAACAAGGACAACAAGGAAACAAGCGCTCTGCTCTCCCCGGGGAACTGCAGGCCTATTTGAAACAAACAGGGTGAGGGAGGGGAGAGCCTGGGGTCTTTAAATGTCTTCCTCGCTTCCAGGGTTTTAGGTGATTTTTCTTACAGCCAGCTTCTGCCCCCAAATGAGAGCAGAGACTTCTGAGCTTTTCAACAACTCGTCTTCTCCAAGAGAGGAAGAGAGGGGACCTAGGAGAGTCAGATGAGTCTTGCTCAGTGGAGACAACTGGAAAGGGGAGGGAGGTGCTGTCCTGGGGTGTTTCACCCCTGTCTCTCCATTAAAATTGATAGCAATGGGGGTCGGCAGATAGCTGGGATCTGAACGGAAAGACCAAGGGCCAGCTAAGGGAAAGTTCTGTGACTGGGGTTGACAGGGAAAAAATATTTTCAGATAATCTGTTCATGGATACATGAACGAAAACGAAAAAGAGAAACTATACTGTGGTTGTTATTATCATGTAATTATCCCAGAATAAACATTTATTTCAGACACCTTAATTTCTGTCTTTTCGACTCTCATTGCCTAAAGACCCTCACCTGACCAAGACCAGGCCAAGGACTTTGGCCATCGGGCTCCTGGAAAAAAGAAGGTTCAGTTTAAACAACCAGCCGGCCTCCCAAGCCCTTTGAACAGAGCCCCAGCAGCGCCTTCCTGAGCTGGAGCAAAGCCTTGGAATCTCTTTGGAAAAGGAAATAAATCCAATAGGGCATGGGTGGGTGGGTGTAAGTTTTCGAAGGGAAAATTAAACACAGAACAACTAGCTTCCTATCTAGAATTCCATGCTCCAGTTTGGTTTCCATCTGTGACTCCCTGTGTGTGGAGTTGGGGCAGTGGCAGAGATGGCATTGCTCTTCCTTTGGGGTAAATGGAGCTGCAGAATACTGCTCCCCGACTTCAACTCTAACGCATCTTTCTTTGTCTTTTTCCCTCTTCTTTATTAGTCTGGAGTTCTGTGTTTTGTTTTTGGTGGTGATTGGTAGTTTTGTCTTTGTACACAGTTCCTTGGTCCCCAGGTGATTTTGATAAGTGTCTCTGGTCAAGACAACGGTCCATCCCGAGTTCCTCCCTCATCGCTCCCCCCACCCTAGTCCCCAGAACCATCCTGCTCCTCCAAACCCATCTCTAGTCCTTGCTTTTCTTCCCTCCCCTATGTCCTGCTCAACCAAACACCCCCCAGCTGTCTCCTGACATCCCATGCTCTCTCCACATCCAACACCCCTGTCCTCTGGGCTGGGGGATGCTTGGGGCAGGGTGCAGAGTGGGGCTGAGGAGAGGGGGAGGAAGGGGCTCCCCAAATGCAGGCAAGATAACGGACACTCTAAGTGAGGGGGAGTAGGCCAGAGAAGAAACGCACCCCTCAGCTCCCCAGTCTGCCCCACCCGGCCCCTCACACCCTCCTCAGTAAGTGGCAGAGAATTTCATCCGCTTCTGCTTCTGTCTCTGGTTGCAAAACCACACCCGCACCACGTTCTTTTTGAGGTCCAGTTTCTCGGCGATGGCGGCGATCTTCTCCGACGAGGGCCGGGGTTGTACGGCAAAGTAGGCCTCGAGGGAGCGCTTCTCCGGGGCAGCGATGGAAGTCCGCTTGCGCTTCTTCTCGCCGCCGTTGAAGAGCTCGGGCTTGTTCATTTTCTCACGCTGCGCGCCCTCGGCCTCCTCCAGCCACGCCTGCAGGATGGGCTTGAGCGCGATCATGTTGTTGTGCGAGAGCGTGAGCGACTCGAACCTGCAGATGGTGCTCTGGCTGAGCGAGCCCACGCCCGGGATCTTGAGGTTGGCCAGCGCCGAGCCCACGTCGGCCTGCGTCACACCCAGCTTGATGCGCCGCTGCTTGAAGCGCTCGGCGAACGCCTCGAGCTCGCGCGGGTCCGTGTCCGAGTCGCAGATGGACGCCAGGCCCGCCGCGCCCACCACCGCCGCCGCCGCCGACGCGGCCGCCACCTGCCCGGCCGCCGCCGCCGCCGCCGCCGCCGCCGCGCCGTGGTGAGCGGCCGCGGCCACCAGCCCGGGGTGCGGCAGCCCGGACGGCATGTTCATGGCGGCCGCGGCCGCCGGGTGCGACAGGTGGCCCAGGCCGTGCATGTGCGGGTGCGGATGCGCCGAGCCGCCCAAGAGCCCGCCGCCCGGGCCGCCGCCGCCGCCCGGGCCGCCGCCGCCGCCGCCGCCCCCGGGGCCGCCGCCGCCCGGGCCGCCGCCGCCCCCCGGGCCGCCGCCGCCCCCCGGGCCGTCGTGGGCGCCGGCGCCGCCGCCCGCCGCGCCCGCGCCACCCGCACCGGCCATGAGCGCGAGCGAAGGCGAGGAGATGTGGTCCAGCAGATCGCCGGGCTCGAGCGCCTGGTGGTGGTGGTGGTGGTGGTGGTGGTGCGCCAGCGGCACGGTGGACGTGGACGTGCATGGCACGCTGTTCATCGTGTGGTACGTGGCGTCCGGCTTGAAAGGGTGGCTCTTGCCCTGGGACACCGCGATGTCCACGGCCGCCAGCGCCTCGGCCCGCGCCAGCAGCGTCTCGTCCAGGCTGGCGAAGAGGTTGCTCTGCAGCTGCAGGCGACACAAACCAAACCAAAACGAAAAGAAAGAGGGGAACACACACACATACACGCAACAAAACAAAACAAAAACACACACACACAAGCCGGAAAAGCACGGGCAAAATAACAACCACAATGCGACCGACCAAAATAACAACCACGGGGGTGTGGGAAGAACGGAGGAGATGGGGGACCGAGCAGGAAAACACAAGGGAAGGGACGGGGAAGCGGTAAAGGGAGGAGAAGGGTAGAAGGGGACACGGGAATACATTCCGGGGAAGGGAACGGGAGACGGAAAAAATGGAAGAAAAGAAGAAAAAGAAGAAATGGAGATGTAACTCGAAGCTAAGGACCCGTGTCACACACCCGAGCGAGCACAGAGATCGCCTTGTCCCGGCGTGAAATTAACAGACAAAGTGGAGCAAAGTCGAGAGTCGCGGCCCCAGGGCTGCCCACTGACGGCGGGCGCTGGACAGAGGCACAGACAGTCGGAACACGACCTCGGGCGCCCCTGGGCACACACACGTGCCTCGCAGCGGGATCCCTCCACAAACTCCCGCCCGCCGAAGCGGGACCCGGGGCGGCACGCGGCAGCCCCCCGGCATGCAGCCCCTCGGAGCGAGGGAGGGGGCGTGCGCGCGGGCCGGGGCCGCGGGCGTGGGGGGCGCTTACCGGCGGCGTGGGCAGACAGGCCCGCCGAATGGCCTCGGAGCTGGAGTGCAGCGACGGGTACTTGTGCTCAGGGAGGGTGGGATGCATGGCAAAGTGAGGCTGCTTGCTGTTCATGGACATCATCTTGACGGCTTGGCATGGAAATATCCACAAACACTCGCAAAAGTCCGCCGCAAAGTGCGCACGCCGCCGGCTCGCCCGCTCTCCCTTCCGAGGAGGCTGCGGCCCGGGGCGGCTCGCACTGGCCTCGCCGCAGGGATGCTGCTGCTGCTGCGGATGCTGCTGCTGCGGATGCTGTGGATGCTGCTGCTACGGCTGGTGCTGATGCTGCTCCCGCGGCTCGCAGCCTCCGAGCCGACCGCGCAGAGCGCCCGCGCGCAGGTCTCGCGATCCCGCTTCTCCAAGAGCTCTAGCCCAGCGCGCCGACGGGCTGCACTCCTCTTACACCTGAACCCCACTTCTCGCGGCCGGCCCGGGGAGCTCTCGCGAGAGCTCGCGGCCCCGCCGCGCTGACAGGCATCAGCTGTCTCCTCTGGCTGTCTGGCGCGCGTTCTCCCTCCCTGGCCGCGGCGCCGTGCTTGGGCGAGTGCGCGCGCGCTCGCTGGCTCGCTCGCTCACTCGCTCGTCGAGCAGCGACCGGCCGCGAGCGCGTGGGAGCTGCTCTTATAGTGACCACCAGCAAGGACAAGGCAGGTGATGCACCTGTGGCTGGCCAGGCATGCGCACTGCACGCCTCACCTTTCCACCGGGGGTCTGCAAAGATCAGAAAGGCCAGCTATTGTCTAAGGGTAGGCATCTTTTGGAGGAAGACAGGGGATGCTGGCACTCTGCTCTGTGTGTTTTCCTCCTGCCCTGTCGCATACCCACAGGACATGCGCCTTATTTAGGCACACCTCCACTACTGGGTGCCTAACAAGCTGTTATATAATGTACACAGAAAGGCATTTGTCTGCTAAATTATGCCCGTGCATTCCTCTGTATATGGAGAAAAATAACAACACAGAAATGCGATGTGGAAGATGCTGTCTTTATGCTGCAGGAACCTGTTTCTTTCATGGTTTATAAATAGGCTCTTGGAGAATAATAGCCGTGACAGACAGTTGTTTGAAGCAGTCAGACGCTATTGATTCCCACGTAATTTAATTTCTCTGCATACTTTGTTGTTGTTGTGAGTATAACTGCGTCAGGCACCACCGGTGACAGTCACTTAGGAGCCACAAGGAGCATGTGCTTTCTACTCAGGGAAGGCTGTTGAAATGAATTTGTGCATTTCTCTTATTGTTTGTCTCCTTTAACCGTGTACAAACTCACTTTTCAAAGAAGTGCTAGGTGATCTGAGGCTTCTAGTCATCAAAAGGGAAAAATAGTTAACAGGGTGTAGCCGGGAATCTTTTCCTCTCTGTGACACACACATACACCACACACACACACACACACACACACACACACACACACTTTTTTTTTTTTTACTGGAAACTCCAGGAAAAGAAAGCCGCTTCAGAAAAAAAGAGTATAATGCTGATAAGAGAACTTTCTTTTGCAGTGTTTTGTCCCCTGGTGTTTTTTTCTATGTGCTTGCTTATATATCGTTTTTCTTCCCCAGGATACAGGATGAAGCTAACGTGCAGGAGATTGTGATTCAAAATATTAATTCAAATCAGACTGAAGGAACTGGTACCTGTCTGGTCCAGCCCTTAATAATAATAATAATAATAATAATGTGAAAACAGACCTAAGAAGAAATCAATTAACCAACCTGTTATATTACTCTCATGTAGCAGGAAGATCAAGGACCTCTCAAGGGAGGCTCAGCTCGGGTGCCTAAGTCCCTAAGGACATAGTTCTTGCCTAGGGTGATAATAACGGTCCAGATGTTATCACATCTGTTAGTGAGAAAGCCCCAGAGAGGCAAGAACTGCTGGGAAGCAGAGATCAGATAAATAATCTTTCAGGTCACTCACACACCAAGGAGGTCTGTGTTTTCACCAAAGGGCAGATCTCGCTTCCGCAAACCCAAATCTGCAGTCCGGCAGATTTTATTTTCCTTTGCTTTAAAGTGCGTGTGTCTTCAGGATACCCACTCGGTTATTCAGATTGCAAGAAGAGCCCACAGGCGTCATTGGCTTTTTCTTTCTTTCCTTTCCTTTCAGTCCTCCCGCCCCCTCCCTTTCTTCTAGCCTGAGAGGGAAGTGAGAAGGATGCTCATTTGCTGGTGCAAGAAGGAGCCACTTCTTTCCTCCATTAGGTGATTCCCCTGGGAGCACTAAATGCAACTTTATCTCAGCGGGAATGGAGCAGGAGCGGGACATCGCTGGAGGGAAAGAGTGAGTCCTAGTCCCTGTCCCACTGGGTGTTGGGCTTAACCTAATCCTTTCTGACACCCCACTGCAGTGGGTCCTTGAGTTCTCTTGTGGGGTGTATGACAAGAATCCCCACCCAACATCTTAGTAGCAAGCTCCAACAGTCTGGACTCCCAGGTCTGGTGCGGGGGGGGGTTGGAGGGGAGGATGCTCGCCTCTAGGGACCTTAAATGATGCAGGACAGACTGCAAGGCAAACAGGGTAGGTTTGTGGCCAGATGGAGGCATCGGGAGGGGGGGGGCTGGAGGGCATGGTGTCCTTACATACCCCAAGCAAACCTCAGCTCAACCTTCTGACCCAACTGGGATAAGTAATGTCCTGAAGTCAGGGGCCAACCCTGCCAAGACTCCCTTCCTAACTCACCTCTCTTTGGCAACTGGGGTACTCTTCTTTCTCCGAGTAAGGCCAGACTTCTACCCTGTCTTTTTTGCTGCAACTAGAAATACAGGGACTGTGGGTCCAATCCAAAGGTCATCCGTGCCTCGTTTGTTTCCACCAGGACACTGGTAACAGAGATGTATCAAATAATACTTTTTCTTTAAAAAAAAGATAGAGAGAAGGGGCCAGGGACAAGAGAAAAAGGCAGGAACAAAGTGTTCCAACAAGCCAAGACTGATTGGGTATTGTGAGATCTGAGAAGGGGTCTCCTTCAGAAGGTAGAGCCTGGAACAGGGTGTGCTTGCCCTAGGCAGGTGCACCCTGACTGTTCTTTTCACAGTCCCCTGGGCCACCTTCTTGTCTTCCTTCCTTAAACATTTGCTGAGCCCTGACCTAGAGCCGGTACCAGACACTGGAGATCAAAGGAGCTGTAATTTATGAGTGTGTGGTCTCTAGGTGTTTATGGTCTGCGAGCATTGGGAAGCAACAGGAAGAGAGCATATGTGCTATAGATGCAGGATTGGTGATGAGAGACTGATACACAGAAATACACAAAGATGCTTGGAGAGCCGGCCATCCTGCCCAAGCCTGCGCACCCGCACCCTCAGCTACCTTGGGACTCTTCCTTGTAGAGGGTGAAAGGAAACAGTGACAGGGCCGAGGCTCTGCCTTCCCACATCACTGCTTTGTGTACCTGACTTGGCAACTGCTGTACCTAGTTGGCCCCTGCCTGTGTTAATGGTGCCCACATGGGGTCTGCATGTTGGCATGGATTCTGGGGCATTTTCCCCTTCCTTCTTGTTTAATGACCAACGCAGATTACCACCATCTCATAGCTTTGCGTTTTATCAAGAGAAGGGTAATGAATGCACAGTTATTGATTTCCAAGGAATTTCTGTCCCCGGGGACAGGGAGTCTATCATCTGGATCAGAGACACATTTCTTTCCCTCATTAATTAATTTTCTCCTCCTCCTTTGGCAGCCTGGCTCTATAGTTCCTTTGGCAGCACCCCTGCACGGAACTAGACAGTACACTGGTTAGTTGGAGTGAGGACCAAGAGGAACATGGGCCTGCTCAGTCTGGGAAAGACCTCTCCTCCTCTTGGCTCCATCCTTCACCCAGGAGGATGTGCCTGGCCGCTGCGCCCATCTGCGCGCTAGCTTTTTTCCTCCCAATAGGACACTGGAAATTGAGTTTCCAGTATAGCCTCCGACTCCATGGCTGTTCTCCAGGAGGTGAGCGTCTGTGAACATGGCAAAGCCACAGGAAGAGGGTATTTGTGGCACCACATGTGGCAGGTGTGGTTGGAGGGACACACGGAAGCACAGGCCAGGCAGGCGGTGCTCCCCAGACCCTGGGAGTCATGTGTCTGCAGGCACTGTCTAGTTTAAAATGAGGCACCTTTCCAGGTGAGCACAGCCTTCACGGGCAGCTCAAAGGCCCCGGGGCACTAACTTCAAAGGCCATTCATCCCAGTGCAAAGGGCCGGATGGAGAAGATGCAAGCTTGAGGTAGAGCTTGAGGTGTCCTAGTGGAGGATGCACTTTGATAGTCCCCTGCCTCCGCACTCCAACACTACAGTGGGGGAAGCATTGGCTTTGTCTCAGGACAGCCTTCCCGGGGAGGTACCTGACCTCTTATGACTCCCTCCCTGAGCATCTCAGCCAGGTACACCCCTCGCCAAGGTGTTCACTTCTTGCCTGTCCTGTCCAGGGCCAAGGACCTTCTCTGGTGTCCTGGGACTCTGGACACCCCCCCCCCCCGCGTGCCCCGACTGTTGCTGAACTGTAACCCTATCCTGTCTGGGCCACCGGGTCTAGTGCACCTCTGAGCTGGACCCCCAAGCAAGGACAACCAGGTGCATTTGCGGAAGTCACTGTCCTTGCTCTCTGCCCTCACCCCTCACACCCGCGGCTTCCCTTGGTCTGCTAGGTCCAGGCCTGGGAGGCATTGGGTCCATCCGGGTCCTTTTCCAAGACTCCTCAATCCGCACTCAGAATGGTGGGAGATAGGACCAAGGTGGGCGTTCTCAAGCAAAACAGTGAAGCAGTGGGAAGGCCATGATTTTTCTCTCTCTCCTACCGGCCCTCTCCCTTTTTCCCAGAAATGCAACTTCATTTGGGGGCATCTTACTGAATGTGACCATCCCATCCAAAGATGACCTTGAGAGCAGGATTGGGCGTTCCAAGTATGTTCATTACAGGTCACTCTGCGCTCAGCGGTGGATACATTACATACAGATTTTCCACCATTTCTACCCTAATCTCTAATCAAACTCACCTACCTTAGGAAACCCTCCCGAGATTTCGACCCAAGGGAACACCCCTCACAGGTTCTTGGCTTCCCTGCCTGTCTGTCGGTCGACAATGTTACTTTTGCAGGCCATATAATCACTGCTGTCCGGTTAGCAAGGCCACCGGGCCCTGTGATTTAGGGCCCTGAAGAACAGAGGCTCCCACTGTCTGCGCCCTGCAGGGAAGCAGCATCCCGGTCCCCGGGTTAAAATAACAACGACAAACAAACTCATCCTCAGGTATGCTGGCCCTTGACCCCTGGCGAAGCGATGCAAGTTCTGCTGCCTTCCTGTGTCAGACAGCCACTGACCGGCCGGGTCTCAGACACACCACTCCCTCTGCTTTCGGGGCGCTACCGGCCAGGCGAGGACCAGCAGTTCCGTCCAAGGGACATTCTGAGGATGGAGAAGGGCGCACTCGCCGACCTCCGCTGGCTCCCCTCGGCCTCCAGAAGCTGGATCCCTCGGGGTCTGGAAGCCTTGGAGGAAACCGCGAGGCAGCTAGTCCAAGCCCGGAGTGCAGAGCTGGGTCCTGCCGCCCGGCTCCAGCGCTCGCCGAGCTGCCGCCAGCCGCCCCTCCTTCCTGCCGCCCGCACAAATCAAAGCCCCTTGCGAGGGACTGGGAAATAGTTGCCTTGTCATGTAACACATTGCCCTGATTTATTATAAAATTTTAACGAAATCATGCATATTTTAACAGCCTTTAATCACTGCATGAAAATTTAATTCATGGACTGTAGCGCGTTTAAATAAATGAAGTGTTAATTCATTAGGATTAATTAATTTGTTAAAGGATTGTGTGCAAGGTTAAGGTGGAAAGAAAACTCTTTGTTGGTTTCGCGTCTTAATCGCCAGGTTTCGAGTGATAATAAAATGAAAGGAAACCACAGAACCGGCTTGTGCAATGAGGCCTGGGAAGGACCAGCTAAGAGCGCCCTCAAGAGTGCAGGAAACTTGGGCTGGAGGGATCCGATGGTGGGTCCTCTGGGAAGGGGAGGGCTCGGGCAGAGGGGAAGCTGGCAGAAATCCCACGTGGCTGAGTTCCTAGGGATGAGTGATGGGGAAAGGGACTGAGCTGCTGCTACTGGGCCAGACTCCACCTCCTCACCCTAAACACTCCGATGACCTCCAAGCCCTCAGAGGGCCAAGCCTCAGCTTAATGGACAGTAGATAGCGCGCCCCGCCATCCCCAAAGCCTTCCTGCGCCTAGGGAACCGATGTCTCGTCACCAGGCCGCCGGTTGAGGCGGCTGGAGCGAGACCCAGAGTCTCAGGGGGACTCTGAAGAGGAGGAGCAAAGCTCTACTTGAAAGCTGTGGCTGGAGCAATACCGGAAACCCTTTGTCGTTAGGAGCCTTGGCTTCAGTGCCACTTCCAAGAAGGCTGCTAAAAGACATTTCCCCTACAGACAAGCAGAAGAGAGGTCCTCTTCTGCAACGAACTCTTATTTACCCTTCAAGAGTCTGAGGGGAAAACACCTCTGTGAAGGTTCCAAACGTCCTCACCGCCCACCTATATTGTAAGAATCAAATAGGACCAAATCCCACCCTTTTTCCCTTTCTCCTCGGGTAAATGCCCGAGGCAAATCTTTGTCCTTTGGGGAATGGGTCTTTGTACCCTAACACAAAAAGCCCTGAGCTCTATACACAAGTTCAAGCCAAGGGAGCTTTATTAGAGACAGCCTGCTGCTCTCTATCACAAGACCCAAGACCCTATCTGAAAAAAAGGCACTGCAACTCAAAAGTGTTCTAGACTGCCACAGCCACGCCAGACTGAGCTCACCCTAGCTGTGCTCCAGATGGATTCTGAACTCTGAGCCTTAATAGACGCTTCCTCGCCGTGAGTAGGGTTCCGAGAATTAGGCAATAAATGTTCACTCTGCACTCTGAGATCATTGCTTAAAAGGTTTTCTCTCTGCCAAGTATTATTAAGGGGATCGGGTTACACAGCGATAGGCAAGGGTTGCTTTGTAGGACTCCCACAGACAGGAATGGAAGACCTTCTGTGAGGCCTTGGGAAACTCTTCTAGTATAACAGGCTGCACACCGTGAACTGTTAATTTCGATTTGAGACTCTCTGCACATACCATCTACAGGTACTGAACGAGGGAGAAAATGCCCTGTATGTGCTACATTTTTAATAACTAGAAATCATCAGGTCTGCAGGAACAATATGGTCCTGAAGCATTACACAGCCCAAAACCAAGGTCTGTGCCTTCATTTCCAGCCGAGGACAGCAATGCAGATTAGAAACCAAGGGGCTGTGAAGATTAGCCCTCTACTTTCAGTGTGAGTGAGTGTGTGTGTGTGTGTGTGTGTGTGCATGCGCGCGCGCCAATTCAATAAATCTTTTAACCTGTAAATGGGATGAAGATCTTTAATCAAGAGGACTGTACTGTCATAACAAGAAGCCCCTAACACCTAGTTTGGAGAGCTATGTAGGCACAGCATTTTAGAGAGAGTAACAATCAAAGCTGTTCCTGCAAAAACACAAACTGTCCATACCCAGTGTATCTGGACAAGTGTTCTCTTTCCCAACAGACAACTTAAGTGAAATGAACCAACGGGAAAAGTCCAGTTCCTAAATGTCAGTTAATGTGAACCCTTAAGAGCACTGTGTGCTGAGCAAGTGTGTCACCAGACACCCTAACATAAACCTTCAAATTTAACAGTGGTATACACATGCTGCACGCAACTTTAGTGTAGATTAGACTCAGGCAAACAGACACATGAATACTTTATTGGGAAATTCCAATCTCTCTCTGTCTCTCTCTCTCTCTCTCCTCTCTCTGTACCAAAGGAATGAGGAAGATAATCGCCTCTGCAGCTGAACATCCAGCTCCAAGCCATGGTTCCCTACGTTCCAGCCCTGAAGTCACTAACTCTGCTTGGCTTTCCACAAATTGCAAGTTCTGAAAGTGTATTATGTGGAATAGAGGCTAGAAAAATATTTGGCTTCAAGTGTTTTCTGTTTTGTTTGTTTGCTTTTTAAGTTGAGTCTCCTGTATCTGTAGGTGGCCTTTAACTTGATACATAGTTAAGGATGGCTTTGAACTTAAAAAAGAAAAAAGATTACTGTTATGTGTATGGTTGCTTTGCCTGTGTTTGTGGACCACATGCAAACCTGGTGCCTCCAGAGGCCAGAAGAGGCTACTTGGTGTGTCCGTCAGTCCGTGTCGTGTCCCCCCCCCGGCTGGGTTCTGGGAACTGATCAGGGATTTTCTGAAAGATCAACTACTGTTCTTGAGCACTGAGCCGTTCTTACCTTGCAACTGCTGGGGTTGACAGGGTGCTACACCGAACATGGGCTTTATGCAGTTCCAGGGATGGAACACAGGCCAGGCCACTGGGCCTGCCAGGCGAGGCCCGCCACCACCACCACCATGCTGCATCCCCAGTGTTTTGTTTGGAATGGACATAGTACACACATTTGAAAATCTGTGACACTCCCTGTTATGAAATCAGACACTGAGAGTAAGGGAGATAAGAATGTGATTGAAGTCAAATCCTTTACAATTATCCCCTATAGCTGAGGAATAGAATGGCTTCAATTATACACAAATGTAATACATGTTGTTTTAGACAGGATGGAGGACGCTGTTGAAGGTAAGCAGCTGAGAAGTATTCTGGCCCAAGAAGGGTGTACTCCCCCAGGCTAGTTACTGGTAAACTAGGCTACAAATTTCAACTTACAAGCATAATGATGGAATGCAAATGGATTAAAAATAGACATTCTTGCTTTGGGAATTGTAGGGTTAATTTCCTTGTCTTGGAGTCTTCTGGCTAGGAAGTTTAGAACCGAGGCATCAGAAGATAGTTTGACATGGGCCTGTTCTCTACTGCAAAGATGGCAGCTACTGGCTATGTCTAGAAGAGGCAAGAAAGTGCCCTCCACATTGCTCGCAAAGTCATTAACACCACTCCTTTATGATATAATCACTTTCCCATGGTCCCAGCTCTTACTATTACCTTGGGATTAGATTTCAATATATGTAATTTATGAGATATTTATACTACTATACTCATATAGTATGGCAAAAATCCCCTTAACTTCTACATGAATTCTAAATGTATAACTAATAGTATCACCAAACATGTTTAAACTGCCACTAGCTCTGAAAATGTCCATTAGTTTTACCACAGCAAAGAAATGAATTATTGGAAAATATGTATGATAAAACAAATACTACCCTGTTAGCTTTTCTCCCCCTTGGTTATTGTTACTTCTAAAAGTGGAGAACATGATTCTCCAGATCATAAAAGTGATTTGTTGTATTTTTTTATGGTTTCATTGAATCCTCAGAGTCTATTATAACAAGGGTCAGCAAATTCTTAAGGAAAAGGGCAGACAGTACATATTTTAGGCTTTTCCAGCCAGTCACTGTTGCAAGGGTTCCATTCTCCTGTTTCTATCAGGTGCGGGCAGACATTTCATTCTAGTAAAATTTTATTCTGAAACACAATTTTAATTTCAGATAATATTCTAGTGGCATGGGACACTTTTTTATTAAAAAATGTAGGAACATTATAAACTCTTATTTGTTTTTGGGTTTTCTTGGCTTTGCTCAAAGACCTTTCACAAACAGGTGCAGGTAAAGCTGCATCTCAGAAGTCCAGCACTGGCCTGGTGTCCACAGGGTCCTGGGCTCCAGCCTCTGCAAACACACACAGGCACCTAAGTCAATTGCTATACTTCAAAATGAATTGAAAATAGTATTTGAGGTCTTTAGAGGCTAATTCATTAGCTGAGATAACATCAAAGACATGTAGTGCACATGGCATCCTTTATTCAATTCACATAAAAATCATGCAGTGTTAAGGTAAGACAATACATGTAAAATGTTCAGTGCACATTAGATAAGTTATTAGCATACAGACTCATTTTACAGCCTATACGGTATAACAAACATGTTTAAAACAATGTAATTTTAAAGGCTAAACTAAACGTTGTGCTTAGCTCTTACATATCATATTCCCATTCCCATTTGTTACTTTACACACACACACACACACACACACACACACACACACAAACCAAAACAAAACAAAACAGAAAAACAAAAACTGCCCTACACATCTGATAATCTACTAGCCAGTAGGAACTTCTTTTTCCTCCCGATGGAGAAAAAGCAAAAGGGCTCCCATGCTTACAGTTCCCACAGTTTAACAGTAACATGCAAACAAGAACTTTATCACATAAAAGGCTTTCTGTGACACAATGGATCAAACACCTAAATACCTAACAGGCTTCTACCTGGAAAACGAAGCTGGGATGTTCAAGTTCCTCCCAGCCCAACTGATCCGTGCTTGCCTTCCAATACATAATGATTTCTAACTACACACACACACACACACACACACACACACACACACACAAGCATGCACGCACGCACGCATGCTCTCAAAGATGAGCAGATAAAAACTACCTGAAAAAGTGTTTTCATACAAACAAAATGTTCTTTCATGCTAGCAAAAGCATTCTCTCCCTCTCTCTTTCTCTCTCTCTCTCTCTCACACACACACACACACACACACACACACACACACACACACACACACACACGCACGCACGCACACACACGACAGAACACAATTAAACAAGCTGTAAACAACTACGTAAAACCTAAGAAAAAGTCAGTGAATACTCCAAGGTCAGAGTGCCATTTCTCCAGCATGGCCTTGCATAAAACTTAGGCCATCACTAAACATAAATAAAAAAGGACATACAAAATCATTTCTACTCTAGGAATAGCTTTAAAAAATGGTATAGACAATACCGAAAGTTCTAAGAAACTTTCTAAGTTAACTAAAGACAGTTAACAGGCCACCATATCTAACAGTTAAATAAGATATGAGAAAACAACAGACAGCCAATTCAGATACATATAACATTCATTTACAACAAAATAATAAACAATACAGAGACAGATGAAACCCTCCCCCCTAACCTCTCTGGTAAGAAAGATCATCAATGAAAAGCCCAAAGTTTCTTCAAGACGAAGTACCCTGGAGACAGGGTACCCATTCTCTGACTTGACACTTTCCTGAAGATTATCAGTTCGGGATTGTATAGAACCGTCATGAAGTGACTACAGTAACATGAAAAGCATCCACAACCTTTTCAGGACGAGCCACAAGGATCCTGGTTGACTCAGCTTTTGGTTGCTTTGGACGGGCTGGCGTTGGAAAGGCTGCTCTGTATCTTCCTTTTCGCTGACTGATTCACACTCTTACTCCTCTTTTCAGACACAAAGGAGGTGGACCAGGGAGACTGAAGGTGACTGTGAAGGCTCTGCATCTCTGAAGACATCTTAAATAAAGAGGACCCAAACCTCTGATCTTCAAACAGTCCATGGGAACCGCTTAACAGAACACCCTGGGAAAACTCTGTCTGAAACAGACAGCCCTGGGGTTTGATTTCACTGGCTCCTGAGTTAGAAGCGGGATGGAGAGAAAAATCTTCACTCATCTCCTGGTCAGATGGAGAGAGGAGGAAAAAGGAAGCGGGTTTCCACTCACTTCCGCTTTCTAACTGATCAGTAGTGAGAGCATTTTTGGACAGATTCAGTTTAGTTCCTTCTTCCAACTTGTCAGGTTCCTCAAGAAACTCACTGCCTCGAGGGGACTTTGAGGACCCCTCTAACTCCCCTGATTTAAAACCGTTACTACAAGGGCTCTTGCTGTTGTCTGATTCCGACATCATGGAATCCAGCTCGGAGATTTTGTCAAGATAAGCAGCATCCATGGACGCTTCGCTGGATGTTCTTGTCCGGTTCATTTCAAGAGAGCGAATGCAATTTAGTCTCTTGGACAAGCATGATCCTGACCTCTCACTCAATTTTGAAGGTATTTCACCAACAGAGTTTGCTATAGTGTTCCCCTCGTTACTCTCAAACTCCAGGCTTTGGGCATAGCTTGTGGAGCAACAATCCCAAAACCCTGTCTTTGTAGAAGCAAAATGGTCTGACTTCTTTTCATTTTCACTTCGACTTATATCATCCTCTGAATTGTTATTACAGGCATTGGAAGAATCAGAAAAATCATCAAACACCAGTTTTCTGAGGTGGTTTGCATGCTTTTTGGAACTCCCTGCTTTGATGACGGAGCTCTCCCTGCTTTCCGGAGTGTTGAGCTGAAGGCAGCTCAGGGACAAAGGAGTGCAAGGAGCCGGGAGGTCATAGAGCTCTTCCTCTTTGTAGGGTGCACAGTCACTTGGCTTGCTGCCCCACTCTCCTTCCAAGTAAGCATCCATTGGTGTCTCTCGCATACCCAGCAGCATCTCTGTGGGCTTGGGGTATCTGTCTTTGTTCTTGGGGCAGTTTGGTTCAGTCTTGCTGGTGCTCTCCTGTCTGCCACTAGGTGCTGTTAGGTGAGAAGCTGAAGTAGAGGTGGCTGAGCCAGCCTGCAGCCTGGCACTGTCACCCTGGCTCTTTGATGCCACAACCTCATCACTGCCTTTGGGTCCCTTGCCATCCGCAGAGGGCGCCCTCTGGCAAAGGGCGTCCATCTCTTCCTTTGACTCATCTGAATGTTTCAGTTGTGCTACTTGAGATTCTAGTTCCTCTATATATTTATCACTTCGTTCTAGAGCTTTCTTGAGGCGATTGGTTTCACGTTCGTACTGTTCTACTTTGGACTGAAGAGCAGCAACTGTAAACCTTCCAAACCTGAAAAGAATAGACGGATGGTTAATGCTATAGCTCAGGCTGTTTGCTTTGTAAAACTTAAACGCAAACTGTCCCAGCCCATGTATCAGTGACAGTTCCAATCATGTAACAGTGACATTTCAAAACACTGAAAAGGACAAAAGCAGTGCTAGTATAGTGTCTTAAAAAGTAATAGCACTTACATAATGTGAATATTAAGCACATAACAGAAAAAATCTAATAAGACATTTTAGTGGTAAAGTCAGACTAATATTTGAGGCAAAGGCAGAAATCTGCTGATGACTTCCTTTCCAAGAGCTAGCTATCAATCCAGCTCACATATGCATGAAGAGTTATCCCCTAAAACAATGGCAAAGATTTATGATAACATTTGAACAGTGGTCCACATCTTGAAATATTTACATTCAATCATTTTCCTATCGTACAGCAGTGTTTTACAATACATTTCTTATACAATGTCACCTTGTCAAACATAAAATGTCAATTTGAAATTCAGAAATCCTAGACGTCTCAGGAGGGGAGGTTTTAAATACTTATTTGGGCCCTTTCAATTACAGTCACTGTTGATATGAAGCTTTTTCTTGGCCTTTCTCAACACTAGGCTTTAATTCATTTCAGTTCTCCTTATTTTCGTCATTTTACAACTGTGTAGGACATCAATCTCATTTCTTCCAACTTTGAAATACGAAGTCAGTGCTTCTGGTTCCAGTATACTACACATAAAAATATTTTTATACTTTCTGAAAGGGAATATTTGGGAGTAACTAGAAAGAACATCAAAAATTCACTCTTTGCCTGGTACTATCTATTTTCCATCATTCTGTCAAGAATGGGTACTGGGTTCAATTGGGAAAACAATTTCAGCAGCAAGCACAGGCTGGAGTACATCTGGGGCTGGAGACACAGACTGAAGAAGATTATTTCAGCTCAAAAACACATTAAATGCCTAAGTTAATCTATCTGATGGGGGGGAGAACTCTTACAGGAGACCATGAAAAAGTCCTTAACTCCTTAAACTTCTTCAGAGCTGTAGACAGCTTCCCAATGACTTCCAGGGAGTCTGTTTGCAGGAAGGCATTTGAGACAGTATCTTCTAAAAAATGCTGTCTTTTTCTTCCCTTTCTTCCTAGTTACAAAAGTAAGTGCAACTAAGGGAATGCATCCACATTATATCCTATGAAAGAGCACAAGGAACCAAGAGAAATTGTACCTTGTAGTCAATTACATGTTCTAGACAGCCATCCAATGCCTGTCACCTCCTAAACCCCTGGCCCAATTTCTCTCCAGCATAGTGCTGACAAGATCTCTGCTCTCTTGCCATTGACAGAGAAAAAGCAAGAGCAAAGGTAAATATAGAATCATCACATCTCAGGATAGAAAGGGCTTTAAAAGACCCGATTGCTGAATATTGATCTGCTCACTGCAATTAACTCAACTCCCAGAGCACACTGCCTTCAACTTCTAAAATGCAAGACAAAAGCAAGAGACACAATAAAAACAAAAACTAAAGGAGCAAACCTTCGTCTAAGGACAAAGTTTGCTACTATGAGCGTCTGGTTAAGCAATGACAGAAGTTTTTCTTTGTTAAGAAATATTTTGGCTTCTAAATATAGTCCATAAATATTTTGGCTTCTAAATATAGTCCATGGCAGAGCTGCAGAGCTGCAAGAGAACGCTAGAAAGGTGGCCAGAGACTTTGGAGTGCATTCTGCAAACATGTTTGTGAGTTCCTGCTTGAAACTATTCTGCTACAATCAGCCTGCATGTTTTTAAATGGAAAAACTATGTAGCATGTTTTTTTAATGCAAAGAGCAAAAGTGACAGCCTCACATTTACTCAGAGATTCATTTTTAAGTTCAGACTTTATAACACAGATATCTTCATGTAAAAAAGAGCAAATGATTTAAAATCAAATAATGCTACTAGATAGTTCATCAGATGCCACTAAAGGATGTCAGTGGTGACTAGTGGCAAGGAATGCTTCCTGTGTGGGTGTGGGTGTGTGTGGTATAGACATGTATGTGGGCATGTGCAGAGGTCAAAGAACACTGGATGTCCTCTCCCTTTCTGCCTTACAGGCTGAGATAGGAGCTCTCGCTGAACCTAGAGCATGCCATATTCTGGTTAGACTAGCCCACAAGCTCCAGCGGTCCTCCTGTGCCTGCTTCCAACAGCAGTGGTACGTGCCCAAGCAAAGCTTGTTATGTGTGTTGGGAATCCACACTCAGATTCCCATGCTTGCCCAGGAGAGGTCTTACCCACTGAGCCATCTCCCCAGCCCCCCTCAATTATGTGTTTTAAAGAAGTATAAAGGTTCTGAGATGAAGTAGGTGATATTCCTACTCATATCTTCTTGTATTCTATTTTGGAGAGAAAAGCTGAAGTGCCAAGGGAACTAACAGACATCAGCATCTGAATATATATTAAGAAGGACAGGCATGTGAATGTAGGAGAACTGGCCCCACCCCCTGGTCATTGCTGCAAGGGGGAACTAGCCAGGGCAGTGCTGGAGAGCTCATCCTAGTGGTGAAGACAGAATGGTAGGTGATCAACTCTGCAACTTCCCACACCCAGAACCAGGGTTATGTGTGTGTTGATGTCCAGGAAGAGTCCCTGAGAGGGCCCAGCTCTGATGGTAGAACAAAGACCAGGGGCCTTGAACCAGACCAAGGATTATTTGCGGTGAATGCCTACATGTAAAGACATATGAATAAAGGGGTTTAATGCCTGACTTATTATGTCAGACTGTAGCTTAATGACAGGATTTCCCATGTCTCCCCCCCTTTCCTATTAAATTTGTTTTAGTTTCTGAAGGGTTTCATGGGCAAGGGGAGGATGCAAAGGGATGGGAGATGGGTGGGATCAGGATGCATGATTTGAAAGACACAAAGAATAAGTAAAAAGAAAGTTAAAAAAAAAAATAGGAGTCACGAGAAGCTCTCCACTCCCCCAAAAAAGAACTGGCAAAACACAACTCATTGAAAAAGGTTGGTTATTTTCTAAAAGGTCAATGACTTCAGAACTCCAAAGTTCCATTTTAACACTTCACAAACATAATACTGAGTGATGGAAATTGTTCTACTCATGCTAATGGGCAAACTGACAGAAATGCATAGTCAAAGCCATGGGAACATTTGTCTTCTGGCCTCTCTATTACAGTCGAGGAGCTGGGGGATAGGAGGCCTCTAGGTCTACGTTCACTACTAGACTCTTAGAATAAATTCCCTGTTAAACATCTCATATAAGCATCCGTCTCCTACTTTAAGCTACATAAGTTCATTAAGGCAGAGCCAACACTACAGGATGAGCAAGCTAAATCCACTGTCTTTATGTGTAAACAGTATGACACTCATCATATTATTACACTAGATACATTTCATACATGTGATTTCCTTTCTTATTTACAACAAGGGAGGCAATGGAATGGCGTTTAGCCTTTTTATTGCAGGCGTAAGACAGCACAGCCTTTTAATTATAGGCTTAACATTCTTACAGCCTCATCCAGAGACCTTTCCTTCTCACCCGAGTAAAAGACAGAACAAAAGATGAATTTCTGACACAGGGGTCAGGAACGTTTTTTGATTCCAAGACACTTTTATTAAATTTGGCAAAAGATACGCTATCACAAAGAAATAACTAAGCAGACACATATAATGGAATACTACCACAAAACAAGACAATGAACACAAGGGCTTATTTATCTTTTGGTTTTAATACTCTTTTATTCCTACTAATTCCAGATATTTCCAGAGTGCACAACATTAAGTGAAGCAACACCAAGGCAAACCAGAGGGATTTCTAAGTCTCATTTAACATCACTTCCCTTTCCTGAACAAATTTCAAAATGGTGCATTTCTATAAACCTTCCATTAGAGACCAAAAAGCTTTGATTTTCAAAGTAGCAGTGGTGGCCAAAGGCTTCATTATGCCAGAGAAACACTGTGGACAGCTTGGGAACTGATACTGCAAATGCATTTTGACAGAATCCAGAGATGCTTACAGGAGTTCTGAGTCTGCCAATGTTAACTGAAGTGTATGTTCTGGGTGAGAGAAAAGGATACAGAAGCAAAAGCCTGTTCCCATCCCAACTAGAATACAGACAAATGAAAGTCTTATTAATTAGACTTCTTTTTAAAATTATTTATTGAGAATTTCCTATGTGAGTATTTACATCATTCTTCCCCTCCAGTCCCTCCCATGGACCCGATTCTTCAAATCCATGGCCTCTTAGCCTTTAATCACCAGTTATCCGTGCACAAATGTGTAAGTACAACCTCCTGCAATCATTCAGTGTTCCTGAGTGTTTAGGGCTGACCTCTCTGGATTAGCTAATCGACAGGGGCTTGTTCTCCCTCTCCAGGCAGCCTTCAACTGCTTATAGTTCTTATATTTCTAGAGACCAAGTCCTGTGAGGATTCCTCCTTCCATGTGGGCATTTCAATCAGTGCTGTCCATTTTTTTTTAAAGTCTTGTTTAGGCAACCATATTGTTGAGATCTTCAGGGTGTGTTTTCGTGTTCCATATGGAAGACACTATCTCACAGCATACATGATACTACAGTAAGAACACTTCTAATAACAGAGTTCATAAGACCCCTTTTTCTCCACAGCTTTTTATAAAGGAGGAACAAACTGTGTTCTGAAGAGGCCAAAAGGAAACAAATGAGACAAGAACATTTATTAGAACCTAGTATCTGAAGAATGAACTACAATTCAGTATCTATGTAATTATAGTTGTGGAACTCATGATTTCTCATTTTCAAGCCCAATTAAAGACAAAATACAATAAGCATGGGGGATTTGCAATTTCAGAAAGGCATTCTTCCTCAAAGCTTTCTCTTTTATCATTTTCTTACTTTGTGTGTGCATCATCATGTGTGAATGTATGTAGCCCTGTGTGCATGCATGTACATGTGCTCCCACCACAGCACAAGCGTGGGCGTCAGTTCTCCCCTTCCATGTGGGTTCCAGTACCTCAGACTAAGGTTGTAATGCTTGGCCACAGATGTCTTTATCTGCTGAGCCACCCCTGAGCATGGCATTCATGAAAAACCTTGCAAATGTATAGCAGAATCAGTCATGAGGCTGTGCCCACAACAGGCACCACCTTGCTTGCCGGAGCAGACAGAATCTCTGACTTCCTGTGTTTTCCTTACCTGCTAACTGAGGCAGCAGAAAAAAGACAAAGCACTCTGAGTCTGGACTGGATTTTGTGCCCTGGCTTATCTGACACATTTCAGTGCTGTTAACTACCAAGTCAGGTATCAAATTCTATTTCAAAATGTTCCCTTTAAAATCCATGAGACTGTGGAAAGGGGGGACAAATAACAGAGAGCCCAAGTCCGTGCCCAACTAACTGCCAACACCTGGAGAAGAGCACACAGCTTGTCCTGCCAGTGGACAGAGGACTCGATGACCCTCACTTTAAAAAGTCCTTTATAACCGACAACAGCATGTCCGCTCTTCTGCAGGCTCTACTGTGCTGTTAAATGTCTTTGTAGAGCTCTGAGATGCCTTTTTTGGGGGGGGGGATTCGAGGCAGGGTTTCTTTGTGGCTTTGGAGGTTGTCCTGGAACTAGCTCTTGTAGACCAGGCTGGTGTCGACTCAAGAGATCGGCCTGCCTCTGCCTCCCGAGTGCTGGGATTAAAGGTGTGCACCACCACCACCTGGCTCTGAGATGCCTTTTTAACTCCGGTAAAACTGCTGTCTCACCGTTTAGTTTTAACAATAAGCACACGCGGAATCCTAAATTTCTATGATCTGGAATCTTGGCCTAACAAGGTGCCCTTCCCCTTGGTCGTCTTTGGAGTTGAACCATCTACCAGGTTTATGTTGAGGCACTGAGCTCAAACCACGAAGGCAAAGCAAAGAGAAAGGTGTCTTCAGGTCAAAACTACACGAGAACCTGTTCCCAAGCATGCCTCCTTAGGGCAACTTGCAGAGACTTTAAAGACTTGGTGTGTTAAGAACTTTTCCTTGTACCTTCATTTTCAAATCTGTTTAGAGATAAGTATTTCCTACCTTATCTGGCAGGAGGGTTCCACAGGTGAAGGTACTTGCCGCAACACCTGATGATGACGTGAGTTCAAGCTTAGAAACTCACGTGGTGAAAGGAGAGTTGTTGTAAAACACGCAGCACACGGTATGCAAGCGCCAAGCCCTCATACCATACATACACCCTCACAAAAAACCAACAAGCACACATGGGAAAGGAAGAAGAGACAAGATATCAAACTACCCTGGGCAGAAGGGAGGCTCTGAAGCAGCAGCTACGCCTCTGTAGATAGTTACTTCTCTCTTTAGGTTGTGACCATGCATGCGTCCATTGCAGTCTTTAATGTTTTTTGCTATTGTTTTCCCAATTTTAATACTCCCTCTACCATTCCAGCATGCACTACATTGCTGGCAGTGCATCATGGCTGTTTATCACTAGAGATCATTATGCTAGCATTGAACCCTGTTCTTAAGTAGCATGTAAATTGTTGATGGATTTCCCCATTAAGATTTCTGTGAGGCTGAGTGCTATCTTACACCATATAAACAGGACAAATACATAATGTTTTACTTTTTTAACATTTTGAAATCTGTGTCTTAAGGTTTCTATTGCTGTGAAGAGACCCCATGACCCTGGCAAATCTTATAAAGGAAAACATTTAACTGGGGGCTGGCTTATCTTCAGGTTTTGTCCATTGTCTTCCTGTGGTGTTTAGGCAGGTGTGGTGCTGGAGAAGGAGCTGAGAGTTCTGCAGCAGAAGCAACTGTTCCTTAAAGTCTGTCTCCACAGTGACACGTTTCCTTCAACAAGGCCACACCTAATAGTGTCATTCCTTATGGGCCAAGTATTCAAACACATGAGTCTATGGGGCCACACCTATTCAGACCACCACAATCAGCCCATAGAGAGAGGACACTAAAACCACCACAATTAGCCTCCCTTCCTCCCCACGAAATGCCACATCTGACATTCCAGAGAAGCAAACAGAAGACAGAACTGCTCAACAAAAATGAAGGCGCAGCATAGTACTGAGCAGAATTGATGCAAGAAGTAAATCAGAATCCAGTGAGAACATGGTTAAGAAGGAAACAGCTGACTGTTAGGATGCCACAAGGCTTGTCTGTTCAAGAGACCCCAGACATGCCAGAAGAGCTTAGTAGAAGGAAACTCATCACAGAAATGAGGACAGTTACGGAGGTGAAGGAGATGAAGACACCTAAAGGAAATGGTAGGTGGGGAGAAAAACAAATGTTCACATTAGAGCCTGTGGATGCCACCACCTAGAACCGAGAGAATAGGATGGTGGAAGTTTATGTAGACATGAAGTGTGATAACTTATCAACGGATCAAAAAGAGGTTAGCTCACTGTCTACTTTTCTTCCCACTGCTGCAATAAACACGACCAAAAGCAACATGGAAAGGATTTATTTGGCTTATACTGCATAGCAGTTCATGAAATAATTAGAAAAGTTGTCTAAGTTATCATTGGGGGAAATATACAATTATCCCTATGGATTTTAATTTTTTCCCAAAACATTACATCTTACTATCAGCATAAATGTATATGGACAAGAAAATGGTTAAACTAATATGTAGTATACCAATATTTATTTAGCATAATTTGGAACACTTGAGGGAAGTCAGGGCAGGAAGGGAAGCAGGACAAAGGAGGAACACTACTTAAGGGATTGTCCACCCTGGTCTGTTTAGTCTGCTTTCTTATATAATGGAGGGCAACTACCCGAGGGTAGCACTACCCACAGTGGGCTGGGCCCGCCCATAGCAATCATTAACCAAAGGCAAATCTCGTAGAGGTATTTTCTCAGTGATTTCTCACCTTTCCAGATGACCCCAGTTTGCGTCAAGTTAACAAAAACTAACCAGTACACTCACAGAAATGAAGAGAACGCAAGGATCATTCAAAACCATCTATAGGATTTGTGTTTTCAACAAAGAAATAATACTTTAACGTCTCAAAGTGTCAAGTGTCCCAAATTGTGTTGCATAAATTACTAGTATAAATATTAATTTTACCATTTTCATGTCCATATACATTTATGCTGATAGTAAGACATAATTTTTTGACAAAACTAAAGTCTGTAAGACAAAAGTGAGTTAATTTTCCCAGTGATTGTTAATACAACTTGCACACTTACTTTATGAACTACTATGTAAAAGACTACCTAAAGGAAACTAGTCGACATCACTGTCAAAACTTTGTATTTAGCAAGCACATTTACTCTAATAAAGAATGACCCAGGCACTGAAGAGATGACTCAGAAGCTATGAGCACTTGCTGCTCTGGAAGAGGACTAGAGTTTGGTTTCCAACACTCACATTCGGAGGCTCACAAACACCTGTAACTCTAGTCTCAGAAGATCCCTCTCTCTTCTGGCCACTGAAGGTACTGCATGCAATGCGGTGCACGAACATACATGCAAGCAACATCATAGTCATAAAATAACTTTATTACTTTAAAAAGAAAAGAATTCCTTTAATATCAGCACCTTTAATACCAACACTTGGAAGGCAGAGGCAGGTGGGTCTCTGTGAGTCTGAGGTCAGCTTGATCCACAGAGCAAGTTCCAGAACAGCCAGGGCTACACAGAGAACAGGGAAACCCTGTCTCCAAAAACCAAAACCAAAGGAAGAGAGGAGAGAGGAGAGGGAGGAGAGGGAGGAGAGAGGAGAGGGAGGAGAGAGAGACAGGAAGGATTCCCCTACCCGCTCCATTCTTTCAGATGCTGCTGTTATAGGCATGCTGGCAAAAGTATTTTGTTGTTGTATTTTTCTTTCCTTTTCTTCATTATATTCTACCTCAGTATATGCAATTTATCAATTAGGAAATTTCCTGACTAGAATTTGGTTGATTGGACATAATGTAAGTTAGTAGCCTGCACAATGAACCTATCAAGAAGCCGAGTCTGATAGGAATGGGAAGCAGGGAAAAGATTAGTGAGGGTCGCCTTGTATGAGGACACAGATGGTGCGAAATGGAGGGGGGGGAGATAAAGAGCAGAGCTGAGGAAACTCCAAATTATATCCGGTGGTGGGAAAGAAGACTCAAATGCCTCAGGACTCCTCCCTTACCTTCCTATGCTTTGACTGCACATTTTCTGTGTCTAGTTCATCACTGTTTATGTTTTGGCAGGATGCAGTAGAAATATTCTATTTATATACTCCCTTGGACTTAGAAACTGAGCATCTCATACATGACAGGGAAATTCTATACCACTGAGCCATGTTCCCAGCTGGCCACATGTTGCTGAGTCATTCCTGAAAAAAAGCTCCCTCAAAACCCTTTTTCTTTTTAAAATTAGGCACTTACTTACATAAACTTCTAGAGAATTTCCAAACAAAAATTACTGTCTATAACAATCTCACTCACATCATACTTGTGTAAAAATGTCATATAGTGAGGTATACTGAGCGGACACAAACACACCTTCTAAAAACCCAAGGCAAACGGTTTCTGTGCCTTGACCCACTATTTGAAGAACAGAATACAGAAGAGGAAAGCACACTTTTGTCTCGGCCTCACCCAGAGCAGTAAGAACAAGTATCTACTGAACACAATGACTACTCTCCACACTGACGGTGACACTCGGGGCACATCAAGGTTTACTGACAGGGGAATGAGACGAGAGCACTGGAAAATTCCTCAGCCTTTACTTTCCCAAAGAAATGTTTCAAAAACAAGGTAGAAGCTGGGCATGGTGGCTCTGCCTGTAACACCAGCTACACAGAAGGATTCCAGGTTTGAGGCCATCTGGGAGACACAGGGAGTGCCTCAAAACAAATCAAGGCCAAATCTATTTGGCAACCTTTCAAGTAGAGAACAGGGTTTAAAAACAACAGCCGCAGTATCATTTTAAAGAAAGTTCCTTAGTGTTTCTTAAGTTAACCCTGCACTTATGGTTAAGGAGTACACTGCCGGAACCTGACATTCTCAATAGAAATGGCCTGTGTGTTGGGCCACACTAATCCCTTTGGAGGCAAGTCTCTAATAAAGTAAGAGCTCACACAAGGTCACTTAAGGTCACAAAGGGAAATATAGACTGTGGTTTTTGCTAGCTTTTTTCCTTTCACTGGCAAGGACTTGGTCTCTGCTCCTCTGCTTGGAAACTGACTACTACTAGTAACTACTGAATTACCTTTCTCACCCCTCACCCCTGAGCAAGCACTATTGTCTCTATGCTATCAGTGAGACAGATTCATGCTAATGTGAGATAAATCTCATTTTTGGGGAAAAAATTAGTAAAGGATTGCCCTTGAAGTTTGCATGATATTAATGGTAATCCTAATCATTCATGGGAAAAACACCATTTTATATCTTTTTACATTTATAGAGTAAAACCAGGCATATCTCCAAAGCACAGTAATCTTAACAAACTCTCAGTAGTGGAAAATACTACTGATAGACATAAGCCATTTTGAAAACTCCCCAGACAAGGATTTGTACATGTATTTTTTTTTTTACTTTAGCTAAATTCTTTCCTTCTTTCTCTGTCCCTTCTCTCTCTGCATGAGGAACAGTCAAAATCAAATAAAGAGCTGTGATCTAGCTGCCCTGTAATTATTACTCAGATGAGTTGCTGAGGACTAGTGTGTGCTCAGGGGCTATGAGGGAGGACTACAAGGTAAGTAGAAGCCATCATCCCTGTTCCTGTTTTCAAACATTCATTCATAACCTCCCTGACAACCACACTGCTTGGTGCATGCACTGCAAGCAACTACAATATCATATCAAGACAATAAAGTCAAGACAATGGAAAACTGCAGAAACTGTCTATCACCAATTAGCTGTCTATCCAGAGAAGGGCCCCTCAGGCACCCAGCCCAAGGGCTGCAGCACAAGCTGCTGTCACAGTCTGGCCCCAGGGGACCATCATGCTTCCCTTGACAGTCTACACATTCTCCTTCTGGGAACACCAAAGGGCAGAACAGAATCAGTCTGGGGTCAAATACCATGAATCACTGTGTTTGTGAGAGCAGAGTCTGGAGAAGAAAAGATGCTGGCAGAGGTCAAGAGGGAAGGGCAGCCCGAGCCAGCCAGCTCGGCAGTGGGTCAGGCAGCAGAGTGGACGGGCATGGGGGGTCCTTCAAGAGGAGCAGACTCAAGAATTAGAACCAAGCCACAGCCTAGAGCCAGCACAGAGAGAGATAATCCAGTTTACAGACACTCAAACAACAGACTCAGACTGGAGAAACAAAGTCATCTCTAACACACCTCCTGTTTCCCTTTCAAACTTCCAATTTCTGCCATACTTTAGAGACCCTTCTAAAAATCTGTTCATTTGAGAAAATGCTAATCTCTGATGTCCTGCTATCTTAAAACTGTCACATCCTATAAGTACAGAAAGAAATTTCTGGTTAGTTTACTCCAAGTGGTAGTCTAGGAGAGTGAAAGGACAACTTCCTTCTGTCAGTCCCAGAGAAAGACGTTGTTACACATGCAATATACAGACACGCATTTATATAGTGTAAAGAGATACACATACATGCATTTAGAAATAAATCTAAGTGCCCCTGGGCTGGCAGAACAGGTTATCATGACAGTCACCATGCTGATCTGTATCGGTATGTCTACTACTGTAACAAGTATCAGAACAATCAGAAGAACAAGAAGAAGGCATCCCTCTGCCTAGGGAAATTGTGGGAACTACCTGCCTAGCCAGACAGCAACACTGGCTGGGCTGGATTTCAAAGAGTGGGTGGCCATTAACTTGTAATAATAACAAAGACGACTGGACACGTCTAGGGAAAGTGAAGGAGTGTGCAAGTACAGCAGGACAAAAAGAAATGTGAGCCCAGGGAGATCTCCCAGGACCACAGCAGACAACACAAGAACGCTTACAGGTCAAGCACTCAAACCCTTGTAGGCTGAGCTAGAAATTTGAGCCTCACTATGAAAGTGACTGGGAGCCACCAAATGTCATCAACCAGAAGGGCAAGAAGATCAGGCTTATGCTCTAGTTTTCAGGCAACAAGAAAGTAGAAAGGAGAAACTCAAGGAAAAAGAAGCAAACAGTGAGGTTGAACAAGAAATTATGTCTATCTAGGCTACTGGGAATGAGATGACAGCTTACAAATGTAGGTCCGAGAAGTATGCTCTAAAGAGTACCTAACAGCCAGGTGTGGAACAGGAGAAGAAATAGTAAAACTCTTTTTCTATTCAGCAACTTGATGAGTAGTGAAGTCTCTAAGAAGGACACAACCAAACCAAGAGTATAAAGTTTTCTGCACACGACGGAGTACAGGGGATATAATTGTGTACACACAGACAAAGAAACAACCCTCTTCTTCATTCTCTGTTACATGTTGTGGTGGTCTGAATGCGAGTGGCAATGTTCTGACAAAGACTCTAGCTACATTTTGCCTATACCCTGAAACTCTGAGTGAGGCTGAGTCTAATTTATTTGTCAGAGAAAGTTTCTGGACAATACAGAATTCAAGCTGTAAAATGTCTCAGTGTAGATGTTAATGAGATTCGTATCATTAAACTGAAATAACTGAAAGTGTTAGCCTTCCCATTGAAAGTCCCAGGGAAAACTGCAAAAGCATTTGGAACTCATCTGAAATAGAAAGCTGAAGGGGCCCCCCTGCCAGAACAAGGCCACCCAGTAAAATGCTTCCCCAGGTATAGCCATTCAGGTGGAGAGTGTTCCATGTGCAAAGGCGCCATACTACTTTTCAGGTATAGCCATTCAGGTGGAGAGTGTTCCATGTGCAAAGGCGCCATACTACTTTTCAGGTATAGCCATTCAGGTGGAGAGTGTTCCATGTGCAAAGGCGCCATACTACTTTTCAGGTATAGCCATTCAGGTGGAGAGTGTTCCATGTGCAAAGGCGCCATACTACTTTTCAGGTATAGCCATTCAGGTGGAGAGTGTTCCATGTGCAAAGGCGCCATACTACTTTTCAGGTATAGCCATTCAGGTGGAGAGTGTTCCATGTGCAAGGCGCCATACTACTTTTCAGCGGGCAACAGCTTGCTGTTGCTCATATGGTACTGTTTTATAGACATGCAAGGCTTGCACCCACACTTCACAAAAAACACCCATACGGCTGCATTCTCTATGAGAATCCCTTGACTGAACATGCTGTGTCAAGCTTTGAGGTTAAATGCGATGGAAACACCCAGATTTTAGAGACGCCAGAAAAACGGTGGAATGAGTATGAAGGAAAGTTTTCATGGAGCTGGGCTATGACAGGCCACATACCCTACAAACGGCAGGGCTGTGCGGTCACAGAAACCTATGGAGCATCCCAAAGGCTGATGTTGTAAGTACCTGGTCGTCTCTGTGGCATTACTGTGAAGACTACAGAGCCTGGCAGGTGCCTAGGAGGTGGAGCCTGGCTGCTCAAAGAAGGTTACTAGATGAAGCCTCCCTGGTTCCAGTCTGGCTCTCTGCTTCCTGGTCCATGCTGTGTGAATAAGAACAGCCTCCTAATCCCACTGACATGGACAGAGCCTCTCAAGCGGCCCTCTGACTGGGGGGCTGAAATTTCAGGACCTGTAAAGCAAAACAAGTCTTTCTTATCCTAAGTCGTTCCTATCAAGTACTTTTGGTCACAGTCATGGGAAGGTAACTAATACAAGTACTTAGAAAGAGAGAAAGGGGGGAGAAAGCACAAACACAGGAAGACCTATGTGACAGACTGGGGAACTTGCAAATGCTTCACATCACTAAGGAGTTCCAACCCCAGGAAGAACAAATGCAACCATACCTACTGACACAGCTTTGGAACAGAATTTGGAATAAAGGAAATCTGAAAATATGAAAGATTCAGTATTAAACTCTTTTCCTAAACCATCCTGAGTGAGGTAACCCAGTCACAAAAAAACCAACATGGTATGTACTCACTCATATATGGATTTTAGACATGGCGCAAAGGATTACCAGCCTACAATCCACACCATCAGAGAAGCTAGGAAGCAAGAAGGACTATGAGAGAGACATACATGGTCCCCGAGAGAAGTGGAAAGGGACAAGATCTCCTGAGCAAACTGGGAGGATGGGGGAGGGGAGAGGGAGTTAGGAGAAAGAGAAGGGAGAGAAGAGGACATTAGGGAGCAGGAAGATTGAGTCAGGGGAAGAATAGGGAGAGCAAGAAAAGTGATACCATAATAGAGGGAGCCATTATAGGTTTAAGGAGAAATCTGGCACCAGGGAATGTCCAGAGAGGAGCCATTATAGGTTTAAGGAGAAATCTGGCACCAGGGAATGTCCAGAGATCTACAAGGATGATCCCAACTAAGAATCTAAGCAATAGTGGAGAGCCTACCTCAAATGTCCCTTTCCGATAATGAGATTGATGACTACCTTATATGCCATCCTAGAGTCTGCATCCAGTAGCAGACATCCACAGCTAAGCCCGAACCGAACTCCTAGAATCCGGTTGAGAAGTGGGAGGAATGATGAGCAAAGGGGTCAAGACCAGGCTGGAGAAACCCACAGAAACAGCTGACCTGAACAAGGGGAGCTCATGGACCCCAGACTAAAAGCTGGGAAATCAGTATGGGACCAACCCAGAAGGTGGGTGTCAGTTAGGAGGCCTGGACAGTCTATGAGTCTCTGGTAGTGGATCAGTATTTATCCCTAGTTTACAAACGGACTTTGGGAGCCCATTCCACACAGAGGGATACTCTCTCAGCCTAGACACATGGGAAAGGGCCTAGGCTCTTCTCGAAATGATGTCACAAACTGTGAAGATCCCTCATGGAAGGTCTCTCCCTCTCTGGGGAGCAGAGAGGGGATGGGACAAGGGACCAGTGGGTGGCAGGGGAGATGGGAGGGAGAGGGAACTTGGATTGACATGTAAAACAAGATTGTTTCTAATATAAGTTTTAAAAAAAACCTCTTCTCCTTTGGCTTGTGCCTGTTCTATATTATATGGGGCTGTGGTGCTCTTGATATTTCTCATTATATACTTAGACTAAGAACAAGACTTTGAGCCAGATGGTGGTGGCACACACCTTCAACCCTGTCACTCAGAATACAGAGACAGATAGGTCACTTAATTTGAGGCCAGTGTGGTCTACATAGTGAGTTCCAAGATAACCAGGGCTATCCAGAGAAACCCTGTCTGGAAAATCAAAACAACCCCCCCTCCAAGAAAACAAAACCAAATAAATAAGTCTTTGAACTTGGAGAGGCAGACTGTAAATGTGGGGAAGTCTTGCTAGCCAGGAAGTAAGGTGACAGTGACTATAATATAGTGGTGTAAAATTACACAGTCGTCCTGTGATGATTCTGAGAAAGAAGTCACTATTTTTTGAGCACTAATGTGATGCATGTCTACACCTGGAGAAAGGGATGGGCGCTGTAATGACATTTGGTGAAAGGGCCAATGGAGGACTTTAGTTCTCCAACAGCGACAGAAAAAGAGCCCAAGGATGCTCTTTCTCCTCCTTTCCATATGAAGACACAACAAAAAGACAGCTGTCTGAGTCAGAAAGTGGACTCTTATCTAAGCCTGAGCTCACCAGCACATCGGTGCTGGACTTCCCAGCCTCCAGAACTGTAAGAAATAAATGTTTATGATTTGTAAACAATTTAATATATTGGTATTTTGCTATAACAGTCCAAAAAGTCCAAGATAAACATTTTCTTAAATAGCCATGATACTTAATAGTCTCAGGGCTGTGTGCTTCTTTCATTTACTCAACCAACTTGCATTAAAACCAGGACACCAGTTAAAATTCTGTAAAATGTAGTAGATATAATATTGAATATACTCTAAATTTCATTCAAACAGAAGAAAGTCATGAAACCATTATACAAAATACAAATTCAGTTTTTGTTTTTTTTTTAATTTTTTGGGGGGGTTTTTCAAGACAGGGTTTTCTTAGTAACAGTACTAGCCATCCTGGAATTCACTATGTAGACCAGGCTGACCTCCAACTCACAGAGATCTGCCTGCCTCTGCCTCCCGAGTGCTGGGATTAAAGGTGTGTGCTACCACCATCTGGCAAACTCTGAACATTTATTTTGGGAAGTCCCATCAGGACAAACTGAGAATGCAAATACCTGCTCTCTTCCTAGCATAATGATTGGAGAATAAAAACAAATGCTAAAAGGAAATAAAGACTCCATTTCCTGAAAAAGCAGAGTGGATGACTGAACCCTTTGAGAACGTGCTTACTGGAACATTCACATGTTCAAGAGAACTTTATGCTACAGTTAAGGATAGCAAAGTCTCCGGTACACTTTGCAATCAGATATAACAGAGGATCAAGGACAAAACAGAAAGACAGCGCAACCAAAACAAATGGTAACTCAATTTTTCCTTCTAAAGGATGAAACTATTTTACTAGATACCAATATAAATGCTCAAGTTCCCTTGTTTTCAATGGGGGAGTCAGCCACAGACTATGGGAGGCCCTCTGTCTCAGTGTGCTTGTGTTTGAAAAGAAGGTCTTCAAGAGGTAATTAAAGGATGAGGTCTAAGCCTATAGAATAGTGTTGTTAGAAAGAGAAGAGAGATACAAACTCTTTCATTCTCCCATCTTTACTATTGGAAGACATAATGAAAAGGTTGCTGTCAGTAAGTCAGAAGGAGAGCTCATATGAGAAACGAACTTGCCAAGTCTTGTTCTCAGCCTTTAGTCCCCATGAAAAAGTTAATCTACTATTTAAGTCAAACTGTGTATGTATTTAGTTCTGGAAGCCTGAGACGACTAATACACCTTCCTAATTCTTTTCTCCTCTGGTGTCTGACGTGCCCTCCTCTGTGTGACTCAGATGCTCAAGTTGTGGGACAAATCAGAGAATAGCACCATGTTACAGTGTGAGAAGTGTTCCTTTAGACTTAACAACTAAACTGGAAAGAAATCATGGTCTATGCAGAGAAAAATGAATGGGGGAGTTTCGATGGCTGCACATACTGTTAAATTCTTGAAACCTCATATTCTTTTGCACACAAACATAAGTACTCTGCAGTGAACCACATCTGGGTCTTTCAGCTGTGATCAGCTTTTCTCAGAATCCACCAGGGTTGTGATGCAGAGGACGCAAGGTTATCAATCACTTGCAATGCATTTAATACATCAGTACTTTGCAAATTGATCTGCAATAGGCGTCAGCTCAAATCACTGTTCAAGTACAACTGTTCCCTTCCCGTGAAGAGAAGAAGGAAAATATGTTAAAGATGGCAAATGCTTCAGTGCTGCTGGATTCATGTGTGGCTGTTTGTTTGCAAGGACACAGAGGTCATATTTCCTCAGGTGAGGCTCGCCACTTATTTATTTCATAGAAGTCATGGATATTTAAAAGCACACATCTTTGTGGCTGGCATTAAACTTGAAATCTGGTGGGCAACTTTTCAAGAAATAAAAGCTACAGAGAAGATAGCTTTCATTCCATTCAGTGCACTGTGGAAACGGCTAATGGACAAGCATTACTGTGACTGGCAGGGCGAACTGCCAACAGCAGAGATTCAAGCCCACACACAAGCAACCCTTCCCCAGCTTATTTCCCTCATTTGTCAGACGGGAAAGAAAAGCAGGACCAGAGAGCATGGGAGAAGGGAACACTGCAGAGTAAAAGTTCTGCCTCTCCTCCACGGGTTTGTAATCTCCCTTCTGTGTAGTTAGGGTTTTCCTTTACCATTGCCTAAACCACACTGTATTCAACAAGCGCTGTTTCTTCTCTGGCAGGATACATGTCCATTATTTACTTATTCCTGCTTTGTCTTCTTACAACAGAAACATGAAGTCTCGAGGCCAGCAGCAAGGAAATGTGGCATTCCAATACACGTCCTTCAGAGCTGCATACCTTGGCTACCACACTGCCTCCTCACTTGACCATTTCCTGCTGGGGAGGGGAAGTGAAGACTCCAAAAGTGCTCGCATCTCTTTTCCATCTTCCCCCCTTAGCTCCTCATTCTTTCTTACCACTTTAGATAGACACATCAAATTAAATACTAAGCAGGCCAAAACTTAACTTCTACCACAGACTGAAGACTCCACCATCATAAAAGAAGAGTCAGTTCATTTCTTTACAGTTTCAAAATTGCAGTCCAAGATTTAGTGGACAACGCCTTATTTTATTTCAGACAAATCTTTTTCCTGTAGTTGCTAAGTCCTCAGAATCTGGGGTGGTACTGAGTTCAAATGATTACTACCAAGCAGATTTAAATAGGTGGGTTTAATCTCTCTGTGCCTCCCCCCTGCCTTGGGAGTAGTAATTTATATCACATCTTATTTTATGAGACAGAGAAGGCATTATATGGACAATTAACCATTATCAAGAGCATGTCAGAAAATAGGTAAAGGGTACTGTTTTAATCTCAGGGTTCATAAGTACTGTAAATAGCTGCATGTAAAACCAAGCAAAGACTCATTTGTCTTAGGTAACATGAAACAACATTCTTATACATCAAAAAATGAGAAGTGTTTAGAATGAAATCCTGTTTTCTACATTAGCCTCAACTGAAATCAAGACTTGTACTTGACTTTCAGAAACATTCAACTTTTCTAAATGATAAGTCAGATGGGAATCACAAGCCATCAGAGTCATTTAAAAGACAAGCAGACATCTTGCCCTGTGAGATACATACTTTTGGGGAGATCTGTTGTCAACTTCAGCCTTTAGTCGTAAATTCTCCCTCAGAAGGCCACCGTTTTCCAACTTCAACTTTTTATTTGCCTAAAAGAAGAGTTTAAAGATAATTAACATAAGCTAACATAGAAGTACCTTGTAAAAATTATTACATTAGCCATCTGTATTCTTACAGCAATATGGAAAACTGACAACCAGACACAGGCCTCAGAAACATAAAATCACCAGTGGGAATATCTTGAAACTGCAAATACAGCGAGGCATTTAAAATCTCCATTCCCCAAGCACTTCCTCAATCCTCTACTCAGGGAAATGAAGCTGTGCTAGTTAGATAGCCCAAAGGCACTAAGGGACCATGCTAATGGTAAATATATGTATTACTTTTCTTTTCATTTTTCCATAATTGAATGCTCTAAACAAGACAAGATTATATCATACACAAGAATTTACAAACTAATGCTAAAGTGTTAATTCTTAAAGCATAATACTAATTTCTTGGTTACAACTTAAACACCTCTCCAGTGATAAATCTAGCACAAGTAAGGTACTGATCTTCTTTCTTTAATAGGTCTTTCTTATTCTCTGTCTTCCAACTTCTAATACCCTTAAATTTTGGGCAGTATTTTCTAGTAAGCTTGTAATTGTCCTTTGACATACATATGTAAGAAAAGAGTCCTTCAAGCGTAACTTTTTTTTTCTGGATTTGTTCAATGCCTAAAAATTACTAAAAACATACAGTAGTTCATCTGGAATACATAGACTGTTACAAAAAGGAGGGAAGGAAGCTAGCCGCTCAGTGTCAGATAGCCTAATGGAGGATCAGTGTTTTTAGACTTTAGAATTTTCCTTTTTTTTAAAGTATTTTTTTATTTTAGAAGCACTCTTATTTACATATCAATCCCCCATTCCCTTGCCCTCTCATCCTCCCCACCCACTCCCCAGGGACAGTGAGGCCATTCATGGTGGATCATCAAAGTCTACCACATCATTTGGAGGAGGTCCCAGACCCTCCTTCCCGTATCTGGAATGCAATAGTATCATAGTATCCCTCCATAGGGAATGGGCTACCAAAGTCCATTTGTGCTCTAGGGATAAACACTGGCTCCACTGTTAGAGGTACCATAGACTTCCCAGGCCTCCTAACTGGCACCCACATTCAGAGGGCTTGGTTCTGTCCAATGCTGGTTCCCAGCTTTATGACTAGGGTCTCCATGCTCTCACTAGGTCAGGTCAACTGTTTCTGAGGGTTTCTCCAGCAGTGTCTTAACACCTTTGCTCATCACTCCTCCCTCTCTGCAACTGGACTCCAGGAGTGTGGCTCAGTGCTCAGCTGTGGGTGCCTGTTTCTGCTTCGATCAGCTACTGGATGAAGGCTTTAGGATGACAACCAAGGTAGTCATCAGTCTCATTATAGGGGAAGGACATCAAAGGCAGCCTTTCCACCACTGCCTAGATTCTTAGTTGGAGTCATCCCTGTAGATCCCCTACCATTTCCCCTGTGCCAGACCTCTCTCTAAACCTGTGCTGGCTCCCTCTCTCCAGGCATCTCCTTTCTTGCCCTCCCCTGTTTCAGTCTTCCTGTTCTCCTCCCCCAACCCTCACCCCCAGGCTCCCAGTTTGCTCAGGGGTTCTTGTCCCCCTCCCCTTCTTCAGGGAATCAAGTGTTCTTCTCTTGGGGTCCTTCTTGTTTCCTAGTTTCTCTGGTAGTCCTTCGCTAATATCTAATATTATGTCTAATATCCATGTATGAATGAGTACATACCAAGCTTGTCTTTGTGTGACTTGGTTACCTCACTCAGCATGGTTTCTTCTATTTCTTCCATCCATTTGCCTGTGAATTTCAAGATTTCATTGTATTTTTCCACTGATTAATACTCCACTGTGTAAATGTACCACCTTTTCTCCATCCATTCTTCAGTTGAGGGGCATCTAGGTTGCTTCCAGGTTCTGGCTATTACAAACAATGCTGCTATGAACAGAGGGGAACAGATGTCCTTGCTGTATGAATGTGCATTATTTGGGTATATGCCCAAGGGAGGAATCGCTGGATCTTGTGGTAGACTGATTGCCATTTTCCTCAGGAACCACCATACTGATTTCCAAAGCGGTCATACATGTTTCCACTCCCACCAGCAGTGGAGGAGTGTTCCTCTTTCTCCACATCCTCTCTAGCATAGACTGTCATTGGTGTTTTTGATTTTAGCCATTCTGGTCAGTGTAAGACAGTATCTCAGAGATGTTTTGAGTTGCATTTCCCTAGTGGCTAAGGATGTGGAGCACTTTAAGTGTTTTTCAGGCATTTTGGATTCCTCTACTGAGAATTCTCTATTTAGTTCTGCATCCAACTTTTTAATTGGATTGTTTGGTATTTTGGTGGCTAGCTTCTTGGAAGTCAGCCCTCTGTCAGATGTGGGGTTGGTGAAGACCTTTTCCCATTTTGTTGGCTGCCTTTTTGTCTTGCTGACTGTGTTGTTTACCTTACAGAAACTTCTTAATTTCTTAATTGTTGATCTCAGTGTCTGTACTACTGGTGTTATGTTCAGGAAGCAGTCTCCTTTACCAATTTGTTCAAGGATACTTCCCACTTTCTCTTCTAAGAGGTTCAGTGTGGCTGGATTTATGTTGACTTATTTGGACTTTTTGTGCATGGAGACAGACATGGATCTATCTGCAGTCTTCTACATGCCAGCATCCAGTTATGCCAACACCATTTGTTGAAGATGCTTTCTTTTTTCCATTTTATAGTTTTAGCTTCTTTGTCAGAGATCAGGTGTTCATATGTGTATAGGTTAATATCAGGGTCTTCAATTTGATTCCATTGGTCTAGACTTTAGACTTTTCTTAAAAGCTCCTTCATTTAAATTTCTGTTACTGCATTTGTATAGTACTAACAAAATTAAACTCTATAGATTAGCCACCAAGCTTACTCATCCAGCAAAGAAAATGCTATGGTTAGAACATTTATGTTCGTAGTTAACAAGTCATAGAATTACTGTCAGGGAAAAGAAAAGAGTAACCTAAGAAGTTTTTAAAACAGATTTAGCAAAAAAAAAAAAAAAAAAAGACCAAAGTTTTTGACTAACTTCCAGAATGTATTACTTACCTACTTACATACAATTGTACCTCAACAATAACAAGGAAAGGCGGGTAGAGAACATTCTTTTGTAGCCTATACTTTTACTCAAACTTATGCAGGTTCATTTTGGGCTCTGAATACTTTCTCACCGTCAGGGATGCACATTAACCAGGATGGTGGAGGATTAATTTGTTAAGTGACTGATGGACACCATTATTACCCCCCTGAAGATACAAGGAAAGCCATTTACTTCCTCATACATAGCAACAATGAATTACACTTCCAAGCTTAGCACCATAAAGGGAGGCACACTTAGTGAATATTTTTTGATGACAAGAAGCTTAAATTAGAAGTCACCTGACTTCCTTCCCTACACCCAGCCCTAATATTGATATTACTACCATACCAGTATGCTTGAAGGTCCTCACCAGTCCTGTGACTTTTTAATACTTCTCATTATAGGCTGGATATCTCTTAACTATTAAAAGGAAATAAAGATTACAAACAGTAGAGTTCTGCCTACTTATAGTACCTGAGGATAGCACAGACTTTAATTATTGTCCATTCTCAACCCTGACTGGGAATGATGCCTCAATGTTTCCCAACTCACTGACTCCAGGCAGCATCAGAAGTCCATTTGCTCATACCAACTTTTACTTCACTGAATAGTTTGTTTTCCTGCATCTGACACAGATCATTATTTGTACTTCACATCTGCATTTTGTTTCTGTAGTTATGTTTCTTACTCACTTATAATTTATTACCTAATATATCACTGGGTACCCCAAACAGGCTTATTAAATATCCCAAATAACTGTGATGTCTTAGGATATCTATAAGTACTGAATATCAACGTAACTGTGTTTTGCATAGCCTTCTTTTCATATATGCTTCATAGTGATATTAGCCCAGAGTGAATTCTGCATAGAGCGTCATGCTCTAAGAAGTATTTCTGCCAAGAATCTAGTAACTATAGGAGACCATACACAGCTTGCTGGTGACTCAGAGAAAAACAAGGAAGTCAAAGGAGAAACTCCTGCTTTAGTTTGTCTTACCTTTTAACAAAGGCAACACGTTTACACTATGGCTGTCCATTCACAAGTGAACTACATACTTCCTTCAAAAAATGCAGGCAAGTATGTATGCAGTTTCCTGTCTTCTGAAAGCAGCTTTCCTCTGCCTTTCACACTGGCCTTTATGAATCACAGAGCACTTGTTTTATATATGGAAAATGGTTTGCCCTGAGTTTCTCTGATGTTTCTCTGAACCTAACCTCACTGAAGGCATGAGCGCTAATATGCAGTGGTTCTTCTATAAAATGTCATACGGAGCCATTAACGATTTCATGGCTGAAGACACAGTAATTCAGAACAAGAACTGCATTTAAGGGAATACAGATAGGTTAAAGGGAGGTTGTAGAAACAAGTGCTGTAAAACCATACCCATTTAGCACTATTGTACTCCAGGGCAGACAATTCTAAAGTCAAGCTTGAGGCTGGTCTTTGTCCCAGAGAGCAATACAACACCTGTCACTGTACTACTGTTAATGGATTGCATCTTTATCTCCTTTCTAGATTTAAAAAAATCCTAAAAGTCTGCTTCCCCACCCTGGACTAATGTTCTCTGTATCTTGCTAGATAGATAGACAAATAGGAAAATGAATCAGCCTCATATGCCACATTACTCTTCTGCATAAGTGGTTTAAAGTAGATGCTCACAGCTGTCTCTGAATTAGTAAACTTTCAATATGTACTTATATTCAGCTTTCAAAATCACACAATGGTAGTGCTAGGAAAGGTATGGTTAAAATCTTTTCTTCAGCTGGGTACACTGTTAATCCTAATACTAGGAGGAGTCTGAAGCAGGAGGGTGGTTAGTTTGAGGCCAGCTTGTGCTACATAGCAAGTTCCAGACAATCTTCAGCTATGTAGTGTGATCTTGCCTCAAAAAACAAGCAAATAAATGTTTCTTTGCTAAGCAGGGAATGGGATGTTTGCTTCAATGACCACAAAGCAGCCACGGCTGTAAGCTTAAAAAAAATTAAGGCAAACCACAGGGAGTGTGGGGGGGGGGCAGAAACACATCCTTTTAACCGATGTAACTCTTCCAGAAGCACTCATATACAAGCACTACTGAGTCTCCAATTATAGTCACAAATGAAACCACCTGATAGTTCTCGGCAGCTAATGACAGCTAATGAGACAACGTTTTCCCATTGCATGTAAATGCTCATCCAGGGTTTTGTCCTGCTCTCACAAAGCAGCTAATGGTGAGTCAAGGTACATGGCTATTTATACTTGTGAAAGTACTTAAAATATTGTAGAACTTCAAAAATAACCACCATAGGTGTCCCCCCAAGACTGCAGCTTACCTCTTTTAACTTGTCCACATCATCTTTCACTTTTTCATAGATCTCGTTAGCTGTCCTGAGCTTTTTCTTCCACTCTGCTACTGTTTCTGAGTCAAGTTTACTTGGAGTGTCTGCCACAGGCTGTTTGTCTTCGCTCTGGCTGCCCTGCATCAGGGTTAAAGGATCCAGAATAGTCTTGATCTGTGATTCCAAGCTGAGGTTTTTACTTTTCAGTTCTTCCACTTCTTTCTGCAAACAATCTATTTCGTCCTGAAAGAGTATGGAATTCAGTAGTTAGTTATGGACTAAAGCTTGTATATGCTAAGCCACAGTCAATGTGTTCTTGAATATCATACTCAAATTTTTATACATACATGGGCCCTTTATATATGTTAACAGTTTTGCAAGGAAAAAGTCAGTCTAAATTCTCAAAATGTTTTTTGACTCTCATAAAAATTGGTACCACACTAACATTTTAATTCAAAGACAGCTCTGGTTTTATAAATGCCAACCTTTAAGATATCGTCAAAAAGTAAAAAACAAGAATTTCAACAAAAAAAGTAGATTCCAATTCAGAAGGAAAACTTGAAGCGTTAATTGCTTTACAGAAAATGTAACCAGAATTTGTTTATACTTTTGTTTGTATATCTGAAGTAGGAAAGAAACGAAACCCTTCCACGTTTTGTTCCAGATTAATAGCAGTAGTGGGTCTTGCACCATTAGTCAGGCCATGCCAAATATCTGCCTCTCTACTCTGGAACTGCTTTTGCTCTGAGTGTGACTGCAAACATCTGGGGCAGGTTCTTCTGGAAGGCTTTGCTGATCAGAGGCTGAAGACTACCACAGCTTGGCAGCTTTCTCTATGCTCAGCAACATGGAAGACTCCCTCCCCTCCAGTGAAAGCTTCTGGCTCTTTACCTAGCCTTAACTGGAGGACATGCCTGACTTATCTCAAGGGTGACCCTTGACACAGTTCCAAGCAAGTGCTCTTCTCCTGATGACCCACATGGTAATTAGGCAAGTGCTCTAGCCATTTTGATAGGACCCTACTGTCACACACAAAGCCTGGTGATTGGAGCCTACCACTTAAGCAAATCTGGGTTTGTCCCGAGGATTTCCAATCCTATATATTCCTTATACTATTGAATAAAATTGAGCTGATTCACCTAAGTCTGTCTCCTGGAGGCTGTCTCTGTTGCACCCACAGCTATCTTTACCTGATCCTCACTTTTGCTCCCACAACTCTCATCGACCAATGTAGCCAACCATCCTGAGCAAGAAGCAGAGGCACAGAGTAACACCATTTATTCTTCTTAATCTGAGGCTGTTAAAAATTCTAACAGAAAATAAACTCTAAAAGTCAGTGCTTGTCTGAATGTTCCTCCCAATCTCCTGCTGAAATGTAACTGCCATTGTGATAACATCACAAGGAGGAAACATCAACATGTGAATAGGCCACAAGGCCCTCATGAATGGGTTAATGCTGATATCTAGTTTATCAGTGAATGGGCTCCTGACTTAACAAACAAAAGGATCTCTGGCACTTTCTTCTCTCATCTCGTTTTCTCCACCATCATTTTGATAATGCTTTAACATTAACCTGTAAAAGCATAAACCAGTTTCAGATGTTCTGATTTTAAAGCAAGAGAAAACAGACTTAAGTCAAGGACCTGTGTTAGTACTATGACATTTATTAATTATGGAAAGTGCATTTTAGATTTGTCACAGTACTATTTACTAGTAAATTACCACAGATTTCAAAGCATTCTAAAAGAAGCTGTGTTCTCCCCTACCCAACATTTTTGTTGTTTGTTGGTTCTGAGTCAAGGTCTCTGTGTCCGTGGTTCTCAACCTGGGGTGGAACAACCCTTTCATAGGTGTCACATATCAGATATCCTACATATATTTACAGGATATTTACATATAATTCCTAACAGTAGCAAAATTTCAGTTATGAAGTTGCAACAAAATAATTTTATGGTTGGGGGTCACCACAACATGAGAAACTGTATTGAAGGATCGAAGCATTAGGAAGGTTGAGAACCACTGCTCTCTGTAGTTCTGGCTGTCCTGGAACTCACTAGGTAGACCAAGCAGATCATGAATTCAGGGACATCTGCCTGCCTCTGTTTTCTTCTTTTTCCCAAGTACTGGAATTAAAGATGTGCCACCATACTCAGGATAACAAGCTACATTCTTTAAATCAATATATCAATGAATAAACAAACATTGATATATTAATAAATGTGAAAAACATATGATGTAGCAATGAACATTTATTCCATTACTTATGCCCCAATGTATTAAAATGTTTGAGGAAGCTGGGGTAGTTTCCATGTGCAGAGTTTAATTTAAAGATACTTTCTATTATACTATATTTATATAGTAGTATAAATATTTGTTGTGGGCCAATCAGTCATTCTGTCTTTCTTCAAATTGACCAACCCTAAATTAGGTGGTGAAAACCTTCAGTGTCTCAAAAAAACCCCAGCCCATGAGAAAAAGACTAAAATTTTCAGATTCACAAGTTCCCTTGGCTTTGCAGAGGGTCTTTCTCTTTGTGTATGCTGCACCCCACAAAAAGCCTTTCCTCAACTATTTCCTGTAACACTAGAGCAAATATAATATATACATGTACACCCACATATGTATATATTATAAAATCTATACCCCTCTTTTAGTGAAGATAAAATGACAACATTCAAAAGTGTATTTATTCCAGAAGCATGAATTCATTTGTAACAATTCCACATTCACTGTAAATCATCAGTCTGTTTATTTACCTTTAGACAAAAATTAGAAATAACATATTTCACACTGAAATCCCTAAGCTAGCAGATGACATAACATTTATTTAGTGTACCAGAATTGGTCATGTTTATAATCATCAGTCCATCTATAGGTAGTAACAAGTTCCACTTAGGGAACTCAATTAATTAATCTAATTGCTCATTTTTTAAAGGAACAAATACAAAATGACTGGTAGAGGTACAACTTATTAAACAAACAATACACACACATACACACAGTTTTAAAGACAGGGAACTGGAGAGGTAGCTGGCTCAGTGACTAAGAGCACTGGCTGCTCTTCTAGAGAACCCGGGCTTGGTTTCAGCACCCACATGGCAGTCCCAGGTGATCAACACCTTCTCCAGCCTCAGACACCAGGCACTCAGATGACACACAGGCACCCATGCAAACAAAACACACACAGAGTAAAAATCACACATTAGAAAACAATGCTAAAGAAAAAGGAAATTGTTTCCATTTCTATGAAATCCTAGTCATGCGTCCTTTACTTACATAAAACCATTTTTCTATTTGAAGTAGAAAAGGAAGAACTCATCGAATACGTTTAGAATAGTACTGAAGGTTTCAGAGAAGGCACGGGGGTGTATGTGTGTAATCTCAAGGATCACAAGGCTCTCAGAAACCAAACAACCCTTCCTTCCAAGAAAAGACCCGAAACAAATAAAAAGATCAAATTGGAGGACCAGGGTCTAAGATGTATGGGGCGTGGCTGGTTTCTCCCGTATGCTCACTGCAGAAATCCCAGGAGAGCAGTGACGGTTACCTCATACTCTTTGTGGAGCAGTTCCAGTCGTGTTCTCCGAAGGTGCTTCCTGACTGTAGGGCTCAGCAAAGGTTCACTTTCACCTGTTCCTCCTGGAGGGAAAAACAATCCTCAGTGCTGCTTGGGCAAAATGAAAACGGACCTTTTTCATACTGTATTACATAACTTCCCAGTTGAGGATAATGTGAAGCATATTAGGGTTTAAAAAGAAAATTAGTGCCACATTAGGAGAGGCAAGAGGAGTTCCAAACAGGAGCTAGGAAAATAACAAGTCCAGAGAGACTCCTGGTGTTTTATTTTTACTTTAAGGGTTAGTTTTTGTTTTTCTTTAGTAAACATTACAAGTGAGTCTATAATTAGCCACAGGTAGACAGACCTTGCAGAAACTTGAATAGTTGTAGTGGTCTAAAATTAGGGGAAATTGTCTTAAACACTGTAATGGAAATGAAAAGGAAAATATGCGATAGAGATGGAAGAGGAGGCTACATAGGATTAATTTATCAATTTTGAATACCACAAATTGAAAACAACTGTTAATTAAAACAATTATGGGTACTGGTAACACAATCACACTGATTCCAATGACCCAGTTACAAAGGACTGATTAGCTGTGTACCCCAACTTGTGAGAAATATACCCAATATGAATTCTGAACTAATACTGGGGCTACTGCCTTTGCAGTTACAATAGCAAAAACATTTTATAGATGTTCTTTTTCAGGACAGTCTATCCAAACGCAAGGATGAACAAACTATTTATTCCAGAGAGTTCATTCATACTACTTAGATAGGAATGAATAAGGCAGTAAGAAAGGTAATGAAAAGCTAAGGACAAGCATTAAACTAGTTTAATTATCAATGTTCTCATCCTACACAAGGACCTGACTCCTTGCTGAAGGTAAGTGTAAGTATGACTTCACCCCTGTGGCCGTAACAGAAGCTTTGGATCCCCAAGTCCCACTCAGTCTTTTCCTTTCCATTTCCACCCCAAACAGTGTATAAGACAATTTCCCCTAAGTTTAGACCACTACAACTACTCAAGTTTTCTGAAAGGCTGTGTCCACCTGTGGCTCATTATAGACTCACTTGTAATGTTTACTAAAGAAAAACCAAACTAAAATGAAGGAGTCTCTCTGAATGTGCTATTTTCCTAGCTCTGGTTTGAAACTCCTCTTGCCTCTCCTAATATGGCACTAATTTTCTTCTTTTAAACCTTAATTAGCTGTGGTGATATATTGTTTATGATCTAATAAAGCTTGACTGAAGACCAGTATGCAAAGCTACAGCCACAGAGGCCAGGCAGTGGTGGCACAAACCTTTAATCCCAGCAACCACACTAGTTAGCCACAGAAGCTGGGTAGTGGTGGTGTAAGTCTTTAATCCCAGCACTAGAGAGATACATAAGACAGGAGCTCAGTGTCTCATTGGGGTATTCAGTACTCTTGTGGCATTCAGTCTCCAATCACGCTGAGGACAGGATCGCCCCAACCTTGGTAGAGGTTAGAACTCTCTAGTGGTTGTTTGCTTTGCTTTTCTGACCTTCAGCTCGAATGCCATTATCTGTCTCTGGGTTTTTATTATTCATGCTACAATTGGCTTCACCTTATCCTTGACTGGACCAGAGTCTCCAATCTGTCTCTCTAAATTTTGTCTAGCCTCCAAAGTACAGGCCCCACATCACCACCCAAGCAACATACCTAAAGCATACTTCGGGGCACACCACTTCCTTGCTCAAAACCAGCTTTATCAAGCCGTCCTCAGAGTTCCTCACTTTCTTTCTAATACTCTCTGTCCTTTCTTTTCCCTTCTTTGCACCTGTGACCTTAAAACATTAATATTTCTGTTCACTTGCAGTTTCTAATGTAAGAGGCATGGGGCATTCGGGTTATTTCAGATCTTTCATGGTTCTTTGCACTACATAGACTATATATAATTACTAATAAATCCAATATGAAGTTAATCTGTAACAATGAAAACTTTATATCAGTCTTCCCCAAACAAACACTGTTTATAAGTTGTCTTAGGTACATATAAGATAGACCCTTACCAATAATCTCTTTGCAAGGATTTTCTGCAGTGATAGGAACTCTGCAAGCTGGACACTGGCTGTTATTCTTCAACCACAAGTCGATACAGATGGAACAAAACACATGGTTGTTGGTGCATACAACAGGTTGGCGGACCTGTGGGAAAAAAGGAATGTTACTTTAGTACTGAGCAACTGTCATAATTGGGTTCCCAATATAATTGTGTTTAGAGCAAACAATTTGTTCCTTTCAAGTTTAGCCGAGGAAGAGGTAGAGAGAGAACACTTAGGAATATAAAAAACGATGCTTCTCTTAACCACACCGTTTCTTGTATGACAGAGATGCTAACTGACAGAGCAACTGAGAAGCTTATTTTTTGGGGGTGGTGGTTGAAGCAGGGTTTCTCTCTGGTTTTAGAGGCTGCCCTGGAACTCACTCTGTAGACCAGGCTGGTGTGAACTCACAGAGATCCCCCTGCCTCTGCCTCCCAAGTGCTGGGATTAAAGGTGTGTGCCACCACCTGGCTGAGAAGCTTATTATGTATTCAACATTCCTAGTCAGAATGGTAAGGCTTTCTGCTCACTAACTCTGGGCCTTTTTCCTCAGCCTATTTTCTGTTGGAATCATAGGCCAGTACCATCAATCTGATGCTTAAATCCTTCAGCGAATCCCACAACACCAGGGAGTATCAACAACCACCTACTAAGCATGACAAGATCCTTGGTGACTCTGATGTGCTTTGCCACCACTCATTCCCTGATATAATGGGACTGGGGAATCAGGACATTTAGGAGGGAGACTATGTGTTGGAGGGAACCAAGTTTCTTGTTTCCGATCTCACCACATAACTCCCTTTCTTTCTCTTTTCTCCTCTCTTCACATGATTGGAAATTCCTATTATGAATATTATGTTCATGGATGTTCTAATTTTATTCTTTTGTTCATAAAATTTTTAGGGAGACAGCACTGTATTCATACCATAGTCCCCTTTCCCACTCACATACTACTGCAGTATTTTTAAAACTACCTTGTACTCCAAGATTAAGAAGCCCAATAGTGATGGAAGTAATTTCCTTAGACTAGGAGCTAGCTTAGAATGGTAACTGTGGTGGTTTGAGTAAAAATGGCTCCCATAGGCTCATATATTTTAGTGCTTAATTACCACGGAGTGGAACTGTTTGGAAAGATTAGGAGGAATAGCCTTGTTGGAACAGGTAAGTTACTGGGCTTTGATGTTTCAAAAGCCCAAGCCAGGCCCAGCCCCCCACCCCTGCCTGCAGGTGAGGATGTAGCTCTCAATTACTTCCACAGCACCATGCCTGCCATGCCTCTAAAGCTTACCCAAGCCAATTCTGAAGACAACTACACACAGTAAATAAGGGCAACTAGGGAAAAGCAACCGGTGAAACAGTTCACAAGCAAACAGAATTTTCTATGTATTCAGTCATGCAATAAAGGTTAAAGAGATCCCCCGACCTATAAAGACAGTTTTGATCAAATGCACTCGTTGGCATATTATTTACTGAAGTGCCAATGACAGGAGGAAGAGTTTTTATATGTAGTGAAAGTCATACTTTGTTCAGGTCAAGTTTCTTACATCAAACTCACTTTTAAGCGGTTAAGCATGGCAACAGAGGCTCTGAGGTCACTGGGATAAAAGATAACAGCATCTAAAACCACAGGATGGTGCAGATTCCTGGTACAGGCGGGTGGTGAGAGGAAAGGGACACTTAGCAAGTACAAGAGGGACATCTGGAATAGCTGAGAATAAGGCCTGTGATGTCAGGAAGCATTTAACTGTATGAAATGACTTACTACTAAAAAAGAGTTTCTCAGCAAATGATGGGGACAGAAACACAGGAGCCTGATAGGAGATGAATGATGAAAATAGAAAATACAGACAAGTCTCAGATGTAGGGAGAAAGCATACAAACTAGGCCATAGTTAGTAATGTCACAGTGATGGAGAGGGTAGGGATATCATAGCTAGAGACAGCAAAATTCCCACGAAGTAAAAAGGGGAACAGAATTTGAGCACCAGGCAGATTTTGTCTTACATAGGAAGGAAGAGCCAGCTTCCATGTGAAAACAAGGACAAGGTTGGTTGATGTGAAAGGAGATGATTAATTAAGGATGGGAAAGGAGGGGATAATGTTCCAGCTTTCTCAGTTGGAACTTACACTTTAAATATAAAGTGAGGGTAAGGTATCAGCAAAAAGTGAAGAAGGGGAGAGTATGTAGATTTGAGAGAAGGAAGGTAAAGCAGTTATTGTGAAAAGCAAAAGACAAGTTTATTAGGAGTATTTAGCAGGACTAATTAATTTTGCTTCGTTCCTATTTGAAGTTTGTGGTTCTGAATGCAATATAAGGCCAATTAACGTAGGTGTGCATTTTTCAAATACTGAGTTGCTCAGGCTTACGTAGAAAATAGAGTTTGTTTTACCCAGAGTTGGGGTTTTCCCAAAGAGAAAAAGAGAAGTGGTCACAAATGGTCATAGGGAAACGATCATTAACTGGTAATGATGACAATGAGAAAGTGACAAAGCATCAGTGATGGCTTCAGGAAGGGGGAGAATGAGCAGGTCAAAAATGGGATCAGTAGACACATCTGGTCAAGACACCAGGGGTGGCACAAGAGTTCCTAACACTGGTCTGGGGCCATATTATCTGATATGCCCAATTTTCTCTCCTAGTGTCATGTGTTGCTTGTGGTTAATATCTGTTCTGTGCTTACAACTCACAAGTCTCTCTCTGACCTCAGTAAGAGATAAGTGTTTAGGCTTCTAAGATAAACCTGGGGCCAACTCCCAGTATCCCACATTTTAACCTCAAGTAAACCTTTTGATTACTGTAGGCTTAGCTTTTATCTCTGAAAATTATGGCTAAATCTAACACCCTTCCGTTTATGTGCTACTTTAAATTAAATAAAATATGCTAGTAAATTCACATAACTTGTCCTGTACTCACATAAACGTACACGTGTACACACACACACACACAAACCAGTATTGCATAACCAAGGAACCAAATGCATAAAAAGCAGTTAGACGCCAGAAACAGAAACATGGGAAAGAAAACATGTAGGGAAAGTACAGTGAGGAGAGCCAGCCCCAGCTACATGACTATGTGGACTGTCTCGTGCAGTCTACATGGAAAGGGTTTCCCGATCCCTTGGTTATCATATGCCACAGTGTGTCCAGGATGCCAGGTGTGGAGTACCAGGCGCTAACGTTTGTTTTCTTGGGTTTCTTTTTTCTACTCCTATTTCCTCCCTTTTTGAAAAAGAAACATTTACCCCACACCATTGCACTTTGGATTACGTAACTTGGTTTTTAGTTCTTTTCTTCAGGGTCTCACACCTGTACATTTGCCTCGAGTCTCAGGAGACATGGAACAATATCAGAGCAGTGAAACTTTGGGACACTCAGGGATAGGCTGAAGACATGTCATACTTTGAGATGGACGTGTGACTACGGAGGCCAACGACACAATGCTATAGAGTCTAGTTTCTGTACATTCACTCCCCAGAGGCCCACGAGCTAAAAGCTTTATCCTCAGCCTGTGGCCTACTGGGAGATAGCAGAAGCCAAAGGAAGTTGTTTGTGGTGTGCCCTGAAGGCTACTGGGGCCCAATCTTTCCATTTCTACTCTTCGCTTCCCGGCTTCCAAGAGTATCTTATCTGACCATGGACTCCGTGTATGATGTTCTATGTTTGCTGTAAAAATTAAGAGCTAAAGTAAGTATTTCCTGCTTATGATACATTTCACAGTGCGGGAAAGGCTTCTCACACGTGTACATGGTTACATCTTTATTAACAGCGTGCTCTCCCCGCCTCCCTTAACACTCTCATTTCTGCTTTATACCTTAGAAAACTGGTTATATCCCACTTTCATCATTAGAATCAGTCTCAGTGGGTGAAGGGGCTGAAGAGGTGAAGGGGTGAAGAGAAGTGACTTCTCTTTTTTACATACTTACAGCACTTGGTATATTGCTTTGAAGATGGTGGGAATAATGAAAATAAATTTTGATGCAGAAAATCAAAAAGTGAGATAATGTTGCCCAAACTGTCTTTTGAAGTAAAAGATTTATGGTCAAACAGTAAGGAAAGTTTTACCTCTGCATTCAATGTACCAAGATGATAAAAAAGAACAACTCCAGGCAGACTACTTTGTTTTGGCTGCTTAGGGCCATCAACAACGCCCCACAGCAGAGTCATTTGTACTGTTGGAACCTCCTAGTATTGGCACCATGTTGGGTTTTTAGAAGTTGACTATCCATTTCTCTGAACAGGCTACTTATCAGATGATTTCCAGAAAGCAGTGTAACTTTAGCTTAAGGCCCTCCAGTTAGAAAGTGGACTAGAAACTGCCTACATGTGACATGCTAAGAAAGAAAATCAGTGCCTATTCCAAAAGCAAAGAGAGCTTCAGAAATGGGCTGAGTGATGATATAAGGGTACAGAGTGCTAACAAAAGAATGGGCAATGCAGAGAAAACAAGCCAGGCAAACGATACAGCTCCACCCGTGGGACCCTGAGCAAGCAGCGGAGACAGAAGTCTGATCTACAAGATCAGATAGGCCCTGGAGGAAAGACACTGCCAGCTACTCTGTAAAGCTAAGTGTGGCCAGCAGATCCACTTAGCTTCATAGACCAACTTCCCATCTCCCCAGATTATACACCCTTCTCTGGGGTGACAACATTCAGCCTGTCTCCCAAACGCAATGGGCGTCAGGAAGCAACCACAACACTCTATAGACAAAGGATTTGTACTTTGTATGCCCCTAAGTACTGATCTTGCTGCTGGAAGGATGTGGATGTCTGGAGTTTTTGGCTGGAGCATCTACAGAAGTGAAAGGCAAACAAGTGGATCGGGGCTCGGAGGTATTAAACTCCAAAATTCCTCAATTGGAAGAAACTGCTATACAACAAAAGGGAATAATTGGTCAAGAGGATGTTACCATATTAAATAGAAACACACCATTACTGAAGATACTTCAGAGTTAAACTACATCATTAATCAAATAGAGCTAATAAATAGCTGGAGAATATTCTATCAATGGAAGAATACATTCTTCTCCACAGTTCATGTAACCATCACTAAAGTAGATGACATTCTACATCACAGAGCAAATCCTAAACATGAAAGGACAGAAATAATCTCTTGGATTGTCAGGCAACAGTGAACTAAAAATAGACAAAGACAAGAAAAGCTACAGAAACTACACAAATACTTGAAGATTTAACAATTCATTCTTGAAGACCAGTGAGTCACTGAAGAATGAGAAAATTAAAAATTAAAACATAATTGTTAAAAGAAATGAAAATTAAAAACTTCCTAGAATGTTTGTGATACAATTAACGCATTCCTAAGACCAAAATGTACAGCTATGAGTGCCTAAACCAGAAACAGATATCTTAAATAAGTAACATACTGATGCACTCTGAGGTCATAAAAACAAGAACAAGACAAGGCAGCTAGAAATAATAAAGATTAGTGCAAACAATTAATGAAAACTAAAGAGCAACACATGGAATCAAACAAAAAAGTGGTTCTCTGAGAAGATAAACAAGACTGACAAGCTCCTAGCCAAATTAACCAATTGAGAAAGACCCAACTTAATGAAGTTAGAGATGAAAACATTGTAGCAGATTCCAATGTAATCCAGAGGCTCACTGGAAAGTATTTTGAAACCTACACCCCCAAATCTGCATAATCTGTAAGAGATGTATAAATTTGTAGACACACAACTTACTAATGGTATTTAATTTTATTGAATCAGGATGATATAAATAAGTTGAACAGATCAAATAATGAGACTGAAGCAGTAATCAAAAGCTTTTCACAAAGTAAAATCCCAGACCCAATGGATTCACTGTCAGCTTCTACCAAACCTGTGAGAGAAAGCTAACAGCAACAGTTCTCAAACTGTTTTGGCTTTTTGTTTTGTTTTGTTGGTGTTTTGAGACATGGTTTTTCTGTGTAGCTTTATAGACCAGGCTGGCCTCGAACTCACAGAGATCCACCTCTGCTGGGATTAAAGGCATTCGCCACCACTGCCCAGCCCAATACTCCTCAAACTGTAAAATAACAACAATCCTCAAACTGTAAAACGACAATACTCCTCAAATTACACAAGACAGGAAGAGAAGGAGCATTACCAAACTCATCCTATGAAGCTAGTATTACCATGATACAAAATCAGATAAATATACAGAAAAAAAGAAAAGAAACACAGACTGTGGGACAGTTTCACTGATGAACACAGAAAACTTTTCAACAAAGTTTCTGTAAATCTTACTCAAGACCACAGTAGGGAGCAGTCCCAATACGCCATGGTTAAGAGCACTGACTACTCTTGCAGAAGACCCCAGCCTGTGTCACAGCATCCACACCAGTGTTTCTCAACCCGTGGGCTGTGGCCCCTTTAAAGTTAATCCCAAATTAACTTTACAGTGCATAACAGAAGCAAAATTAGAGATATGAAATAACAAAGAAGTAATTTTATGGTTGGGGTCACCACAACATGAGGAACTGTATTAAACTGTTGCAGCATTAGGAAGATTGAGAACCGTTGCTCTACGGATCACAGCCGTCTATAATTCTAGTTCTAGGGAACCAGACCTCTGTAGGCACAAAATACACACACAGTACATACAAGCAAAACGTTCATACACATAAAAATTTAGAAAAAAATTTAAAGAACACATTAAGATCATACATCATGACCAAGTTAATTTCAACCCAGGGAGGCATAGCTGGATCTATATATACAAAAAATATAAGAAATCCAGTTAAGGACATAAGTAACAGGATCACATCAATAGACAGGAAAAAAAATAATCCTTGACAAAATTTACTATCCCGTCCTTCACAATAAAAGCCACAAATAAACTAGGAATAAAAGAAACATATTTCAAGATCATAAGTCTACATACAACAAACGTATAGGCAACATGATCATGTGAGGAAAACTTGAAAACATTTCCTTCAAAATCCTGACTGAAACAGAAATGTCCACTCTTCCCAGTCTGAAAATACAGTTTAAAAGTTTCAGCTAGTGCAGTAGAGGAGACAGACATAGAGGGAGGGATATAAAAGAAAAGCTCACAGCTTCCCTATCTGTAGACAATGTGGTCCTATTTTTGTTTTATGTTGTTTTTCGAGACAGGGTTTCTCTGTGTAGCTTTGGAGGCTGTCCTGGAACTCATTCTGTAGACCAGGCTAGCCTTGAACTCACGGAGATCCGACTGCCTCTGCCCACTGAGTGCTGGGATTAAAGGCGTGTGCCACCACCATAGGTCCTATATTTAAAAGACCTTTCAGACTCCACTAGAAGACACTTAGATAGGATAAACACTATCATCTAATACAGGACACAAAACCAACACATGCTAATCAGTAGCACTTCTATACACCAATAATGAAATTTACAGGAAAGAAATCAGGAAAACAAACCTCATATTCATAGTGTTATGGTGGAAGCTTTGCCACAGCCCCTGGAATCCATATACCCGAAGAGTCTGGAATGTTATGGTGGAGGTTCCACCCAAACCCCCTCCCCCATCTCCCTCCAAACCCTGCCCACCAAATGATGGCCCAAGCCCTAGAGATACTAAAGACCACTCCCACAGGGTATTTAAACTGTCCCCCAGAGAACAGACTTGTGGCTTTTCTGGTCTCCATTTCCCAGACTCCTCTCTGGGGGGGCTGGAAGGCCATTCAGGAGCATTGTATCCATTAAACGCAGCCTTTTTCTAATTCGGTTTGATTTGGTCTGCTTTGGATTGCTGCTTCGGTGGAAAGGTTTATCAGGGTGTAGAAACTTTTCACATACTGGGAATAAATCTAACTAGGCATGTGAAATATCACTATAAAATGAAGACACTGGTGAAATCAACTGTAGATGACACTAGAAGATGGATAGTTCTCCCCCGCCCATGGATGGAGAAAACACTGGAAATGGCTAGTTGCTGAAAGGAATCTAAAGATTCAATGTAATCTCTATCAAATATCAGTATTCTTCACAGAACTAAATATAACAGCCTGGCGCTACAGCTGGCTCAGCAGTTAAGCAAACACAGTGCTCTTGCAAAGGGTCAGTGTTCAGCTCCCAGCACCCCATCAAGTAGCTCACAGCTGTAGCTCCAGCTGCAGGGGATTCAATACCCTCTTCAGGACTCAGTGGGCACCAGCACTCACAGATGCACATCGTTTCCCTAAATCCTAAATCTCACATGAAAGCACCACAGACCTTAAGTACTTAAAGCAACCTTAAATAGAACAAACAATGCCCAAGTGTCACCTTATCTGACTTCAGTTACACTGCGGAGCCATAGCAACACTAACTATATTGTATTGGCACAAAACCATGCATGCAGACCACTGGGATGGAAGAGAGGACCCACACGGGCAGAGCCACCAACTTTTCTTTGTAATGTTGTGAGATACCCTGCTTATAACTGTTCACTAGGATAACATGATTTCAATGATCAGAAACCTATGATCTGAAATCTCATTTTGTTCTATTGCTGAGATGAAACACCACAATCAAGGCAACTTCTAAAGAAAGTATTTAATTGGAGACTTCCTCACAGTTCCATAGGGTTAGTTCACCAACAACATGGCAGGGCGTATGACAAGGACTTTTGAAACCTCCAGGCTCACCCACAACTTCTAAAGAAAGTATTTAATTGGAGACTTCCTCACAGTTCCATAGGGTTAGTTCACCAACAACATGGCAGGGCGTATGACAAGGACTTTTGAAACCTCCAGACTCACCCACAGAGTAAGACCACGCCTCCTAATGAGCCACCCACTTTCAGCAAAGGCGTCAAAACACACACTGGGGCTGGAAGAACGGGTATCCACAGGTAAACGAATCATACTAGATCCGTGACTCCACCCCTGCATGCAGCAACTACTCACAGTGGATCAAAGACAAGAAAATCTGAAAATGCTAGACAAAAACATACATATATTTAAAATACAGGCATAAAGGAAGACTTTTTTCTCTTTGCTTTCTAGAACCCCTATTTCTTTTTTTCCATATTTTTGTTTAATTTTTTACACATGTCACTTTCAGTTCCCTCTCCCTCCCCTCCTCCCCCAACCCCCAATCCTCCCAACCCCTCACCCCTACTCTATCCCCCCTCCACTCCCCAGGGAGGGCAAGGGCCTCCATGAGGGATATGCAGAGTCCATCACATCATCCCTCATTCTGGGAATGGCCCAGGTTCTTCCCCATGTGTCCAGGCTGAGAGAGCATCCCTCCACGTGGCATGGGCTCCCAGAGTCCCTCTGTATGCCAGGAATAAATACTGCTCCACTCTCCAAGGTCCCACAGATTGCCAAAGCCTCCTCTCTGTCACCCAGGTTCGGTGGGAGGATGTCTGGATCAGTCCCATGCTGGCCCCCCAATCATCAGTCTGGGGTCCATGTGATGCCCCTTGTTTAGGTCAGCTGCCCCTGTGGGCCAAGGAAGACTTTCTGAAAAGATCTATAGCACAGGAAAAATCCAGAGAGCCGACAACTAGAAATAAGAAGCTTCTGAACTGTTAAGAGAAGCTTTCCTTGAGAGGAGCCTTCTCGCCCGCCTGGTTCCAGATCCGCATCAGTCCCAAATAAACACACAGGAGGCTATATTAATTATGAAGCTGTTGGCCTTTGCTTGTTTCTTACTGGCTAGCTCTGACTTAAGTAATTACCCCATAAATGTTAATCTAAGTATGTCTCTTACCGGAGAGGTTTCCGGGCTTCCTACCCCAATGGCGTTACATCTCGACCCCCTGTCTTTCTCCTTCCCAGAGTTCTCCTGGACTCCTAGTCCCTCCTATCTTGGTTCCCTATAGGCTCAACAGTACTTTATTGACAAATGCACAGGACTTCCCCCAACACTGAACAAAAAAAGCAATAATCACCAGAATGAAGAGACAGTAGAGAAGGGGAAAGTATCTTTGCCAGCTCTACCTCAGACAGGCATTAATATCCAGCAATCATAAAGAACTGGAAAAAATAAATACCAAAAGCCAAATGATCCAATCAGTGAATGGGCTAATCAACTGACGTAACAGTTTTTAAATAAACATTGCCAATAGATATTTCAGTGCTCTACTTCCTGAGTCTTCAAGGCAATGAAAATTAAGATAGCTCTGAGAACCCCTTTTTCAGAATGACATTCACTAAGAGAACAAATGCAGCACGCCAGTGATAACCCTTATACACTGCTGGTGCAAATGTAAACAGAAAAAGACACTAAAGAAGTCCCTGTGCAGGTTCCTAAAAACATCTAAAATCAGAACTACTAAGAATACAGATAACCACTTCTGTGTACATATGGAAGGGTTCTAAACCAACTTGTTACAGACACTTGCTGGATTTATTGCTGGAATATTAATAATACTTAAGATACGGAACCAATTCAGATGCTCATGAACAGATGAATGGATAAATAGGGTACATATACAAAAATGAAGTCATATCTTGCAAGAAAATGGATGGAACTGGACACCACTATGCTAGGAGAAAGAAGCAAGCCTCAAATATCAAATGTTTTCATTTGTATGCGAAATGTAAATTTAAATGTATGTTTGTGTAGGTCATGAAAACAAAAGGTAGCATGAAAAGTGGGGGAAAGGTCTTAATAGGGAAGGGAGGTTATATGTACAAGTGGAATGAAAGCAGGAGGGACTACGTGGGAAGAGTCAATGGGAAAATGGAAAACTATACCAAACACACTGTATTTGGGATGCCGTGGTAGTGTGAAAAAGACATGTCTCCCACAGGTTCATGTAACTGGACACCTGGTCCCTGGCATTGTGTTTAGGGAGGTTACGGAACTTTTAAGAAGTAGAGGAAATACATCCCTGGAGATCGGTTCTGAGAGTTTACAGTCCTGCTCCATTTACAGTTCACGCTTTGCTTCCTGCTTCTTGTTGAGTTTGTGATCACTCAGCTTCCTGACTGGGCCACTTGCTGCCATGCCACTTCTGCCATTATGGCCTCTCCTGCTGCAACTATAAGCCCAAATAAACTCTTTCTTGCACAGGTCCCTTCTGTCCATGGTGTTTTAGTACAGCAACAAAAAGTAATACACAAGTTGGTACAGAAGACACAGAGTATTACTGTGAGGAACCTGACTTTTTCTCTTTCAGGAAAAATGTAGATGACTTTGGAACTTTGGACTTCTGGAAAAGCAGTGGAATGCTATGAGCAGAGATTAAAAGGTCTTCCTAACAGCATCCTGGAAGGTGTTAGTGATGAGAGTAATGTTGACTGCAGTGGGTTGGCTCAAGAGATTTCAGAGAATGAGGCCACTATCAGCATCTGGGCTAAGAGTACTCCTCAGCACTCTTATATTTTGGCAAAACTATAGCTGCCTTCTGCCCATGCCCTAAGAACTTGCCCAAGGATAAATTAAAAAGGAATTTCCTTGGCAGAGGAAATTCCAAGACCGCATGATACTGAGTTGGTGTTATGGTTATTACTAATACCTCATGCAATTCTACAATGAAAAGGAACAAGCTTTGTGTTCTTGTGGGACCCCTAAGAGTGGCAACTGGGACTGTCTCTGACTTGTTTTCCCAGCTCTTAGGATTTTATTCTTCACACTGGAGTTGCCTTGTCCAGTCTTAATGCGAGGAGAGGTACCTAGTCTTTGTGCAACTTGATATGCCATGTTTGGTGGATATTCATGGGCAGTCTGCCCCTTTCTGAATAAATACAGGAGGAGTGGATAGGGGTGGTGACTGGGAAGAGAGGAGAGAGCGGAACTGTGGTCAGAATGTGAAAAAATAATACTAGTAATAAAAAAATCATAAAACAGAGAAAAGAAAGATATTTTAAAAATGAACAGTTTGGAGGGAAAAAGTTAGAGCTGACCATGGCTTGTGCTGAAGGTGAGGCTACAACTCTTAAAGAGATTAGAATTAAGGGGAGGCCTTACAACAATGGGAAGAAAGCTCTGAGAACAAGGACTCTATGTTGCCAAGCTCCCAACATATACAGGGAGAAAGCCTAAGGGGCAGCTGGCTCCTAGAAACAATGGCTTCAACATACTAAAGTTGTTGCTAACGCGGTCATGAGGGTGAAGAGTCCATCCAGAGACAGCAGTCAAACTTGGCGGTATCTTCTATGTAGTGCTGTCTTTGGGGGCACAAATGATACAAGCGTGAGGGAGTCATGAATTCTTCCTCTGTGGTTTCTGCGAGCCACTGAGGTTAGGTAACACATGATAAGGGAGCTGAGAGGGCCAGAAGCCGTGAGAGCCCATTGTGGGTGAGAACCCATTGTGGATACTGGAGATGTCCAAGCTATAAGGAATCTGCCAAGATCTGCACACAGGGAGTGGCACACCAAGACACAGGTGTATGTTGCAAGCAGCAAAGCTGGGGACATGGCCTGTCTAAGTCCTTTGATACTAAATTCTCAGACACTGGACAGAGCTACAAGATTCTGTGCCCTGGGTTTCAATCTAGTATTTCCTCACTGTGCCCCATTCCCCGCTTTGGGATAGGAATGTATAGTCTGCATCATCTTGTGTTGGAAATACGCAATTCTTTTATTTCTTTTATTTTATTTTATTTTTTGGTTTTTACGAGACAGGATTTCTCTGTATTGTTTTGGAGGCTATCGGTCTAGCCCGGCCTCGAACTCACAGAGATCCGCCTGCCTCTGCTGGGATTAAAGGCGTGCGCCACCACCGCCCGGCCGCAATTCTTTTCTTTTATGGAGGGGGGAATCACAGTGAAGAGACTGATGAGTCTTAGAAGAGACTTTAGACTTTTAAACACTGCTGAGATTGCAAAAGACCATGAGGACTTTAAAAGTTGTAGTAAATGTCCCCGATAAACTTGGGTATCTGAATACTTGGACTCGGGCTGGTGGCATCACGTGGGAGGATTAAGGCAGTACCCTTTAAGAAGGGAGGCTGCATCACCAGCTGAGGCTTTGAGAGTCTATAGCTTACCCTCACTCTCACTCTGTTTCCCTGCTGTCTGCTCCAGCTGCCTCCTGCCTGTCACACCTCCCCACAATTACGGACTCTCTCCCTGGAACCATAAGCCAAAACAAACTGTCTCTTCCATTAGTCACTTTTGTTCCTGGAGTTTTCATCACAGCAACAAAAAGTAACAGATGCAAACACTAACTTAAACATGGATTCTTTCTCTAAGCAGTAAAATAGGAAGCATTTAGTACTCTTTAGTTCTTGTCTACCCATGTTCCTCTCCCCAAACCCCACTATAGAAACAGCCAAACAGACACAGGTCTAAAAGTTCTAAGATACAGAAATGATCATAATTGGCCCAGGTCATCAGTCTTCACAATCAATTTTCTCTCCAATGAGAGCTCTAGCAAAAAAAAAAAGCACTCGTAAAAAAATAAAAGGTTGCATCACAATGGCAATGGTTAAGTGGCAGGTGAAATCCCTAACTCTGCAGGGATATGCACGCTGAAGGATGAAGATCATAAGATAAATGTTTCCAAGATGGTGAAGAAGAGAAAAACTGAAGCGTTTTTGTTGTAGTATCACAGGAAATTTAGCTAACAGCAGCTCAAGAATCCACCAATCAGATGCCATTGGCTTACCCCTGGAGGCAATCAAAAGAAACTACAAAATCACAAATGTTCCTCAGCATCAAAACTCTATCTCCACTCCACTGAGGACGACAGAAATTCTTCCAACAAGTTAATTGGGGTTGATAAGATTAAACACATTTTGAGGGTGGAAACTGAGATGTAAGGAAACAACAATATAGATTATAGTTGACAAAGCCCGAGTTGCTCCTAAAATTTTTTAAAAGGCTCTTCCACTGTGGGACAAGGAGAAGAAATAATAATCTAGAAATAAGGAGAAAAAAACATGTATGTTTGAAGGGAAGCAAGATAGCACTGTGATTGAATCTATGGGTATGAAGAAAACACAGTTCAGATTTGCCAGTTGGCCAGCTCAAATCCCATCTTTGTAAAAGTCTTCCTTTGGCTTGCCATAGAGATCAATCAAGCCATTCTTTCTTACAGCACATGGACTATTTCACTGGCCTTTTACTCTATCTAGGGTTAGCAGATGCTTCCAAACCCAGCTTGCTTTTACTTATTGAATCAGCAAATCTATGCTGAACTTCCAACACCTAAAAGCAGGCCATCTCATTGGCTGGCACTCAATTCTTTTTTTTTTTTTTTCTCCTGTTACGCCTGGGGGCTGTAAACTGCAGCCTACAATTCTCAAGCACGCTACACACAAAAAGCAATCCAAGGTGGAAGAAAAAAAAAAAGAGTAAGAAGAAAAACGAGAGTTCCAGTTCTTTTTCCGTTCTCGAACCACGCGGCAAAGGCACGCTCTTTAAAAGAACTGAATCGGAAGCACAAACGGAAATGAAAGGGAACTGCGAAAGCACGAGACCACTCCAAACTCCGTTTCTCACACCAAACTACTTTCTCCACGTAGTTTCGCGAACCCGCGAGCCCCTCCCGCCTCTTGGGACTCGACTCAAGCTCAGGAGTGGAGACCACGCTTTCTCCTCGTCCTCCTGCACAGCGCAGAAGGCTGCGGGGGGGCAGCGTCACTGACTTCTCGAAACCTGCACACAGGGGCGACAGCCGCCCTC